>NW_026870972.1:2102749-2803666 GCF_033118175.1 Dama dama
ACAGCGGGCGGGAGTGCTTGCAAACCGGCCTTTGTAGGCAGCCGGGAAGGTCTTCCAGCGGGAGAGGGCCAGTTGTGCTCAGAAGCCCCACAGGCAAGCGGCAGGACACAGCAGGGCCCCTGCCCCTGACCAGCCTTGCCCAGACCTTCCTGGCCTCTGGGGGTACTGCCCCACCAAGGGGCAGGCTGCAGGGACTGGGTCCACACATGCCCGGGCGTCTCCCCAGGCTCATCCCCGCTGGTGCTTTTCCCCTGGACCTAGGCCTCGTTGAGGCCTCCTTGGAGAGGAGGTTGCTGGCAGGGGCTGTCTCCACACTGCAAGGTGCTGGAGCTCAGAGGGCCTCTTCAGAGGGAAGGGACCAGCAAGGGGCTGGATGCCCAAGACCTCTTTGGCCCAGCAGCCTCAGGGCAGCAGGGAGAGCAAGAGGCCCAACTTGCCCCTAGGTCGGCTCTGCCCCTTCCCACACAGGCCGCCAGCCCAGTAGCTGCCTGACAGCCTCTGGCTCCCCCGAGCTCTCTGCCGGTGGAATGGGCAGGAACAGACGTGTGCATGTGGTTCTGCCTTGTCCTGGGAGTGTGTTCCCCCTGCATTGCCCCCAGGCTCAGGGGCAAGGGCCCGGTGAGAGCACCACCCCGAAGCGCTTTTCTCCTGGGCTTGGGAGCATTGTGCGTGCCTGGCGGGAACACCGGGCGGGAGTGCTTGCAAACCGGCCTTTGGAGGCCGCCGGGGAGGTCTTCCAAGGGCCCGGAGAGAGCACCACCCCGAAGCACTTTTCTCCCGGGATTGGGAGCATTGTGCATGGCTGGTGGGAACAGCGGGAAGGAGTCCTTACAAACCGGCCTTTGGAGGCAGCCGGGGAGGTCTTCCAAAGGCCCGGAGAGAGCACCACCCCGAAGCGTTTTTCTCCCGGGCTTGGGAGCATTGTGCTTGTGTGTCGGGAACAGCAGGCAGGAGTGCTTGCAAACCGGCCTTTGGAGGCAGCCGGGGAGGTCTTCCAAGGGCCCAGAGAGAGCACCACCCAGAAGCGCTTTTCTCCGGGGTTTTGGAGCATTGTGCGTGGCTGGCGGGAACAGCGAGTGGGAGTGCTTGCAAACCGGCCTTTGGGGGCAGCCGGGGAGGTCCTCCATGGTCCCGGAGAGAACACCACCCCAAAATGCTTTTCTCCCGGGCTTGGGAGCATTGTGCGCGGCTGTCGGGAACAGCGGACATGAGTGCTTGCAAACCGGCCTTTGGGGGCAGCCCAGGAAGTCTTCCATGGGCCGGAGAGAACACCACCCCGAAACGATTTTCTCCCGGGCTTGGGAGCATTGTGCGCGGCTGGCGGGAACAGCGGGAATGAGTGCTTGCAAACCGGCCTTTGGAGGCAGCCGGGGAGGTCTTCCAAGGGCCCGGAGAGAGGACCACCCCAAAATGCTTTTCTCCCGGGCTTGGGAGCATTGTGCGCGGCTCGTGGAAACATCGGGCATGAGTGCTTGAAAACCGGCCTTTGGAGGCAGCCGGGGAGTTCTTCCAAGGACTCGGAGAGAGCACCACCCCGAAGCCCTTTTCTCCTGGGCTTGGGAGCATTGTGCGCGGCTCGCGGAAACAGCGGGCGGGAGTGCTTGCAAATGGGCCTTTGGAGGCAGCCGGGGAGGTCTTCCAGCTGGAGAGTGCCGGTTGTGCTCAGAGGCCCCACAGGCCAGGGGCAGGACCCAGCAGGGCCCCTGCCCCTGGCAGCCTTGCCCAGACCTTCCTGGCCTCCGGGGGTACTGCCCCACCAAGGGGCAGGCTGCGGGGACTGGGTCCAGACATGCCCGGGCGCCTCCCCAGGCTCATCCCCGCTGGTGCCTTTCCCCTGGGCCTAGGCCTCGGTTGAGGCCTCCTTGGAGAGGAGGTTGCTGGCAGGGGATGTCTCCACATTGCGAGGTGCTGAAAGTCAGAGGGCCTCGTCAGCGGGAAGGGACCAGCAAGGGGCTGGATGCCCAAGACCTCTTTGGCCCAGCAGCCTCAGGGCAGCAGGGAGAGCAAGAGGCCCAACTTGCCCCTAGGTCGGCTCTGCCCCTTCCCACACAGGCAGACAGCCCAGCAGCTGCCTGGCAGACTCTGGCTCCCCCGAGCTCTCTGCCGGTGCAGGGGGCAGGAACAGACGTCTGCATGTGGTTCTGACTTGGCCTGGGAGTGTGGAACCCCTGCCTGGCCCCCAGGCTCAGGGGTAAGGGCCCGGAGAGAGCACTACCCCGAAGCGCTTTTCTCGCGGGCTTGGGAGCATTGTGCGTGCCTGGCGGGAACAGCGGACATGAGTGCTTGCAAACCGGCCTTTGGAGGCAGCCGGGGAGGTTTCCAGCGGGAGAGGGCCGCTTGTGCTCAGAGGCCCCACAGGCCAGGGGCAGAAGCCAGCAGGGCCCCTGCCCCTGGCCAGCCTTGCCCAGACCTTCCTGGCCTCCGGGGGTGCTGCCCCACCATGGGGCAGGCTGCGGGGACTGGGTCCAGACATGCCCAGGCGCCTCCCCAGGCTCATCCCCGCTGGTGCCTTTCCCCTGGTCCTAGGCCTCGGTTTAGGCCTCCTTGGAGAGGAGGTTGCTGGCAGGGGCTGTCTCCACACTGCAAGGTGCTGGAGCTCAGAGGGCCTCGTCAGAGGGAAGGGACCAGCAAGGGGCTGGATGCCCAAGACCTCTTTGGCCCAGCAGCCTCAGGGCAGCAGGGAGAGCAAGAGGCCCAACTTGCCCCTAGGTCGGCTCTGCCCCTTCCCACACAGGCCGCCAGCCCAGCAACTGCCTGGCAGACTCTGGCTCCCCCGAGCTGTCTGCCGGTGCAGGGAGCAGGAAGAGACGTGTGCATGTGGTTCTGCCTTGGCCTGGGAGTGTGTTCCCCTTGCATTGCCCCCAGGCTCAGGGGCAAGGGCCCGGTGAGAGCACCACCCCGAAGCGCTTTTCTCCTGGGCTTGGGAGCATTGTGCGTGCCTGGCGGGAACAGCGGGCGGGAGTGTTGGCAAATCGGCCTTTGGAGGCAGCCGGGGAGGTCTTCCAGTGGGAGAGGGCCGGTTGTGCTCAGAGGCCCCACAGGCCATGGGAAGGACCCAGCAGGACCCCTGCCCCTAGCCAGCCTTGCCCAGACCTTCCTGGCCTCCGGGGGTACTGCCCCACCAAGGGGCAGGCTGCGGGGACTGGGTCCAGACATGCCCGGGCGCCTCCCCAGGCTCATCCCCGCTGGTGCCTTTCCCCTGGGCCTAGGCCTCGGTTGAGGCCTCCTTGGAGAGGAGGTTGCTGGCAGGGGCTCTCTCCACACTGCAAGGTGCTGGAGCTCAGAGGGCCTCGTCAGAGGGAAGGGACCAGCAAGGGGCTGGATGCCCAAGTCCTCTTTGACCCAGCAGCCTAAGGGCAGCAGGAGAGCAAGAGGCTCAACTTGCCCCTAGGTCGGCTCTGCCCCTTCCCACACAGGGAGACAGCCCAGCAGCTGCCTGACAGACTCTGGCTCCCCCGAGCTCTCTGCCGGTACAGGGGGCAGCAACAGACGTGTGCATGTGGTTCTGACTTGGCCTGGGAGTGTGGATCCCCTGCCTGGCCCCCAGGCTCAGGGGCAAGGGCCCGGAGAGAGCACCACCCCGAAGCGCTTTTCTCCCGGGCTTGGGAGCATTGTGAGTGCCTGGCGGGAACAGCGGGCGGGAGTGCTTGCAAACCGGCCTTTGGAGGCAGCCGGGGAGGTCTTCCAAGGGCCCGGAGAGAGCACCACCCCAAAATGCTTTTCTCCCGGGCTTGGGAGCATTGTGCGTGGATGGCGGAAGCAGCGGGAATGAGTACTTACAAACCGGCCTTTGGAGGCAGCCGGGGAGGTCTTGAAAGTGCCCGGAGAGAGCACCACCCCGAAGCGCTTTTCTCCCGGGCTTGGGAGCATTGTGCGCGGCTGGTGGGAACAACGGGCATGAGTGCTTGCAAACCGGCCTTTGGAGGCAGCCGGGGACGTCTTCCAAGGACCCGAAGAGAGCACCACCCCGAAGCACTTTTCTCCCGGGCTTGGGAGCATTGTGCGTGGCTGGCGGGAACAGCAGGAAGGAGTCCTTGCAAACCAGCCTTTGGAGGCAGCTGGAGAGGTCTTCCAAGGGCCTGTAGAGAGCACCACCCCGAAGCGCTTTTCTCCCGGGCTTCGGAGCATTTGCGAGGCTGGCGGGAACAGCGAGTGGGAATGCTTGCAAACCGGCCTTTGGGGGCAGCCGGGGAGGTCCTCCATGGGCCCGGAGAGAACACCACCCCGATGCGCTTTTCTCCCGGGCTTGGGAGCATTGTGCTCCGGTGGTGGGAACAGCAGGCAGGAGTGCTTGCAAACCGGCCATTGGAGGCAGCCGCGGAGGTCTTCCAAAGGCCGGGAGAGAGCACCACCCCGAAGCGCTTTTCTCCCGGGTTTTGCTGCATTGTGCGTGGCTGGCGGGAACAGCGAGTGGGAGTGCTTGGAAACCGGCCTTTGGAGGCAGCCGGGGAGGTCTTCCAGTGGGAGAGGGCCGGTTGTGCTCAGAGGCCCCACAGGCCAGGGGCAGGACCCAGCAGGGCCCCTGCCCCTGGCCAGCCTTGCCCAGACCTTCCTGGCCTCAGGGGGTACTGCCCCACCAAGGGGCAGGCTGCGGGGACTGTGTCCAGACATGCCCGGGCGCCTCCCCAGGCTCATTCCCGCTGGTGCCTTTCCCCTGGGCCTAGGCCTAGGTTGAGGCCTCCTTGGAGAGGAGGTTGCTGGCAGGGGCTCTCTCCACACTGCAAGGTGCTGGAGCTCAGAGGGCCTCGTCAGAGGGAAGGGACCAGCAAGGGGCTGGATGCCCAAGTCCTCTTTGACCCAGCAGCCTAAGGGCAGCAGGGAGAGCAAGAGGCCCAACTTGCCCCTAGGTCGGCTCTGCCCCTTCCCACACAGGGAGACAGCCCAGCAGCTGCCTGACAGACTCTGGCTCCCCCGAGCTCTCTGCCGGTACAGGGGGCAGCAACAGACGTGTGCATGTGGTTCTGACTTGGCCTGGGAGTGTGAATCCCCTGCCTGGCCCCCAGGCTCAGGGGCAAGTGCCCGGAGAGAGCACCACCCCGAAGCGCTTTTCTCCCGGGCTTGGGAGCATTGTGCGTGCCTGGCGGGAACAGCGGGCGGGACTGCTTGCAAACCGGCCTTTGGAGGCAGCCGGGGAGGTCTTCCAAGGGCCCGGAGAGAGCACCACCCCAAAATGCTTTTCTCCCGGGCTTGGGAGCATTGTGCGTGGCTGGCGGAAGCAGCGGGAATGAGTACTTACAAACCGGCCTTTGGAGGCAGCCGGGGAGGTCTTGAAAGTGCCCGGAGAGAGCACCACCCCGAAGCGCTTTTCTCCCGGGCTTGGGAGCATTGTGCGCGGCTGGTGGGAACAACGGGCAGGAGTGCTTGCAAACCGGCCTTTGGAGGAAGCCGGGGACATCTTCCAAGGACCCGAAGAGAGCACCACCCCGAAGCACTTTTCTCCCGGGCTTGGGAGCTTTGTGCGTGGCTGGCTGGAACAGCAGGAAGGAGTCCTTGCAAACCAGCCTTTGGAGGCAGCTCGAGAGGTCTTCCAAGGGCCTGTAGAGAGCACCACCACGAAGCGCTTTTCTCCCGGGATTCAGAGTATTTGCGAGGCTGGCGGGAACAGCGAGTGGGAATGCTTGCAAACCGGCCTTTGGGGGCAGCCGGGGAGGTCCTCCATGGGCCCGGAGAGAACACCACCCCGATGCGCTTTTCTCCCGGGCTTGGGAGCATTGTGCTCCGGTGGCGGGAACAGCAGGCAGGAGTGCTTGAAACCGGCCTTTGGAGGCAGCCGCGGAGGTCTTCCAAGGGCCGGGAGAGAGCACCACCCCGAAGCGCTTTTCTCCCGGGTTTTGCTGCATTGTGCGTGGCTGGCGGGAACAGCGAGTGGGAGTGCTTGGAAACCGGCCTTTGGAGGCAGCCGGGGAGGTCTTCCAGTGGGAGAGGGCCGGTTGTGCTCAGAGGCCCCACAGGCCATGGGAAGGACCCAGCAGGACCCCTGCCCCTGGCCAGCCTTGCCCAGACCTTCCTGGCCTCCGGGGGTACTGCCCCTCCAAGGGGCAGGCTGCGGGGTCTGGGTCCAGACATGCCCGGGCGCCTCCCTAGTCTCATCCCCGCTGGTGCCTTTACCCTGGGCCTAGGCCTTGGTTGAGGCCTCCTTGGAGAGGAGGTTGCTGGCAGGGGCTGTCTCCACACTGCAAGGTGCTGGAGCTCAGAGGGCCTCGTCAGAGGGAAGGGACCAGCAAGGGGCTGGATGCCCAAGACCTCTTTGGCCCAGCAACCTCAGGGCAGCAGGGAGAGCAAGAGGCCCAACTTGCCCCTAGGTCGGCTCTACTGCTTCCGACACAAGCGGCCAGCCCAGCAGCTGCCTGACAGAATCTGGCTCCCCCGAGCTCTCTGCCGGTGCAAGGGGCAGGAACAGACGTGTGCATGTGGTTCTGCCTTGGCCTGGGAGTGTGGACCCACTGCCTGGCCCCCAGGCCCATGGGCAAGGGCCCGGTGAGAGCACCACCCCGAAGCGCTTTTCTCCCGGGCTTGGGAGCATTGTGCGCGCCTGGCGGGAACAGTTGGCGGGAGTGCTTGCAAACCGGCCTTTGGAGGCAGCCGGGGACGTCTTCCAGTGGGAGAGTGCCGGTTGTGCTCTGA
The DNA here is from genome assembly GCF_033118175.1 of Dama dama. Lineage (NCBI taxonomy): Eukaryota > Metazoa > Chordata > Mammalia > Artiodactyla > Cervidae > Dama > Dama dama. The sequence goes on from NW_026870972.1 coordinate 2,109,374, forward strand.
GGCCCCACAGGCCAGGGGCAGGACCCAGCAGTGTCCCTGCCCCTGGCAGCCTTGCCCAGACATTCCTGGCCTCCGGGGGTACTGCCCCACCAAGGGGCAGGCTGCGGGGTCTGGGTCCACACATGCCCGGGCGCCTCCCCAGTGTCATACCCGCTGGTGCCTTTCCCCTGGGCCTAGGCCTCGGTTAAGGCCTCCTTGGAGAGGAGGTTGGTGGCAGGGGCTGTCTCCACACTGCAAGGTGCTGGAGCTCAGAGGGCCTCCTCAGTGGGAAGGGACGAGCAAGGGGCTGGATGCGCAAGACTTTTTGGCCCAGCAGCCTCAGGGCAGCAGGAGAGCAAGAGGCCCAACTTGCCCCTAGGTCAGCTCTGCCCCTTCCCACACAGACAGCCAACCCAGCAGCAGCCTGGGAGTCTCTGGCTCCCCCGAGCTCTCTGCCGGTGTAGGGGGCAGGAACAGCCGTGTGCATGTGGTTCTGCCTTGGCCTGGGAGTGTGTTCCCCCTGCCTGTCCCCCAGGCTCAGGGGAAAGGGCCTGCAGAGTCACCACCCTGAAGCAATTTTCTCCCGGGCTTGGGAGCATTGTGCGTGCCTGTCGGGAACAGCGGGCGGGAGTGTTGGCAAACCGGCCTTTGGAGGCAGCCGGGGAGGTCTTCCAGCGCGAGAGTGCCGTTCGTGCTCAGCGGCCCCACAGGCCAGGGGCAGGACCCAGCAGTGTCCCTGCCCCTGGCAGCCTTGCCCAGACCTTCCTGGCCTCCGGGGTTACGGCGCCACCAAGGGGCAGACTGCCGGGACTGGGTCCAGACATGCCCGGGCGCATCCCCAGGCTCATCCCCGCTGGTGCCTTTCCCCTGGGCCTAGGGCTCGGTTGAGGCCTCCTTGGAGAGGAGGTTGCTGGCAGGGGCTGTCTCCACACTGCGAGGTGCTGGAGCTCAGAGGGCCTCGACAGAGGGAAGGGACCAGCAAGGGGCTGGAGGCCCAAGACCTCTTTGGCCCAGCAGCCTCAGGGCAGCAGGGAGAGCAAAAGGCCCAACTTTCCCCTAGGTCGGCTCTGCCCCTTCCCACACAGGCAGCCAACCCAGCAGGTGCCTGGCAGATTCTGGCTCCCTCGAGCTCTCTGCCAGTGCAGGGGGCAGGAACAGACGTGTGCATGTGGTTCTGCCTTGGCCTAGGCGTGTGTTCCCCCTGCATTGCCCCCAGGCTGAGGGGCAAGGGCCCGGAGATAGCACCACCCCGAAGTGCTTTTCTCCCGGGCTTGGGAGCATTGTGCTTGCCTAGTGGGAACAGTGGGCGGGAGTGCTTGCAAACGGTCCTTTGGAGGCAGCTGGGGAGGTCTTCCAGTGGGAGAGGGCCGGTTGTGCTCAGAGGCCCCACAGGCCAGGGGCATGACCCCGCAGGGCCCCTGCCCCTGGCCAGCCTTGCCCAGACCTTCCTGGCCTCCGGGGTACTGCCCCACCAAGGGGCAGGCTGCGGGGACTGGGTCCAGAAATGCCCGGGCGCCTCCCCAGGCTCAACCCCGCTGGTGCCTTTCCCCTGGGCCTAGGCCTCGGTTGAGGCCTCCTTGGAGAGGAGGTTGCTGCCAGGGGCTGTCTCCACCCTGCAAGGTGCTGCAGCTCAGAGGGCCTCGTCAAAGGGAAGGGACCAGCAAGGGGCTGGATGCCCAAGACCTCTTTGGCCCAGCAGCCTCAGGGCAGCAGGGAGAGCAAGAGGCCCAACTTGCCCCTAGGTCAGCTCTGCCCCCTCCCACACAGGCGGCCAGCCCAGCAGCTGCCTGACAGACTCTGGCTCTGCCGAGCTCTCTGCCGGTGCAGGGGCAGGAACAGACGTGGGCATGTGTTTCTGCCTTGGCCTGGGAGTGTGGACCCCTGCCTGGCGCCCAGGCTCAGGGGCAAGGGCCCGGAGAGAGCACCACCCCGAAGCGCTTTTCTCCCCGGCTTGGGAGCATTGTGCGCGCCTGGCGGGAACATTGGGCAGGAGTGCTTGCAAAACGGCCTTTGGAGGCAGCCGGGGAGGTCTTCCAGCGAGAGACGGCCGGTTGTGCTCAGAGGCCCCACAGGCCAGGGGCAGGACCCAGCAGGGCCCCTGCCCCTGGCCAGCCTTGCCCAGACCTTCCTGACCTCCGGGGGTACTGCCCCACCAAGGGGCAGGCTGCGGGGACTGGGTCCAGACATGCACGGTCGCCTCCCCAGGCTCATCCCCGCTGGTGCCTTTCCCATGGGCCTAGGTCTCGGTTGAGGCCTCCTTGGAGAGGAGGTTGCTGGAAGGGGCTGTCTCCACACTGCAAGGTGCTGGAGCTCAGAGGGCCTCGTCAGAGGGAAGGGACCAGCAAGGGGCTGGATGCCCAAGTCCTCTTTGACCCAGCAGCCTCAGGGCAGCAGGGAGAGCAAGAGGCCCAACTTGCCCCTAGGTCGGCTCTGCCCCTGCCCACAAGGCCGCCAGACAAGCAGCTGCCTGACAGACTCTGGCTCCCCCGAGCTCTCTGCCGGTGCAGTGGACAGGAACAGACGTGTGCATGTGGTTCTGCCTTGGCCTGGGAGTGTGTTCCCCCTGCCTCGCCCCCAGGCTCAGGGGCAAGGGCCCGGAGAGAGCACCACCCCGAAGCGCTTTTCTCCCGGGCTTGGGAGCATTGTGCGTGCCTGGCGGGAACAGCGGGCGGGAGTGCTTGCAAACCGGCCTTTGGAGGCAGCCGGGGAGGTCTTTCCAGGGCCCGAAGTGAGCACCACCCCAAAATGCTTTTCTCCCAAGCTTGGGAGCATTGTACGCGACTGGCGGGAACAGCGCACCTGAGTGCTTGCAAACCGGCCTTTTGAGGCAGCCGGGGTGGTCTTCCAAGGGCCCGGAGAGAGCACCACCCCAAAATGCTTTTCTCCTGGGCTTGGGAGCATTGTGCGTGCCTGGCGGGAACACCGGGCGGGAGTGCTTGCAAACCGGCCTTTGGAGGCCGCCGGGGAGGTCTTCCAAGGGCCCGGAGAGAGCACCACCCCGAAGCACTTTTCTCCCGGGATTGGGAGCATTGTGCATGGCTGGTGGGAACAGCGGGAAGGAGTCCTTACAAACCGGCCTTTGGAGGCGGCCGGGGAGGTCTTCCAAAGGCCCGGAGAGAGCACCACCCCGAAGCTTTTTTCTCCCGGGCTTGGGAGCATTGTGCTTGTGTGGCGGGAACAGCAGGCAGGAGTGCTTGCAAACCGGCCTTTGGAGGCAGCCGGGGAGGTCTTCCAAGGGCCCAGAGAGAGCACCACCCCGAAGCGCTTTTCTCCGGGGTTTTGGAGCATTGTGCGTCGCTGGCGGGAACAGCGAGTGGGAGTGCTTGCAAACCGGCCTTTGGGGGCAGCCGGGGAGGTCCTCCATGGTCCCGGAGAGAACACCACCCCGAAGCGCTTTTCTCACGGTCTTGGGAGCATTGTGCGCGGCTGTCGGGAACAGCGGACATGAGTGCTTGCAAACCGGCCTTTGGAGGCAGCCGGGGAGGTCTTCCAAGGGCCGGGAGAGAGCACCACCCCGAAGCGCTTTTCTCCCGGGCCTGGAGCATTTGCGCTTATGGCGGGTACAGAGAGTGGGAGTGCTTCCAAACCGGCCTTTGGGGGCAGCCCAGGAAGTCTTCCATGGGCCGGAGAGAACACCACCCCGAAACCATTTTCTCCCGGGCTTGGGAGCATTGTGCGCGGCTGGCGGGAACAGCGGGCATGAGTGCTTGCAAACGGGCCTTTGGGGGCAGCCGGGGAGGTCTTCCAAGGGCCCGGAGAGACCACCACCGCGAAGTGCTTTTCTCCGGGGTTTTGGAACATTGTGCGTGGCTGGCGGGAACAGCGGGCATGAGTTCTTGCAAACCGGACTTTGGAGGCAGCCGGGGAGGTCTTTCAAGGGCCCGGAGTGAGCACCACCCCAAAATGCTTTTCTGCCGGGCTTGGGAGCATTGTACGCGGCTGGCGGGAACAGCGGGCATGAGTGCTTGCAAACCGTCTTTTGAGGCAGCCGGGGTGGTCTTCCAAGGGCCCGGAGAGAGCACCACCCCAAAATGCTTTTCTCCGGGGCTTGGGAGCATTGTGCGCAGCTGGCGGGAACAGCGGGAATGAGTACTTGCAAACCCGCCTTTGGAGGTAGCCGGGGAGGTCTTCCATGGGCCCGGAGAGAACACCATCCCGAAGCACTTTTCTCCCGGGATTGGGAACATTGTGCGTGGCTGGCGGGAACAGCAGGAAGGAGTCCTTGCAAACCAGCCTTTGGAGGCAGCCGGGGAGGTCTTCCAAAGTCCCGGAGAGAGCACCACCCCGAAGCGCTTTTCTCCCGGGCTTGGGTGCATTGTGCGCGTGTGGCGGGAACAGCAGGCAGGAGTGCTTGCAAACCGGCCTTTAGAGGCAGCCGGGGAGGTCTTCCAAGGGCCCGGAGAGAGCACCACCTTGAAGCACTTTTCTCACGGGTTTTGGAGCATTGTGTGCGGCTGGTGGGACAGCGGGAGGGAATTCTTGCAAACCGGCCTTTGGAGGCAGCCAGAGAAGTCTTCCAAGTGCCCGGAGAGAGCACCACCCCGAAGTGCTTTTCTCCGGGGTTTTGGAACACTGTGCGTGGCTGGCGGGAACAGCGAGTGGGAGAGCTTGCAAACCGGCCTTTGGGGGCAGCCGGGGAGGTCCTGCATGGTCCCGGAGAGAACACCACCCCGAAGCGCTTTTCTCATGGTCTTGGGAGCATTGTGCATGGCTGGCGGGAACAGCGGACATGAGTGCTTGCAAACCGGCCTTTGGAGGCAGCCGGGGAGGTTTCCAGCGGGAGAGGGCCGCTTGTGCTCAGAGGCCCCACAGGCCTGGGCCAGAAGCCAGCAGGGCCCCTGCCCCTGGCCAGCCTTGCCCAGACCTTCCTGGCCTCAGGGGGTGCTGCCCCACCATGGGGCAGGCTGCGGGGACTGGGTCCAGACATGCCCAGGCGCCTCCCCAGGCTCATCCCCGCTGGTGCCTTTCCCCTGGGCCTAGGCCTCGGTTGAGGCCTCATTGGAGAGGACGTTGCTGGCAGGGGCTGTCTCCACACTGCAAGGTGCTGCAGCTCAGAGGGCCTCGTCAGAGGGAAGGGACCAGCAAGGGGCTGGATGCCCAAGACCTCTTTGGCCCAGCAGCCTCAGGGCAGCAGGGAGAGCAAGAGGCCCAACTTGCCCCTAGGTCGGCTCTGCCCCTTCCCACACAGGCCGCCAGCCCAGCAACTGCCTGGCAGACTCTGGCTCCCCCGAGCTGTCTGCCAGTGCAGGGGGCAGGAAGAGACGTGTGCATTTGGTTCTGCCTTGGCCTGGGAGTGTGTTCCCCCTGCCTTGCCCCCAGGCTTAGGGTCAAGGGCCCGGAGAGAGCACCACCCCGAAGCGCTTTTCTCCCGGGCTTGGGAGCATTGTGTGTGCCTGGCGTGAAAGGCGGGCGGGAGTGTTTGCAAACCGGCCTTTGGAGGCAGCCGGGGAGGTCTTCCAGCGGGAGAGGGCCGGTTGTGCTCAGAGGCCCCACAGGCCAGGGGCAGGACCCAGCAGGGCCCCTGTCCCTGGCCAGCCTTGCCCAGATCTTCCTGGCCTCAGGGGTTACTGCCCCACCAAGGGGCAGGCTGCGGGGACTGGGTCCAGACATACCCGGGCGCCTCCCCAGGCTCATCCCCGCTGGTGCCTTTCCCCTGGTCCTAGGCCTCGGTTGAGGCCTCCTTGGAGAGGAGGTGGCTGGCAGGGGCTGTCTCCACACTGCAAGGTGCTGCAGCTCAGAGGGCCTCGTCAGAGGGAATGGACCAGCAAGGGGCTGGATGCCCAAGACCTCTTTGGCCCAGCAGCCTCAGGGCAGCAGGGAGAGCAAGAGGCCCAACTTGCCCCTAGGTCGGCTCTGCCCCTTCCCACACAGGCAGCCAGCCCAGCAGCAGCCTGGGAGTCTCTGGCTCCCCCGAGCTCTCTGCCGGTGTAGGGGGCAGGAACAGCCGTGTGCATGTGGTTCTGCCTTGGCCTGGGAGTGTGTTCCCCCTGCCTGTCCCCCAGGCTCAGGGGAAAGGGCCTGCAGAGTCACCACCCTGAAGCAATTTTCTCCCGGGCTTGGGAGCATTGTGCGTGCCTGTCGGGAACAGCGGGCGGGAGTGTTGGCAAACCGGCCTTTGGAGGCAGCCGGGGAGGTCTTCCAGCGCGAGAGTGCCGGTCGTGCTCAGTGGCCCCACAGGCCAGGGGCAGGACCCAGCAGTGTCCCTGCCCCTGGCAGCCTTGCCCAGACCTTCCTGGCCTCCGGGGGTACGGCGCCACCAAGGGGCAGACTGCCGGGACTGGGTCCAGACATGCCCGGGCGCATCCCCAGGCTCATCCCCGCTGGTGCCTTTCCCCTGGGCCTAGGGCTCGGTTGAGGCCTCCTTGGAGAGGAGGTTGCTGGCAGGGGCTGTCTCCACACTGCGAGGTGCTGGAGCTCAGAGGGCCTCGACAGAGGGAAGGGACCAGCAAGGGGCTGGAGGCCCAAGACCTCTTTGGCCCAGCAGCCTCAGGGCAGCAGGGAGAGCAAGAGGCCCAACTTTCCCCTAGGTCGGCTCTGCCCCTTCCCACACAGGCAGCCAACCCAGCAGGTGCCTGGCAGATTCTGGCTCCCTCGAGCTCTCTGCCAGTGCAGGGGGCAGGAACAGACGTGTGCATGTGGTTCTGCCTTGGCCTAGGCGTGTGTTCCCCCTGCATTGCCCCCAGGCTGAGGGGCAAGGGCCCGGAGATAGCACCACCCCGAAGTGCTTTTCTCCCGGGCTTGGGAGCATTGTGCTTGCCTAGTGGGAACAGTGGGCGGGAGTGCTTGCAAACGGTCCTTTGGAGGCAGCTGGGGAGGTCTTCCAGTGGGAGAGGGCCGGTTGTGCTCAGAGGCCCCACAGGCCAGGGGCATGACCCAGCAGGGCCCCTGCCCCTGGCCAGCCTTGCCCAGACCTTCCTGGCCTCCGGGGTACTGCCCCACCAAGGGGCAGGCTGCGGGGACTGGGTCCAGAAATGCCCGGGCGCCTCCCCAGGCTCATCCCCGCTGGTGCCTTTCCCCTGGGCCTAGGCCTCGGTTGAGGCCTCCTTGGAGAGGAGGTTGCTGCCAGGGGCTGTCTCCACACTGCAAGGTGCTGCAGCTCAGAGGGCCTCGTCAAAGGGAAGGGACCAGCAAGGGGCTGGATGCCCAAGACCTCTTTGGCCCAGCAGCCTCAGGGCAGCAGGGAGAGCAAGAGTCCCAACTTGCCCCTAGGTCAGCTCTGCCCCTTCCCACACAGGCGGCCAGCCCAGCAGCTGCCTGACAGACTCTGGCTCTGCCGAGCTCTCTGCCGGTGCAGGGGCAGGAACAGACGTGGGCATGTGTTTCTGCCTTGGCCTGGGAGTGTGGACCCCTGCCTGGCGCCCAGGCTCAGGGGCAAGGGCCCGGAGAGAGCACCACCCCGAAGCGCTTTTCTCCCCGGCTTGGGAGCATTGTGCGCGCCTGGCGGGAACAGTGGGCAGGAGTGCTTGCAAAACGGCCTTTGGAGGCAGCCGGGGAGGTCTTCCAGCGAGAGACGGCCGGTTGTGCTCAGAGGCCCCACAGGCCAGGGGCAGGACCCAGCAGGGCCCCTGCCCCTGGCCAGCCTTGCCCAGACCTTCCTGACCTCCGGGGGTACTGCCCCACCAAGGGGCAGGCTGCGGGGACTGGGTCCAGACATGCCCGGGCGCCTCCCCAGGCTCATCCCCGCTGGTGCCTTTCCCCTGGGCCTAGGTCTCGGTTGAGGCCTCCTTGGAGAGGAGGTTGCTGGAAGGGGCTGTCTCCACACTGCAAGGTGCTGGAGCTCAGAGGGCCTCGTCAGAGGGAAGGGACCAGCAAGGGGCTGGATGCCCAAGTCCTCTTTGACCCAGCAGCCTCAGGGTAGCAGGGAGAGCAAGAGGCCCAACTTGCCCCTAGGTCGGCTCTGCCCCTGCCCACAAGGCCGCCAGACAAGCAGCTGCCTGACAGACTCTGGCTCCCCCGAGCTCTCTGCCGGTGCAGTGGACAGGAACAGACGTGTGCATGTGGTTCTGCCTTGGCCTGGGAGTGTGTTCCCCCTGCCTCGCCCCCAGGCTCAGGGGCAAGGGCCCGGAGAGAGCACCACCCCGAAGCGCTTTTCTCCCGGGCTTGGGAGCATTGTGCGTGCCTGGCGGGAACAGCGGGCGCGAGTGTTGGCAAACCGCCCTTTGGAGGCAGCCGGGGAGGTCTTCCAGCGGGAGAGGGCCGGTCGTGCTCAGAGGCCCCACAGGCCAGGGGCAGGACCCAGCAGGGCCCCGGCCCCTGGTCAGCCTTGCCCAGACCTTCCTGGCCTCCGGGGGTACTGCCCCACCAAGGGGCAGGCTGCGGGGACTGGGTCCACACATTCCCGGGCGCCTCCCCAGGCTCATCCCCGCTGGTGCCTTTCCCTGGGACTAGGCCTCGGTTGAGGCCTCCTTGGAGAGGAGGTTGCTGGTAGGGTCTGTCTCCACACTGCAAGGTGCTGGAGCTCAGAGGGCCTCGTCAGAGGAAAGGGACCAGCAAAGGGCTGGATGTCCAAGACCTCTTTGGCCCAGCAGCCTCAGGGCAGCAGGGAGAGCAGGAGGCCCAACTTTCCCCTAGGTCGGCTCTACCCCTTCCCACACAGGCGGCCAGCCCAGCAGGTGCCTGACAGACTCTGGCTCCCCCGAGCTCTCTGCCGGTGCAGGGGGCAGGAACAGACGTGTGCATGTGGTTCTGCCTTGGCCTGGGAGTGTGGACCCCCTGCCTGGCCCCCAGGCACAGGGGCAAGGGCCCGGAGAGAGCACCACCCCAAAATGCTTTTCTCCCGGGCTTGGGAGCATTTGCGTGGCTGGCGGGAACAGCTTGTGGGAATGCTTGCAAACCAGCCTTTGGGGGCAGCCGGGGAGGTCCTCCATGGGCCCGGAGAGAGCACCACCCCGATGCGCTTTTCTCCCGGGCTTGGGAGCAGTGTGCACGGGTGGCGGGAACAGCAGGCAGGAGTGCTTTCAAACCGGCCTTTCGAGGCCGGCGCGGAGGTCTTCCAAGGGCAAGGAGTGAGCACCACCCCAAAATGCTTTTCTCCCGTGCTTGGGAGCATTGTGCACGGCTGGTGGGAACAGCGGGCATGAGTGCTTGCATACCGGCCATTGGAGGCAGTCGGGGAGGTCTTGAAAGGGCCCAGAGAGAGCACCACCCCGAAGCGCTTTTCTCCCGTGATTGGGAGCATTGTGTGCGGCTGGCGGGACAGCGGGAGGGAGTTCTTGCAAACCGGCCTTTGGAGGCAGCCGGGGAAGTCTTCCAAGGCCGGGAGGGAGCACCACCCCGAAGCGCTTCTCTCCCGTGTTTTGGAGCATTGTGCGTGCCTGGCGGGAACAGTGAGTGGGAGTGATTGCAAACCGGCCTTTGGGGGCAGCCGGGGAGGTCCTCCATGGGCACGGAGAGAACACCACCCCGAAGCGCATTTCTCCCGGTCTTGGGAGCATTTGCGCGGCTGGCGGGAACAGCAGGCATGAGTTCTTGCAAACCGGACTTTGGAGGCAGCCGGGGAGGTCTTTCCAGGGCCCGGAGTGAGCACCACCCCAAAATGCTTTTCTCCCAGGCTTGGGAGCATTGTAAGCGGCTGGCGGGAACAGCGCGCCTGAGTGCCTCCAAACCGGCCTTTTGAGGCAGCCGGGGTGGTCTTCCAAGGGCCAGGAGAGAGCACCACCCCAAAATGCTTTTCTCCCGGGCTTGGGAGCATTGTGCGCAGCTGGCGGGAACAGCGGGAATGAGTACTTGCAAACCCGCCTTTGGAGGCAGCTGGGGAGGTCTTCCAAGGGCCCCGAGAGAGCACCATCCCGAAGCACTTTTCTCCCGGGATTGGGAGCATTGTGTGTGGCCTGCGGGAACAGCAGGCAGGAGTGCTTGCAAACCGGCCTTTGGAGGCAGCCGGGGAGGTCTTCCAAGGGCCCAGAGAGTGCACCACCTCGAAGCGCTTTTCTCTTGGGTTTTGGAGCATTTTGTGCGGCTGGTGGGACAGCGGGAGGGAATTCTTGCAAACCGGGCTTTCGAGGCAGCCAGAGAAGTCTTCCAAGGGCCCGGAGAGAGCACCACCCCGAAGCGCTTTTCTCCGGGGTTTTGGAACATTGTGTGTGGCTGGCGGGAACAGCGAGTGGGAGTGCTTGCAAACCGGCCTTTGGGGGCAGCCGGGGAGGTCCTCCATGGTCCCGGAGAGAACACCACCCCGAAGCGCTTTTCTCATGGTCTTGGGACCATTGTGCGTGGCTGGTGGGAACAGCGGGCATGAGTGCTTGCAAACTGGCCATTGGAGGCACACGGGGAGGTCTTCCAACGGCCCGGAGAGAGCACCACCCCGAAGCGCTTTTCTCCCGTGATTGGGAGCATTGTGCGCGGCTGGCGGGAACAGCGGGCGGGAGTGCTTGCAAAAGGGCCTTTGGAGGCAGCCGGGGACGTTTTCCAAGGGCCAGGAGAGAGCACCACCCAGAAGCGCTTTTCTCCCGAGCTTGGAACATTTGCGCGGATGGCGGGAACAGCGAGTGGGAGTGCTTCCAAACAGGCCTTTGGGGGCACCCCGGGAGGTCTTCCATGGGCACGGAGAGAACACCACCCCGAAGCGCTTTTCTCCGGGGTTTTGGAGGATTGTGCGTGGCTGGCGGGAACAGGGAGTGGGAATGCTTGCAAATCGGCCTTTGGGGGCAGCCAGGGAGGTCCTCCATGGGCACGGAGAGAACACCACCCCGAAGCGCTTTTCTCCCGGTCTTGGGAGCATTGTGCGAAGCTGGCGGGAACAGCGGCGGGAGTGCTTGCAAACCAGCCTTTGGAGGCAGCCGGGGAGGTCTTCCAAGGGCCCGGAGAGAGCACCACCCAAAATGCTTTTCTCCCGGGCTTGGGAGCATTGTGCGCGGCTGGCGGGTCAGCGGGAGGGAGTTCTCGAAAACCAGCCTTTGGAGGCAGCCGGGGAGGTCTTCCAGGGCCTGGTGTGAGCACCACCCCAAAAAGCTTTTCTCCCGGGCTTGGGAGCATTGTGCGCAGCTGGTGGGAACAGCGGGCATGAGTGCTTGCAAACTGGCCATTGGAGGCAGCCGGTGAGGTCTTCCAAGGGCCTGTAGAGAGCACCACCCCAAAATGCTTTTCTCCCGGGCTTGGGAGCATTGTGCGTGGCTGGTGGGAACAGCGGGCGGGAGTGCTTGCAAACCGGCCTTTGGAGGCAGCCGGGGAGGTCTTCCAAGGGCCAGGAGAGAGCACCACCCAGAAGCGCTTTTCTCCCGGGCTTGGAACATTTGCGAGGATGGCGGGAACAGCGAGTCGAGTGCTTCCAAACCGGCCTTTGGGGGCACCCTCGGAGGTCTTCCATGGGCACGGAGAGAACACCACCCCGAAGCGCTTTTCTCCGGGGTTTTGGAGGATTGTGCGTGGCTGGCGGGAACAGCGAGTGGGAGTGCTTCCAAACCGGCCTTTGAAGGCAGCCTGGGAGGTCTTCCAAGGGCCCGGAGAGAGCACCACCTCGAAGCACTTTTCTCACGGGTTTTGGAGCATTGTGTGCGGCTGGTGGGACAGCGGGAGGGAATTCTTGCAAACCGGCCTTTGGATGCAGCCAGAGAAGTCTTCCAAGGGCCCGGAGAGAGCACCACCCCGAAGTGCTTTTCTCCGGGGTTTTGGAACATTGTGCGTGGCTGGCGGGAACAGCGAGTGGGAGTGCTTGCAAACCGGCCTTTGGGGGCCGCCGGGAGGTCCTCCATGGGCACGGAGAGAACACCACCCCGAAGCGCATTTCTCCCGGTCTTGGGAGCATTGTGCATGGCTGGCGGGAACAGCGGACATGAGTGCTTGCAAACCGGCCTTTGGAGGCAGCCAGAGAAGTCTTCCAAGGGCCCGGAGAGAGCACCACCCCGAAGTGCTTTTCTCCGGGGTTTTATAACATTGTGCGTGGCTGGCAGGAACAGCGGGCATGAGTGCTTGCAAACGGGCCTTTGGGGGCAGCCGGGGAGGTCTTCCAAGGGCCCGGAGAGACCACCACCGCGAAGTGCTTTTCTCCGGGGTTTTGGAACATTGTGCGTGGCTGGCGGGAACAGCGGGCATGAGTTCTTGCAAACCGGACTTTGGAGGCAGCCGGGGAGGTCTTTCAAGGGCCCGGAGTGAGCACCACCCCAAAATGCTTTTCTGCCGGGCTTGGGAGCATTGTACGCGGCTGGCGGGAACAGCGGGCATGAGTGCTTGCAAACCGTCTTTTGAGGCAGCCGGGGTGGTCTTCCAAGGGCCCGGAGAGAGCACCACCCCAAAATGCTTTTCTCCGGGGCTTGGGAGCATTGTGCGCAGCTGGCGGGAACAGCGGGAATGAGTACTTGCAAACCCGCCTTTGGAGGTAGCCGGGGAGGTCTTCCAAGGGCCCGGAGAGAACACCATCCCGAAGCACTTTTCTCCCAGGATTGGGAACATTGTGCGTGGCTGGCGGGAACAGCAGGAAGGAGTCCTTGCAAACCGGCCTTTGGAGGCAGCCGGGGAGGTCTTCCAAAGGCCCGGAGAGAGCACCACCCCGAAGCGCTTTTCTCCGGGCTTGGGTGCATTGTGCGCGTGTGGCGGGAACAGCAGGCAGGAGTGCTTGCAAACCTGCCTTTGGAGGCAGCCGGGGAGGTTTCCAGCGGGAGAGGGCCGCTTGTGCTCAGAGGCCCCACAGGCCAGGGCCAGAAGCCAGCAGGGCCCCTGCCCCTGGCCAGCCTTGCCCAGACCTTCTTGGCCTCCGGGGGTACTGCCCCACCATGGGGCAGGCTGCGGGGACTGGGTCCAGACATGCCCAGGCGCCTCCCCAGGCTCATCCCCGCTGGTGCCTTTCCCCTGGGCCTAGGCCTCGGTTGAGGCCTCATTGGAGAGGACGTTGCTGGCAGGGGCTGTCTCCACACTGCAAGGTGCTGGAGCTCAGAGGGCCTCGTCAGAGGGAAGGGACCAGCAAGGGGCTGGATGCCCAAGACCTCTTTGGCCCAGCAGCCTCAGGGCAGCAGGGAGAGCAAGAGGCCCAACTTGCCCCTGGGTCGGCTCTGCCCCTTCCCACACAGGCCGCCAGCCCAGCAACTGCCTGGTAGACTCTGGCTCCCCCGAGCTGTCTGCCGGTGCAGGGGGCAGGAAGAGACGTGTGCATGTGGTTCTGCCTTGGCCTGGGAGTTTGTTCCCCTTGCATTGCCCCCAGGCTCAGGGGCAAGGGCCCGATGAGAGCACCACCCCGAAGCGCTTTTCTCCCGGGCTTGGGAGCATTGTGCGTGCCTGGCGGGAACAGCGGGCGGGAGTGTTGGCAAATCGGCCTTTGGAGGCAGCCGGGGAGGTCTTCCAGCGGGAGAGGGCCGGTTGTGCTCGGAGGCCCCACAGGCCATGGGAAGGACCCAGCAGGACCCCTGCCCCTGGCCAGCCTTGCCCAGACCTTCCTGGCCTCCGGGGGTACTGCCCCACCAAGGGGCAGGCTGCGGGGACTGGGTCCAGACATGCCCGGGCGCCTCCCCAGGCTCATCCCCGCTGGTGCCTTTCCCCTGGGCCTAGGCCTCGGTTGAGGCCTCCTTGGAGAGGAGGTTGCTGGCAGGGGCTCTCTCCACACTGCAAGGTGCTGGAGCTCAGAGGGCCTCGTCAGAGGGAAGGGACCAGCAAGGGGCTGGATGCCCTAGACCTCTTTGGCCCAGCATCCTCAGGGAAGCAGGGAGAGCAAGAGGCCCAACTTGCCCCTAGGTCGGCTCTGCCCCTTCCCACACAGGGAGACAGCCCAGCAGCTGCCTGGCAGACTCTGGCTCCCCCGAGCTCTCTGCCGGTACAGGGGGCAGCAACAGACGTGTGCATGTGGTTCTGCCTTGGCCTGGGAGTGTGGATCCCCTGGCTGGGCCTCAGGCTCAGGGGCAAGGGCCCGGAGAGAGCACCACCCCGAAGCGCTTTTCTCCGGGGCTTGGGAGCATTGTGCGTGCCTGGCGGGAACAGCGGGCGGGAGTGCTTGCAAACCGGCCTTTGGATGCAGCCGGGGAGGTCTTCCAAGGGCCCGGAGAGAGCACCACCCCAAAATGCTTTTCTCCCGGGCTTGGGAGCATTGTGCGTGGCTGGCGGGAACAGCAGGAAGGAGTCCTTGCAAACCGGCCTTTGGAGGCAGCCGGGGAGGTCTTCCAGCGGGAGAGGGCCGGTTGTGCTCAGAGGCCCCACAGGCAAGGGGCAGGACCCAGCAGGGCCCCTGCCCCTGACCAGCCTTGCCCAGACCTTCCTGGCCTCCGGGGTTACTGCCCCACCAAGGGGCAGGTTGCGGGGACTGGGTCCACACATGCCCGGGCGCCTCCCCAGGCTCATCCCCGCTGGTTCCTTTTCCCTGGGCCTAGGCCTCGGTTGAGGCCTCCTTGGAGAGGAGGTTGCTGCCAGGGGCTGTCTGCACACTGCAAGGTGCTGCAGCTGAGAGGGCCTCGTCAGAGGGAAGGGACCAGCAAGGGGCTGGATGCCCAAGACATCTTTGGCTCAGCAGCCTCAGGGCAGCAGGGAGAGCAAGAGGCCCAACTTGCCCCTAGGTCGGCTCTGCCCCTTCCCACACAGGCAGACAGCCCAGCAGCTGCCTGGCAGACTCTGGCTCCCCCGAGCTCTCTGCCGGTGCAGGGGGCAGGAACAGACGTGTGCATGTGGTTCAGACTTGGCCTGGGAGTGTGGACCCCCTCCCTGGCCCCCAGGCTCAGGGGCAAGGGCCCGGAGAGAGCACCACCCCGAAGCGCTTTTCTCCTGGGCTTGGTAGCATTGTGCGTGCCTGGCGGGAACAGCGGGCGGGAGTGTTGGCAAACCGGCCTTTGGAGGCAGCCGGGGATGTCTTCCAGCGGGAGAGTGCCGGTTGTGCTCAGAGGACCCATAGGCCAGGGGCAGGACCCAGCAGGGCCCCTGCCCCTGGCAGCCTTGCCCAGACCTTCCTGGCCTCCGGGGGTACTGCGCCACCAAGGGGCAGACTGCCGGGACTGGGTCCAGACATGCCCGCGCGCATCCCCAGGCTCATCCCCGATGGTGCCTTTCCCCTGGACATAGGCCTCGGTTGAGGCCTCCTTGGAGAGGAGGTTGCTGGCAGGAGCTGTGTCCACACTGCAAGGTGCTGGAACTCAGAGGGCCTCGTCAGCGGGAAGGGACCAGCAAGGGGCTGGATGCCCAAGACCTCTTTTGCCCAGCAGCCCCAGGGCAGCAGGGAGAGCAAGAGGCCCAACTTGCCCCTAGGTCGGCTCTGCCCCTTCCCACACAGGCAGACAGCCCAGCAGCTGCCTGGCAGACTCTGGCTCCCCCGAGCTCTCTGCCGGTGCAGGGGGCAGGAACAGACGTGTGCATGTGGTTCTGACTTGGCCTGGGAGTGTGGAAACCCTGCCTGGACCCCAGGCTCAGGGGCAAGGGCCCGGAGAGAGCACAACCCCGAAGCGCTTTTCTCCTGGGCTTGGGAGCATTGTGCGTGCCTGGCGGGAACAGCGGGCGGGAGTGTTAGCAAATCGGCCTTTGGAGACAGCCGGGGAGGTCTGCCAGCGGGAGAGGGCCGGTTGTGCTCAGAAGCCCCACAGGCCAGGGGCAGGACCCAGCAGGGCCCTTGCCCCTGGCCAGCCTTGCCCATACCTTCCTGGCCTCCGGGGGTACTGCCCCACCAAGGGGCAGGCTGCGGGGACTGGGTCCAGACATGCCCGGGCGCCTCCCCAGGCTCATCCCCGCTGGTGCCTTTCCCCTGGGCCTAGGCCTCGGTTGAGGCCTCCTTGGAGAGGAGGTTGCTGGCAGGGGCTGTCTCCACACTGCGAGGTGCTGGAGCTCAGAGGGCCTCGTCAGAGGGAAGGGACCAGCAAGGGGCTTGATGCCCAAGACCTCTTTGGCCCAGCAGCCTCAGGGCAGCAGGGAGAGCAAGAGGCCCAACTTGCCCCTAGGTCGGCTCTGCCCCTTCCCACACAGGCAGCCAGCCCAGCAGCAGCCTGGGAGTCTCTGGCTCCCCCGAGCTCTCTGCCGGTGTAGGGGGCAGGAACAGACGTGTGCATGTGGTTCTGACTTGGCCTGGGAGTGTGTTCCCCCTGCCTGTCCCCCAGGCTCAGGGGAAAGGGCCTGGAGAGTCACCACCCCGAAGCGCTTTTCTCCCGGGCTTGGGAGCATTGTGCGTGCCTGGCGGGAACAGCGGGCGGGAGTGTTTGCAAACCGGCCTTTGGAGGCAGCCGGGGAGGTCTTCCAGCGGGAGAGTGCCGGGCGTGCTCAACGGCCCCACAGGCCAGGGGCAGGACCCAGCAGTGTCCCTGCCCCTGGCAGCTTTGCCCAGACCTTCCTGGCCTCCGGGGGTACTGCGCCACCAAGGGGCAGACTGCTGGGACTGGGTCCAGACATGCCCGGGCGCATCCCCAGGCTCATCCCCGCTGGTGCCTTTCCCCTGGGCCTAGGGCTCGGTTGAGGCCTCCTTGGAGAGGAGGTTGCTGGCAGGGGCTGTCTCCACACTGCGAGGTGCTGGAGCTAAGAGGGCCTCGACAGAGGGAAGGGACCAGCAAGGGGCTGGATGCCCAAGACCTCTTTGGCCCAGCAGCCTCAGGGCAGCAGGGAGAGCAAGAGGCCCAACTTTCCCCTAGGTCGGCTCTGCCCCTTCCCAAACAGGCAGCCAACCCAGCAGGTGCCTGGCAGATTCTGGCTCCCTCGAGCTCTCTGCCGGTGCAGGGGGAAGGAACAGACGTGTGCATGTGATTCTGCCTTGACCTAGGCGTGTGTTCCCCCTGCATTGCCCCCAGGCTCAGGGGCAAGGGCCAGGAGAGAGCACCACCCCGAAGCGCTTTTCTCCCGGGCTTGGAGCATTGTGCGTGCCTGGCGGGAACAGCGGGCGGGAGTGTTGGCAAACCGGCCTTTGGAGGCAGCCGGGGAGGTCTTCCAGTGGGAGAGGGCCGGTTGTGCTCAGAGGCCCCACAGGCCAGGGGCAGGACGCAGCAGGACCCCTGCCCTTGGCCAGCCATGCCCAGACCTTCCTGGCCTCCGGGGGTACTGCCCCACCAAGGGGCAGGCTGCGGGGACTGGGTCCAGAAATGCCTGGGCGCCTCCACTGGCTCATCCCTGCAGGTGCCTTTCCCCTGGGCCAAGGCCTCGGTTGAGGCCTCCTTGGAGAGGAGGTTGCTGGCAGGGGCTGTCTCCACACTGCAAGGTGCTGGAGCTCAGAGGGCCTCGTCAGAGGGAAGGGACCAGCAAGGGGCTGGATGCCCAAGACCTCTTTGGCCCAGCAGCCTCAGGGCAGCAGGGAGAGCAAGAGGCCCAACTTGCTCCTAGGTCGGCTCTGCCCCTTCCCACACAGGCAGACAGCCCAGCAGCTCCCTGGCAGACTCTGGCTCCCCCGAGGTCTCTGCCGGTGCAGGGGGCAGGAACAGACGTGTGCATGTGGTTCTGACTTGGCCTGGGAGTGTGGAACACTTGCCTGGCCTCCAGGTTCAGGGGAAAGGGCACGGAGAGAGCACCATCCCGAAGCGCTTTTCTCCCGGGCTTGGGAGCATTGTGCCTGCCTGGCGGGATCAGCGGGCGGGAGTACTTGCAAACCGGCCTTTGGAGGCAGCCGGGGAGGTCTTCCAGCGGGAGAGGGCCGGTTGTGCTCAGAGGCCCCACAGGTTAGGGGCAGGACCCAGCAGGGCCCCTGCCCCTGACCAGCCTTGCCCAAACCTTCCTGTCCTCCGGGGGTACTGCCCCACCAAGAGGCAGGCTGCGGGGACTGGGTCCACACATGCCCGGGCGCCTCCCTAGCCTCATCCCCGCTGGTGCATTTCCCCTGGACCTAGGCCTCGGTTGAGGCCTCCTTGGAGAGGAGGTTGCTGGCAGGGGCTGTCTCCACACTGCAAGGTGGTGAACCTCAGAGGGCCTCGTCAGAGGGAAGGGACCAGCAAGGGGCTGGATGCCCAAGACCTCTTTATCCCAGCAGACTCAGGGCAGCAGGGAGAGCAAGAGGCTCAACTTGCCTCTATGTCGGCTCTGCCGCTTCCCACACAGGCCGCCAGCCCAGCAGCTGCCTGACAGACTCTGGCTCCCCCGAGCTCTCTGCCGCTGCAGGGGGCAGGAACAGACGTGTGCATGTGGTTCTGCCTTGGCCTGGGAGTGTGTTCCCCGTGCATTGCCCCCAGGCTCAGGGGCAAGAGCCCGGAGAGAGCACCACACCGAAGCGCTTTTCTCCCGGGCTTGGGAGCATTGTGCGTGCCAGGCGGGAACAGCGGGCGGGAGTGCTTGGAAACCGGCCTTTGGAGGCAGTCGGGGAGGTCATCCAGCGGGAGAGGGCCGGTCGTGCTCAGAGGCCCCACAGGCCAGAGGCAGGACCCAGCAGGGCCCCTGCCCCTGGGCAGCCTTGCCCAGACCTTCCTGGCCTCCGGGGGTACTGCCCCACCAAGGGGCAGGCTGCGGGGACTGGGTCCAGACATGCCCGGGCGCCTCCCCAGGCTTATCCCCGCTGGTGCCTTTCCCCTGGCCTAGGCCTCGGTTGATGCCTCCTTGGAGCGGAGGTTGCTGGCAGGGGCTGTCTCCACGCTGCGAGGTGCTGGAGCTCAGAGGGTCTCGTCAGAGGGAAGGGACCAGCAAGGGGCTGGATGCCCAAGACCTCTTTGGCCCAGCAGCCTCAGGGCAGCAGGGAGAGCAAGAGGCCCAACTTGCCCTTAGGATGGCTCTGCCCCTTCCCACACAGGCAGCCAGCCCATCATCTGCCTGGCAGACTCTGGCTCCCCCGAGCTCTCTGCCGGTGCACGGGGCAGGAACAGACGTGTGCATGTGGTTCTGACTTGGCCTGGGAGTGTGGAACCCCTGCCTGGCCCCCAGGCTAAGGGGAAAGGGCACATAGAGAGCACCACCCCGAAGCGCTTTTCTCCCGGGCTTGGGAGCATTGTGCGTGCCTGGCGGGAACAGCGGGCGGGAGTGCTTCAAACCGGCCTTTGGAGACAGCCGGGGAGGTCTTCCAGTGGGAGAGGGCCGGTTGTGCTCAGAGGCCCCACAGGCCAGGGGCAGGGCCCAGCAGGGCCCCTGCCCCTGACCAGCATTGCCCAGACCTTCCTGGCCTCCGGGGGTAGTGCCCCACGAAGGGGAAGGCTACGGGGACTGGGTCCAGACATGCCCGGGCGCCTCCCCAGTCTCATCCCCGCTGGTGCCTTTCCCCTGGGCCTAGGCCTCGGTTGATGCCTCCTTGGAGAGGAGGTTGCTGGCAGGGGCTGTCTCCACACTGCAAGGTGCTGGAGCTCAGAGGGCCTCGTCAGAGGGAAGGGACCAGCAAGTGGCTGGATGCCCAAGACCTCTTTGGCCCAGCAGCCTCAGGGCAGCAGGGAGAGCAAGAGGCCCAACTTGCCCCTAGGTGGCTCTGCCCCTTCCCACACAGTCGGCCAGCCCAGCAGCTGCCTGACAGACTCTGGCTCCCCCGAGCTCTCTGCTGGTGCAGGGGGCAGGAACAGACGTGTGCATGTGGTTCTGCCTTGGCCTGGGAGTGTGTTCCCCCTGCGTGTCCCGCAGGTTCAGAGGCAAAGGCCCGGAGAGAGCACCACCCCGAAGCGCTTTTCTCCCGGGCTTGGGAGCATTGTGCTTGCCTAGTGGGAACAGTGGGCTGGAGTGCTTGCAAATGGTCCTTTGGAGGCAGCTGGGGAGGTCTTCCAGTGGGAGAGGCCCGGTTGTGCTCAGAGGCCCCACAGGCCAGGGGCAGGGCCCAGCAGGGACCCTGCCCCTGACCAGCATTGCCCAGACCTTCCTGGCCTCCGGGGGTACTGCCCCACCAAGGGGCAGGCTGCGGGGACTGGGTCCAGAAATGCCCGGGCGCCTCCACTGGCTCATCCCCGCTGGTGCCTTTCCCCTGGGCCTAGGCCTCGGTTGAGGCCTCCTTGTAGAGGAGGTTGCTGGCAGGGGCTGTCTCCACACTGCAAGGTGCTGGAGCTCAGAGGGCCTCGTCAGAGGGAAGGGACCAGCAAGGGGCTGGATGCCCAAGACCTCTTTGGCCCAGCAGCCTCAGGGCAGCAGGGAGAGCAAGAGGCCCTACTTGCCCTTAGGATGGCTCTGCCCCTTCCCACACAGGCAGCCAGCCCAGGATCTGCCTGGCAGACTCTGGCTCCCCCGATCTCTCTGCCGGTGCACGGGGCAGGAACAGACGTGTGCATGTGGTTCTGACTTGGCCTGGGAGTGTGGAACCCCTGCCTGGCCCCCAGGCTAAGGGGAAAGGGCACATAGAGAGCACCACCCCGAAGCGCTTTTCTCCCGGGCTTGGGAGCATTGTGCGTGCCTGGCGGGAACAGCGGGCGGGAGTGCTTGCAAACCGGCCTTTGGAGTCAGCCGGGGAGGTCTTGTAGCGGGAGAGGGCCGGTTGTGCTCAGAGGCCCCACAGGCCAGGGGCAGGACCCAGCAGGGCCCCTGTCCCTGGCAAGCCTTGCCCAGACCTTCCTGGCCTCCGGGGGTACTGCGTCACCAAGGGGCAGGCTGCGGGTCCTGGGTCGAGACATGCCCGGGCGCCTCCCCAGGCTGATCCCCGCTTGTGCCTTTCCCCTGGGCCTAGGCCTCGGTTGAGGCCTCCTTGGAGAGGAGGTTGCTGGCAGGGGCTGTCTCCACACTGCAAGGTGCTGGAGCTCAGAGGGCCTCGTCAGAGGGAAGGGACCAGCAAGGGGCTGGATGCCCAAGACCTCTTTGGCCCAGCAGCCTCAGGGCAGCAGGGAGAGCAAGAGGCCCAACTTGCCCCTAGGTCGGCTCTGCCCCTTCCCACACATGCGGCCAGCCCAGCAGCTGCCTGGCAGACTCTGGCTCCCCCGAGCTCTCTGCCGGTGCAGGGGACAGGAACAGACGTGGGCATGTGGTTCTGCCTTGGCCTGGGAGTGTGTTCCCCCTGCCTTGCCCCCAGGCTCAGGGGCAAGGGCCCGGAGAGAGCACCACCCCGAAGCGCTTTTCTCCCGGGCTTGGGAGCATTGTGCGTGCCTGGTGGGAACAGTGGGCGGGAGTGTTGGCAAACCGGCCTTTGGAGGCAGCCGGGGAGGTCTTCCAGCGGGAGAGGGCCGGTTGTGCTCAGAGGACACACAGGCCAGGGGCAGGACCCAGCAGGGCCCCTGCCCCTGGCCAGCCTTGCCCAGACCTGCCTGGACTCCGGGGCTACTGCCCCACCAAGGGGCAGGCTGCGGGGACTGGGTCCAGACATGCCCGGGCGCCTCCCCAGGCTCATCCCCGCTGGTGCCTTTCCCCTGGGCCTAGGCCTCGGTTGAGGCCTCCTTGGAGAGGAGGTTGCTGGCAGGGGCTGTCTCCACACTGGAAGGTGCTGGAGCTCAGAGGGCCTCGTCAGAGGGAAGGGACCAGGAAGGGGCTGGATGCCCAAGACTTCTTTGGACCAGCAGCCTCAGGGCAGCAGGGAGAGCAAGAGACCCGCTTGCCCTTAGGTCGGTCTGCCCCTTCCCACACAGGCTGCCAGCCCAGCAGCTGCCTGACTGACTCTGGCTCCCCCGAGCTCTCTGCCGGTGCAGGGAGCAGGAACAGACGTGTGCATGTGGTTCTGCCTTGGCCTGGGAATGTGTTCCCCCTGCATGGCCCCCAGGCTCATGGGCAAGGGCCCGGTGAGAGCACCACCCCGAAGCGCTTTTCTCCCGGGCTTGGGAGCATTGTGCGTGCCTGGTGGGAACAGCGGACGGGAGTGCTTGCAAACCGGCCTTAGGGGGCAGCGAGGGAGGTCCTCCATTGGCACGGAGAGAACACCACCCCGAAGCGCTTTTCTCCCGGGCTTGGGAGCATTGTGCGAGCTGGACGTGAACAGCGGGCGGGAGTGTTTGCAAACAGGACTTTGGAGGCAGCCGGGGATGTCTTCCAGTGGGAGAGGGCCTGTTGTGCTCAGAGGCCCCACAGGCCAGGGGCAGGACCCAGCAGGGCCCCTGCCCCTGGCCAGACTTGCCCAGACCTTCCTGGCCTCCGGGGGTACTGCCCCACCAAGGGGCAGGTTGCGGAGACTGGGTCCAGACATGTCCGTGCGCCTCCCCAGGATCATCCCCGCTGGTGCCTTTCCCCTGGGTGTAGTCCTCGGTTGAGGCCTCTTTGGAGAGGAGGTTGCTGGCATGGGCTGTCTCCACACTGCAAGGTGCTGGAGCTCAGAGGGCCTCGTCAGAGGGAAGGCACCAGCAAAGGGCTGGATGCCCAAGACCTCTTTGACCCAGCAGCCTCAGGGCAGCAGGGAGAGCAAGAGGCCCAACTTGCCCCTAGGTCGGCTCTGCCCCGTCCCACACAGGCAGCCAGCCCAGCAGCAGCCTGGCAGTCTCTTGCTCCCCCGAGCTCTCTGCCGGTGTAGGGGGCAGGAACAGACGTGTGCATGTCGTTCTCCCTTGCCTTGGAGTGTGTTCCCCCTGCCTGGCCCCCAGGCTCAGGGGCAAGGGCCCGGAGAGAGCACCAACCCGAAGCGCTTTTCTCCCGGGCTTGGGAGCATTGTGCGTGCCTGGCAGGAACAGCGAGTGGGAGTGCTTGCAAACCGTCTTTTGGAGGCAGCCGGGGAGGTCTTCTAGCGGGAGAGTGCCGGTTGTGCTCAGACGCCCCACAGGCCAGGGGCAGGACCCAGCAGTGTCCATGCCCCTGGCAGCCTTGCCCAGACCTTCCTGGCCTCCGGGGGTACTGCCCCACCAAGGGGCAGGCTGCGGGGAGTGGGTCCAGACATCGCCGGGCGCCTCACGAGGCTCATCCCCGCTGGTGCCTTTCCCCTAGGCCTAGGCCTCGGTTGAGGCCTCCTTGGAGAGGAGGTTGCTGGCAGGGGCTGTCTCCACACTGCAAGGTGCTGGAGCTCAGAGGGCCTCATCAGAGGGAAGGGACCAGCAAGGGGCTGGATGCCCAAGACCTCTTTGGCCCAGGAGCCTCAGGGCAGCAGGGAGAGCAAGAGGCCCAACTTTCCCCTAGGTCAGCTCTGCCCCTTCCCACACAGGCCGCCAGCCCAGCAGCTGCCTGGCAGACTCTGGCTCCCCCGAGCTCTCTGCCGGTGCAGGGGCCGGGAACAGACGTGTGCATGTGGTTCTGCCTTGGCCTGGGAGTGTGTTCCCCCTGCATTGCCCCCAGGCTCAGGGGCAAGGGCCCGGTGAGAGCACCACCCCGAAGCACTTTTTTCCCAGCTTGGGAGCATTGTGCGTGCCTGGTGGGAACAGCGGGCGCGAGTGTTGGCAAATCGGCCTTTGGAGGCAGCCGGGGAGGTCTTCCAGCGGGAGAGGGCCGCTCATGCTCAGAGGCCCCACAGGACAGGGGCAGGACCCAGCAGGGCCCCTGCCCCAGGCCAGCCTTGCCCAGACCTTCCTGGCCTCCGGGGGTACTGCCCCACCAAGGGGCAGGCTGCGGGGACTGGGTCCAGACATTCCCGGGCGCCTCCCCAGGTTCATCCCCGCTGGTGCCTTTCCCTGGGACTAGGCCTCGGTTGAGGCCTCCTTGGAGAGGAGGTTGCTGGCAGGGTCTGTCTCCACACTGCAAGGTGCTGGAGCTCAGAGGGCCTCGTCAGATGGAAGGGACCAGCAAAGGGCTGGATGTCCAAGACCTCTTTGGCCCAGCAGCCTCAGGGCAGCAGGGAGAGCAAGAGGCCCAACTTGCCCCTAGGTCGGCTCTGCCCCTTCCCACACAGGCCGCCAGCCCAGCAGCTGCCTGACAGACTCTGGCTCCCCCGAGCTCTCTGCCGGTGCAGGGGGCAGGAACAGACGTGTGCATGTGGTTCTGACTTTGCCTGGGAGTGTGGACCCCCTGCCTGGCCCCCAGGCACAGGGGCAAGGGCCCGGAGAGAGCACCACCCCAAAATGCTTTTCTCCCGGGCTTGGGAGCATTTGCGTGGCTGGCGGGAACAGCTAGTGGGAATGCTTGCAAACCGGCCTTTGAGGGCACCCGGGGAGGTCCTCCATGGGCCCGGAGAGAACACCACCCCGATGCGCTTTTCTCCCGGGCTTGGGAGCAGTGTGCGCAGGTGGCGGGAACACCAGGCAGGAGTGCTTGCAAACCGGCCTTTGGAGGCAGGCGCGGAGGTCTTCCAAGGGCAAGGATTGAGCACCACCCCAAAATGCTTTTCTCCCGTGATTGGGAGCATTGTGTGGCTGGCGGGAGAGCGGGAGGGAGTTCTTGCAAACCAGCCTTTGGAGGCAGCCGGGGAAGTCTTCCAAGGGCCGGGAGAGAGCACCACCCCAAAGCGTTTCTCTCCCGTGTTTTGGAGCATGTGCGTGGCTGGCGGGAACAGTGAGTGGGAGTGATTGCAAACCGGCCTTTGGGGGCAGCCGGGGAGGTCCTCCATGGGCACGGAGAGAACACCACCCCGGAGCGCATTTCTCCCAGTCTTGGGAGCATTGTGCGCGGCTGGCGGGAACAGCGGGCATGAGTTCTTGCAAACTGGACTTTGGAGGCAGCCGGGGAGGTCTTTCAAGGGCCCGGAGTGAGCACCACCCCAAAATGCTTTTCTCCCGGGCTTGGGAGCATTGTACGCGGCTGGCGGGAACAGCGGGCCTGAGTGCTTGCAAACCGGCCTTTTGAGGCAGCCGGGATGGTCTTCAAAGGGCCCGGAGAGAGCACCATCCCGAAGCACTTTTCTCCCGGGATTGGGAGCATTGTGCTTGGCTGGCGGGCACAGCAGGAAGGAGTCCTTGCAAACCGGCCTTTCGATGCAGTCGGGGACGTCTTCCAATGGCCGGGAGAGAGCACCACCCCGAAGCGCTTTTCTCCCGGGCTTGGGTGCATTGTGCGCGTGTGGTGGGAACAGCAGGCAGGAGTGCTTGCAAACCGGCCTTTGGAGGCAGCCGGGGAGGTCTTCCAAGGGCCTGTAGAGAGCACCACCCCGAAGTGCTTTTCTCGCGGGCTTGGGAGCATTGTGCGCGGGTGGCGGGAACAGCAGGCAGGAGTGCTTGAAAACCGTCCTTTGGAGGCAGCCGGGGAGGTCTTCCAGGGCCCGGTGTGAGCACCACCCCAAAATGCTTTTCTCCCGGGCTTGGGAGCATTGTGCGTGGCTGGTGGGAACAGCGGGCGGGAGTGCTTGCAAACCGGCCTTTGGAGGCAGCCGGGGAGGCCTTCCAAGGGCCAGGAGAGAGCACCACCCAGAAGCGCTTTTCTCCCGGGCTTGGAACATTTGCGCGGATGGCGGGAACAGCGAGTGGGAGTGCTTCCAAACCGGCCTTTGGGGGCACCCCGGGAGGACTTCCATGGGCACGGAGAGAACACCACCCCGAAGCGCTTTTCTCCGGGGTTTTGGAGGATTGTGCGTGGCTGGCGGGAACAGCGAGTGGGAGTGCTTGCAAACCGGCCTTTGGGGGCAGCCAGGGAGGTCCTCCATTGGCACGGAGAGAACACCACCCCGAAGCGCTTTTCTCCCGGGCTTGGGAGCATTGTGCGAGGCTGGCGGGAACAGCGGGCGGGAGTGCTTGCAAACCGGCCTTTGGAGGCAGCATGGGAGGTCTTCCAAGGGCCCGGAGAGAGCACCATCCCGAAGCACTTTTCTCCCGGAATTGGGAGCATTGTGCGCGGCTATCGGGAACAGCGGACGTGAGTGCTTGCAAACCGGCCTTTCGAGGCAGCCGGGGAGGTCTTCCAAGGGCCCGGAGAGAGCACCACCCCAAAATGTTTTTCTCCAGGGCATGGGAGCATTATGTGCGGCTGGCGGGTCAGCGGGAGGGAGTTCTTGAAAACCAGCCTTTGGAGGCAGCCGGGGAGGTCTTCCAAGGGCCGGGAGAGAGCACCACCCCGAAGCGCTTTTCTCCCGGGCTTGGGAGCATTGTGCGTGCCAGGCGGGAACAGCGGGGGGGAGTGCTTGCAAACCTTCCTTTGGAGGCAGACGGGGAGGTCTTCCAGCGGGAGAGTGCCGGTTGTGCTCAGACGCCCCACAGGCCAGGGGCAGGACCCAGCAGGGCCCCTGCCCGTGGCAGACTTGCCCAGACCTTCCTGGCCTCCGGGGGTACTGCGCCACCAAGGGGCAGGCTGCGGGGACTGGGTCCAGACATGCCCGGGCGCCTCCCCAGGCTCATCCCCGCTGGTGCCTTTCCCCTGGGCCTAGGCCTCGGTTTAGGCCTCCTTGGAGAGGAGGTTGCTGGCAGGGGCTGTCTCCACACTGCAAGGTGCTGGAGCTCAGAGGGCCTCGTCAGAGGGAAGGGACCAGCAAGGGGCTGGATCCCCAAGACCTCTTTGGCCCAGCAGCCTCAGGGCAGCAGGGAGAGCAAGAGGCCCAACTTGCCCCTAGGTCGGCTCTGCCCCGTCCCACACAGGCAGCCAGCCCAGCAGCAGCCTGGCAGTCTCTGGCTCCCCCGAGCTCTCTGCCGGTGTAGGGGGCAGGAACAGACGTGTGCATGTCATTCTCCCTTGGCCTGGGAGTGTGTTCCCCCTGCCTGGCCCCAGGCTCAGGGGCAAGGGCCCGGAGAGAGCACCACCCCGAAGCGCTTTTCTCCCGGGCTTGGGAGCATTGTGCGTGCCTGGCGGGAACAGCGGGTGGGAGTGCTTGCAAACCGCCCTTTGGAGGCAGCCGGGGAGGTCTTCCAGCGGGAGAGTGCCGGTTGTGCTCAGACGCCCCACAGGCCAGAGGCAGGACCCAGCAGTGTCCCTGCCCCTGGCAGCCTTGCCGAGACCTTCCTGGCCTCCGGGGGTACTGCCCCACCAAGGGGCAGGCTGCGGGGACTGGGTCCAGACATCGCCGGGCGCCTCCCCAGGCTCATCCCCGCTGGTGCCTTTCCCCTAGGCCTAGGCCTCGGTTGAGGCCTCCTTGGAGAGGAGGTTGCTGGCAGGGTCTGTCTCCACACAGCAAGGTGCTGGAGCTCAGAGGGCCTCATCAGAGGGAAGGGACCAGCAAGGGGCTGGATGCCCAAGACCTCTTTGCCCCAGCATCTCAGGGCAGCAGGGAGAGCAAGAGGCCCAACTTGCCCCTAGGTCGGCTCTGCCCCTTCCCACACAGGCGGCCAGCCCAGCAGCTGCCTGACAGACTCTGGCTCCCCCCAGCTCTCTGCCGGTGGAGGGGGCAGGAACAGACGTGTGCATGTGGTTCTGCCTTGGCCTGGGACTGTGGATCCCCTGCCTGGCCCCCAGGCTCAGGGGCAAGGGCCCGGAGAGAGCACCACCCCGAAGCGCTTTTCTCCCGGGCTTGGGAGCATTGTGCGTGCTTGGTGGGAACAGTGGGCGGGAGTGCTTGCAAACCGGCCTTTGAAGGCAGCCGGGGAGGTCTTCCAGTGGGAGAGGGCCAGTTGTGCTCAGAGGCCCCACAGGCCAGGGGCAGGACCCAGCAGGGCCCCTGCCCCTGGCCAGCCTTGCCCAGACCTTCCTGCCTCCGGGGTTACAGCCCCACAAAGGAGCAGGCTGCGGGGACTGGGTCCAGACATGCCCGGGCGCCTCCCCAGGCTCATCCCCGCTGGTGCCTTTCCCCTGGGCCTAGGCCTCGGTTGAGGCCTCCTTGGAGAGGAGGTTGCTGGCAGGGGCTGTCTCCACACTGCAAGGTGCTGGAGCTCAGAGGGCCTCGTCAGAGGGAAGGGACCAGCAAGGGGCTGGATGCCCAAGACGTCTTTGGCCCAGCAGCCTCAGGGCAGCAGGGAGAGCAAGAGGCCCAACTTGCCCTAGGGCGGCTCTGCCCCTTCCCACACAGGCGGCCAACCCAGCAGCTGCCTGACAGACTCTGGCTCCCCCAAGCTCTCTGCCGGTGCAGGGGACAGGAACAGACGTGGGCATGTGGTTCTGC
Source organism: Dama dama (assembly GCF_033118175.1). NCBI lineage: Eukaryota > Metazoa > Chordata > Mammalia > Artiodactyla > Cervidae > Dama > Dama dama. Next base: position 2,136,906 of record NW_026870972.1, read on the forward strand.
CTTGGCCTGGGATTGTGTTCCCCCTGCCTTGCCCCCAGGCTCAGGGGCAAGGGCCCGGAGAGAGCACCACCCCGAAGCGCTTGTCTCCCGGGCTTGGGAGCATTGTGCCAGCCTGGCGTGAACAGCGGGCGGGAGTGTTTGCAAACAGGACTTTGGAGGCAGCCGGGGAGGTCTTCCAGTGGGAGAGGGCCGGTTGTGCTCAGAGTCCTCACAGGCCAGGGGCAGGACCCAGCAGGGCCCCTGCCCCTGGCCAGCCTTGCCCAGACCTTCCTGGCCTCCGGGGGTACTGCCCCACCAAGGGGCAGGCTGCGGGGACTGGGTCCAGACATGTCCGTGCGCCTCCCCAGGATCATCCCCGCTGGTGCCTTTCCCCTGGGTGTAGGCCTCGGTTGAGGCCTCTTTGGAGAGGAGGTTGCTGGCAGGGGCTGTCTCCACACTGCAAGGTGCTGGAGCTCAGAGGGCCTCGTCAGAGGGAAGGGACCAGGAAAGGGCTGGATGCCCAAGATCTCTTTTACCCAGCAGACTCAGGGCAGCAGGGACAGCAAGAGGCCCAACTTGCCCCTAGGTCGGCTCTGCCCCGTCGCACACACGCAGCCAGCCCAGCAGCAAGATGGCAGTCTCTGGCTCCCCCGAGCTCTCTGCCGGTGTAGGGGGCAGGAACAGACGTGTGCATGTCGTTCTGCCTTGGCCTGGGAGTGTGTTCCCCCTGCCTGGCCCCCAGGCTCAGGAGCAAGTGCCCGTAGTGAGCACCACCCTGAAGCGCTTTTCTCCCGGGCTTGGGAGCATTGTGCACGCCTGGTGGGAACAGTGGGCGGGAGCGCTTGCAAACCGGCCTTTGGAGGCAGCCGGGGAGGTCTTCCAGTGGGAGAGGCCCGGTTGTGCTCAGAGGCCCCACAGGCCAGGGGCAGGACGCAGCAGGGCCCCTGCCCCTGGCCAGCCTTGCCCAGACCTTCCTGGCCTCCGGGGGTACTGCCCCACCAAGGGGCAGGCTGCGGGGACTGGGTCCAGACATGCTCGGGCGCCTCCCCTGGCTCATCCCCGCTGGTGCCTTTCCCCTGGGCCTAGCCTCGGTTGAGGCCTCCTTGGAGAGGAGGTTGCTGGCAGGGGCTGTCTCCACACTGCAAGGTGCTGGAGCTCAGAGGGCCTCGTCAGAGGGAAGGGACCAGTAAGGGGCTGGATGCCCAAGATGTCTTTGGCCCAGCAGCCTCAGGGCAGCAGGGAGCGCAAGAGGCCCAACTTGCCCCTAGGGCGGCTCTGCCCCTTCCCACACAGGCGGCCAACCCAGCAGCTGCCTGACAGACACTGGCTCCCCCAAGGTCTCTCCCGGTGCAGGGGACAGGAACAGACGTGGGCATGTGGTTCTGCCTTGGCCTGGGAGTGTGTTCCCCCTGCCTTGCCCGCAGGCTCAGGGGCAAGGGCCCGGAGAGAGCACCACCCCAAAGCGCTTTTCTCCCGGGCTTGGGAGCATTGGGCGAGCCTGGCGTGAACAGCAGGCGGGAGTGTTTGCAAACAGGACTTTGGAGGCAGCCGGGGAAGTCTTCCAGTGGGAGAGGGCCGGTTGTGCTCAGAGGCCCCACAGGCCAGGGGCAGGACCCAGCAGGGCCCCTGCCCCTGGCCAGCCTTGCCCAGACCTTCCTGGCCTCCGGGGGTACTGCCCCACCAAGGGGCAGGCTGCGGGGACTGGGTCCAGACATGTCCGTGCGCCTCCCCAGGATCATCCCCGCTGGTGCCTTTCCCGTGGGCCTAGGCCTCGGTTGAGGCCTCTTTGGAGAGGAGGTTGCTGGCAGGGGCTGTCTCCACACTGCAAGGTGCTGGAGCTCAGAGGGCCTCGTCAGAGGGAAGGGACCAGCAAAGGGCTGGATGCCCAAGACCTCTTTGACCCAGCAGCCTCAGGGCAGCAGGGAGAGCAAGAGGCCCGACTTGCCCCTAGGTCGGCTCTGCCCCGTCCCACACAGGCAGCCAGCCCAGCAGCAGCCTGGCAGTCTCTGGCTCCCCCGAGCTCTCTGCCGGTGTAGGGGGCAGGAACAGACGTGTTCATGTCGTTCTGTCTTGGCCTGGTGGTGTGTTCCCCCTGCCTGGCCCCCAGGCTCAGGGGCAAGGGCCCGGAGAGAGCACCACCCCGAAGCGCTTTACTCCCGGGCTTGGGAGCATTGTGCGTGCCTGGCGGGAACAGCGGGCGGGAGTGCTTGCAAACAGGACTTTGGAGGCAGCCGGGGAAGTCTTCCAGTGGGAGAGGGCCGGTTGTGCTCAGAGGCCCCACAGGCCAGGGGCAGGACGCAGCAGGGCCTCTGCCCCTGGCCAGCCTTGCCCAGAACTTCCTGGCCTCCGGGGGTACTGCCCCACCAAGGGGCAGGCTGCGGGGACTGGGTCCAGACATGCTCGGGCGCCTCCCCTGGCTCATCCCCGCTGGTGCCTTTCCCCTGGGCCGAGGCCTCGGTTGAGGCCTCCTTGGAGAGGAGGTTCCTGGCAGGGGCTGTCTCCACACTGCAAGGTGCTGGAGCTCAGAGGGCCTCGTCAGAGAGAAGGGACCAGTTAGGGGCTGGATGCCCAAGATGTCTTTGGACCAGCAGCCTCAGGGCAGCAGGGAGAGCAAGAGGCCCAACTTGCCCCTAGGGCGGCTCTGCCCCTTCCTACACAGGCGGCCAACCCAGCAGCTGCCTGACAGACACTGGCTCCCCCAAGGTCTCTCCCGGTGCAGGGGACAGGAACAGACGTGGGCATGTGGTTCTGCCTTGGCCTGGGAGTGTGTTCCCCCTGCCTTGCCCGCAGGCTCAGGGGCAAGGGCCCGGAGAGAGCACCACCCCAAAGCGCTTTTCTCCCGGGCTTGGGAGCATTGTGCGAGCCTGGCATGAACAGCGGGCGGGAGTGTTTGCAAACAGGACTTTGGAGGCAGCCGGGGAGGTCTTCCAGTGGGAGAGGGCCGGTTGTGCTCAGAGGCCCCAAAGGCCAGGGGCAGGACCCAGCAGGGCCCCTGCCCCTGGCCAGCCTTGCCCAGACCTTCCTGGCCTCCGGGGGTACTGCCCCACCAAGGGGCAGGCTGCGGGGACTGGGTCCAGACATGTCCGTGCGCCTCCCCAGGATCATCCCCGCTGGAGCCTTTCCCCTGGGCCTAGGCCTCGGTTGAGGCCTCTTTGGAGAGGAGGTTGCTGGCAGGGGCTGTGTCCACACTGCAAGGTGCTGGAGCTCAGAGGGCCTCGTCAGAGGGAAGGGACCAGCAAAGGGCTGGATGCCCAAGACCTCTTTGACCCAGCAGCCTCAGGGCAGCAGGGAGAGCAACAGGCCCGACTTGCCCCTAGGTCGGCTCTGCCCCGCCCCAAACAGGCAGCCAGCCCAGCAGCAGCCTGGCAGTCTCTGGCTCCAACGAGCTCTCTGCAGGTGTAGGGGGCAGGAACAGACGTGTTCATGTCGTTCTGTCTTGGCCTGGGAGTGTGTTCCCCTCGCCTGGCCCCCAGGCTCAGGGGCAAGGGCCCGGAGAGAGCACCACCCCGAAGCGCTTTTCTCCCGGGCTTGGGAGCATTGTGCGTGCCTGGCGGGAACAGCGGGCGGGAGTGCTTGCAAACCGGCCTTTGGAGGCAGACGGGGAGGTCTTCCAGCGGGAGAGTGCCGGTTGTGCTCAGACGCCCCACAGGCCAGGGGCAGGTCCCAGCGCTGTCCCTGCCCCTGGCAGCCTTGCACAGACCTTCCTGGCCTCCGGGGGTAATGCCCCACCAAGGGGCAGGCTGCGGGGACTGGGTCCAGACATGCCCGGGCGCCTCCCCAGGCTCATCCCCGCTGGTGCCTTTCCCCTGGGCCTAGGCTTCGGTTGAGGCCTCATTGGAGAGGAGGTTGCTGGCAGTGGCTGTCTCCACACTGCAAGGTGCTGGAGCTCAGAGGGCCTCGTCAGAGGGAAGGAACCAGCAAGGGGCTGGATGCCCAAGACCTCTTTGGCCCAGCAGCCTCAGGGCAGCAGGGAGAGGAAGAGGCCCAACTTGCCCCTAGGTCGGCTCTGCCCCTTCCCACACAGGCGGCCAGCCCAGCAGCTGCCTGACAGACTCTGGCTCCCCCGAGCTCTCTGCTGGTGCAGGGATCAGGAACAGACGTGTGCATGTGGTTCTGCCTTGGTCTGGGACTGTGGACCCACTGCCTGACCCCAGGCTCAGGGGCAAGGGGCCGGAGAGAGCAACACCCCGAAGCGCTTTTCTCCCGGGCTTGGGAGCACTGTGCGTGCCTGGCGGGAACAGCGGGCGGGAGTGTTGGCAAACGGGCCTTTGGAGGCAGCCGGGGAGGTCTTCCAGTGGGAGAGGGCCGGTTGTGCTCAGAGGCCCCACAGGCCAGGGGCAGGACCCAGCAGGGCCCCTGCCCCTGGCCAGCCTTGCCCAGACCTTCCTGGCCTCCGGGGGTACTGCCCCACCAAGGGGCAGTCTGCGGGGACTGGGTCCAGACATGCCCGTGCGCCTCCACTGGCTCATCCCCGCTGGTGCCTTTCCCCTGGTCCTAGGCCTCGGTTGAGGCCTCCTTGGAGAGGAGGTTGCTGGCAGGGGCTGTCTCCACACTGCAAGGTGCTGGAGCTCAGAGGGCCTCGTCAGAGGGAAGGGACCAGCAAGGGGCTGGATGCCCAAGACCTCTTTGGCCCAGCAGCCTCAGGGCAGCAGGGAGAGCAAGAGGCCCAACTTGCCCCTAGGTCGGCTCTGCCCCTTCCCACACAGGCAGCCAACCCAGCAGCTGCCTGACAGACTCTGGCTCCCCCGAGCTCTCTGCCGGTGCAGGGGTCAGGAACAGACGTGTGCATGTGGTTCTACCTTGGTCTGGGAGTGTGGACCCACTGCCTGGACCCCAGGCTCAGGGGCAAGGGCCCGGAGAGAGCAACACCCCGAAGCGCTTTTCTCCCGGGCTTGGGAGCATTGTGCGTGCCTGGCGGGAACAGCGGGTGGGAGTGCTTGCAAACCGCCCTTTGGAGGCAGCCGGGGAGGTCTTCCAGCGGGAGAGTGCCGGTTGTGCTCAGACGCCCCACAGGCCAGAGGCAGGACCCAGCAGTGTCCCTGCCCCTGGCAGCCTTGCCGAGACCTTCCTGGCCTCCGGGGGTACTGCCCCACCAAGGGGCAGGCTGCGGGGACTGGGTCCAGACATCGCCGGGCGTCTCCCCAGGCTCATCCCCGCTGGTGCCTTTCCCCTAGGCCTAGGCCTCGGTTGAGGCCTCCTTAGAGAGGAGGTTGCTGGCAGGGGCTGTCACCACACAGCAAGGTGCTGGAGCTCAGAGGGCCTCATCAGAGGGAAGGGACCAGCAAGGGGCTGGATGCCCAAGACCTCTTTGCCCCAGCATCTCAGGGCAGCAGGGAGAGCAAGAGGCCCAACTTGCCCCTAGGTCGGCTCTGCCCCTTCCCACACAGGCGGCCAGCCCAGCAGCTGCCTGACAGACTCTGGCTCCCCCCAGCTCTCTGCCGGTGGAGGGGGCAGGAACAGACGTGTGCATGTGGTTCTGCCTTGGCCTGGGACTGTGGATCCCCTGCCTGGCCCCCAGGCTCAGGGGCAAGGGCCCGGAGAGAGCACCACCCCGAAGCGCTTTTCTCCCGGGCTTGGGAGCATTGTGCGTGCTTGGTGGGAACAGTGGGCGGGAGTGCTTGCAAACCGGCCTTTGAAGGCAGCCGGGGAGATCTTCCAGTGGGAGAGGGCCAGTTGTGCTCAGAGGCCCCACAGGCCAGGGGCAGGACCCAGCAGGGCCCCTGCCCCTGGCCAGCCTTGCCCAGACCTTCCTGCCTCCGGGGTTACAGCCCCACAAAGGAGCAGGCTGCGGGGACTGGGTCCAGACATGCCCGGGCGCCTCCCCAGGCTCATCCCCGCTGGTGCCTTTCCCCTGGGCCTAGGCCTCGGTTGAGGCCTCCTTGGAGAGGAGGTTGCTGGCAGGGGCTGTCTCCACACTGCAAGGTGCTGGAGCTCAGAGGGCCTCGTCAGAGGGCAGGGACCAGCAAGGGGCTGGATGCCCAAGACGTCTTTGGCCCAGCAGCCTCAGGGCAGCAGGGAGAGCAAGAGGCCCAACTTGCCCCTAGGTCGGCTCTGCCCCTTCCCACACAGGCGGCCAGCCCAGCAGCTGCCTGACAGACTCTGGCTCCCCCGAGCTCTTTGCTGGTGCAGGGGGCAGGAACAGACGTGTGCATGTGGTTCTGACTTGGCCTGGGAGTGTGGACACTGTGCCTTGACCCCAGGTTCAGGGGCAAGGGCCCTGAGAGCGCACCACCCTGAAGCGCTTTTCTCCCGGGCTTGGGAGCATTGTGCACGCCTGCTGGTAACAGTGGGCGGGAGCGCTTGCAATCCGGCCTTTGGAGGCAGCCGGGGAGGTCTTACAGTGGGAGAGGGCCGGTTGTGCTCAGAGGCCCCACAGGCCAGGGGCAGGACACAGCAGGGCACCTGCCCCTGGCTCGCCTTGCCCAGACCTTCCTGGCCTCCGGGGGTACTGCCCCACCAAGGGGCAGGCTGCGGGGACTGGGTCCAGACATGCCCGGGCACCTCCCCAGGCTCATCCCCGCTGGTGCCTTTCCCCTGGGCCTAGGCCAAGGGTGAGGCCTCCTTGGAGAGGAGGTTGCTGGCAGGGGCTGTCTCCACACTGCAAGGTGCTGGAGCTCAGAGGGCCTCGTCAGAGGGAAGGGACCAGTAAGGGGCTGGATGCCCAAGACGTCTTTGGCCCAGCAGCCTCAGGGCAGCAGGGAGAGCAAGAGGCCCAACTTGCCCTAGGGCGGCTCTGCCCCTTCCCACACAGGCGGCCAACCCAGCAGCTGCCTGACAGACTCTGGCTCCCCCAAGCTCTCTGCCGGTGCAGGGGACAGGAACAGACGTGGGCATGTGGTTCTGCCTTGGCCTGGGAGTGTGTTCCCCCTGCCTTGCCCCCAGGCTCAGGGGCAAGGGCCCGGAGAGAGCACCACCCCGAAGCGCTTTTCTCCCGGGCTTGGGAGCATTGTGCCAGCCTGGCGTGAACAGCGGGCGGAAGTGTTTGCAAACAGGACTTTGGAGGCAGCCGGGGAGGTCTTCCAGTGGGAGAGGGCCGGTTGTGCTCAGAGTCCTCACAGGCCAGGGGCAGGACCCAGCAGGGCCCCTGCCCCTGGCCAGCCTTGCCCAGACCTTCCTGGCCTCCGGGGGTACTGCCCCACCAAGGGGCAGGCTGCGGGGACTGGGTCCAGACATGTCCGTGCGCCTCCCCAGGTTCATCCCCGCTGGTGCCTTTCCCCTGGGTGTAGGCCTCGGTTGAGGCCTCTTTGGAGAGGAGGTTGCTGGCAGGGGCTGTCTCCACACTGCAAGGTGCTGGAGCTCAGAGGGCCTCGTCAGAGGGAAGGGACCAGTAAAGGGCTGGATGCCCAAGATCTCTTTGACCCAGCAGACTCAGGGCAGCAGGGACAGCAAGAGGCCCAACTTGCCCCTAGGTCGGCTCTGCCCCGTCGCACACACGCAGCCAGCCCAGCAGCAAGATGGCAGTCTCTGGCTCCCCCGAGCTCTCTGCCGGTGTAGGGGGCAGGAACAGACATGTGCATGTCGTTCTGCTTTGGCCTGGGAGTGTGTTCCCCCTGCCTGGCCCCCAGGCTCAGGAGCAAGTGCCCGTAGTGAGCACCACCCTGAAGCGCTTTTCTCCCGGGCTTGGGAGCATTGTGCACGCCTGCTGGGAACAGTGGGCGGGAGCGCTTGCAAACCGGCCTTTGGAGGCAGCCGGGGAGGTCTTCCAGTGGGAGAGGGCCGGTTGTGCTCAGAGGCCCCACAGGCCAGGGGCAGGACGCAGCAGGGCCCTTGCCCCTGGTCAGCCTTGCCCAGACCTTCCTGGCCTCCGGGGGTACTGCCCCACCAAGGGGCAGGCTGCGGGGACTGGGTCCAGACATGCTCGGGCGCCTCCCCTGGCTCATCCCCGCTGGTGCCTTTCCCCTGGGCCTAGGCCTCGGTTGAGGCCTCCTTGGAGAGGAGGTTGCTGGCAGGGGCTGTCTCCACACTGCAAGGTGCTGGAGCTCAGAGGGCCTCGTCAGAGGGAAGGGACCAGTAAGGGGCTGGATGCCCAAGATGTCTTTGGCCCAGCAGCCTCAGGGCAGCAGGGAGCGCAAGAGGCCCAACTTGCCCCTAGGTCGGCTCTGCCCCTTCCCACACAGGCCGCCAACCCAGCAGCTGCCTGACAGACTCTGGCTCCCCCCAGCTCTCTGCCGGTGCAGGGGGCAGGAACAGACGTGTGCATGTGGTTCTGCCTTGGCCTGGGTGTGTGGACCCCCTGCCTGGCCCCCAGGCTCAGGGGCAAGGGCCCGGAGAGAGCACCAACCCGAAGCGCTTTTCTCCCGGGCTTGGGAGCATTGTGCGCGCTTGGTGGGAACAGTGGGCGGGAGTGCTTACAAACCGGCCTTGGGAGGCAGCCGGGGAGGTCTTCCAGTGGGAGAGGGCCGGTTGTGCTCAGAGGCCCCACAGGCCAGGGGCAGGACCCAGCAGGGCCCCTGCCCCTGGCCAGCCTTGCCCAGACCTTCCTGCCTCCGGGGTTACAGCTCCACCAAGGGGCAGGCTGCGGGGACTGGGTCCAGACATGTCCGTGCGCCTCCCCAGGATCATCCCCGCTGGTGCCTTTCCCCTGGGTGTAGGACTCGGTTGAGGCCTCTTTGGAGAGGAGGTTGCTGGCAGGGGCTGTCTCCACACTGCAAGGTGCTGGAGCTCAGAGGGCCTCGTCAGAGGGAAGGGACCAGCAAAGGGCTGGATGCCCAAGACCTCTTTGACCCAGCAGACTCAGGGCAGCAGGGACAGCAAGAGGCCCAACTTGCCCCTAGGTCGGCTCTGCCCCGTCGCACACAGGCAGCCAGCCCAGCAGCAGTCTGGCAGTCTCTGGCTCCCCCGAGCTCTCTGCCGGTGTAGGGGGCAGGAACAGACGTGTGCATGTCGTTCTGCCTTGGCCTGGGAGTGTGTTCCCCCTGCCTGGCCCGCAGGCTCAGGAGCAAGGGCCCGGAGAGAGCACCACCCCGAAGCGCTTTTCTCCCGGGCTTGGGAGCATTGTGCACGCCTGCTGGTAACAGTGGGCGGGAGTGCTTACAAACCGGCCTTTGGAGGCAGCCGGGGAGGTCTTACAGTGGGAGAGGGCCGGTTGTGCTCAGAGGTCCCACAGGCCAGGGGCAGGACACAGCAGGGCCCCTGCCCCTGGCCAGCCTTGCCCAGACCTTCCTGGCCTCCGGGGGTACTGCCCCACCAAGGGGCAGGCTGCGGGGACTGGGTCCAGACATGCCCGGGCGCCTCCCCAGGCTCATCCCCGCTGGTGCCTTTCCCCTGGGCCTAGGCCACGGGTGAGGCCTCCTTGGAGAGGAGGTTGCTGGCAGGGGCTGTCTCCACACTGCAAGGTGCTGGAGCTCAGAGGGCCTCGTCAGAGGGCAGGGACCAGCAAGGGGCTGGATGCCCAAGACGTCTTTGGCCCAGCAGCCTCAGGGCAGCAGGGAGAGCAAGAGGCCCAACTTGCCCTAGGGCGGCTCTGCCCCTTCCCACACAGGCGGCCAACCCAGCAGCTGCCTGACAGACTCTGGCTCCCCCAAGCTCTCTGCCGGTGCAGGGGACAGGAACAGACGTGGGCATGTGGTTCTGCCTTGGCCTGGGAGTGTGTTCCCCCTGCCTTGCCCCCAGGCTCAGGGGCAAGGGCCCGGAGAGAGCACCACCCCGAAGCGCTTTTCTCCCGGGCTTGGGAGCATTGTGCCAGCCTGGCGTGAACAGCGGGCGGGAGTGTTTGCAAACCGGCCTTTGGAGGCAGCCGGGGAGGTCTTCCAGTGGGAGAGGGCCGGTTGTGCTCAGAGTCCTCACAGGCCAGGGGCAGGACCCAGCAGGGCCCCTGCCCCTGGCCAGCCTTGCCCAGACCTTCCTGGCCTCCGGGCGTACTGCCCCACCAAGGGGCAGGCTGCGGGGACTGGGTCCAGACATGTCCGTGCGCCTCCCCAGGATCATCCCCGCTGGTGCCTTTCCCCTGGGTGTAGGCCTCGGTTGAGGCCTCTTTGGAGAGGAGGTTGCTGGCAGGGGCTGTCTCCACACTGCAAGGTGCTGGAGCTCAGAGGGCCTCGTCAGAGGGAAGGGACCAGTAAAGGGCTGGATGCCCAAGATCTCTTTTACCCAGCAGACTCAGGGCAGCAGGGACAGCAAGAGGCCCAACTTGCCCCTAGGTCGGCTCTGCCCCGTCGCACACACGCAGCCAGCCCAGCAGCAAGATGGCAGTCTCTGGCTCCCCCGAGCTCTCTGCCGGTGTAGGGGGCAGGAACAGACGTGTGCATGTCGTTCTGCCTTGGCCTGGGAGTGTGTTCCCCCTGCCTGGCCCCCAGGCTCAGGAGCAAGTGCCCGTAGTGAGCACCACCCTGAAGCGCTTTTCTACCGGGCTTGGGAGCATTGTGCACGCCTGCTGGGAACAGTGGGCGGGAGCGCTTGCAAACCGGCCTTTGGAGGCAGCCGGGGAGGTCTTCCAGTGGGAGAGGGCCGGTTGTGCTCAGAGGCCCCACAGGCCAGGGGCAGGACGCAGCAGGGCCCCTGCCCCTGGCCAGCCTTGCCCAGACCTTCCTGGCCTCCGGGGGTACTGCCCCACCAAGGGGCAGGCTGCGGGGACAGGGTCCAGATATACCCGGGCGCCTCCCCAGGCTCATCCCCGCTGGTGCCTTTCCCCTGGGCCTAGGCTTCGGTTGAGGCCTCATTGGAGAGGAGGTTGCTGGCAGGGGCTGTCTCCACACTGCAAGGTGCTGGAGCTCAGAGGGCCTCGTCAGAGGGAAGGGACCAGCAAGGGGCTGGATGCCCAAGATGTCTTTGGCCCAGCAGCCTCAGGGCAGCAGGGAGAGCAAGAGGCCCAACTTGCCCCTAGGGCGGCTCTGCCCCTTCCCACACAGGCGGCCAACCCAGCAGCTGCCTGACAGACACTGGCTCCCCCAAGGTCTCTCCCGGTGCAGGGGACAGGAACAGACGTGGGCATGTGGTTCTGCCTTGGCCTGGGAGTGTGTTCCCCCTGCCTTGCCCGCAGGCTCAGGGGCAAGGGCCCGGAGAGAGCACCACCCCAAAGCGCTTTTCTCCCGGGCTTGGGAGCATTGTGCGAGCCTGGCGTGAACAGCGGACGGGAGTGTTTGCAAACAGGACTTTGGAGGCAGCCGGGGAAGTCTTCCAGTGGGAGAGGGCCGGTTGTGCTCAGAGGCCCCACAGGCCAGGGGCAGGACCCAGCAGGGCCCCTGCCCCTGGCCAGCCTTGCCCAGACCTTCCTGGCCTCCGGGGGTACTGCCCCACCAAGGGGCAGGCTGCGGGGACTGGGTCCAGACATGTCCGTGCGCCTCCCCAGGATCATCCCCGCTGGTGCCTTTCCCGTGGGCCTAGGCCTCGGTTGAGGCCTCTTTGGAGAGGAGGTTGCTGGCAGGGGCTGTCTCCACACTGCAAGGTGCTGGAGCTCAGAGGGCCTCGTCAGAGGGAAGGGACCAGCAAAGGGCTGGATGCCCAAGACCTCTTTGACCCAGCAGCCTCAGGGCAGCAGGGAGAGCAAGAGGCCCAACTTGCCCCTAGGTCGGCTCTGCCCCTTCCCACACAGGCGGCCAGCCCAGCAGCAGCCTGGCAGTCTCTGGCTCCAACGAGCTCTCTGCCGGTGTAGGGGGCAGGAACAGACGTGTTCATGTCGTTCTGTCTTGGCCTGGTAGTGTGTTCCCCCTGCCTGGCCCCCAGGCTCAGGGGCAAGGGCCCGGATAGAGCACCACCCCGAAGCGCTTTTCTCCCGGGCTTGGGAGCATTGTGCGTGCCTGGCGGGAACAGCGAGCGGGAGTGCTTGCAAACCGGCCTTTGGAGGCAGACGGGGAGGTCTTCCAGCGGGAGAGTGCCGGTTGTGCTCAGACGCCCCACAGGACAGGGGCAGGACCCAGCGCTGTCCCTGCCCCTGGCAGCCTTGCACAGACCTTCCTGGCCTCCGGGGGTAATGCCCCACCAAGGGCCAGGCTGCGGGGACTGGGTCCAGACATGCCCGGGCGCCTCCCCAGGCTCATCCCCGCTGGTGCCTTTCCCCTGGGCCTAGGCTTCGGTTGAGGCCTCATTGGAGAGGAGGTTGCTGGCAGGGGCTGTCTCCACACTGCAAGGTGCTGGAGCTCAGAGGGCCTCGTCAGAGGGAAGGGACCAGCAAGGGGCTGGATGCCCAAGACCTCTTTGGCCCAGAAGCCTCAGGGCAGCAGGGAGAGCAAGAGGCCCAACTTGCCGCTAGGGCGGCTCTGCCCCTTCCCACACAGGCGGCCAGCCCAGCAGCTGCCTGACAGACTCTGGCTCCCCCGAGCTCTCTGCCGGTGCAGGGGTCAGGAACAGACGTGTGCATGTGGTTCTGCCTTGGTCTGGGAATGTGGACCCCCTGCCTGGCCCCCAGGCTCAGGGGCAAGGGCCCGGAGAGAGCAACACCCCGAAGCGCTTTTCTCCCGGGCTTGGGAGCATTGTGCGTGCCTGGCGGGAACAGCGGGCGGGAGTGTAGGCAAACCGGCCTTTGGACGCAGCCGGGGAGGTCTTCCAGTGGGAGAGGGCCGGTTGTGCTCAGAGGCCCCACAGGCCAGGGGCAGGTCCCAGCAGGGCCCCTGCCCCTGGCCAGCCTTGCCCAGACCTTCCTGGCCTCCGGGGGTACTGCCCCACCAAGGGGCAGGCTCCGGGGACTGGGTCCAGGCATACCCGTGCGCCTCCACTGGCTCATCCCCGCTGGTGCCTTTCCCCTGGGCCTAGGCCTCGGTTGAGGCCTCCTTGGAGAGGAGGTTGCTGGCAGGGGCTGTCTCCACACTGCAAGGTGCTGGAGCTCAGAGGGCCTCGTCAGAGGGAAGGGACCAGTAAGGGGCTGGATGCCCAAGACGTCTTGGGCCCAGGAGCCTCAGGGCAGCAGGGAGAGCAAGAGGCCCAACTTGCCCCTAGGGCGGCTCTGCCCCTTCCCACACAGGCGGCCAGCCCAGCAGCTGCCTGACAGACTCTGGCTCCCCCCAGCTCTCTGCCGGTGGAGGGGGCAGGAACAGACGTGTGCATGTGGTTCTGCCTTGGCCTGGGACTGTGGATCCCCTGCCTGGCCCCCAGGCTCAGGGGCAAGGGCCCGGAGAGAGCACCACCCCGAAGCGCTTTTCTCCCGGGCTTGGGAGCATTGTGCGTGCTTGGTGGGAACAGTGGGCGGGAGTGCTTGCAAACCGGCCTTTGAAGGCAGCCGGGGAGGTCTTCCAGTGGGAGAGGGCCAGTTGTGCTCAGAGGCCCCACAGGCCAGGGGCAGGACCCAGCAGGGCCCCTGCCCCTGGCCAGCCTTGCCCAGACCTTCCTGCCTCCGGGGTTACAGCCCCACAAAGGAGCAGGCTGCGGGGACTGGGTCCAGACATGCCCGGGCGCCTCCCCAGGCTCATCCCCGCTGGTGCCTTTCCCCTGGGCCTAGGCCTCGGTTGAGGCCTCCTTGGAGAGGAGGTTGCTGGCAGGGGCTGTCTCCACACTGCAAGGTGCTGGAGTTCAGAGGGCCTCGTCAGAGGGAAGGGACCAGCAAGGGGCTGGATGCCCAAGACCTCTTTGGCCCAGCAGCCTCAGGCCAGCAGGGAGAGCAAGAGGCCCAACTTGCCCCTAGGTCGGCTCTGCCCCTTCCCACACAGGCGGCCAGCCCAGCAGCTGCCTGACAGACTCTGGCTCCCCCGAGCTCTTTGCTGGTGCAGGGGGCAGGAACAGACGTGTGCATGTGGTTCTGACTTGTCCTGGGAGTGTGGACACCGAGCCTTGACCCCAGGTTCAGGGGCAAGGGCCCTGAGAGCGCACCACCCTGAAGCGCTTTTCTCCCGGGCTTGGGAGCATTGTGCACGCCTGCTGGTAACAGTGGGCGGGAGCGCTTGCAATCCGGCCTTTGGAGGCAGCCGGGGAGGTCTTACAGTGGGAGAGGGCCGGTTGTGCTCAGAGGCCCCACAGGCCAGGGGCAGGACACAGCAGGGCCCCTGCCCCTGGCTCGCCTTGCCCAGACCTTCCTGGCCTCCGGGGGTACTGCCCCACCAAGGGGCAGGCTGCGGGGACTGGGTCCAGACATGCCCGGGCGCCTCCCCAGGCTCATCCCCGCTGGTGCCTTTCCCCTGGGCCTAGGCCACGGGTGAGGCCTCCTTGGAGAGGAGGTTGCTGGCAGGGGCTGTCTCCACACTGCAAGGTGCTGGAGCTCAGAGGGCCTCGTCAGAGGGAAGGGACCAGTAAGGGGCTGGATGCCCAAGACGTCTTTGGCCCAGCAGCCTCAGGGCAGCAGGGAGAGCAAGAGGCCCAACTTGCCCTAGGGCGGCTCTGCCCCTTCCCACACAGGCGGCCAACCCAGCAGCTGCCTGACAGACTCTGGCTCCCCCAAGCTCTCTGCCGGTGCAGGGGACAGGAACAGACGTGGGCATGTGGTTCTGCCTTGGCCTGGGAGTGTGTTCCCCCTGCCTGGCCCCCAGGCTCAGGGGCAAGGGCCCGGAGAGAGCACCACCCCAAAATGCTTTTCTCCCGGGCTTGGGAGCATTTGCGTGGCTGTCGGGAACAGCTCGTGGGAATGCTTGCAAACCGGCCTTTGGGGGCAGCCGGGGAGGTCCTCCATGGGCCCGGAGAGAACACCACTCCGATGCGCTTTTCTCCCGGGCTTGGGAGCAGTGTGCGCGTGTGGCGGGAACAGCAGGCAGAGTGATTGCAAACCGGCCTTTGGAGGCAGGCGCGGAGGTCTTCCAAGGGCAAGGATTGAGCACCACCCCAAAATGCTGTTCTCCCGTGCTTGGGAGCATTGTGCGTGGCTGGTGGGAACAGCGGGCATGAGTGCTTGCATACCGCCCATTGGAGGCAGCCGGGGAAGTCTTCAAAGGGCCCTGAGAGAGCACCACCCCGAAGCGCTTTTCTCCCGTGATTGGGAGCATTGTGTGCGGCTGGCGGGACAGCGGGAGGGAGTTCTTGCAAACCGGCCTTTGGAGGCAGCCGGGGAAGTCTTCCAAGGGCCGGGAGAGAGCACCACCCCAAAGCGCTTCTCTCCCGTGTTTTGGAGCATGTGCGTGGCTGGCGGGAACAGTGAGTGGGAGTGATTGCAAACTGGCCTTTGGGGGCAGCTGGGGTGGTCCTCCATGGGCACGGAGAGAACACCACCCCGAAGCGCATTTCTCCCGGTCTTGGGAGCATTGTGCACGGCTGGCGGGAACAGCGGGCATGAGTTCTTGCAAACCGGACTTTGGAGGCAGCCGGGGAGGTCTTTCAAGGGCCCGGAGTGAGCACCACCCCAAAATGCTTTTCTCCCGGGCTTGGGAGCATTGTACGCGGCTGGCGGGAACAGCGGGCCTGAGTGCTTGCAAACCGGCCTTTTGAGGCAGCCGGGGTGGTCTTCCGAGGGCCCGGAGAGAGCACCACCCCAAAATGCTTTTCTCCCGGGCTTGGGAGCATTGTACGCGGCTGGCGGGAACAGCGGGCCTGAGTGCTTGCAAACCGGCCTTTTGAGGCAGCCGGGGTGGTCTTCCAAGGGCCAGGAGAGAGCACCACCCCAAAATGCTTTTCTCCCGGGCTTGGAAGCATTGTGCGCAGCTGGCGGGAACAGCGGGCCTGAGTCCTTGCAAACCGGCCTTTGGAGGCAGCCGGGGACGTCTTCCAAAGGCCGGGAGAGAGCACCACCCCGAAGCGCTTTTCTCCCGGGCTTGGGAGCATTGTGCGTGCCTGGCGGGAACAGCGGGCGGGAGTGTTGGCAAACTGGCCTTTGGAGGCAGCCGGGGAGGTCTTCCAGTGGGAGAGGGCCGGTTGTGCTCAGAGGCCCCATAGGCCATGGGCAGGACCCAGCAGGGCCCCTGCCCCTGGCCAGCCTTGCCCAGACCTTCCTGGCCTCCGGGGGTACTGCCCCACTAAGGGGCAGGCTGCGGGGACTGGGTCCAGACATGCCCGTGCGCCTCCCCAGGCTCATCCCCGCTGGTGCCTTTCCCCTGGTCCTAGGCCTCGGTTGAGGCCTCCTTGGAGAGGAGGTTGCTGGCAGGGGCTGTCTCCACACTGCAAGGTGCTGGAGCTCAGAGGGCCTCGTCAGAGGGAAGGGACCAGCAAGGGGCTGGATGCCCAAGACCTCTTTGGCCCAGCAGCCTCAGGGCAGCAGGGAGAGCAAGAGGCCCAACTTGCCCCTAGGTCGGCTCTGCCCCTTCCCACACAGGCGGCCAGCCCAGCAGCTGCCTGACAGACTCTGGCTCCCCCGAGCTCTCTGCCGGTGCAGGGGGCAGGAACAGACGTGTGCATGTGGTTCTGCCTTGGCCTGGGAGTGTGGACCCCCTGCCTGGCCCCCAGGCTCAGGGGCAAGGGCCCGGAGAGAGCACCAACCCGAAGCGCTTTTCTCCCGGGCTTGGGAGCATTGTGCGCGCTTGGTGGGAACAGTGGGCGGGAGTGCTTGCAAACCGGCCTTTGGAGGCAGCCGGGGAGGTCTTCCAGCGGGAGAGTGCCGGTTGTGCTCAGACGCCCCACAGGCCAGGGGCAGGACCCAGCAGTGTCCCTGCCCCTGGCAGCCTTGCCCAGACCTTCCTGGCCTCCGGGGGTACTGCCCACCAAGGGGCAGGCTGCGGGGACTGGGTCCAGACATGCCCGGGCGCCTCCCCAGGCTCATCCCCGCTGGTGCCTTTCCCCTGGGCCTAGGCCTCGGTTGAGGCCTCCTTGGAGAGGAGGTTGCTGGCAGGGGCTGTCTCCACACTGCAAGGTGCTGGAGCTCAGAGGGCCTCATCAGAGGGAAGGGACCAGCAAGGGGCTGGATGCCCAAGACCTCTTTGGCCCAGCAGCCTCAGGGCAGCAGGGAGAGCAAGAGGGCCAACTTGCCCCTATGTCGGCTCTGCCCCTTCCCACACAGGCGGCCAGCCCAGCAGCTGCCTGACAGACTCTGGCTCCCCCGAGCTCTCTGCCGGTGCAGGGGTCAGGAACAGACGTGGGCATGTGGTTCTGCCTTGGTCTGGGAGTGTGGACCCACTGCCTGGCCCCCACGCTCAGGGGCAAGGGCCCGGAGAGAGCACCACCCCGAAGCGCTTTTCTCCCGGGCTAGGTAGAATTGTGCGTGCCTGGCGGGAACAGCTGGCGGGAGTGTTGGCAAACCGGCCTTTGGAGGCAGCCGCGGAGGTCTTCCAGTGGGAGAGGGCCGGTTGTGCTCAGAGGCCCCACAGGCCAGGGGCAGGACCCAGCAGGGCACCTGCCCCTGGCCAGCCTTGCCCAGACCTTCCTGGCCTCCGGGGTTACTGCCCCACCAAGGGGTAGGCTGCGGGGACTGGGTCCAGACATGCCCGGGCGCCTCCCCAGGCTCATCCCCGCTGGTGCCTTTCCCCTGGTCCTTGGCCTCGGTTGAGGCCTCCTTGGAGAGGAGGTTGCTGGCAGGGGCTGTCTCCACACTGCAAGGTGCTGGAGCTCAGAGGGCCTCGTCAGAGCGCAGGGACCAGCAAGGGGCTGGATGCCCAAGACCTCTTTGGCCCAGCAGCCTCAGGGCAGCAGGGAGGGCAAGAGGCCCAACTTGCTCCTAGGTCGGCTCTGCCCCTTCCCACACAGGCGCCCAGCCCAGCAGCTGCCTGACAGACTCTGGCTCCCCAGAGCTCTCTGCCGGTGCAGGGGGCAGATCAGACGTGTGCATGTGGTTCTGCCTTGGCCTGGGAGTGTGGACATCCTGCCTTGCCCCCAGGCTCAGGGGCAAGGGCCCAGAGAGAGCACCACCCTGAAGCGCTTTTCTCCCGGGCTTAGGAGCATTGTGCACGCCTGCTGGGAACAGTGGGCGGTAGCGCTTGAAAACCGGCCTTGGGAGGCAGCCGGGGAGGTCTTTCAGTGGGAGAGGGCCGGTTGTGCTCAGAGGCCCCACAGGCCAGGGGCAGGACCCAGCAGGGCCCCTGCCCCTGGCCAGCCTTGCCCAGACCTTCCTGGCCTCCGGGGGTACTGCCCCACCAAGGGGCAGGCTGCGGGAACTGGATCCAGACATGCTCGGGCGCCTCCCCAGGATCATCCCCGCTGGTGCCTTTCCCCTGGGTGTAGTCCTCGGTTGAGGCCTCTTTGGAGAGGAGGTTGCTGGCAGGGGCTGTCTCCACACTGCAAGGTGCTGGAGCTCAGAGGGCCTCGTCAGAGGGAAGGCACCAGCAAAGGGCTGGATGCCCAAGACCTCTTTGACCCAGCAGCCTCAGGGCAGCAGGGAGAGCAAGAGGCCCAACTTGCCCCTAGGTCGGCTATGCCCCGTCCTACACAGGCAGCCAGCACAGCAGCAGCCTGGCAGTCTCTGGCTCCCCCGAGCTCTCTGCCGGTGTAGGGGGCAGGAACAGACGTGTGCATGTCGTTCTCCCTTGGCCTTGGAGTGTGTTCCCCCTGCCTGGCCCCCAGGCTCAGGGGCAAGGGCCCGGAGAGAGCACCACCCCGTAGCGCTTTTCTCCCGGGCTTGGGAGCATTGTGCGTGCCTGGCGGGAACAGCGGGTGGGAGTGCTTGCAAACCGTCTTTTGGAGGCAGCCGGGGAGGTCTTCCAGCGGGAAAGTGCCGGTTGTGCTCAGACGCCCCACAGGCCAGGGGCAGGACCCAGCAGTGTCCCTGCCCCTGGCAGCCTTGCCGAGACCTTCCTGGCCTCCGGGGGCACTGCCCCACCAAGGGGCAGGCTGCGGGGACTGGTTCCAAACATCGCCGGGCGCTTCCCCAGGCTCATCCCCGCTGGTGCCTTTCTCCTAGGCCTAGGCCTCGGTTGAGGCCTCCTTGGAGAGGAGGTTGCTGGCAGGGGCTGTCTCCACACTGTAAGGTGCTGGAGCTCAGAGGGCCTCATCAGAGGGAAGGGACCAGCAAGGGGCTGGATGCCCAAGACCTCTTTGGCCCAGCAGCCTCAGGGCAGCAGGGAGAGCAAGAGGCCCAACTTGCCCCTAGGTCGGCTCTGCCCCTTCCCACACAGGCGGCCAGCCCAGCAGCTGCCTGACAGACTCTGGCTCCCCCCAGCTCTCTGCCGGTGGAGGGGGCAGGAACAGACGTGTGCATGTGGTTCTGCCTTGGCCTGGGACTGTGGATCCCCTGCCTGGCCCCCAGGCTCAGGGGCAAGGGCCCGGAGAGAGCACCACCCCGAAGCGCTTTTCTCCCGGGCTTGGGAGCATTGTGCGTGCTTGGTCGGAACAGTGGGCGGGAGTGCTTGCAAACCGGCCTTTGAAGGCAGCCGGGGAGGTCTTCCAGTGGGAGAGGGCCGGTTGTGCTCAGAGGCCCCACAGGCCAGGGGCAGGACCCAGCAGGGCCCCTGCCCCTGGCCAGCCTTGCCCAGACCTTCCTGCCTCCGGGGTTACAGCCCCACCAAGGGGCAGGCTGCGGGAACTGGGTCCAGACATGCCCGGGCGCCTCCCCAGGGTCATCCCCGCTGGTGCCTTTCCCCTGGGCCTAGGCCTCGGTTGAGGCCTCCTTGGAGAGGAGGTTGCTGGCAGGGGCTGTCTCCACACTGCAAGGTGCTGGAGCTCAGAGGGCCTCGTCAGAGGGAAGGGACCAGCAAGGGGCTGGATGCCCAAGACCTCTTTGGCCCAGCAGCCTCAGGGCAGCAGGGAGAGCAAGAGGCCCAACTTGCCCCTAGGTCGGCTCTGCCCCTTCCCACACAGGCCGCCAGCCCAGTAGCTGCCTGACAGACTCTGGCTCCCCCGAGCTCTCTGCCGGTGCAGGGGGCAGGAACAGACGTGTGCATGTGGTTCTGACTTTGCCTGGGAGTGTGGACCCCCTGCCTGGCCCCGAGGCACAGGGGCAAGGGCCCGGAGAGAGCACCACCCCAAAATGCTTTTCTCCCGGGCTTGGGAGCATTTGCGTGGCTGTCGGGAACAGCTAGTGGGAATGCTTGCAAACCGGCCTTTGGGGGCAGCCGGGGAGGTCCTCCATGGGCCCGGAGAGAACACCACCCCGATGCGCTTTTCTCCCGGGCTTGGGAGCAGTGTGCGCGTGTGGCGGGAACAGCAGGCAGGAGTGCTTGCAAACCGGCCTTTGGAGGCAGGCGCGGAGGTCTTCCAAGGGCAAGGATTGAGCACCACCCCAAAATGCTGTTCTCCCGTGCTTGGGAGCATTGTGCGTGGCTGGTGGGAACAGCGGGCATGAGTGCTTGCATACCGCCCATTGGAGGCAGCCGGGGAGGTCTTGAAAGGGCCCTGAGAGAGCACCACCCCGAAGCGCTTTTCTCCCGTGATTGGGAGCATTGTGTGCGGCTGGCGGGACAGCGGGAGGGAGTTCTTGCAAACCGGCCTTTGGAGGCAGCCGGGGAAGTCTTCCAAGGGCCGGGAGAGAGCACCACCCCAAAGCGCTTCTCTCCCGTGTTTTGGAGCATGTGCGTGGTTGGCGGGAACAGTGAGTGGGAGTGATTGCAAACCGGCCTTTGGGGGCAGCCGGGGAGGTCCTCCATGGGCACGGAGAGAACACCACCCCGAAGCGCATTTCTCCCAGTCTTGGGAGCATTGTGCGCGGCTGGCGGGAACAGCGGGCATGAGTTCTTGCAAACTGGACTTTGGAGGCAGCCGGGGAGGTCTTTCAAGAGCCTGGAGTGAGCACCACCCCAAAATGCTTTTCTCCCGGGCTTGGGAGCATTGTACGCGGCTGGCGGGAACAGCGGGCCTGAGTGCTTGCAAACCGGCCTTTTGAGGCAGCCGGGATGGTCTTCAAAGGGCCCGGAGAGAGCACCATCCCGAAGCACTTTTCTCCCGGGATTGGGAGCATTGTGCTTGGCTGGCGGGAACAGCAGGAAGGAGTCCTTGCAAACCGGCCTTTGGATGCAGCCGGGGACATCTTCCAATGGCCGGGAGAGAGCACCACCCCGAAGCGCTTTTCTCCCGGGCTTGGGTGCATTGTGCGTGCCTGGCGGGAACAGCGGGCGGGAGTGCTTGCAAACCGGCCTTTGGAGGCAGACGGGGAGGTCTTCCAGCGGGAGAGTGCCGGTTGTGCTCAGACGCCCCACAGGCCAGGGGCAGGACCCAACAGTGTCCCTGCCCCTGGCAGCCTTGCCCAGACCTTCCTGGCCTCCGGGGGTATTACCCCACCAAGGGGCAGGCTGCGGGGACTGGGTCCAGACATGCCCGGGCGCCTCCCCAGGCTCATCCTTGCTGGTGCCTTTCCCCTGGGCCTAGGCCTCGGTTGAGGCCTCCTTGGAGAGGAGGTTGCTGGCAGGGGCTGTCTCCACACTGCAAGGTGCTGGAGCTCAGAGGGCCTCGTCAGCGGGAAGGGACCAGCAAGGGGCTGGATGCCCAAGACCTCTTTGGCCCAGCAGCCTCAGGGCAGCAGGGAGAGGAAGAGGCCCAACTTGCCCCTAGGTCGGCTCTGCCCCTTCCCACACAGGCAGCCAACCCAGCAGCTGCCTGACAGACTCTGGCTCCCCCGAGCTCTCTGCCATTGCAGGGGTCAGGAACAGACGTGTGCATGTGGTTCTGCCTTGGTCTGGGAGTGTGGACCCACTGCCTGGACACCAGGCTCAGGGGCAAGGGCCCGGAGAGGGCAACACCCCGAAGCGCTTTTCTCCCGGGCTTGGGAGCATTGTGCGTGCCTGGCGGGAACAGCGGGCGGGAGTGTTGGCAAACCGGCCTTTGGAGGCAGCCGGGGAGGTCTTCCAGTGGGAGAGGGCCGGTTGTGCTCAGAGGCCCCACAGGCCAGGGGCAGGACCCAGCAGGGCCCCTGCCCCTGGCCAGCCTTGCCCAGACCTTCCTGGCCTCCGGGGGTACTGTCCCACCAAGGGGCAGGCTGCGGGGACTGGGTCCAGACATGCCCGTGCGCCTCCACTGGCTCATCCCCGCTGGTGACTTTCCCCTGGGCCTAGGCCTCGGTTGAGGCCTCCTTGGAGAGGAGGTTGCTGGCAGGGGCTGTCTCCACACTGCAAGGTGCTGGAGCTCAGAGGGCCTCGTCAGAGGGAAGGGACCAGCAAGGGGCTGGATGCCCAAGACCTCTTTGGCCCAGCAGCCTCAGGGCAGCAGGGAGAGCAAGAGGCCCAACTTGCCCCTAGGTCGGCTCTGCCCCTTCCCACACAGGCGGCCAGCCCAGCAGCTGCCTGACAGACTCTGGCTCCCCCCAGCTCTCTGCCGGTGCAGGGGGCAGGAACAGACGTGTGCATGTGGTTCTGCCTTGGCCTGGGACTGTGGATCCCCTGCCTGGCCCCCAGGCTCAGGGGCAGGGGCCCGGAGAGACCACCACCCCGAAGCGCTTTTCTCCCGAGCTTGGGAGCATTGTGCGCGCCTGGCGGGAACAGTGGGCGGGAGTGCTTGCAAACCGGCCTTTGGAGGCAGCCGGGGAGGTCTTCCAGTGGGCGAGGGCCGGTTGTGCTCAGAGGCCCCACAGGCCAAAGGCAGGACCCAGCAGGGCCCCTGCCCCTGGCCAGCCTTGCCCAGACCTTCCTGGCCTCCGGGGGTACTGCCCCACCAAGGGGCAGGCTGCGGGGACAGGGTCCAGACATGCCCGGGCGCCTCCCCTGGCTCAACCCCGCTGGTGCCTTTTCCCTGGGCCTAGGCCTCGGTTGAGGCCTCCTTGGAGAGGAGATTGCTGGCAGGTGCTGTCTCCACACTGCAAGGTGCTGGAGCTCAGAGGGCCTCGTCAGAGGGAAGGGACCAGTTAGGGGCTGGATGCCCAAGACGTCTTTGGCCCAGCAGCCTCAGGGCAGCAGGGAGAGCAAGAGGCCCAACTTGCCACTAGGTCGGCTCTGCCCCTTCCTACACAGGAGGCCAGCCCAGCACCTGCCTGAGAGACTCTGGCTCCCCCGAGCTCTCTGCCGGTGCAGGGGACAGGAACAGACGTGTGCATGTGGTTCTGCCTTGGTCTGGGAGTGTGTTCCCCCTGCCTTGACCACAGGCTCAAGGGCAAAGGCCCGGAGAGAGCACCACCCCGAAGCGCTTTTCTCCTGGGCTTGGGAGCATTGTGCGTGCCTGGCGGGAACATCGGGCAGGAGTGTTGGCAAACTGGCCTTTGGAGGCAGCCGGGGAGGTCTTCCAGCGGGAGAGGGCCGGTTGTGCTCAGAGGCCCTACAGGCCAGGGGCAGGAACCAGCAGGGCCCCTGCCCCTGGTCAGCCTTGCCCAGACGTTCCTGGCCTCCGGGGGTACTGCCCCACCAAGGGGCAGGCTGCGGGGACTGGGTCCAGACATGCCCGGGCGCCTCGCCAGGCTCATCCCCGCTGGTGCCTTTCCCCAGGGCCTAGGCCTCGGTTGAGGCCTCCTTGGAGAGGAGGTTGCTGGCAGGGGCTGTCTCCACACTGCAAGGTGCTGGAGCTCAGAGAGCCTTGTCAGAGAGAAGGGACCAGTAAGGGGCTGGATGCCCAAGACATCTTTGGCCCAGCAGCCTCAGGGCAGTAGGGAGAGCAAGAGGCCCAACTTGCCCCTAGGGCGGCTCTGCCCCTTCCCACACAGGCGGCCAACCCAGCAGCTACCTGACAGACTCTGGCTCCCCCAAGCTCTCTGCCGGTGCAGGGGACAGGAACAGACGTGGGCATGTGGTTCTGCCTTGGCCTGGGAGTGTGTTCCCCCTGCCTTGCCCCCAGGCTCAGGGGCAAGGGCCCGGAGAGAGCACCACACCGAAGCGCTTTTCTCCCCGCTTGGGAGCTTTGTGCATTCTTGACGTGAACAGCGGGCGGGAGTGTTTGCATACAGGACTTTGGAGGCAGCCGGGGAGGTCTTCCAGTGGGAGAGGGCCGGTTGTGCTCAGAGGCCACACAGGCCAGGGGCAGGACCCAGCAGGGCCCCTGCCCATGGCCAGACTTGCCCAGACCTTCCTGGCCTCCGGGGGTACTGCCCCACCAAGGGGCAGGCTGCGGAGACTGGGTCCAGACATGTCCGTGCGCCTCCCCAGGATCATCCCCGCTGGTGCCTTTCCCCTGGGTGTAGGCCTCGGTTGAGGCCTCTTTGGAGAGGAGGTTGCTGACAGGGGCTGTCTCCACACTGCAAGGTGCTGGAGCTCAGAGGGCCTCATCAGAGGGAAGGGACCAGCAAGGGGCTGGATGCCCAAGACCTCTTTGGCCCAATAGCCTCAGGGCAGCTGGGAGAGCAAGAGGCCCAACTTGCCCGTAGGTCGACTCTGCCCCTTTCCACACAGGCCGCCAGCCCAGCAGCTGCCTGGCATACTCTGGCTCCCCCGAGCTCTCTGCCGGTGCAGGGGTCAGGAACAGACGTGTGCATGTGGTTCTGCCTTGGTCTGGGAGTGTGGACCCACTGCCTGGACCCCAGGCTCAGGGGCAAGGGCCCGGAGAGAGCACCACCCCGAAGCGCTTTTCTCCCGGGCTTGGGAGCATTGTGCGTACCTGGCGGGAACAGCGGGCGGGAGTGTTGGCAAACCGGCCTTTGGAGGCAGCCGGGGAGGTCTTCCAGTGGGAGAGGGCCGGTTGTGCTCAGAGGCCCCACAGGCCAGGTGCAGGACCCAGCATGGCCCCTGCCCCTGGCCAGCCTTGCCCAGACCTTCCTGGCCTCCGGGGGTACTGCCCCACCAAGGGGCAGGCTGCGGGGACTGGGTCCAGACATGCCCGTGCGCCTCCACTGGCTCATCCCCGCTGGTGCCTTTCCCCTGGGCCTAGGCCTCGGTTGAGGCCTCCTTGGAGAGGAGGTTGCTGGCAGGGGCTGTCTCCACACTGCAAGGTGCTGGAGCTCAGAGGGCCTCGTCAGAGGGAAGGGACCAGCAAGGGGCTGGATGCCCAAGACCTCTTTGGCCCAGCAGCCTCAGGGCAGCAGGGAGAGCAAGAGGCCCAACTTGCCCCTAGGTCGGCTCTGCCCCTTCCCACACAGGCGGCCAGCCCAGCAGCTGCCTGACAGACTCTGGTTCCCCCCAGCTCTCTGCCGGTGCAGGGGGCAGGAACAGACGTGTGCATGTGGTTCTGCCTTGGCCTGGGAGTGTGGACCCCATGCCTGGCCCCCAGGCTCAGGGGCAAGGGCCCGGAGAGAGCACCAACCCGAAGCGCTTTTCTCCCGGGCTTGGGAGCATTGTGCGCGCTTGGTGGGAACATGGGCGGGAGTGCTTTCAAACCGGCCTTTGGAGGCAGCCGGGGAAGTCTTCCAGTGGGAGAGGGCCGGTTGTGCTCAGACGCCCCACAGGCCTGGGGCAGGACCCAGCAGGGCCCCTGCCCCTGGCCAGTCTTGCCCAGACCTTCCTGCCTCCGGGGTTACAGCCCCACCAAGGGGCAGGCTGCGGGGACTGGGTCCAGACATGCCCAGGCGCCTCCCCAGGCTCATCCCCGCTGGTGCCTTTCCCCTGGGCCTAGGCCTCGGTTGAGGCCTCCTTGGAGAGGAGGTTGCTGGCAGGGGCTGTCTCCACACTGCAAGGTGCTGGAGCTCAGAGGGCCTCGTCAGAGGGAAGGGACCAGCAAGGGGCTGGATGCCCAAGACCTCTTTGACCCAGCAGCCTCAGCGCAGCAGGGAGAGCAAGAGGCCCAACTTGCCCCTAGGTCGGCTCTGCCCCGTCCCACACAGGCAGCCAGCCCAGCAGCAGCCTGGCAGTCTCTGGCTCCCCCGAGCTCTCTGCCGGTGTAGGGGGCAGGAACAGACGTGTGCATGTCGTTCTGCCTTGGCCTGGGAGTGTGTTCCCCCTGCCTGGCCCCCAGGCTCAGGGGCAAGGGCCCGGAGAGAGCACCACCCCGAAGCGCTTTTCTCCCGGGCTTGGGAGCATTGTGCGTGCCTGGTGGGAACAGCGGGTGGGAGTGCTTGCAAACCGTCCTTTGGAGGCAGACGGGGAGGTCTTCCAGCGGGAGAGTGCCGCTTGTGCTCAGACGCCCCATAGGCCAGGGGCAGGACCCAGCAGTGTCCCTGCCCCTGGCAGCCTTGCCCAGACCTTCCTGGCCTCCGGGGGTACTGCCCCACCAAGGGGCAGGCTGCGGGGACTGGGTCCAGACATGGCCGGGCGCCTCCCCAGGCTCATCCCCGCTGGTGCCTTTCCCCTGGGCCTAGGCCTCGGTTGAGGCCTCCTTGGAGAGGAGGTTGCTGGCAGGGTCTGTCTCCACACTGCAAGGTGCTGGATCTCAGAGGGCCTCGTCAGATGGAAGGGACCAGCAAAGGGCTGGATGTCCAAGACCTCTTTGTCCCAGCAGCCTCAGGGCAGCAGGGAGAGCAAGAGGCCCAACTTGCCCCTAGGTCGGCTCTGCCCCTTCCCACACAGGCCGCCAGCACAGTAGCTGCCTGACAGACTCTGGCTCCCCCGAGCTCTCTGCCGGTGCAGGGGGCAGGAACAGACGTGTGCATGTGGTTCTGACTTTGCCTGGGAGTGTGGACCCCCTGCCTGGCCCCGAGGCACAGGGGCAAGGGCCCGGAGAGAGCACCACCCCAAAATGCTTTTCTCCCGGGCTTGGGAGCATTTGCGTGGCTGTCGGGAACAGCTAGTGGGAATGCTTGCAAACCGGCCTTTGGGGGCAGCCGGGGAGGTCCTCCATGGGCCCGGAGAGAACACCACCCCCATGCGCTTTTCTCCCGGGCTTGGGAGCAGTGTGCGCGTGTGGCGGGAACAGCAGGCAGGAGTGCTTGCAAACCCGCCTTTGGAGGCAGGCGCGGAGGTCTTCCAAGGGCAAGGATTGAGCACCACCCCAAAATGCTGTTCTCCCGTGCTTGGGAGCATTGTGCATGGCTGGTGGGAACAGCGGGCATGAGTGCTTGCATACCGCCCATTGGAGGCAGCCGGGGAGGTCTTGAAAGGGCCCTGAGAGAGCACCACCCCGAAGCGCTTTTCTCCCGTGATTGGGAGCATTGTGTGCGGCTGGCGGGACAGCGGGAGGGAGTTCTTGCAAACCGGCCTTTGGAGGCAGCCGGGGAAGTCTTCCAAGGGCCGGGAGAGAGCACCACCCCAAAGCGCTTCTCTCCCGTGTTTTGGAGCATGTGCGTGGTTGGCGGGAACAGTGAGTGGGAGTGATTGCAAACCGGCCTTTGGGGGCAGCCGGGGAGGTCCTCCATGGGCACGGAGAGAACACCACCCCGAAGCGCATTTCTCCCAGTCTTGGGAGCATTGTGCGCGGCTGGCGGGAACAGCGGGCATGAGTTCTTGCAAACTGGACTTTGGAGGCAGCCGGGGAGGTCTTTCAAGGGCCCGGAGGGAGCACCACCCCAAAATGCTTTTCTCCCGGGCTTGGGAGCATTGTACGCGGCTGGCGGGAACAGCGGGCCTGAGTGCTTGCAAACCGGCCTTTTGAGGCAGCCGGGATGGTCTTCAAAGGGCCCGGAGAGAGCACCATCCCGAAGCACTTTTCTCCCGGGATTGGGAGCATTGTGCGTGGCTGGCGGGAACAGCAGGAAGGAGTCCTTGCAAACCGGCCTTTGGATGCAGCCGGGGACATCTTCCAATGGCCGGGAGAGAGCACCACCCCGAAGCGCTTTTCTCCCGGGCTTGGGTGCATTGTGCGTGCCTGGCGGGAACAGCGGGCGGGAGTGCTTGCAAACCGGCCTTTGGAGGCAGACGGGGAGGTCTTCCAGCGGGAGAGTGCCGGTTGTGCTCAGACGCCCCACAGGCCAGGGGCAGGACCCAACAGTGTCCCTGCCCCTGGCAGCCTTGCCCAGACCTTCCTGGCCTCCGGGGGTATTACCCCACCAAGGGGCAGGCTGCGGGGACTGGGTCCAGACATGCCCGGGCGCCTCCCCAGGCTCATCACCGCTGGT
This sequence comes from Dama dama, assembly GCF_033118175.1. Classification (NCBI taxonomy): domain Eukaryota; kingdom Metazoa; phylum Chordata; class Mammalia; order Artiodactyla; family Cervidae; genus Dama; species Dama dama. The sequence continues at coordinate 2,164,366 of NW_026870972.1, forward strand.
GCCTTTCCCCTGGGCCTAGTCCTCGGTTGAGGCCTCCTTGGAGAGGAGGTTGCTGGCAGGGGCTGTCTCCACACTGCAAGGTGCTGGAGCTCAGAGGGCCTCGTCAGCGGGAAGGGACCAGCAAGGGGCTGGATGCCCAAGACCTCTTTGGCCCAGCAGCCTCAGGGCAGCAGGGAGAGCAAGAGGCCCAACTTGCCCCTAGGTCGGCTCTGCCCCTTCCCACACAGGCAGCCAACCCAGCAGCTGCCTGACAGACTCTGGCTCCCCCGAGCTCTCTGCCATTGCAGGGGTCAGGAACAGACGTGTGCATGTGGTTCTGCCTTGGTCTGGGAGTGTGGACCCACTGCCTGGACACCAGGCTCAGGGGCAAGGGCCCGGAGAGGGCAACACCCCGAAGCGCTTTTCTCCCGGGCTTGGGAGCATTGTGCGTGCCAGGCGGGAACAGCGGGCGTGATTGTTGGCAAACCGGCCTTTGGAGGCAGCCGGGGAGGTCTTCCAGTGGGAGAGGGCCGGTTGTGCTCAGAGGCCCCACAGGCCAGGGGCAGGACCCAGCAGGGCCCCTGCCCCTGGCCAGCCTTGCCCAGACCTTCCTGGCCTCCGGGGGTACTGTCCCACCAAGGGGCAGGCTGCGGGGACTGGGTCCAGACATGCCCGTGCGCCTCCACTGGCTCATCCCCGCTGGTGCCTTTCCCCTGGGCCTAGGCCTCGGTTGAGGCCTCCTTGGAGAGGAGGTTGCTGGCAGGGGCAGTCTCCACACTGCAAGGTGCTGGAGCTCAGAGGGCCTCGTCAGAGGGAAGGGACCAGCAAGGGGCTGGATGCCCAAGACCTCTTTGGCCCAGCAGCCTCAGGGCAGCAGGGAGAGCAAGAGGCCCAACTTGCCCCTAGGTCGGCTCTGCCCCTTCCCACACAGGCGGCCAGCCCAGCAGCTGCCTGACAGACTCTGGCTCCCCCCAGCTCTCTGCCGGTGCAGGGGGCAGGAACAGACGTGTACATGTGGTTCTGCCTTGGCCTGGGACTGTGGATCCCCTGCCTGGCCCCCAGGCTCAGGGGCAGGGGCCCGGAGAGACCACCACCCCGAAGCGCTTTTCTCCCGGGCTTGGGAGCATTGTGCGCGCCTGGCGGGAACAGTGGGCGGGAGCGCTTGCAAACCGGCCTTTGGAGGCAGCCGGGGAGGTCTTCCAGTGGGCGAGGGCCGGTTGTGCTCAGAGGCCCCACAGGCCAAAGGCAGGAACCAGCAGGGCCCCTGCCCCTGGCCAGCGTTGCCCAGACCTTCCTGGCCTCCGGGGGTACTGCCCCACCAAGGGGCAGGCTGCGGGGACAGGGTCCAGACATGCCCGGGCGCCTCCCCTGGCTCAACCCCGCTGGTGCCTTTTCCCTGGGCCTAGGCCTCGGTTGAGGCCTCCTTGGAGAGGAGATTGCTGGCAGGGGCTGTCTCCACACTGCAAGGTGCTGGGGCTCAGAGGGCCTCGTCAGAGGGAAGGGACCAGCAAGGGGCTGGATGCCCAAGACCTCTTTGGCCCAGCAGCCTCAGGGCAGCAGGGAGAGCAAGAGGCCCAACTTGCCCCTAGGTCGGCTCTGCCACTTCCCACACAGGCGGCCAGCCCAGCAGCTGCCTGACAGACTCTGGCTCCCCCGAGCTCTCTGCCGGTGCAGGGGACAGTAACAGACGTGGGCATGTGGTTCTGCCTTGGCCTGGGAGTGTGTTCCCCCTGCCTTGCCCCCAGGCTCAGGGGCAAGGGCCCGGAGAGAGCACCACCCCGAAGCGCTTTTCTCCCCGGCTTGGGAGCTTTCTGCATTCTTGACGTGAACAGCGGGCGGGAGTGTTTGCAAACAGGACTTTGGTGGCAGCCGGGGAGGTCTTCCAGTGGGAGAGGGCCGGTTGTGCTCAGAGGCCCCACAGGCCAGGGGCAGGACCCAGCAGGGCCCCTGCCCCTGGCCAGACTTGCCCAGACCTTCCTGGCCTCCGGGGGTACTGCCCCACCAAGGGGCAGGCTGCAGAGTCTGGGTCCAGCCATGTCCGTGCGCCTCCCCAGGATCATCCCCGCTGGTGCCTTTCCCCTGGGCCTAGGCCTCGGTTGAGGCCTCTTTGGAGAGGAGGTTGCTGACAGGGGCTGTCTCCACACTGCAAGGTGCTGGAGCTCTGAGGGCCTCGTCAGAGGGAAGGCACCAGCAAAGGGCTGGATGCCCAAGACCTCTTTGACCCAGCAGCCTCAGGGCAGCAGGGAGAGCAAGAGGCCCAACTTGCCCCTAGGTCGGCTCTGCCCCGTACCACACAGGCCGCCAGCCCAGCAGCAGCCTGGCAGTCTCTGGCTCCCCCGAGCTCTCTGCCGGTGCAGGGGTCAGGAACAGACGTGTGCATGTGGTTCTGCCTTTGTCTGGGAGTGTGGACCCACTGCCTGGACCCCAGGCTCAGGGGCAAGGGCCCGGAGAGAGCAACACCCCGAAGCGCTTTTCTCCCGGTCTTGGGAGCATTGTGCGTACCTGGCGGGAACAGCGGGCGGGAGTGTTGGCAAACCGGCCTTTGGAGGCAGCCGGGGAGGTCTTCCAGTGGGAGAGGGCCGGTTGTGCTCAGAGGCCCCACAGGCCAGGGACAGGACCCAGCATGGCCCCTGCCCCTGGCCAGCCTTGCCCAGACCTTCCTGGCCTCCGGGGGTACTGCCCCACCAAGGGGCAGGCTGCGGGGACTGGGTCCAGACATGCCCGGGCGCCTCCACTGGCTCATCCCCGCTGGTGCCATTCCCCTGGGCCTAGGCCTCGGTTGAGGCCTCCTTGGAGAGGAGGTTGCTGGCAGGGGCTGTCTCCACACTGCAAGGTGCTGGAGCTCAGAGGGCCTCGTCAGAGGGAAGGGACCAGCAAGGGGCTGGTTGCCCAAGACCTCTTTGGCCCAGCAGCCTCAGGGCAGCAGGGAGAGCAAGAGGCCCAACTTGCCCCTAGGTCGGCTCTGCCCCTTCCCTCACAGGCCGCCAACCCAGCAGCTGCCTGACAGACTCTGGCTCCCCCCAGCTCTCTGCCGGTGCAGGGGGCAGGAACAGACGTGTGCATGTGGTTCTGCCTTGGCCTGGGAGTGTGGACCCCCTGCCTGGCCCCCAGGCTCAGGGGCAAGGGCCCGGAGAGAGCACCAACCCGAAGCGCTTTTCTCCCGGGCTTGGGAGCATTGTGCGCGCTTGGTGGGAACAGTGTGCGGGAGTGCTTGCAAACCGGCCTTTGGAGGCAGCCGGGGAGGTCTTCCAGTGGGAGAGGGCCGGATGTGCTCAGACGCCCCACAGGCCAGGGGCAGGACCCAGCAGGGCCCCTGCCCCTGGCCAGCCTTGCCCAGACCTTCCTGCTTCCGGGGTTACAGCCCCACCAAGGGGCAGGCTGCGGGGACTGGGTCCAGACATGCCCAGGCGCCTTCCCAGGATCATCCCCGCTGGTGCCTTTCCCCTGGGCCTAGGCCTCGGTTGAGGCCTCCTTGGAGAGGAAGTTGCTGGCAGGGGCTGTCTCCACACTGCAAGGTGCTGGAGCTCAGAGGGCCTCGTCAGAGGGAAGGGACCAGCAAGGGGCTGGATGCCCAAGACCTCTTTGGCCCAGCAGCCTCAGGGCAGCACGGAGAGCAAGAGGCCCAACTTGCCCCTAGGTCGGCTCTGCCCCTTCCCACACAGGCGGCCAGCCCAGCAGCTGCCTGACATACTCTGGCTCCCCCGAGCTCTCTGCCCGTGCAGGGGGCAGGAACAGACGTGTGCATGTGGTTCTGCCTTGGCCTGGGAGTGTGGACACCCTGCCTTGCCCCCAGGCTCAGGGGCAAGGGCCCGGAGAGAGCACCACCCCGAAGCACTTTTCTCCCGGGCTTGGGAGCATTGTGCGTGCCTGGCGGGAACAGCGGGTGGGAGTGCTTGCAAACCGTCCTTTGGAGGCAGACGGGTGGTCTTCCAGCGGGAGAGTGCCGCTTGTGCTCAGACGCCCCACAGGCCAGGGCAGGACCCAGCAGTGTCCCTGCCCCTGGCAGCCTTGCCCAGACCTTCCTGGCCTCCGGGGGTACTACCCCACCAAGGGGCAGGCTGCGGGGACTGGGTCCAGACATGGCCGGGCGCCTCCCCAGGCTCATCCCCGCTGGTGCCTTTCCCCTAGGCCTAGGCCTCGGATGAGGCCTCCTTGGAGAGGAGGTTGCTGGCAGGGTCTGTCTCCACACTGCAAGGTGCTGGAGCTCAGAGGGCCTCGTCAGATGGAAGGGACCAGCAAAGGGCTGGATGTCCAAGACCTCTTTGGCCCAGCAGCCTCAGGGCAGCAGGGAGAGCAAGAGGCCCAACTTGCCCCTAGGTCGGCTCTGCCCCTTCCCACACAGGCCGCCAGCCCAGCAGCTGCCTGACAGACTCTGGCTCCCCCGAGCTCTCTGCCGGTGCAGGGGGCAGGAACAGACGTGTGCATGTGGTTCTGCCTTGGCCTGGGAGTGTGGACCCCCTGCCTGGCCCCGAGGCACAGGGGCAAGGGCCCGGAGAGAGCACCACCCCAAAATGCTTTTCTCCCGGGCTTGGGAGCATTTGCGTGGCTGTCGGGAACAGCTAGTGGGAATGCTTGCAAACCGGCCTTTGGGGGCAGCCGGGGAGGTCCTCCATGGGCCCGGAGAGAACACCACCCCGATGCGCTTTTCTCCCGGGCTTGGGAGCAGTGTGCGCGTGTGGCGGGAACAGCAGGCAGGAGTGCTTGCAAACCGGCCTTTGGAGGCAGGCGCGGAGGTCTTCCAAGGGCAAGGATTGAGCACCACCCCAAAATGCTGTTCTCCCGTGCTTGGGAGCATTGTGCGTGGCTGGTGGGAACAGCGGGCATGAGTGCTTGCATACCGCCCATTGGAGGCAGCCGGGGAAGTCTTCAAAGGGCCCTGAGAGAGCACCACCCCGAAGCGCTTTTCTCCCGTGATTGGGAGCATTGTGTGCGGCTGGCGGGACAGCGGGAGGGAGTTCTTGCAAACCGGCCTTTGGAGGCAGCCGGGGAAGTCTTCCAAGGGCCGGGAGAGAGCACCACCCCAAAGCGCTTCTCTCCCGTGTTTTGGAGCATGTGCATGGCTGGCGGGAACAGTGAGTGGGAGTGATTGAAAACTGGCCTTTGGGGGCAGCTGGGGTGGTCCTCCATGGGCACGGAGAGAACACCACCCCGAAGTGCTTTTCTCCCGGTCTTGGGAGCATTGTGCACGGCTGGCGGGAACAGCGGGCATGAGTTCTTGGAAACCGGACTTTGGAGGCAGCCGGGGAGGTCTTTCAAGGGCCTGTAGAGAGCACCACCCCGAAGCGCTTTTCTCCCGGGCTTGGGAGCATTGTGCGCAGGTGACGGGAACAGCAGGCAGGAGTGCTTGAAAACCGGCCTTTGGAGGCGGCTGGGTTGGTCTTTCAAGGGCCCGGAGTGAGCACCACCCCAAAATGCTTTTCTCCCGGGCTTGGGAGCATTGTGCGCGGCTGGTGGGAACAGCGGGCATGAGTGCTTGCAAACTGGCCATTGGAGGCAGCCGGGGAGGTGTTCCAAGGGCCTGTAGAGAGCACCACCCCAAAATGCTTTTCTCCCGGGCTTAGGAGCATTGTGCGTGGCTGGCGGGAACAGCAGGAAGGAGTCCTTGCAAACCGGCCTTTGGAGGCAGCCGGGGAGGTCTTCCAAGGGCCTGTAGAGAGCACCGCCCCGAAGCGCTTTTCTCCCGGGCTTGGGAGCATTGTGCGCAGGTGGCGGGAACAGCAGGCAGGAGTGCTTGAAAACCGGCCTTTGGAGGCAGTCGGGGAGGTCTTCCAGGGCCCGGTGTGAGCACCACCCCAAAAAGCTTTTCTCCCGGGCTTGGGAGCATTGTGCGCGGCTGGTGGGAACAGTGGGCATGAGTGCTTGCAAACTGGCCATTGGAGGCAGCCGGGGAGGTCTTCCAAGGGCCCGGAGTGAGCACCACCCCAAAATGCTTTTCTCCCGGGCTTGGGAGCATTGTGCGTGGCTGGCGGGAACAGCAGGAAGGAGTCCTTGCAAACCGGCCTTTGGAGGCAGCCGGGGACGTCTTCCAAGGGTCCGGAGAGAGCACCACCCCGAAGCGCTTTTCTCCCGGGCTTGGGAGTATTGTGCGCGGGTGGCGGGAACAGCAGGCAGGAGTGCTTGAAAACCGGCCTTTGCAGGCAGCCGGGGAGGTCTTCCAGGGCCCGGTGTGAGCACCACCCCAAAAAGCTTTTCTCCCGGGCTTGGGAGCATTGAGCGCGGCTGGTGGGAACAGCGGGCATGAGTGCTTGCAAACTGGCCATTGGAGGCAGCCGGGGAGGTCTTCCAAGGGCCTGTAGAGAGCACCACCCCAAAATGCTTTTCTCCCGGGCTTGGGAGCATTGTGCGTGGCTGGCGGGAACAGCAGGAAGGAGTCCTTGCAAACCGGCCTTTGGAGGCAGCCGGGGAGGTCTTCCAAGGGCCTGTAGAGAGCACCACCCCGAAGCGCTTTTGTCCCGGGCTTGGGAGCATTGTGCGCAGGTGGCGGGAACAGCAGGCAGGAGTGCTTGAAAACCGGCCTTTGGAGGCAGCCGGGGAGGTCTTCCAGGGCCCGGTGTGAGCACCACCCCAAAAAGCTTTTCTCCCGGGCTTGGGAGCATTGTGCGCGGCTGGTGGGAACAGTGGGCATGAGTGCTTGCAAACTGTCCATTGGAGGCAGCCGGGGAGGTCTTCCAAGGGCCCGGAGTGAGCACCACCCCAAAATGCTTTTCTCCCGGGCTTGGGAGCATTGTGCGTGGCTGGCGGGAACAGCAGGAAGGAGTCCTTGCAAACCGGCCTTTGGAGGCAGCCGGGGACGTCTTCCAAGGGTCCGGAGAGAGCACCACCCCGAAGCGCTTTTCTCCCGGGCTTGGGAGTATTGTGCGCGGGTGGCGGGAACAGCAGGCAGGAGTGCTTGAAAACCGTCCTTTGGAGGCAGCCGGGGAGGTCTTCCAGGGCCCGGTGTGAGCACCACCCCAAAATGCTTTTCTCCCGGGCTTGGGAGCATTGTGCGTGGCTGATGGGAACAGCGGGCGGGAGTGCTTGCAAACCGGCCTTTGGAGGCAGCCGGGCAGGTCTTCCAAGGGCCAGGAGAGAGCACCACCCAGAAGCGCTTTTCTCCCGGGCTTGGAACATTTGCGCGGATGGCGGGAACAGCGAGTGGGAGTGCTTCCAAACCGGCCTTTGGGGGCACCCCGGGAGGTCTTCCATGGGCACGGAGAGAACACCACCCCGAAGCGCTTTTCTCCGGGGTTTTGGAGGATTGTGCGTGGCTGGCGGGAACAGCGAGTGGGAGTGCTTGCAAACCGGCCTTTGGGGGCAGCCAGGGAGGTCCTCCATTGGCACGGAGAGAACACCACCCCGAAGCGCTTTTCTCCCGGGCTTGGGAGCATTGTGCGAGGCTGGCGGGAACAGCAGGCAGGAGTGCTTGCAAACTGGCCTTTGGAGGCAGCCGGGGAGGTCTTCCAAGGGCCCGGAGTGAGCACCACCCCAAAATGCTTTTCTCCCGGGCTTGGGAGCATTGTGTGCGGCTGGTGGGAACAACGGGCATGAGTGCTTGCAAACCGGCCTTTGGAGGCAGCCGGGGACGTCTTCCAAGGGCCCGGAGAGAGCACCACCCCGAAGCACTTTTCTCCCGGGCTTGGGAGCATTGTGCGTGGCTGGCGGGAACAGCAGGAAGGAGTCCTTGCAAACCGGCCTTTGGAGGCAGCGGGGGAGGTCTTCCAAGGGCCTGTAGAGAGCACCACCCCGAAGCGCTTTTCTCCCGGGCTTGGGAGCATTGTGCGAGGGTGGCGGGAACAGCAGGCAGGAGTGCTTGAAAACCGGCCTTTGGAGGCAGCCGGGGAGGTCTTCCAGTGGGAGAGGGCCGGTTGTGCTCAGAGGCCCCACAGGCCAGGGGCAGGACCCAGCAGGGCCCCTGCCCCTGGCCAGCCTTGCCCAGACCTTCCTGGCCTCCGGGGGTACTGCCCCACCAAGGGGCAGGCTGCGGGGACTGGGTCCAGACATGCTCGGGCGCCTCCCCTGGCTCATCCCCGCTGGTGCCTTTCCCCTGGGCCTAGGCCTCGGTTGAGGCCTCCTTGGAGAGGAGGTTGCTGGCAGGGGCTGTCTCCACACTGCAAGGTGCTGGAGCTCAGAGAGCCTCGTCAGAGAGAAGGGACCAGTAAGGGGCTGGATGCCCAAGACATCTTTGGCCCAGCAGCCTCAGGGCAGCAGGGAGAGCAAGAGGCCCAACTTGCCCCTAGGGCGGCTCTGCCCCTTCCCACACAGGCGGCCAACCCAGCAGCTGCCTGACAGACTCTGGCTCCCCCAAGCTCTCTGCCGGTACAGGGGACAGGAACAGACGTGTGCATGTGGTTCTGCCTTGGCCTGGGAGTGTGTTCCCCCTGCCTTGCCCCCAGGCTCAGGGGCAAGGGCCCGGAGAGAGCACCACACCGAAGCGCTTTTCTCCCCGGCTTGGGAGCTTTGTGCATTCTTGACGTGAACAGCGGGCGGGAGTGTTTGCAAACAGGACTTTGGAGGCAGCAGGGGAGGTCTTCCAGTGGGAGAGGGCCGGTTGTGCTCAGAGGCCCCACAGGCCAGGGGCAGGACCCAGCAGGGCCCCTGCCCCTGGCCAGACTTGCCCAGACCTTCCTGGCCTCCGGGGGTACTGCCCCACCAAGGGGCAGGCTGCGGAGACTGGGTCCAGACATGTCCGTGCGCCTCCCCAGGATCATCCCCGCTGGTGCCTTTCCCCTGGGTGTAGGCCTCGGTTGAGGCCTCTTTGGAGAGGAGGTTGCTGACAGGGGCTGTCTCCACACTGCAAGGTGCTGGAGCTCAGAGGGCCTCGTCAGAGGGAAGGGACCAGCAAAGGGCTGGATGCCCAAGACCTCTTTGACCCAGCACCCTCAGGGCAGCAGGGAGAGCAAGAGGCCCAACTTGCCCCTAGGTCGGCTCTGCCCCGAACCACACAGGCAGCCAGCCCAGCAGCAGCCTGGCAGTCTCTGGCTCCCCCGAGCTCTCTGCCTGTGTAGGGGGCAGGAACAGACGTGTGCATGTCGTTCTCCCTTGGCCTGGGAGTCTGTTCCACCTGCCTGGCCCCCAGGCTCAGGGGCAAGGGCTCGGAGAGAGCACCACCCCGAAGCGCTTTTCTCCCGGGCTTGGGAGCATTGTGCGTGCCTGGCGGGAACAGCGGGTGGGAGTGCTTGCAAACCGTCCTTTGGAGGCAGCCGGGGAGGTCTTCCAGCGGGAGAGTGCCGGTTGTGCTCAGACGCCCCACAGGCCAGGGGCAGGACCCAGCAGGGCCCCTGCCCCTGGCAGCCTTGCCCAGACCTTCCGGGCCTCCGTGGGTACTGCCCCACCAAGGGGCAGTCTGCGGGGACTGGGTCCAGTCATGCCCGGGCGCCTCCCCTGGCACATCCCCGCTGGTGCCTTTCCCCTGGTCCTAGGCCTCGGTTGAGGCCTCCTTGGAGAGGAGGTTGCTGGCAGGGGCTGTCTCCACACTGCAAGGTGCTGGAGCTCAGAGGGCCTCGTCAGAGGGAAGGGACCAGCAAGGGGCTGGATGCCCAAGACCTCTTTGGCCCAGCAGCCTCAGGGCAGCAGGGAGAGCAAGAGGCCCAACTTGCCCCTAGGTCGGCTCTCCCCCTTCCCACACAGGCAGCCAGCCCAGCAGCTGCCTGACAGACTCTGGCTCCCCCGAGCTCTCTGCCGGTGCAGGGGTCAGGAACAGACGTGTGCATGTGGTTCTGACTTTGCCTGGGAGTGTGGACCCCCTGCCTGGCCCCTAGGCACAGGGGCAAGGGCCCGGAGAGAGCACCACCCCAAAATGCTTTTCTCCCGGGCTTGGGAGCATTTGCGTGGCTGGCGGGAACAGCTAGTGGGTATGCTTGCAAACCGGCCTTTGGGGGCAGCCAGGGAGGTCCTCCATGGGCCCGGAGAGAACACCACCCCGATGCGCTTTTCTCCCGGGCTTGGGAGCAGTGTGCGCGTGTGGCGGGAACAGCAGGCAGGAGTGCTTGCAAACCGGCCTTTGGAGGCAGGCGCGGAGGTCTTCCAAGGGCAAGGAGTGAGCACCACCCCAAAATGCTCTTCTCCCATGCTTGGGAGCATTGTGCATGGCTGGTGGGAACAGCGGGCATGAGTGCTTGCATACCGCCCATTGGAGGCAGCCGGGGAAGTCTTCAAAGGGCCCTGAGAGAGCACCACCCCGAAGCGCTTTTCTCCCGTGATTGGGAGCATTGTGTGCAGCTGGCGGGACAGCGGGAGGGAGTTCTTGCAAACCGGCCTTTGGAGGCAGCCAGGGAAGTCTTCCAAGGGCCGGGAGAGAGCACCACCCCAAAGCGCTTCTCTCCCGTGTTTTGGAGCATGTGCGTGGCTGGCGGGAACAGTGAGTGGGAGTGATTGCAAACCGGCCTTTGGGGGCAGCTGGGGTGGTCCTCCATGTGCACGGAGAGAACACCATCCCGAAGCGCATTTCTCCCGGTCTTGGGAGCATTGTGCGCAGCTGGCGGGAACAGCGGGCATGAGTTCTTGCAGACTGTCCTTTGGAGGCAGCCGGGGAGGTCTTCCAAGGGCCCGGAGTGAGCACCACCCCAAAATGCTTTTCTCCCGGGCTTGGGAGCATTGTACACGGCTGGTGGGAACAGCGGGCATGAGTGCTTGCAAACTGGCCATTGGAGGCAGCCGGGGAGGTGTTCCAAGGGCCTGTAGAGAGCACCACCCCAAAATGCTTTTCTCCCGGGCTTGGGAGCATTGTGCGTGGCTGGCGGGAACAGCAGGAAGGAGTGCTTGAAAACCGGCCTTTGGAGGCAGCCGGGGAGGTCTTCCAGGGCCCGGTGTGAGCACCACCCCAAAAAGCTTTTCTCCCGGGCTTGGGAGCATTGTGCGCGGCTGGTGGGAACAGTGGGCATGAGTGCTTGCAAACTGGCCATTGGAGGCAGCCGGGGAGGTCTTCCAAGGGCCTGTAGAGAGCACCGCCCCGAAGCGCTTTTCTCCCGGGCTTGGGAGCATTGTGCGCAGGTGGCGGGAACAGCAGGCAGGAGTGCTTGAAAACCGGCCTTTGGAGGCAGCCGGGGAGGTCTTCCAGGGCCCGGTGTGAGCACCACCCCAAAAAGCATTTCTCCCGGGCTTGGGAGCATTGTGCGCGGCTGGTGGGAACAGTGGGCATGAGTGCTTGCAAACTGGCCATTGGAGGCAGCCGGGGAGGTCTTCCAAGGGCCCGGAGTGAGCACCACCCCAAAATGCTTTTCTCCCGGGCTTGGGAGCATTGTGCGTGGCTGGCGGGAACAGCAGGAAGGAGTCCTTGCAAACCGGCCTTTGGAGGCAGCCGGGGACGTCTTCCAAGGGCCCGGAGAGAGCACCACCCTGAAGCACTTTTCTCCCGGGTTGGGAGCATTGTGCGTGGCTGGCGGGAACAGCAGGAAGGATTCCTTGCAAACCGGCCTTTGGAGGCAGCCGGGGAGGTCTTCCAGGGCCCGGTGTGAGCACCACCCCAAAATGCTTTTCTCCCGGGCTTGAGAGCATTGTGCGTGGCTGATGGGAACAGCGGGCGGGAGTGCTTGCAAACCGGCCTTTGGAGGCAGCCGGGCAGGTCTTCCAAGGGCCAGGAGAGAGCACCACCCAGAAGCGCTTTTCTCCCGGGCTTGGAACATTTGCGCGGATGGCGGGAACAGCGAGTGGGAGTGCTTCCAAACCGGCCTTTGGGGGCACCCCGGGAGGTCTTCCATGGGCACGGAGAGAACACCACCCCGAAGCGCTTTTCTCCGGGGTTTTGGAGGATTGTGCGTGGCTGGCGGGAACAGCGAGTGGGAGTGCTTGCAAACCGGCCTTTGGGGGCAGCCAGGGAGGTCCTCCATTGGCTCGGAGAGAACAACACCCCGAAGCTCTTTTCTCCCGGGCTTGGGAGCATTGTGCGAGGCTGGCGGGAACAGCGGGCGGGAGTGCTTGCAAACCAGCCTTTGGAGGCAGCTTGGGAGGTCTTCCAAGGGCCCGGAGAGAGCACCATCCCGAAGCACTTTTCTCCCGGAATTGGGAGCATTGTGCGCGGCTTTCGGGAACAGCGGACGTGAGTGCTTGCAAACCGGCCTTTCCAGGCAGCCGGGGAGGTCTTCCAAGGGCCCGGAGAGAGCACCACCCCAAAATGCTTTTCTCCCGGGCTTGGGAGCATTGTGTGCGGCTGGCGTGTCAGCTGGAGGGAGTTCTTGAAAACCAGCCTTTGGAGGCAGCCGGGGAGGTCTTCCAAGGGCCGGGAGAGAGCACCACCCCGAAGCGCTTTTCTCCCGGGCTTGGGAGCATTGTGCGCGGCTGGCGGGAACAGCGGGATTGAGTGCTTGCAAACCGGCCTTTGGAGGCAGGCGCGGAGGTCTTCCAGCGGGAGAGTGCCGGTTGTGCTCAGATGCCCCTCAGGCCAGGGGCAGGACCCAGCAGTGTCCCTGCCCCTGGCAGCCTTGCCCAGACCTTCCTGGCCTCCGGGGGTACTACCCCACCAAGGGGCAGGCTGCGGGGACTGGGTCCAGACATGGCCGGGCGCCTCCCCAGGATCATTCCCTCTGGTGCCTTTCCCCTAGGCCTAGGACTCGGTTGAGGCCTCCTTGGAGAGGAGGTTGCTGGCAGGGGCTGTCTCCACACTGCAAGGTGCTGGAGCTCAGAGGGCCTCGTCAGAGGGAAGGGACAAGCAAGGGGCTGGATGCCCAAGACCTCTTTGGCCCAGCAGCCTCAGGGCAGCAGGGAGAGCAAGAGGCCCAACTTGCCCCTAGGTCGGCTCTGCCCCTTTCCACACAGGCCGCCAGCCCAGCAGCTGCCTGGCATACTCTGGCTCCCCCGAGCTCTCTGCCGGTGCAGGGACCAGGAACAGACGTGTGCATGTGGTTCTGCCTTGGCCTGGGAGTGTGTTCCCCCTGCATTGCCCCCAGGCTCAGGGGCAAGGGCCCGGTGAGAGCACCAACCCGAAGCGCTTTTTTCCCGGGCTTGGGAGCATTGTGCATGCCTGGCGGGAACAGCGGGCCCGAGTGTTGTCAAATCGGCCTTTGGAGGCAGCCGGGGAGGTCTTCCAGCGGGAGAGGGCCGCTCATGCTCAGAGGCCCCACAGGCCAGGCGCAGGACCCAGCAGGGCCCCTGCCTCAGGGCAGCAGGGAGAGCAAGAGGCCCAACTTGCCCCTAGGTCGGCTCTGCCCCTTCCCACACAGGCCGCCAGCCCACAGCTGCCTGACAGACTCTGGCTCCCCCGAGCTCTCTGCCGGTGAAGGGGGCAGGAACAGACGTGTGCATGTGGTTCTGACTTTGCCTGGGAGTGTGGACCCCCTGCCTGGCGCGGAGGTCTTCCAAGGGCAAGGATTGAGCACCACCCCAAAATGCTTTTCTCCCGTGCTTGGGAGCATTGTGCATGGCTGGTGGGAACAGCGGGCATGAGTGCTTGCATACCACCCTTTGGAGGCAGCCGGGGAAGTCTTCAAAGGGCCCTGAGAGAGCCCCACCCCGAAGCGCTTTTCTCCCGTGATTGGGAGCATTGTGTGCGGCTGGCGGGACAGCGGGAGGGAGTTCTTGCAAACCGGCCTTTGGAGGCAGCCAGGGAAGTCTTCCAAGGGCCGGGAGAGAGCACCACCCCAAAGCGCTTCTCTCCCGTGTTTTGGAGCATGTGCGTGGCTGGCGGGAACAATGAGTGGGAGTGATTGCAAACTGGCCTTTGGGGGCAGCTGGGCTGGTCCTCCATGGGCACAGAGAGAACACCACCCCGAAGCGCATTTCTCCCGGTCTTGGGAGCATTGTGCGCGGCTGGCGGGAACAGTGGGCATGAGTTCTTGCAAACTGTCCTTTGGAGGCAGCCGGGGAGTTCTTCCAAGGGCCCGGACTGATCACCACCCCAAAATGCTTCTCTCCCGGGCTTGGGAGCATTGTGCGCGGCTGTCGGGAACAGCGGACATGAGTGCTTGCAAACCGGCCTTTGGAGGCAGCCCGGGAGGTCTTCCAAGGGCCCGGAGAGAGCACCACCCCAAAATGCTTTTCTCCGGGGTTTTGGAACATTGTGTGTGGCTGGCGGGAACAGCGAGTGGGAGTGCTTGCAAACCGGCCTTTGGGGGCAGCCGGGGAGGTCCTCCATGGTCCCTAGTAGAACACCACCTTGAAGCGCTTTTCTCACGGTCTTGGGAGCATTGTGCGCGGCTGGCGGAAGCAGCGGGAATGAGTACTTACAAACCGGCCTTTGGAGGCAGCCGAGGAGGTCTTGGAAGTGCCCGGAGAGAGCACCACCCCGAAGCGCTTTTCTCCCGGGCTTGGGAGCATTGTGCGCGGCTGGCGGGAACAGCAGGCAGGAGTGCTTGCAAACTGGCCTTTGGAGGCAGCCGGGGAGGTCTTCCAAGGGCCCGGAGTGAGCACCACCCCAAAATGCTTTTCTCCCGGGCTTGGGAGCATTCTGCGTGGCTGGCGGGAACAGCAGGAAGGAGTCCTTGCAAACCGGCCTTTGGAGGCAGCCGGGGAGGTCTTCCAAGGGCCTGTAGAGAGCACCACCCCGAAGCGCTTTTCTCCCGGGCTTGGGAGTATTGTGCGCTGGTGGCGGGAACAGCAGTCAGGAGTGCTTGAAAACCGGCCTTTGCAGGCAGCCGGGGAGGTCTTCCAGGGCCCGGTGTGAGCACCACCCCAAAAAGCTTTTCTCCCGGGCTTGGGAGCATTGTGCGCGGCTGGTGGGAACAGCGGGCATGAGTGCTTGCAAACTGGCCATTGGAGGCAGGCGGGGAGGTCTTCCAAGGGCCTGTAGAGAGCACCACCCCAAAATGCTTTTCTCCCGGGCTTGGGAGCATTGTGCGTGGCTGGCGGGATCAGCAGGAAGGAGTCCTTGCAAACCGGCCTTTGGAGGCAGCCGGGGAGGTCTTTCTAGGGCCTGTAGAGAGCACCACCCCGAAGCGCTTTTCTCCCGGGCTTGGGAGCATTGTGTGCGGGTGGCGGGAACAGCAGGCAGGAGTGCTTGAAAACCGTCCTTTGGAGGCAGCCGGGGAGGTCTTCCAGGGCCCGGTGTGAGCACCACCCCAAAATGCTTTTCTCCCGGGCTTGGGAGCATTGTGCGTGGCTGGTGGGAACAGCGGGCGGGAGTGCTTGCAAACCGGCCTTTGGAGGCAGCCGGGGAGGTCTTCCAAGGGCCAGGAGAGAGCACCACCCAGAAGCGCTTTTCTCCCGGGCTTGGAACATTTGCGCGGATGGCGGGAACAGCGAGTGGGAGTGCTTCCAAACCGGCCTTTGGGGGCACCCCGGGAGGTCTTCCATGGGCACGGAGAGAACACCACCCCGAAGCGCGTTTCTCCGGGGTTTTGGAGGATTGTGCGTGGCTGGCGGGAACAGCGAGTGGGAGTGCTTGCAAACCGGCCTTTGGGGGCAGCCAGGGAGGTCATCCATTGGCACGGAGAGAACACCACCCCGAAGCGCTTTTCTCCCGGGCTTGGGAGCATTGTGCGAGGCTGGCGGGAACAGCGGGCGGGAGTGCTTGCAAACCGGCCTTTGGAGGCAGCCGGGGAGGTCTTCCAGTGGGAGAGGGCCGGTTGTGCTCAGAGGCCCCACAGGCCAGGGGCAGGACCCAGCAGGGCCCCTGCCCCTGGCCAGACTTGCCCAGACCTTCCTGGCCTTCGGGTGTACTGCCCCACCAAGGGGCAGGCTGCGGAGACTGGGTCCAGACATGTCCGTGCGCCTCCCCAGGATCATCCCCGCTGGTGCCTTTCCCCTGGGTGTAGTCCTCGGTTGAGGCCTCTTTGGAGAGGAGGTTGCTGGCAGGGGCTGTCTCCACACTGCAAGGTGCTGGAGCTCAGAGGGCCTCGTCAGAGGGAAGGCACCAGCAAAGGGCTGGATGCCCAAGACCTCTTTGACCCAGCAGCCTCAGGGCAGCAGGGAGAGCAAGAGGCCCAACTTGCCCCTAGGTCGGCTCTGCCCCGTCCCACACAGGCAGCCAGCCCAGCAGCAGCCTGGCAGTCTCTGGCTCCCCCGAGCTCTCTGCCGGTGTAGGGGGCAGGAACAGACGTGTGCATGTGGTTCTGCCTTGGCCTGGGAGTGTGTTCCCCCTGCCTGGCCCCAGGCTCAGGGGCAAGGGCCCGGAGAGAGCACCACCCCGAAGCGCTTTTCTCCCGGGCTTGGGAGCATTGTGCGCGGCTGTCGGGAACAGCGGACATGAGTGCTTTCAAACCGGCCTTTGGAGGCAGCCCGGGAGGTCTTCCAAGGGCCCGGAGAGAGCACCACCCCAAAATGCTTTTCTCCCGGGCTTCGGAGCATTGTGCATGGCTGGCGGAAGCAGCGGGAATGAGTACTTACAAACCCGCCTTTGGAGGCAGCCGGGGAGGTCTTGAAAGTGCCCGGAGAGAGCACCACCCCGAAGCGCTTTTCTCCCGGGCTTGGGAGCATTGTGCGCGGCTGGCGGGAACAGCAGGCAGGAGTGCTTGCAAACTGGCCTTTGGAGGCAGCCGGGGAGGTCTTCCAAGGGCCCGGAGTGAGCACCACCCCAAAATGCTTTTCTCCCGGGCTTGGAAGCATTCTGCGCGGCTGGTGGGAACAACGGGCATGAGTGCTTGCAAACCGGCCTTTGGAGGCAGCCGGGGACGTCTTCCAAGGGCCCGGAGAGAGCACCACCCCGAAGCACTTTTCTCCCGGGCTTGGGAGCATTGTGCGTGGCTGGCGGTAACAGCAGGAAGGAGTCCTTGCAAACCGGCCTTTGGAGGCAGCGGGGGAGGTCTTCCAAGGGCCTGTAGAGAGCACCACCCCGAAGCGCTTTTCTCCCGGGCTTGTGAGTATTGTGCGCGGGTGGCGGGATCAGCAGGCAGGAGTGCTTGAAAACCGGCCTTTGCAGGCAGCTGGGGAGGACTTCCAGGGCCCGGTGTGAGCACCACCCCAAAAAGCTTTTCTCCCGGGCTTGGGAGCATTGTGCGCGGCTGGTGGGAACAGCGGGCATGAGTGCTTGCAAACTGGCCATTGGAGGCAGCCGGGGAGGTCTTCCAAGGGCCTGTAGAGAGCACCTCCCCAAAATGCTTTTCTCCCGGGCTTGGGAGCATTGTGCGTGGCTGGCGGGAACAGCAGGAAGGAGTCCTTGCAAACCGGCCTTTGGAGGCAGCCGGGGAGGTCTTCCAAGGGCCTGTAGAGAGCACCACCCCGAAGCGCTTTTCTCCCGGGCTTGGGAGCATTCTGCGTGCCTGGCGGGAACAGCAGGCGCGAGTGTTGTCAAATCGGCCTTTGGAGGCAGCCGGGGAGGTCTTCCAGTGGGAGAGGGCCGCTCATGCTCAGACGCCCCACAGGCCGGGGGCAGGACCCAGCAGTGTCCCTGCGCCTGGCAGCCTTGCCCAGACCTTCCTGGCCTCCGGGGGTACTGCCCCACCAAGGGGTAGGCTGTGGGGACTGGGTCCAGACATGCCCGGGCGCCTCCCCAGGCTCATCCCCGCTGGTGCCTTTCCCCTGGGCCTAGGCCTCGGTTGAGCCCTCCTTGGAGAGGAGGTTGCTGGCAGGGGCTGTCTCCACACTGCAAGGTGCTGGAGCTCAAGGGCCTCGTCAGAGGGAAGGGACCAGTAAGGGGCTGGATGCCCAAGACGTCTTTGGCCCAGCAGCCTCAGGGCAGCAGGGAGAGCAAGAGGCCCAACTTGCCCCTAGGTCGGCTCTGCCCCGTCCCACACAGGCAGCCAGTCCAGCAGCAGCCTGGCAGTCTCTGGCTCCCCCGACCTCTCTGCCGGTGCAAAGGGCAGGAACAGACGTGTGCATGTGGTTCTGCCTTGGTCTGGGAGTGTGGACCCACTGCCTGGACCCCAGGCTCAGGGGCAAGGGCCCGGAGAGAGCAACACCCCGAAGCGCTTTTCTCCCGGGCTTGGGAGCATTGTGCGTGCCTGGCGGGAACAGCGGGCGGGAGTGTTGGGAAACCCGCCTTTGGAGGCAGCCGGGGAGGTCTTCCAGTGGGAGAGGGCTGGTTGTGCTCAGAGGCCCCACAGGCCAGGGGCCGGACCCAGCAGGGCCCCTGCCCCTGGCCAGCCTTGCCCAGACCTTCCTGGCCTCCGGGGGTACTGCCCCACCAAGGGGCAGGCTGCGGGGACTGGGTCCAGACATGCCCGTGCGCCTCCACTGGCTCATCCCCGCTGGTGCCTTTCCCCTGGGCCTAGGCCTCGGTTGAGGCCTCCTTGGAGAGGAGGTTGCTGGCAGGGGCTGTCTCCACACTGCAAGGTGCTGGAGCTCAGAGGGCCTCGTCAGAGGGAAGGGACCAGCAAGGGGCTGTATGCCCAAGACCTCTTTGGCCCTGCAGCCTCAGGGCAGCAGGGAGAGCAAGAGGCCCAACTTGCCCCTAGGTCGGCTCTGCCCTTTCCCACACAGGCGGCCAGCCCAGCAGCTGCCTGACAGACTCTGGCTCCCCCAAGCTCTCTGCCGGTGCAGGGGACAGGAACAGACGTGGGCATGTGGTTCTGCCTTGGCCTGGGAGAGTGTTCCCCCTGCCTTGCCCCCAGGCTCAGGGGCAAGGGCCCGGAGAGAGCACCACCCCGAAGCGCTTTTCTCCCGGGCTTGGGAGCATTGTGCGAGCCTGGCGTGAACAGCGGGCGGGAGTGTTTGCAAACAGGACTTTGGAGGCAGCCGGGGAGGTCTTCCAGTGTGAGAGGGCCGGTTGTGCTCAGAGGCCTCACAGGCCAGGGGCAGGACCCAGCAGGGCCCCTGCCCCTGGCCAGCCTTGCCCAGACCTTCCTGGCCTCCGGGGGTACTGCCCAACCAAGGGGCAGGCTGCGGGGACTGGGTCCAGACATGTCCGTGCGCCTCCCCAGGATCATCCCCGCTGGTGCCTTTCCCCTGGGCGTAGGCCTCGGTTGAGGCCTCTTTGGAGAGGAGATTGCTGGCAGGGGATGTCTCCACACTGCAAGGTGCTGGAGCTCAGAGGGCCTCGTCAGAGGGAAGGGACCAGCAAAGGGCTGGATGCCCAAGACCTCTTTAACCCAGCAGCCTCAGGGCAGCAGGGAGAGCAAGAGGCCCAACTTGCCCCTAGGTCGGCTCTGCCCCGTCCCACACAGGCAGCCAGTCCAGCAGCAGCCTGGCAGTCTCTGGCTCCCCCGACCTCTCTGCCGGTGCAAAGGGCAGGAACAGACGTGTGCATGTGGTTCTGCCTTGGTCTGGGAGTGTGGACCCACTGCCTGGACCCCAGGCTCAGGGGCAAGTGCCCGGAGAGAGCAACACCCCGAAGCGCTTTTCTCCCGGGCTTGGGAGCATTGTGCGTGGCTGGCGGAAGCAGCGGGAATGAGTACTTACAAACCCGCCTTTGGAGGCAGCCGGGGAGGTCTTGAAAGTGCCCGGAGAGAGCACCACCCCGAAGCGCTTTTCTCCCGGGCGTGGGAGCATTGTGCGCGGCTGGTGGGAAGAGCAGGCAGGAGTGCTTGCAAACTGGCCTTTGGAGGCAGCCGGGGAGGTCTTCCAAGGGCCCGGAGTGAGCACCACCCCAAAATGCTTTTCTCCCGGGCTTGGGAGCATTCTGCGCGGCTGGTGGGAACAACGGGCATGAGTGCTTGCAAACCGGCCTTTGGAGGCAGCCGGGGACGTCTTCCAAGGGCCCGGAGAGAGCACCACCCCGAAGCACTTTTCTCCCGGGCTTGGGAGCATTGTGCGTGGCTGGCGGGAACAGCAGGAAGGAGTCCTTGCAAACCGGCCTTGGGAGGCAGCGGGGGAGGTCTTCCAAGGGCCTGTAGAGAGCACCACCGCGAAGCGCTTTTCTCCCGGGCTTGTGAGTATTGTGCGCGGGTGGCGGGAACAGCAGGCAGGAGTGCTTGAAAACCGGCCTTTGCAGGCAGCTGGGGAGGACTTCCAGGGCCCGGTGTGAGCACCACCCCAAAAAGCTTTTCTCCCGGGCTTGGGAGCATTGTGCGCGGCTGGTGGGAACAGCGGGCATGAGTGCTTGCAAACTGGCCATTGGAGGCAGCCGGAGAGGTCTTCCAAGGGCCTGTAGAGAGCACCTCCCCAAAATGCTTTTCCCCTGGGCTTGAGAGCATTGTGCGTGGCTGGCGGGAACAGCAGGAAGGAGTCCTTGCAAACCGGCCTTTGGAGGCAGCCGGGGAGGTCTTCCAAGGGCCTGTAGAGAGCACCACCCCGAAGCGCTTTTCTCCCGGGCTTGGGAGCATTCTGCGTGCCTGGCGGGAACAGCGGGCGCGAGTGTTGTCAAATCGGCCTTAGAGGCAGCCGGGGAGGTCTTCCAGCGGGAGAGGGCCGCTCATGCTCAGACGCCCCACAGGCCGGGGGCAGGACCCAGCAGTGTCCCTGCCCCTGGCAGCCTTGCCCAGACCTTCCTGGCCTCCGGGGGTACTGCCCCACCAAGGGGTAGGCTGCGGGGACTGGGTCCAGACATGCCCGGGCGCCTCCCCAGGCTCATCCCCGCTGGTGCCTTTCCCCTGGGCCTAGGCCTCGGTTGAGCCCTCCTTGGAGAGGAGGTTGCTGGCAGGGGCTGTCTCCACACTGCAAGGTGCTGGAGCTCAGAGGGCCTCGTCAGAGGGAAGGGACCAGTAAGGGGCTGGATGCCCAAGACCTCTTTGGCCCAGCAGCCTCAGGGCAGCAGGGAGAGCAAGAGGCCCAACTTGCCCCTAGGGCGGCTCTGCCCCTTCCCACACAGGCGGCCAACCCAGCAGCTGCCTGACAGACTCTGGCTCCCCCGAGCTCTCTGCCGGTGCAGGGGACAGGAACAGACGTGGGCATGTGGTTCTGCCTTGGCCTGGGAGTTTGTTCCCCCTGCCTTGCCCCCAGGCTCAGGGGCAAAGGCCTGGAGAGAGCACCGCCCCGAAGCGCTTTTCTCCCGGGCTTGGGAGCATTGTGCGAGCCTGGCGTGAACAGCGGGCGGGAGTGCTTGCAAACCGGCCTTTGGAGGCTGCCGCGGAGGTCTTCCAGTGGGAGAGGGCCGGTTGTGCTCAGA
The DNA here is from genome assembly GCF_033118175.1 of Dama dama. Taxonomy (NCBI): domain Eukaryota; kingdom Metazoa; phylum Chordata; class Mammalia; order Artiodactyla; family Cervidae; genus Dama; species Dama dama. The sequence goes on from NW_026870972.1 coordinate 2,185,172, forward strand.
GGCCTCACAGGCCAGGGGCAGGACCCAGCAGGGCCCCTGCCCCTGGCCAGCCTTGCCCAGACCTTCCTGGCCTCCGGGGGTACTGCCCCACCAAGGGGCAGGCTGCGGGGACTGGGTCCAGACATGTCCGTGCGCCTCCCCAGGATCATCCCCGCTGGTGCCTTTCCCCTGGGCGTAGGCCTCGGTTGAGGCCTCTTTGGAGAGGAGGTTGCTGGCAGGGGATGTCTCCACACTGCAAGGTGCTGGAGCTCAGAGGGCCTCGTCAGAGGGAAGGGACCAGCAAAGGGCTGGATGCCCAAGACGTCTTTGGCCCAGCAGCCTCAGGGCAGCAGGGAGAGCAAGAGGCCCAACTTGCCCCTAGGTCGGCTCTGCCCCTTCCCACACAGGCGGCCAGCCCAGCAGCTGCCTGACAGACTCTGGCTCCCCCGAGCTCTCTGCCGGTGCAGGGGTCAGGAACAGACGTGTGCATGTGGTTCTGCCTTGGTCTGGGAATGTGGACCCCCTGCCTGGACACCAGGCTCAGGGGCAAGGGCCCGGAGAGAGCACCACCCCGAAGCGCTTTTCTCCCGGGCTTGGGAGCATTGTGCGTGCCTGGCGGGAACAGCGGGTGGGAGTGTTGGGAAACCGGCCTTTGGAGGCAGCCGGGGAGGTCTTCCAGTGGGAGAGGGCTGGTTGTGCTCAGAGGCCCCACAGGCCAGGGGCCGGACCCAGCAGGGCCCCTGCCCCTGGCCAGCCTTGCCCAGACCTTCCTGGCCTCCGGGAGTACTGCCCCACCAAGGGGCAGGCTGCGGGGACTGGGTCCAGACATGCCCGTGCGCCTCCACTGTCTCATCCCCGCTTGTGCATTTCCCCTGGGCCTAGGCCTCGATTGAGGCCTCCTTGGAGAGGAGGTTGCTGGCAGGGGCTGTCTCCACACTGCAAGGTGCTGGAGCTCAGAGGGCCTCGTCAGAGGGAAGGGACCAGCAAGGGGCTGGATGCCCAAGACCTCTTTGGCCCAGCAGCCTCAGGGCAGCAGGGAGAGCAAGAGGCCCAACTTGCCCCTAGGTCGGCTCTGCCCTTTCCCACACAGGCGGCCAGCCCAGCAGCTGCCTGACAGATTCTGTCTCCCCCCAGCTGTCTGCCGGTGGAGGGGGCAGGAACAGACGTGTGCATGTGGTTCTGCCTTGGCCTGGGACTGTGGATACCCTGCCTGGCCCCCAGGCTCAGGGGCAAGGGCCCGGAGAGACCACCACCCGAAGCGCTTTTCTCCCGGGCGTGGGAGCATTGTGCGCGCCTGGCGGGAACAGCGGGCAGGAGTGTTGGCAAACTGGCCTTTGGAAGCAGCTGGGGAGGTCTTCCAGCGGGAGAGGGCCGGTTGTGCTCAGAGGCCCCACAGGCCAGGGGCAGGACCCAGCAGGGCCCCTGCCCCTGGCCAGCCTTGCCCAGACCTTCCTGGCTTCCGGGGGTACTGCCCCACCAAGGGGCAGGCTGCGGGGACTGGGTCCAGACATGCCCGGGCTCCTCCCCAGGCTCATCCCCGCTGGTGCCTTTCCCCTGGTCCTAGGCCTCGGTTGAGGCCTCCATAGAGAGGAGGTTGCTGGTAGGGGCTGTCTCCACACTGCAAGGTGCTGGAGCTCAGAGGGCCTCGTCAGAGGGAAGGGACCAGCAAGGGGCTGGATGCCCAAGACCTCTTTGGCCCAGCAGCCTCAGGGCAGCAGGGAGAGCAAGAGGCCCAACTTGCCCCTAGGTCGGCTCTGCCCCTTCACACACAGGCCGCCAGCCCAGCAGCTGCCTGTCAGACTGTGGCTCCCCCGAGCTCTCTGTTGGTGCAGGGGGCAGGAAGAGACGTGTGCATGTGGTTCTGCTTTGGCCTGGGAGTGTGGACCCCCTGCCTGGCCCCCAGGCTCAGGGGCAAGGGCCCGGAGAGAGCACCACCCCGAAGCGCTTTTCTCCCGGGCTTGGGAGCATTGTGCGCGCTTGGTGGGAACAGTTGGCGGGAGTGTTGGCAAACCGGCCTTTGGAGGCAGCCGGGGAGGTCTTCCAGTGGGAGAGGGCCGGTTGTGCTCAGAGGCCCCACAGGCCAGGGGCAGGACGCAGCAGGGCCCCTGCCCCTGGCCAGCCTTGCCCAGACCTTCCTGGCCTCCGGGGGTACTGCCCCACCAAGGGGCAGGCTGCGGGGACTGGGTCCAGACATGCTTGGGCACCTCCCCTGGCTCATCCCCGCTGGTGCCTTTCCCCTGGGCCTAGGCCTCGGTTGAGGCCTCCTTGGAGAGGAGGTTGCTGGCAGGGGCTGTCTCCACACTGCAAGGTGCTGGAGCTCAGAGGGCCTCGTCAGAGGGAACGGACCAGCAAGGGGCTGGATGCCCAAGACGTCTTTGGCGCAGCAGCCTCAGGGCAGCAGGGAGAGCAAGAGGCCCAACTTGCCCCTAGGGCGGCTCTGCCCCTTCCCACACAGTTGGCCAGCCCAGCAGCTGCCTGACAGACTCTGGCTCCCCCGAGCTCTCTGCCGGCGCAGGGGACAGGAACAGACGTGGGCATGTGGTTCTGCCTTGGCCTGGGAGTGTGTTCCCCCTGCCTTGCCCCCAGGCTCGGGCAAGGGCCCGGAGAGAGCACCACCCCGAAGCGCTTTTCTCCCGGGCTTGGGAGCATTGTGCGAGCCTGGCGTGAACAGCGGGCGGGAGTGTTTGCAAACAGGACTTTGGAGGCAGCCGGGGAGGTCTTCCAGTGGGAGAGGGCCGGTTGTGCTCAGAGGCCGCACAGGCCAGGGGTACGACCCAGCAGGGCCCCTGCCCCTGGCCAGCCTTGCCCAGACCTTCCTGGCACCCGGGGGTACGGCCCCACCAAGGGGCAGGCTGCGGGGACTGGGTCCAGACATGTCCGTGCGCCTCCCCAGGATCATCCCCGCTGGTGCGTTTCCCCTGGGTGTAGGCCTCAGTTGAGGCCTCTTTGGAGAGGAGGTTGCTGGCAGGGGATGTCTCCACACTGCAAGGTGCTGGAGCTCAGAGGGCCTCGTCAGAGGGAAGGGACCAGCAGAGGGCTGGATGCCCAAGACCTCTTTGACCCAGCAGCCTCAGGGCAGCAGGGAGAGCAAGAGGCCCAACTTGCCCCTAGGTCGGCTCTGCCCCGTCCCACACAGGCAGCCAGCCCAGCAGCAGCCTGGCAGTCTCTGACTCCCCCGAGCTCTCTGCCGGTGTATGGGGCAGGAACAGACGTGTGCATGTCGTTCTGCCTTGGCCTGGGAGTGTGTTCCCCCTGCCTGGCCCCCAGGCTCAGGGGCAAGGGCCCGGAGAGAGCACCACCCCGAAGCGCTTTTCTCTCGGGCTTGGGAGCATTGTGCGTGCCTGGCGGGAACAGCGGGCGGGAGTGCTTGCAAACCGGCCTTTGGAGGCAGACGGGGAGGTCTTCCAGCGGGAGAGTGCCGGTTGTGCTCAGACGCCCCACAGGCCAGGGGCAGGACCCAGCAGGGCCCCTGCCCCTGGCAGCCTTGCCCAGACCTTCCTGGCCTCCGGAGGTACTACCCCACCAAGGGGCAGGCTGCGGGGACTGGGTCCAGACATGCCCGGGCGCCTCCCCAGGCTCATCCCTGCTGGTGCCTTTCCCCTGGGCCTAGGCCACGGTTGAGGCCTCCTTGGAGAGGAGGTTGCTGGCAGGGGCTGTCTCCACACTGCAAGGTGCTAGAGCTCAGAGGGCCTCGTCAGAGGAAAGGGACCAGGAAGGGGCTGGATGCCGAAGACCTCTTTGGCACAGCAGCCTCAGGGCAGCAGGGAGAGGAAGAGGCCCAACTTGCCCCTAGGTCGGCTCTCCCCCTTCCCACACAGGCAGCGAGCCCAGCAGCTGCCTGACAGACTCTGGCTCCCCCAAGCTCTCTGCCGGTGCAGGGGACAGGAACAGACGTGGGCATGTGTTTCTGCCTTGGCCTGGGAGTGTGTTCCCCCTGCCTTGCCCCCACGCTCAGGGGCAAGGGCCCAGAGAGAGCAACAACCCGAAGCGCTTTTCTCCCGGGCTTGGGAGCATTGTGCGTGCCTGGCCGGAACAGCGGGCGGGAGTGTTGGCAAACCGGCCTTTGGGGGCACCACGGGAGGTCTTCCATGGGCACGGAGAGAACACCACCCCGAAGCGCTTTTCTCCGGGGTTTTGGAGGATTGTGCGTGGCTGGCGGGAACAGCGAGTGGGAGTGCTTGCAAACCGGCCTTTGGGGGCAGCCAGGGAGGTCCTCCATTGGCACGGAGAGAACACCACCCCGAAGCGCTTTTCTCCCGGGCTTGGGACCATTGTGCGAGGCTGGCGGGAACAGCGGGCGGGAGTGCTTGCAAACCGGCCTTTGGAGGCAGCTTGGGAGGTCTTCCAAGGGCCCAGAGAGAGCACCATCCAGAAGCACTTTTCTCCCGGAATTGGGAGCATTGTGCGCGGCTGTCGGGAACAGCGGACGTGAGTGCTTGAAAACCGGCCTTTCGAGGCAGCCGGGGAGGTCTTCCAAGAGCCGGGAGAGAGCACCACCCCGAAGCGCTTTTCTCCCGGGCTTGGGAGCATTGTGCGCGGCTGGCGGGAACAGCGGGATTGAGTGCTTGCAAACCGGCCTTTGGAGGCAGACGGGGAGGTCTTCCAGCGGGAGAGTGCCGGTTGTGCTCAGACGCCCCACAGGCCAGGGGCAGGACCCAGCAGTGTCCCTGCCCCTGGCAACCTTGCCCAGACCTTCCAGGCCTCCGGGGGTACTACCTCACCAAGGGGCAGGCTGCGGGGACTGGGTCCAGACATGCCCGGGTGCCTCCCCAGGCTCATCCCCACTGGTGCCTTTCCCCTGGGCCTAGGCCTCGGTTGAGGCCTCCTTGGAGAGGAGGTTGCTGGCAGGGGCTGTCTCCACACTGCAAGGTGCTGGAGCTCAGAGGGCCTCATCAGATGGAAGGGACCAGCAAAGGGCTGGATGTCCAAGACCTCTTTGGCCCAGCAGCCTCAGGGCAGCAGGGAGAGCAAGAGGCCCAACTTGCCCCTAGGTCGGCTCTGCCCCTTCCCACACAGGCCGCCAGCCCAGCAGCTGCCTGACAGACTCTGGCTCCCCCGAGCTCTCTGCCGGTGCAGGGGGCAGGAACAGACGTGTGCATGTGGTTCTGAGTTTGCCTGGGAGTGTGGACCCCCTGCCTGGCCCCGCGGCACAGGGGCAAGGGCCCGGAGAGAGCACCACCCCAAAATGCTTTTCTCCCGGGCTTGGGAGCATTTGCGTGGCTGGCGGGAACAGCTAGTGGGAATGCTTGCAAACCGGCCTTTGGGGGCAGCCGGGGAGGTCCTCCATGGGCCCGGAGAGAACACCACCCCGATGCGCTTTTCTCCCGGGCTTGGGAGCAGTGTGCGCGTGTGGCGGGAACAGCAGGCAGGAGTGCTTGCAAACCGGCCTTTGGAGGCAGGCGCGGAGGTCTTCCAAGGGCAAGGAGTGAGCACCACCCCAAAATGCTTTTCTCCCGTGCTTGGGAGCATTGTGCATGGCTGGTGGGAACAGCGGGCATGAGTGCTTGCATACGGCCCATTGGAGGCAGCCGGGGAAGTCTTCAAAGGGCCCTGAGAGAGCACCACCCCGAAGCGCTTTTCTCCCGTGATTGGGAGCATTGTTTGCGGCTGGCGGGACAGCGGCAGGGAGTTCTTGCAAACCGGCCTTTGGAGGCAGCCGGGGAAGTCTTCCAAGGGCCGGGAGAGAGCAGCACCCCAAAGCGCTTCTCTCCCGTGTTTTGGAGCATGTGCGTGGATGGCGGGAACAGTGAGTGGGAGTGATTGCAAACCGGCCTTTGGGGGCAGCTGGGGTGGTCCTCCATGGGCACGGAGAGAACACCACGCCGAAGCGCATTTCTCCCAGTCTTGGGAGCATTGTGCGCGGCTGGCGGGAACAGCCGGCATGAGTTCTTGCAAACTGTCCTTTGGAGGCAGTCGGGGAGGTCTTCCAAGGGCCCGGACTGATCACCACCCCAAAATGCTTTTCTCCCGGGCTTGGGAGCATTGTGCGCGGCTGTCGGGAACAGCGGACATGAGTGCTTGCAAACCGGCCTTTGGAGGCAGCCCGGGAGGTCTTCCAAGGGCCCGGAGAGAGCACCACCCCAAAATGCTTTTCTCCCGGGCTTGGGAGCATTGTGCGTGGCTGGCGGAAGCAGCGGGAATGAGTACTTACAAACCGGCCTTTGGAGGCAGCCGGGGAGGTCTTGAAAGTCCCCGGAGAGAGCACCACCCCGAAGCGCTTTTCTCCCGGGCTTGGGAGCATTGTGCGCGGCTGGCGGGAACAGCAGGCAGGAGTGCTTGCAAACTGGCCTTTGGAGGCAGCCGGGGAGGTCTTCCAAGGGCCCGGAGTGAGCACCACCCCAAAATGCTTTTCTCCCGGGCTTGGGAGCATTGTGCGTGGCTGGCGGGAACAGCAGGAAGGAGTCCTTGCAAACCGGCCTTTGGAGGCAGCCGGGGAGGTCTTCCAAGGGCCTGTAGAGAGCACCACCCCGAAGCGCTTTTCTCCCGGGCTTGGGAGTATTGTGCGCGGGTGGCGGGAACAGCAGGCAGGAGTGCTTGAAAACCGGCCTTTGCAGGCAGCCGGGGAGGTCTTCCAGGGCCCGGTGTGAGCACCACCCCAAAAAGCTTTTCTCCCGGGCTTGGGAGCATTGTGCGCGGCTGGTGGGAACAGCGGGCATGAGTGCTTGCAAACTGGCCATTGGAGGCAGCCGGGGAGGTCTTCCAAGGGCCTGTAGAGAGCACCACCCCAAAAAGCTTTTCTCCCGGGCTTGGGAGCATTGTGCGCGGCTGGTGGGAACAGCGGGCATGAGTGCTTGCAAACTGGCCATTGGAGGCAGCCGGGGAGGTCATCCAAGGGCCCGGAGTGAGCACCACCCCAAAATGCTTTTCTCCCGGGCTTGGGAGCATTGTGCGTGGCTGGCGGGAACAGCAGGAAGGAGTCCTTGCAAACCGGCCTTTGGAGGCAGCCGGGGAGGTCTTCCAAGGGCCTGTAGAGAACACCACCCCGAAGCGCTTTTCTCCCGGGCTTGGGAGCATTGTGCGCGGGTGGCGGGAACAGCAGGCAGGAGTGCTTGAAAACCGTCCTTTGGAGGCAGCCGGGGAGGTCTTCCAGGGCCCGGTGTGAGCACCACCCCAAAATGCTTTTCTCCCGGGCTTGGGAGCATTGTGCGTGGCTGGTGGGAACAGCGGGCGGGAGTGCTTGCAAACCGGCCTTTGGAGGCAGCCGGGGAGGTCTTCCAAGGGCCAGGAGAGAGCACCACCCCAAAATGCTTTTCTCCCGGGCTTGGGAGCATTGTGCGTGGCTGGCGGAAGCAGCGGGTATGAGTACTTACAAACCGGCCTTTGGAGGCAGCCGGGGAGGTCTTGAAAGTGCCCGGAGAGAGCAACACCCCGAAGCGCTTTTCTCCCGGGCTTGAGAGCATTGTGCGCGGCTGGCGGGAACAGCAGGCAGGAGTGCTTGCAAACTGGCCTTTGGAGGCAGCCGGGGAGGTCTTCCAAGGGCCCGGAGTGAGCACCACCCCAAAATGCTTTTCTCCCGGGCTTGGGAGCATTGTGCGCGGCTGGTGGGAACAACGGGCATGAGTGCTTGCAAACCGGCCTTTGGAGGCAGCCGGGGACGTCTTCCAAGGGCCCGGAGAGAGCACCACCCCGAAGCACTTTTCTCCCGGGCTTGGGAGCATTGTGCGTGGCTGGCGGGAACAGCAGGAAGGAGTCCTTGCAAACCGGCCTTTGGAGGCAGCCGGGGAGGTCTTCCAAGGGCCTGTAGAGAGCACCACCCCGAAGCGCTTTTCTCCCGGACTTGGGAGCATTGTGCGCGGGTGGCGGGAACAGCAGGCAGGCGTGCTTGAAAACCGGCCTTTGCAGGCAGCCGGGGAGGTCTTCCAGGGCCCGGTGTGAGCACCACACCAAAATGCTTTTCTCCCGGGCTTGGGAGCATTGTGCGTGGCTGGTGGGAACAGCGGGCGGGAGTGCTTGCAAACCGGCCTTTGGAGGCAGCCGGGGAGGTCTTCCAAGGGCCAGGAGAGAGCACCACCCAGAAGCGCTTTTCTCCCGGGCTTGGAACATTTGCGCGGATGGCGGGAACAGCGAGTGGGAGTGCTTCCAAACCGGCCTTTGGGGGCACCCCGGGAGGTCTTCCATGGGCACGGAGAGAACACCACCCCGAAGCGCTTTTCTCCGGGGTTTTGGAGGTTTGTGCGTGGCTGGCGGGAACAGCGAGTGGGAGTGCTTGCAAACCGGCCTTTGGGGGCAGCCAGGGAGGTACTCCATTGGCACGGAGAGAACACCACCCCGAAGCGGTTTTCTCCCGGGCTTGGGAGCATTGTGCGAGGCTGGCGGGAACAGCGGGCAGGAGTGCTTGCAAACCGGCCTTTGGAGGCAGCTTGGGAGGTCTTCCAAGGGCCCGGAGAGAGCACCATCCCGAAGCACTTTTCTCCCGGAATTGGGAGCATTGTGCGCGGCTGTCGGGAACAGTGGGCGGGAGTGTTGGCAAACCGGCCTTTGGAGTCAGCCGGGGAGGTCTTCCAGCGGGAGAGTGCCGGATGTGCTCAGAGGCCCCACAGGCCAGGGGCAGGACCCAGCAGGTCCCCTGCCCCTGGCCAGCCTTTCCCAGACCTTCCTGGCCTCAGGGGGTACTGCCCCACCAAGGGGCAGACTGCGGGGACTGGGTCCAGACATGCCCGGGCGCCTCCCCAGGCTCATCCCCGCTGGTGCCTTTCCCATGGGCCTAGGCCTCGGTTGAGGCCTCCTTGGAGAGGAGGTTGCTGGCAGGGGCTGTCTCCACACTGCAAGGTGCTGGAGCTCAGAGGGCCTTGTCAGAGGGAAGGGACCAGCAAGGGGCTGGATGCCCAAGACCTCTTTGGCCCAGCAGCCTCAGGGAAGCAGGGAGAGCAAGAGGCCCAACTTGCCCCTAGGTCGGCTCTGCCCCTTCCCACACAGGCGGCCAGCCCAGCAGCTGCCTGACAGACTCTGGCTCCCCCGAGCTCTCTGCCGGTGCAGGGGTCAGGAACAGACGTGTGCATGTGGTTCTGCCTTGGTCTGGGAGTGTGGACCCACTACCTGGCCCCCACGCTCAGGGGCAAGGGCCCGGAGAGAGCAACACCCCGAAGCGCTTTTCTCCCGGGCTTGGGAGAATTGTGGGTGCCTGGCGGGAACAGCGGGCGCGAGTGTTGGCAAACCGGCCTTTGGAGGCAGCCGCAGAGGTCTTCCAGTGGGAGAGGGCCGGTTGTGCTCAGAGGCCCCACAGGCCAGGGGCAGGGCCCAGCAAGGCCCCTGCCCCTGGCCAGCCTTTCCCAGACCTTCCTGGCCTCCGGGGGTACTGCCCCACCAAGGGGCAGGCTGCGGGGACTGGGTCCAGACATGCCCGGGCGCCTCCCCAGGCTCATCCCCGCTGGTGCCTTTCCCCTGGGCCTAGGCCTCGGTTTAGTCCTCCTTGGAGAGGAGGTTGCTGGCAGGGGCTGTCTCCACACTGCAAGGTGCTGGAGCTCAGAGGGCCTCGTCAGAGGGAAGGGACCAGCAAGGGGCTGGATGCCCAAGACCTCTTTGGCCCAGCAGCCTCAGGGCAGCAGGGAGAGCAAGAGGCCCAACTTGCCCCTAGGTCGGCTCTGCCCCTTCCCACACAGGCGGCCAGCCCAGCAGCTGCCTGACAGACTCTGGCTCCCCCGAGCTCTCTTCCGGTGCAGGGGGCAAGAACAGACGTGTGCATGTGGTTCTGCCTTGGCCTGGGAGTGTGGACACCGTGCCTTGACCCCAGGCTCAGGGGCAAGGGCCCTGAGAGAGCACCACCCTGAATCGCTTTTCTCCCGGGCTTGGGAGCATTGTGCGCGCTTTGTGGGAACAGTGGGCGAGAGTGCTTGCAAACCGGCCTTTGGAGGCAGCCGGGGAGGTCTTCCAAGGGCCTGTAGAGAGCACCACCCCGAAGTGCTTTTCTCCCGGGCTTGGGAGCATTGTGCACGCCTGCTGGGAACAGTGGGCGGGAGCGCTTGCAAACCGGCCTTTGGAGGCAGCCGGGGAGGTCTTCCAGTGGGAGAGGGCCGGTTGTGCTCAGAGGCCCCACAGGCCAGGGGCAGGACCCACCAGGGACCCTGCCCCTGGCCAGCCTTGCCCAGACTTTCCTGGCCTCTGGGGGTACTGCCCCACCAAGGGTCAGGCTGCGGGGACTGGGTCCAGACATGTCCGTGCGCCTCTCCAGGATCATTCCCGCTGGCGCCTTTCCCCTGGGCCTAGGCCACGGTTGAGGCCTCCTTGGAGAGGAGGTTGCTGGCAGGGGCTGTCTCCACACTGCAAGGTGCTGGAGCTCAGAGGGCCTCGTCAGAGGGAAGGGACCAGCAAAGGGCTGGATGCCCAAGACCTCTTTGACCCAGCAGCCTCAGGGCAGCAGGGAGAGCAAGAGGCCCAACTTGCCCCTAGGTCGGCTCTACCCCGTCCCACACAGGCAGCCATCCCAGCAGCAGCCTGGCAGTCTCTGGCTCCTCCGAGCTCTCTGCCGGTGTAGGGGGCAGGAACAGACGTGTGCATGTCGTTCTGCCTTGGCCTGGGAGTGTGTTCCCCCTGCCTGGCCCCCAGGCTCAGGGGTAAGGGCCCGGAGAGAGCACCACCCCGAAGCGCTTTTCTCCCGGGCTTGGGAGCATTGTGCGTGCCTGGCGGGAACAGCGGGCGGGAGTGCTTGCAAACCGGCCTTTGGAGGCAGCCGGGGAGGTCTTTCAGTGGGAGAGGGCCGGTTGTGCTCAGAGGCCCCACAGGCCAGGGGCAGGACCCAGCAGGGCCCCTGCCCCTGGCCAGCCTTGCCCAGACCTTCCTGGCCTCCGGGGGTACTGCCCCACCAAGGGGCAGGCTGCGGGGACTGGGTCCAGACATGCTCGGGCGCCTCCCCTAGCTCATCCCCGCTGGTGCCTTTCCCCTGGGCCTAGGCCTCGGTTGAGGCCTCCTTGGAGAGGAGGTTGCTGGCAGGGGCTGTCTCCACACTGCAAGGTGCTGGAGCTCAGAGAGCCTCGTCAGAGGGAAGGGACCAGTGAGGGGCTGGATGCCCAAGACCTCTTTCGCCCAGCAGCCTCAGGGCAGCAGGGAGAGCAAGAGGGCCATCTTGCCCCTAGGTCGGCTCTGCCCCTTCCCACACAGGCGGCCAACCCAGCAGCTGCCTGACAGACTCTGGCTCCACCAAGTTCTCTGCCGGTGCAGGGGACAGGAACAGACGTGGGCATGTGGTTCTGCCTTGGCCTGGGAGTGTGGACACCCTGCCTTGCCCCCAGGCTCAGGGGCAAGGGCCCGGAGAGAGCACCACTCCGAAGTGCTTTTCTCCCGGGCTTGGGAGCATTGTGCGAGCCTGACGTGAACAGCGGGCGGGAATGTTTGCAAACAGGACTTTGGAGGCAGCCGGGGAAGTCTTCCAGTGGGAGAGGGCCGTTTGTGCTCAGAGGCCCCACAGGCCAGGGTCAGGACCCAGCAGGGCCCCTGCCCCTGGCCAGACTTGCCCAGACCTTCCTGGCCTCCGGGGGTACTGCCCCACCAAGGGGCAGGCTGCGGAGACTGGGTCCAGACATGTCCGTGCGCCTCCCCAGGATCATCCCCGCTGGTGCCTTTCCCCTGGGTGTAGTCCTCGGTTGAGGCCTCTTTGGAGAGGAGGTTGCTGGCAGGGGCTGTCTCCACACTGCAAGGTGCTGGAGCTCAGAGGGCCTCGTCAGAGGGAAGGCACCAGCAAAGGGCTGGATGCCCAAGACCTCTTTGACCCAGCAGCCTCAGGGCAGCAGGGAGAGCAAGAGGCCCAACTTGCCCCTAGGTCGGCTCTGCCCCGTCCCACACAGGCAGCCAGCCCAGCAGCAGCCTGGCAGTCTCTGGCTCCCCCGAGCTCTCTGCCGGTGTAGGGGGCAGGAACAGACGTGTGCATGTCGTTCTCCCTTGGCCTGGGAGTGTGTTCCCCCTGCCTGGCCCCAGGCTCAGGGGCATGGGCCCGGAGAGAGCACCACCCCGAAGCGCTTTTCTCCCGGGCTTGGGAGCATTGTGCGCGGCTGTCGGGAACAGCGGACATGAGTGCTCTCAAACCGGCCTTTGGAGGCAGCCCGGGAGGTCTTCCAAGGGCCCGGAGAGAGCACCACCCCATAATGCTTTTCTCCCGGGCTTGGTAGCATTGTGCGTGGCTGGCGGAAGCAGCGGGAATGAGTACTTACAAACCCGCCTTTGGAGGCAGCCGGGGAGGTCTTGAAAGTGCCCGGAGAGAGCACCACCCCGAAGCGCTTTTCTCCCGGGCTTGGGAGCATTGTGCGCGGCTGGCGGGAAGAGCAGGCAGGAGTGCTTGCAAACTGGCCTTTGGAGGCAGCCGGGGCGGTCTTGCAAGGGCCCGGAGTGAGCACCACCCCAAAATGCTTTTCTCCCGGGCTTGGGAGCATTCTGCGCGGCTGGTGGGAACAACGGGCATGAGTGCTTGCAAACCGGCCTTTGGAGGCAGCCGGGGACGTCTTCCAACGGCCCGGAGAGAGCACCACCCCGAAGCACTTTTCTCCCGGGCTTGGGAGCATTGTGCGTGGCTGGCGGGAACAGCAGGAAGGAGTCCTTGCAAACCGGCCTTTGGAGGCAGCGGGGGAGGTCTTCCAAGGGCCTGTAGAGAGCACCACCCCGAAGCGCTTTTCTCCCGGGCTTGTGAGTATTGTGCGCGGGTGGCGGGAACAGCAGGCAGGAGTGCTTGAAAACCGGCCTTTGCAGGCAGCTGGGGAGGACTTCCAGGGCCCGGTGTGAGCACCACCCCAAAAAGCTTTTCTCCCGGGCTTGGGAGCATTGTGCGCGGCTGGTGGGAACAGCGGGCATGAGTGCTTGCAAACTGGCCATTGGAGGCAGCCGGGGAGGTCTTCCAAGGGCCTGTAGAGAGCACCTCCCCAAAATGCTTTTCTCCCGGGCTTGGGAGCATTGTGCGTGGCTGGCGGGAACAGCAGGAAGGAGTCCTTGCAAACCGGTCTTTGGAGGCAGCCGGGGAGGTCTTCCAAGGGCCTGTAGAGAGCACCACCCCGAAGTGCTTTTCTCCCGGGCTTGGGAGCATTCTGCGTGCCTGGCGGGAACAGCGGGCGCGAGTGTTGTCAAATCGGCCTTTGGAGGCAGCCGGGGAGGTCTTCCAGCGGGAGAGGTCCGCTCATGCTCAGACGCCCCACAGGCCGGGGGCAGGACCCAGCAGTGTCCCTGCCCCTGGCAGCCTTGCCCAGACCTTCCTGGCCTCCGGGGGTACTTCCCCACCAAGGGGTAGGCTGCGGGGACTGGGTCCAGACATGCCCGGGCGCCTCCCCAGGCTCATCCCCGCTGGTGCCTTTCCCCTGGGCCTAGGCCTCGGTTGAGCCCTCCTTGGAGAGGAGGTTGCTGGCAGGGGCTGTCTCCACACTGCAAGGTGCTGGAGCTCAGAGGGCCTCGTCAGAGGGAAGGGACCAGTAAGGGGCTGGATGCCCAAGACGTCTTTGGCCCAGCAGCCTCAGGGCAGCAGGGAGAGCAAGAGGCCCAACTTGCCCCTAGGGCGGCTCTGCCCCTTCCCACACAGGTGGCCAACCCAGCAGCTGCCTGACAGACTCTGGCTCCCCCCAGCTCTCTGCCGGTGGAGGGGCCAGGAACAGACGTGTGCATGTGGTTCTGCCTTGGCCTGGGACTGTGGATACCGTGCCTGGCCCCCAGGCTCAGGGGCAAGGGCCCGGAAAGACCACCACCCCGAAGCGCTTTTCTCCCGGGCTTGGGAGCATTGTGCGCGCCTGGCGGGAACAGTGGGCGGGAGTGCTTGCAAACCGGCCTTTGGAGGCAGCCGGGGAGGTCTTCCAGTGGGAGAGGGCTGGTTGTGCTCAGAGGCCCCACAGGCCAGGGGCAGGACCCAGCAGGGCCCCTGCCCCTGGCCAGCCTTGCCCAGACCTTCCTGGCCTCCGGGGGTACTGCCCCACCAAGGGGCAGGCTGCGGGGACAGGGTCCAGAAATGCCCGGGCGCCTCCCCTGGCTCAACCCCGCTGGTGCCTTTCCCCTGGGCCTAGGCCTCGGTTGAGGCCTCCTTGGAAAGGAGATTGCTGGCAGGTGCTGTCTCCACACTGCAAGGTGCTGGAGCTCAGAGGGCCTCGTCAGAGTGAAGGGACCAGTAAGAGGCTGGATGCCCTAGACATCTTTGGACCAGCAGCCTCAGGGCAGCAGGGAGAGCAAGAGGCCCAACTTGCCCCTCGGTCGGCTCTGCCCCTTCCCACACAGGCGGCCAGCCCAGTATCTGCCTGACAGATTCTGGCTCCCCCGAGCTCTCTGCCGGTGTAGGGGACAGGAACAGACGTGTGCATGTGGTTCTGCCTTGGTCTGGGAGTGTGTTCCCCCTGCCTTGCCCACAGGCTCAGGGGCAAGGGCCCGGAGAGAGCACCACCCCGAAGCGCTTTTCTCCCGGGCTTGGGAGCATTGTGCGTGCCTGGTGGGAACAGCGGGCAGGAGTGTTGGCAAACTGGCCTTTGGAGGCAGCTGGGGAGGTCTTCCAGCGGGAGAGGGCCGGTTGTGCTCAGAGGTCCTACAGGCCAGGGGCAGGACCCAGCAGGGCCCCTGCCTCTGGCCAGCCTTGCCCAGACCTTCCTGGCCTCCGGGGGTACTGCCCCACCAAGGGGCAGGCTGCGGGGACTGGGTCCAGACATGCCTGGGCGCCTCTCCAGGCTCATCCCCGCTTGTGCCTTTCCCCTGGTCCTAGGCCTCGGTTGAGGCCTCCATGGAGAGGAGGTTGCTGGCAGGGGCTGTCTCCACACTGCAAGGTGCTGGACCTCAGAGGGCCTCGTCAGAGGGAAGGGACCAGCAAGGGGCTGGATGCCCAAGACCTCGTTGGCCCAGCAGCCTCAGGGCAGCAGGGAGAGCAAGAGGCCCAACTTGCCCCTAGGTCGGCTCTGCCCCTTCACACACAGGCCACCAGCCCAGCAGCTGCCTGTCAGACTGTGGCTCCCCCGAGCTCTCTGCTGGTGCAGGGGGCAGGAACAGACGTGTGCATGTGGTTCTGCTTTGGCCTGGGAGTGTGGACCCCCTGCCTGGCCCCCAGGCTCAGGGGCAAGGGCCCGGAGAGAGCACCACCCCGAAGCGCTTTTCTCCCGGGCTTGGGAGCATTGTGCGCGCTTGGTGGGAACAGTGGGCGGGAGTGTTGGCAAACGGGCCTTTGGAGGCAGCCGGGGAGGTCTTCCAGTGGGAGAGGGCCGGTTGTGCTCAGAGGCCCCACAGGCCAGGGGCAGGACCCAGCAGGGCCCCTGCCCCTGGCCAGCCTTGCCCAGACCTTCCTGGCCTCCGGGGGTACTGCCCCACCAAGGGGCAGGCTGCGGGGACTGGGTCCAGACATGCTTGGGCACCTCCCCTGGCTCATCCCCGCTGGTGCCTTTCCCCTGGGCCTAGGCCTCGGTTGAGGCCTCCTTAGAGAGGAGGTTGCTGGCAGGGGCTGTCTCCACACTGCAAGGTGCTGGAGCTCAGAGGGCCTCGTCAGAGGGAAGGGACCAGTAAGGGGCTGGATGCCCAAGACGTCTTTGGCGCAGCAGCCTCAGGGCAGCAGGGAGAGCAAGAGGCCCAACTTGCCCCTAGGGCGGCTCTGCCCCTTCCCACACAGTTGGCCAACCCAGCAGCTGCCTGACAGACTCTGGCTCCCCCGACCTCTCTGCCGGCGCAGGGGACAGGAACAGACGTGGGCATGTGGTTCTGCCTTGGCCTGGGAGTGTGATCCCCCTGCCTTGCCCCCAGGTTCGGGCAAGGGCCCGGAGAGAGCACCACCCCGAAGCGCTTTTCTCCCGGGCTTGGGAGCATTGTGCGAGCCTGGCGTGAACAGCGGGCGGGAGTGTTTGCAAACAGGACTTTGGAGGCAGCCGGGGAGGTCTTCCAGTGGGAGAGGGCCGGTTGTGCTCAGAGGCCCCACAGGCCAGGGGCAGGACCCAGCAGGGCCCCTGCCCCTGGCCAGCCTTGCCCAGACCTTCCTGGCCTCCGGGGGTGCTGCCCCACCAAGGGGCAGGCTGCGGGGACTGGGTCCAGACATGTCCGTGCGCCTCCCCAGGATCATCCCCGCTGGTGCGATTCCCCTGGGCGTAGGCCTCGGTTGAGGCCTCTTTGGAGAGGAGGTTGCTGGCAGGGGATGTCTCCACACTGCAAGGTGCTGGAGCTCAGAGGGCCTCGTCAGAGGGAAGGGACCAGCAACGGGCTGGATGCCCAAGACCTCTTTGACCCAGCAGCCTCAGGGCAGCAGGGAGAGCAAGAGGCCCAACTTGCCCCTAGGTCGGCTCTGCCCCGTCCCACACAGGCAGTCATCCCAGCAGCAGCCTGGCAGTCTCTGGCTCCCCCGAACTCTCTGCCGGTGTATGGGGCAGGAACAGACGTGTGCATGTCGTTCTGCCTTGGCCTGGGAGTGTGTTCCCCCTGCCTGGCCCCCAGGCTCAGGGGCAAGGGCCCGGAGAGAGCACCACCCCGAAGCGCTTTTCTCTCGGGCTTGGGAGCATTGTGCGTGCCTGGCGGGAACAGCGGGCGGGAGTGCTTGCAAACCGGCCTTTGGAGGCAGACGGGGAGGTCTTCCAGCGGGAGAGTGCCGGTTGTGCTCAGACGCCCCACAGGCCAGGGGCAGGACCCAGCAGGGCCCCTGCCCCTGGCAGCCTTGCCCAGACCTTCCTGGCCTCCGGAGGTACTACCCCACCAAGGGGCAGGCTGCGGGGACTGGGTCCAGACATGCCCGGGCGCCTCCCCAGGCTCATCCCCGCTGGTGCCTTTCCCCTGGGCCTAGGCCACGGATGAGGCCTCTTTGGAGAGGAGGTTGCTGGCAGGGGCTGTCTCCACACTGCAAGGTGCTGGAGCTCAGAGGGCCTCGTCAGAGGAAAGGGACCAGGAAGGGGCTGGATGCCGAAGACCTCTTTGGCCCAGCAGCCTCAGGGCAGCAGGGAGAGGAAGTGGCCCAACTTGCCCCTAGGTCGGCTCTCCCCCTTCCCACACAGGCAGCCAGCCCAGCAGCTGCCTGACAGACTCTGGCTCCCCCGAGCTCTCTGCCGGTGCAGGGGTCAGGAACAGACGTGTGCATGTGGTTCTGCCTTGGTCTGGGAGTGTGGACCCACTGCCTGGACCCCAGGCTCAGGGGCAAGGGCCCGGAGAGAGCAACACCCCGAAGCGCTTTTCTCCCGGGCTTGGGAGCATTGTGCGTGCATGGCGGGAACAGCGGGGGGGAGTGTTGGCAAACCGGCCTTTGGAGGCAGCCGGGGAGGTCTTCCAGTGGGAGAGGGCCGGTTGTGCTCAGAGGCCCCACAGGCCAGGGGCAGGACCCAGCAGGGCCCCTGCCCCTGGCCAGCCTTGCCCAGACCTTCCTGGCCTCCGGGGGTACTGCCCCACCAAGGGGCAGGCTGCGGGGACTGGGTCCAGACATGCCCGTGCGCCTCCACTGGCTCAGACCCGCTGGTGCCTTTCCCCTGGTCCTAGGCCTCGGTTGAGGCCTCCTTGGAGAGGAGGTTGCTGGCAGGGGCTGTCTCCACACTGCAAGGTGCTGGAGGTCAGAGGGCCTCGTCAGCGGGAAGGGACCAGCAAGGGGCTGGATGCCCAAGACCTCTTTGGCCCAGCAGCCTCAGGGCAGCAGGGAGAGCAAGAGGCCCAACTTGCCCCTAGGTCGGCTCTGCCCCTTCCCACACAGGCGGCCAGCCCAGCAGCTGCCTGACAGACTCTGGCTCCCCCCAGCTCTCTGCCGGTGGAGGGGGCAGGGACAGACGTGTGCATGTGGTTCTGCCTTGGCCTGGGACAGTGGATCCCCTGCCTGGCCCCCAGGCTCAGGGGCAAGGGCCCGGAAAGAGCACCACCCCGAAGCCCTTTTCTCCCGGGCTTGGGAGCATTGTGCGAGCCTGGCGTGAACAGCGGGCGGGAGTGTTGGCAAACCGGCCTTTGGAGGCAGCCGGGGAGGTCTTCCAGTGGGAGAGGGCCGGTTGTGCTCAGAGGCCCCACAGGCCAGGGGCAGGACCCAGCAGGGCCCCTGCCCCTGGCCAGCCTTGCCCAGACCTTCCTGGCCTCCGGGGGTACTGCCCCACCAAGGGGCAGCCTGCGGGGACTGGGTCCAGACATGTCCGTGCGCCTCCCCAGGATCATCCCCGCTGGTGCCTTTCCCCTGGGCGTAGGCCTCGATTGAGGCCTCTTTGGAGAGGAGGTTGCTGGCAGGGTCTGTCTCCACACTGCAAGGTGCTGGAGCTCAGAGGGCCTCGTCAGAGGGAAGGGACCAGCAAAGGGCTGGATGTCCAAGACCTCTTTGACCCAGCAGCCTCAGGGCAGCAGGGAGAGCAAGAGGCCCAACTTGCCCCTAGGTCGGCTCTGCCCCTTCCCACACAGGCGGCCAGCCCAGCACCTGCCTGAGAGTCTCTGGCTCCCCCGAGCTCTCTGCCGGTGCAGGGGGCAGGAACAGACGTGTGCATGTGGTTCTGCCTTGGTCTGGGAGTTTGTTCCACCTGCCTTGCCCACAGGCTCAGGGGCAAGGGCCCGGAGAGAGCACCACCCCGAAGCGCTTTTCTCCCGGGCTTGGGAGCATTGTGCGTGCCTGGCGGGAACAGCGGGCAGGAGTGTTGGCAAACTGGCATTTGGAGGCAGCTGGGGAGGTCTTCCAGCGGGAGAGGGCCGGTTGTGCTCAGAGGCTCTACAGGCCAGGGGCAGGACCCAGCAGGGCCCCTGCCCCTGGCCAGCCTTACCCAGACCTTCCTGGCCTCCGGGGGTACTGCCCCACCAAGGGGCAGGCTGCGGGGACTGGGTCCACACATGCCCGGGCGCCTCCCCAGGCTCATCCCCGCTGGTGCCTTTCCCCTGGGCCTAGGCCTCGGTTGAGGCCTCCTTGGAGAGGAGGTTGCTGGCAGGGGCTGTCTCCACACTGCAAGGTGCTGGAGCTCAGAGGGCCTCGTCAGAGGGAAGGGACAAGCAAGGGGCTGGATCCCCAAGACCTCTTTGGCCCAGCAGCCTCAGGGCAGCAGGGAGAGCAAGAGGCCTAACTTGCCCCTAGGTCGGCTCTGCCCCTTCCCATAGAGGCGGCCAGCCCAGCAGCTGCCTGACAGACTCTGTCTCCCCCGAGCTCTCTGCCGGTGCACGGGGCAGGAACAGACGTGTGCATGTGGTTCTGCTTTGGCCTGGGTGTGTGGACACCCTGCCTGGCCCCCAGGCTGAGGGGCAAGGGCCCGGAGAGAGCACCACCCCGAAGCGCTTTTCTCCCGGGCTTGGGAGCATTGTGCGCGCTTGGTGGGAACAGTGGGCGGGAGTGCTTGCAAACCGGCCTTTGGAGGCAGCCGGGGAGGTCTTCCAGTGGGAGAGGGCCGGTTGTGCTCAGAGGCCCCACAGGCCAGGGGCAGGACCCAGCAGGGCCCCTGCCCCTGGCCAGCCTTGCCCAGACCTTCCTGCCTCCGGGGTTACAGCTCCACCAAGGGGCAGGCTGCGGGGACTGGGTCCAGACATGCCCGGGCGCCTCCCCAGGCTCATCCCCGCTGGTGCCTTTCCCCTGGGCCTAAGCCTCGATTGAGGCCTCCTTGGAGAGGAGGTTGCTGGCAGGGGCTGTCTCCACACTGCAAGGTGCTGGAGCTCAGAGGGCCTCGTCAGAGGGAAGGGACCAGCAAGGGGCTGGATGCCCAAGACCTCTTTGGCCCAGCAGCCTCAGGGGAGCAGGGAGAGCAAGAGGCCCAACCTGCCCCTAGGTTGGCTCTGCCCCTTCCCACCCAGGCGGCCAGCCCAGCAGCTGCGTGACAGACTCTGGCTCCCCCCAGCTCTCTGCCGGTGGAGGGGGCAGGAACAGACGTGTGCATGTCATTCTGCCTTGGCCTGGGAGTGTGTTCCCCCTGCCTGGCCCCCAGGCTCAGGGGCAAGGGCCCGGAGAGAGCACCACCCCGAAGTGCTTTTCTCCCGGGCTTGGGAGCATTGTGCGCGCCTGGTGGGAACAGTGGGCGGGAGTGTTGGCAAACCGGCCTTTGGAGGCAGCCGGGGAGGTCTTCCAGCGGGAGAGGGCCGGTTGTGCTCAGAGGCCCCACAGGCCAGGGGCTGGACCCAGCAGGTCCCCTGCCCCTGGCCAGCCTTTCCCAGACCTTCCTGGCCTCCGAGGGTACTGCCCCACCAAGGGGCAGGCTGCGGGGACTGGGTCCAGACATGCCCGGGCGCCTCCCCAGGCTCATCCCCGCTGGTGCCTTTCCCCTGGGCCTAGGCCTCGGTTTAGGCCTCCTTGGAGAGGAGGTTGCTGGCAGGGGCTGTCTCCACACTGCAAGGTGCTGGAGCTCAGAGGGCCTCGTCAGAGGGAAGGGACCAGCAAGGGGCTGGATGCCCAAGACCTCTTTGGCCCAGCAGCCTCAGGGCAGCAGGGAGAGCAAGAGGCCCAACTTGCCCCTAGGTCGTCTCTGCCACTTCCCACACAGGCGGCCAGCCCAGCAGCTGCCTGACAGACTCTGGCTCCCCCGAGCTCTCTGCCGGTGCAGGGGGCAGATCAGACGTGTGCATGTGGTTCTGCCTTGGCCTGGGAGTGTGGACACCCTGCCTTGCCCCCAGGCTCAGGGGCAAGGGCCCGGAGAGAGCACCACCCCGAAGTGCTTTTCTCCCGGGTTTGGGAGCATTGTGCATGCCTGGCGGGAACAGCGGGCGGGAGTGTTGGCAACCCGGACTTTGGAGGCAGCCGGGGAGGTCTTCCAGCGGGAGAGGGCCGGATGTGCTCAGAGGCCCCACAGGCCAGGGGCAAGACCCAGCAGGTCCCCTGCCCCTGGCCAGCCTTTCCCAGACCTTCCTGGCTTCAGGGGGTACTGCCCCACCAAGGGGCAGGCTGCGGGGACTGGGTCCAGACATGCCCGGGCGCCTCCCCTGGCTCATCCCCGCTGGGGCCTTTCCCCTGGGCCTAGGCCTCGGTTTAGGCCTCCTTGGAGAGGAGGTTGCTGGCAGGGGCTGTCTCCACACTGCAAGGTGCTGGAGCTCAGAGGGCCTCGTCAGAGGGAAGGGACCAGCAAATGGCTGGATGCCCAAGACCTCTTTGACCCAGCAGCCTAAGGGCAGCAGGGAGAGCAAGAGGCCCAACTTGCCCCTAGGTCGGCTCTGACCCGTCCCACACAGGCAGCCAGCCCAGCAGCTGCCTGGCAGTCTCTGGCTCCCCCGAGCTCTCTGCCGGTGCATGGGACAGGAACAGACGTGTGCATGTCGTTCTGCCTTGGCCTGGGAGTGTGTTCCCCCTGCCTGGCCCCCAGGCTCAGGGGCAAGGGCCCGGAGAGAGCACCACCCCGAAGCGCTTTTCTCCTGGGCTTGGGAGCATTGTGCGCGCCTGGTGGGAACAGTGGGCGTCAGTGTTGGCAAACCGGCCTTTGGAGGCAGCCGGGGAGGTCTTCCAGCGGGAGAGGGCCGGATGTGCTCAGAGGCCCCACAGGACAGGGGCTGGACCCAGCAGGTCCCCTGCCCCTGGCCAGCCTTTCCCAGACCTTCCTGGCCTCAGGGGGTACTGCCCCACCAAGGGGCAGGCTGCGGGGACTGGGTCCAGACATGCCCGGGCGCCTCCCCAGGCTGATCCCCGCTGGTGCCTTTCCCCTGGGCCTAGGCCTCGGTTGAGGCCTCCTTGGAGAGGAGGTTGCTGGCAGGGGCTGTCTCCACACTGCAAGGTGCTGGAGCTCAGAGGGCCTCGTCAGAGGGAAGGGACCAGCAAGGGGCTGGATGTGCAAGACCTCTTTGGCCCAGCAGCCTCAGGGCAGCAGGGAGAGCAAGAGGCCCAACTTGCCCCTAGATCGGCTCTGCCCCTTCCCACACAGGCGGCCAGCCCAGCAGCTGCCTGACAGACTCTGGCTCCCCCGAGCTCTCTGCCGGTGCAGGGGGCAGATCAGGGGTGTGCATGTGGTTCTGACTTGGCCTGGGAGTGTGGACACCGTTCCTTGCCCCCAGGCTCAGGGGCAAGGGCCCGGAGAGAGCACCACCCCGAAGCGCTTTTCTCCCGGGCTTGGGAGCATTGTGCACGCCTGCTGGGAACAGTGGGCGGGAGCGCTTGCAAACCGGCCTTTGGAGGCAGCCGGGGAGGTCTTCCAGTGGGAGAGGGCCGGTTGTGCTCAGAGGCCCCACAGGCCAGGGGCAGGTCCCACCAGGGCCCCTGACTCTGGCCAGCCTTGCCCAGACCTTCCTGGCCTCTGGGGGTACTGCCCCACCAAGGGTCAGGCTGCGGGGACTGGGTCCAGACATGTCCGTGCGCCTCCCCAGGCTCATCCCCGCTGGTGCCTTTCCCCTGGGCCTAGGCCTCGGTTGAGGCCTCCTTGGAGAGGAGGTTGCTGGCAGGGGCTGTCTCCACACTGCAAGGTGCTGGAGCTCAGAGGGCCTCGTCAGAGGGAAGGGACCAGCAAGGGGCTGGATGCGCAAGACCTCTTTGGCCCTGTAGCTTCAGGGCAGCAGGGAGAGCAAGAGGCCCAACTTGCCCCTCGGTCGGCTCTACCCCGTCCCACACAGGCAGCCAGCCCAACAGCAGCCTGGCATTCTCTGGCTCCCCCGAGCTCTCTGCCAGTGTAGGGGGAAGGAACAGACGTGTGCATGTCGTTCTGCCTTGGCCTGGGAGTGTGTTCCCCCTGCCTGGCCCCCAGGCTCAGGGGCAAGGGCCCGGAGAGAGCACCACCCCGAAGCGCTTTTCTCCCGGGCTTGGGAGCATTGTGCGTGCCTGACGGGAACAGCGGGCGAGAGTGCTTGCAAACCGGCCTTTGGAGGCAGCCTGGGAGGTCTTCCAAGGGCCTGGAGTGAGCACCACCCCAAAATGCTTTTCTCCCGGGCTTGGAAGCATTGTGTGCGGCTGGTGGGAACAACGGGCATGAGTGCTTGCAAACCGGCCTTTGGAGGCAGCCGGGGACGTCTTCCAAGGGCCCGGAGAGAGCACCACCCCGAAGCGCTATTCTCCGGGGTTTTGGAGGATTGTGCGTGGCTGGCGGGAACAGCAGGAAGGAGTCCTTGCAAACCGGCCTTTGGAGGCAGCGGGGGAGGTCTTCCAAGGGCCTGTAGAGAGCACCACCCCGAAGCGCTTTTCTCCCGGGCTTGGGAGTATTGTGCGCGGGTGGCGGGAACAGCAGGCAGGAGTGCTTGAAAACCGGCCTTTGCAGGCAGCTGGGGATGTCTTCCAGGGCCCGGTGTGAGCACCACCCCAAAAAGCTTTTCTCCCGGGCTTGGGAGCATTGTGCGCGGCTGGTGGGAACAGCGGGCATGAGTGCTTGCAAACTGGCCATTGGAGGCAGCCGGGGAGGTCTTCCAAGGGCCTGTAGAGAGCACCACCCCAAAATGCTTTTCTCCCGGGCTTGGGAGCATTGTGCGTGGCTGGCGGGAACAGCAGGAAGGAGTCCTTGCAAACCGGCCTTTGGAGGCAGCCGGGGAGGTCTTCCAAGGGCCTGTAGCGAGCACCACCCCGAAGTGCTTTTCTCCCGGACTTGGGAGCATTGTGCGCGGGTGGCGGGAACAGCAGGCAGGAGTGCTTGAAAACCGTCCTTTGGAGGCAGCCGGGGAGGTTTCCTGGGCCCGGTGTGAGCACCACACCAAAATGCTTTTCTCCCGGGCTTGGGAGCATTGTGCGTGGCTGGTGGGAACAGCGGGCGGGAGTGCTTGCAAACCGGCCTTTGGAGGCAGCCGGGGAGGTCTTCCAAGGGCCAGGAGAGAGCACCACCCAGAAGCGCTTTTCTCCCGGGCTTGGAACATTTGCGCGGATGGCGGGAACAGCGAGTGGGAGTGCTTCCAAACCGGCCTTTGGGGGCACCCCGGGAGGTCTTCCATGGGCACGGAGAGAACACCACCCCGAAGCGCTTTTCTCCGGGGTTTTGGAGGATTGTGCGTGGCTGGCGGGAACAGCGAGTGGGAGTGCTTGCAAACCGGCCTTTGGGGGCAGCCAGGGAGGTCCTCCATTGGCACGGAGAGAACACCACCCCGAAGCGCTTTTCTCCCGGGCTTGGGAGCATTGTGCGAGGCTGGCGGGAACAGCGGGCGGGAGTGCTTGCAAACCGGCCTTTGGAGGCAGCTTGGGAGGTCTTCCAAGGGCCCGGAGAGAGCACCATCCCGAAGCACTTTTCTCCCGGAATTGGGAGCATTGTGCGTGCCTGGCGGGAACAGCGGGCGGGAGTGCTTGCAAACCGGCCTTGGAGGCAGACGGGGAGGTCTTCCAGCGGGAGAGTGCCGGTTGTGCTCAGACGCCCTACAGGCCAGGGGCAGGACTCAGCAGTGTCCCTGCCCCTGGCAGCCTTGCCCAGACCTTCCTGGCCTCCGGGGGTACTGCCCCACCAAGGGGCAGGCTGCGGGGACTGGGTCCAGACATGCTCGGGCGCCTCCCCAGGCTCATCCCCGCTGGTGCCTTTCCCCTGGGCCTAGGCCTCGGTTGAGGCCTCCTTGGAGAGGAGGTTGCTGGCAGGGGCTGTCTCCACACTGCAAGGTGCTGGAGCTCAGAGGGCCTCGTCAGAGGGAAGGGACCAGCAAGAGGCTGGATACCCAAGACCTCTTTGGCCCAGCAGCCTCAGGGCAGCAGGGAGAGGAAGAGGCCCAACTTGCCCCTAGATCGGCTCTGCCCCTTCCGACACAGGCGGCCAGCCCAGCAGCTGCCTGACAGACTCTGGCTCCCCCGAGCTCTCTGCCGGTGCAGGGGTCAGGAACAGACGTGTGCATGTCGTTCTGCCTTGGTCTGGGAGTGTGGACCAAGTGCCTGGCCCCCAGGCTCAGGGGCAAGGGCCCGGAGAGAGCAACACCCCGAAGCGCTTTTCTCCCGGGCTTGGGAGCATTGTGTGTGCCTGGCGGGAAGAGCGGGCGGGAGTGTTGGCAAACCGGCCTTTGGAGGCAGCCGGGGAGGTCTTCCAGTGGGAGAGGGCCGGTTGTGCTCAGAGGCCCCACAGGCCAGGGGCAGGACCCAGCAGGGCCCCTGCCCCTGGCCAGCCTTGCCCAGACCTTCCTGGCCTCCGGGGGTACTGCCCCACCAAGGGGCAGGCTGCGGGGACTGGGTCCAGACATGCCCGTGCGCCTCCCCAGGCTCATCCCCGCTGGTGCCTTTCCCCTGGGCCTAGGCCTCGGTTGAGGCCTCCTTGGAGAGGAGGTTGCTGGCAGGGGCTGTGTCCACACTGCAAGGTGCTGGAGCTCAGAGTGCCTCGTCAGCGGGAAGGGACCAGCAAGGGGCTGGATGCCCATGACCTCTTTGGCCCAGCAGCCTCAGGGCAGCAGGGAGAGCAAGAGGCCCAACTTGCCCCTAGGTCGGCTCTGCCCCTTCCCACACAGGCGGCCAGCCCAGCAGCTGCCTGACAGACTCTGGCTCCCCCAGCTCTCTGCCGGTGGAGGGGGCAGGAACAGACGTGTGCATGTGGTTCTGCCTTGGCCTGGGACTGTGGATCCCCTGCCTGGCCCCCAGGCTCAGGGGCAAGGGCCCGGAGAGACCACCACCCCGAAGCCCTTTTCTCCCGGGCTTGAGAGCATTGTGCGCGCCTGGCGGGAACAGTGGGCGGGAGTGCTTGCAAACCGGCCTTTGGAGGCAGCCGGGGAGGTCTTCCAGTGGGAGAGGGCCGGTTTTGCTCAGAGGCCCCACAGGCCAGGGGCAGGACCCAGCAGGGCCCCTGCCCCTGGCCAGCCTTGCCCAGACCTTCCTGGCCTCCGGGGGTACTGCCCCACCAAGGGGCAGGCTGCGGGGACAGGGTCCAGATATACCCGGGCGCCTCCCCTGGCTCATCCCTGCTGGTGCCTTTCCCCTGGGCCTAGGCCTCGGTTGAGGCCTCCTTGGAGAGGAGATTGCTGGCAGGTGCTGTCTCCACACTGCAAGGTGCTGGAGCTCAGAGGGCCTCGTCAGAGGGAAGGGACCAGTAAGAGGCTGGATGCCCAAGACCTCTTTGGCCCAGCAGCCTCTGGGCAGCAGGGAGAGCAAGAGGCCCAACTTGCCCCTAGGTCGGCTCTGCCCCTTCCCACACAGGCGGCCAGCCCAGCACCTGCCTGAGAGACTCTGGCTCCCCCGAGCTCTCTGCCGGTGCAGGGGGCAGGAACAGACGTGTGCATGTGATTCTGCCTTGGTCTGGGAGTGTGTTCCCCCTGCCTTGCCCACAGGCTCAGGGGCAAGGGCCCGGAGAGAGCACCACCCCGAAGCGCTTTTCTCCCGGGCTTGGGAGCATTGTGCGAGCCTGGCGTGAACAGCGGGCGGGAGTGTTTGCAAACAGGACTTTGGAGGCAGCCGGGGAGGTCTTCCAGTGGGAGAGGGCCGGTTGTGCTCAGAGGCCCCACAGGACAGGGGCAGGACCCAGCAGGGCCCCTGCCCCTGGCCAGCCTTGCCCAGACCTTCCTGGCCTCCGGGGGTACTGCCCCACCAAGGGGCAGCCTGCGGGGACTGGGTCCAGACATGTCCGTGCGCCTCCCCAGGATCATCCCCGCTGGTGCCTTTCCCTTGGGCGTAGGCCTCGGTTGAGGCCTCTTTGGAGAGGAGGTTGCTGGCAGGAGCTGTCTCCACACTGCAAGGTGCTGGAGCTCAGAGGGCCTCGTCAGAGGGAAGGGACCAGCAAAGGGCTGGATGCCCAAGTCCTCTTTGACCCAGCAGCCTCAGGGCAGCAGGGAGAGCAAGAGGCCCAACTTGCCCCTAGGTCGTCTCTGCCCCGTCCCACACAGGCATCCAGCCCAGCAGCAGCCTGGCAGTCTCTGGCTCCCCCGAGCTCTCTGCCGGTGTACGGGGCAGGAACAGACGTGTGCATGTCGTTCTGCCTTGGCCTGGGAGTGTGTTCCCCCTGCCTGGCCCCCAGGCTCAGGGGCAAGGGCCCGGAGAGAGCACCACCACGAAGCACTTTTCTACCGGGCTTGGGAGCATTGTGCGTGCCTGGCGGGAACAGTGGGCGGGAGTGATTGCAAACCGGCCTTTGGAGGCAGACGGGGAGGTGTTCCAGCGGGAGAGTGCCGGTTGTGCTCAGACGCCCCACAGGCCAGGGGCAGGACCCAGCAGTGTCCCTGCCCCTGGCAGCCTTGCCCAGACCTTCCTGGCCTCCGGGGGTACTACCCCACCAAGGGGCAGGCTGCCGGGACTGGGTCCAGACATGCACGGGTGCCTCCCCAGGCTCATCACCGCTGGTGCCTTTCCCCTGGGCCTAGGCCTCGGTTGAGGCCTCCTTGGAGAGGAAGTTGCTGGCAGGGGCTGTCACCACACTGCAAGGTGCTGGAGCTCAGAGGGCCTCGTCAGAGGGAAGGGACCAGCAAGGGGCTGGATGCCCAAGACCTCTTTGGCCCAGCAGCCTCAGGGCAGCAGGGAGAGCAAGAGGCCCAACTTGCCCCTAGGTCGGCTCTGCCCCTTCCCACACAGGCAGCCAACCCAGCAGCTGCCTGACAGACTCTGTCTCCCCCGAGCTCTCTGCCGGTGCAAGGGGCAGGAACAGACGTGTGCATGTCGTTCTGCCTTGGCCTGGGAGTGTGTTCCCCCTGCCTGGCCCCCAGGCTCAGGGGCAAGGGCCCGGAGAGAGCACCACCCCGAAGCGCTTTTCTCCCGGGCTTGAGAGCATTGTGCGTGCCTGGCGAAAACAACGGGCGGGAGTGTTGGCAAACCGGCCTTTGGAGGCAGCCGGGGAGGTCTTCCAGTGGGAGAGTGCCAGTTGTGCTCAGAGGCCCCACAGGCCATGGGCAGCACCCAGCAGGGCCCCTGCCCCTGGGCAGCCTTGCCCAGACCTTCCTGGCCTCCGGGGGTACTGCCCCACCAAGGGGCAGGCTGCGGGGACTGGGTCCAGACATGCCCGGGCGCCTCCCCTGGCTCATCCCAGCTGGTGCCTTTCCCCTGGGCCTAGGCCTCGGTTGAGGCCTCCTTGGAGAGGAGGTTGCTGGCAGTGGCTGTCTCCACACTGCAAGGTGCTGGAGCTCAGAGGGCCTCGTCAGAGGGAAGGGACCAGCAAAGGGCTGGATGCCCAAGACCTCTTTGACCCAGCAGCCTCAGGGCAGCAGGGAGAGCAAGAGGCCCAACTTGCCCCTAGGTCGGCTCTGACCCGTCCCACACAGGCAGCCAGCCCAGCAGCTGCCTGGCAGTCTCTGGCTCCCCCGAGCTCTCTGCCGGTGCATGGGACAGGAACAGACGTGTGCATGTCGTTCTGCCTTGGCCTGGGAGTGTGTTCCCCCTGCCTGGCCCCCAGGCTCAGGGGCAAGGGCCCGGAGAGAGCACCACCCCGAAGCGCTTTTCTCCTGGGCTTGGGAGCATTGTGCGCGCCTGGTGGGAACAGTGGGCGGGAGTGTTGGCAAACCGGCCTTTGGAGGCAGCCGGGGAGGTCTTCCAGCGGGAGAGGGCCGGATGTGCTCAGAGGCCCCACAGAACAGGGGCTGGACCCAGCAGGTCCCCTGCCCCTGGCCAGCCTTTCCCAGACCTTCCTGGCCTCAGGGGGTACTGCCCAACCAAGGGGCAGGCTGCGGGGACTGGGTCCAGACATGACCGGGCGCCTCCCCAGGCTCATCCCCGCTGGTGCCTTTCCCCTGGGCCTAGGCCTCGGTTGAGGCCTCCTTGGAGAGGAAGTTGCTGGCAGGGGCTGTCACCACACTGCAAGGTGCTGGAGCTCAGAGGGCCTCGTCAGAGGGAAGGGACCAGCAAGGGGCTGGATGCCCAAGACCTCTTTGGCCCAGCAGCCTCAGGGCAGCAGGGAGAGCAAGAGGCCCAACTTGCCCCTAGGTCGGCTCTGCCCCTTCCCACACAGGCAGCCAACCCAGCAGCTGCCTGACAGACTCTGTCTCCCCCGAGCTCTCTGCCGGTGCAAGGGGCAGGAACAGACGTGTGCATGTCGTTCTGCCTTGGCCTGGGAGTGTGTTCCCCCTGCCTGGCCCCCAGGCTCAGGGGCAAGGGCCCGGAGAGAGCACCACCCCGAAGCGCTTTTCTCCCGGGCTTGAGAGCATTGTGCGTGCCTGGCGGGAACAACGGGCGGGAGTGTTGGCAAACCGGCCTTTGGAGGCAGCCGGGGAGGTCTTCCAGTGGGAGAGTGCCAGTTGTGCTCAGAGGCCCCACAGGCCATGGGCAGCACCCAGCAGGGCCCCTGCCCCTGGGCAGCCTTGCCCAGACCTTCCTGGCCTCCGGGGGTACTGCCCCACCAAGGGGCAGGCTGCGGGGACTGGGTCCAGACATGCCCGGGCGCCTCCCCTGGCTCATCCCCGCTGGTGCCTTTCCCCTGGGCCTAGGCCTCGGTTGAGGCCTCCTTGGAGAGGAGGTTGCTGGCAGGGGCTGTCTCCACACTGCAAGGTGCTGGAGCTCAGAGGGCCTCGTCAGAGGGAAGGGACCAGCAAAGGGCTGGATGCCCAAGACCTCTTTGACCCAGCAGCCTCAGGGCAGCAGGGAGAGCAAGAGGCCAAACTTGCCCCTAGGTCGGCTCTGACCCGTCCCACACAGGCAGCCAGCCCAGCAGCTGCCTGGCAGTCTCTGGCTCCCCCGAGCTCTCTGCCGGTGCATGGGGCAGATCAGACGTGTGCATGTGGTTCTGCCTTGGCCTGGGAGTGTGGACACCCTGCCTTGCCCCCAGGCTCAGGGGCAAGGGCCCGGAGAGAGCACCACCCCGAAGCGCTTTTCTCCTGGGCTTGGGAGCATTGTGCGCGCCTGGTGGGAACAGTGGGCGGGAGTGTTGGCAAACCGGCCTTTGGAGGCAGCCGGGGAGGTCTTCCAGCGGGAGAGGGCCGGATGTGCTCAGAGGCCCCACAGAACAGGGGCTGTACCCAGCAGGTCCCCTGCCCCTGGCCAGCCTTTCCCAGACCTTCCTGGCCTCAGGGGGTACTGCCCAACCAAGGGGCAGGCTGCGGGGACTGGGTCCAGACATGACCGGGCGCCTCCCCAGGCTCATCCCCGCTGGTGCCTTTCCCCTGGGCCTAGGCCTCGGTTGAGGCCTCCTTGGAGAGGAGGTTGCTGGCAGGGGCTGTCTCCACACTGCAAGGTGCTGGAGCTCAGAGGGCCTCGTCAGAGGGAAGGGACCAGCAAGGGGCTGGATGCGCAAGACCTCTTTGGCCCAGTAGCCTCAGGGCAGCAGGGAGAGCAAGAGGCCCAACTTGCCCCTAGGTCGGCTCTGCCCCTTCCCACACAGGCGGCCAGCCCAGCAGCTGCCTGACAGACTCTGGCTCCCCCGAGCTCTCTGCCGGTGCAGGGGTCAGGAACAGACGTGTGCATGTGGTTCTGCCTTGGTCTGGGAGTGTGGACCCACTACCTGGCCCCCACGCTCAGGGGCAAGGGCCCGGAGAGAGCACCACTCCGAAGTGCTTTTCTCCCGGGCTTGGGAGCATTGTGCGAGCCTGACGTGAACAGCGGGCGGGAGTGTTTGCAAACAGGACTTTGGAGGCAGCCGGGGAGGTCTTCCAGTGGGAGAGGGCCGGTTGTGCTCAGAGGCCCCACAGGCCAGGGGCAGGACCCAGCAGGGCCCCTGCCCCTGGCCAGCCTTGCCCAGACCTTCCTGGCCTCCGGGGGTACTGCCCCACCAAGGGGCAGGCTGCGGGGACTGGGTCGAGACATGTCCGTGCGCCTCCCCAGGATCATCCCCGCTGGTGCCTTTCCCCTGGGCGTAGGCCTCGGTTGAGGCCTCTTTGGAGAGGAGGTTGCTGGCAGGGGCTGTCTCCACACTGCAAGGTGCTGGAGCTCAGAGGGCCTCGTCAGAGGGAAGGAACCAGCAAAGGGCTGGATGCCCAAGACCTCTTTGACCCAGCAGCCTCAGGGAAGCAGGGAGAGCAAGAGGCCCAACTTGCCCCTAGGTCGGCTCTGCCCCGTCCCACACAGGCAGCCAGCCCAGCAGCAGCCTGGCAGTCTCTGGCTCCACAGAGCTCTCTGCCGGTGTAGGGGGCAGGAACAGACGTGTGCATGTCATTCTGCCTTAGCTTGGGAGTGTGTTCCCCCTGCCTGGCCCCCAGGCTCAGGGGCAAGGGCCCGGAGAGAGCACCACCCCAAAATGCTTTTCTCCCGGGCTTGGGAGCATTGTGTGCGGTTGGTGGGAACAACGGGCATGAGTGCTTGCAAACCGGCCGTTGGAGGCAGCCGGGGACGTCTTCCAAGGGCCCGGAGAGAGCACCACCCCGAAGCACTTTTCTCCCGGGCTTGGGAGCATTGTGCGTGGCTGGCGGGAACAGCAGGAAGGAGTCCTTGCAAACCGGCCTTTGGAGGCAGCGGGGGAGGTCTTCCAAGGGCCTGTAGAGAGCACCACCCCGAAGCGCTTTTCTCCCGGGCTTGGGAGTATTGTGCGTGGCTGGCGGGAACAGCAGGAAGGAGTCCTTGCAAACCGGCCTTTGGAGGCAGTGGGGGAGGTCTTCCAAGGGCCTGTAGAGAGCACCACCCCGAAGCGCTTTTCTCCCGGGCTTGGGAGTATTGTGCGCGGGTGGCGGGAACAGCAGGCAGGAGTGCTTGAAAACCGGCCTTTGCAGGCAGCCGGGGAGGTCTTCCAGGGCCCGGTGTGAGCACCACCCCAAAATGCTTTTCTCCCGGGCTTGGGAGCATTGTGCGTGGCTGGTGGGAACAGCGGGCGGGAGTGCTTGCAAACCGGCCTTTGGAGGCAGCCGGGGAGGTCTTCCAAGGGCCAGGAGAGAGCACCACCCAGAAGCGCTTTTCTCCCGGGCTTGGGAGCATTGTGCGAGGCTGGCGGGAACAGCGAGTGGGAGTGCTTCCAAACCGGCCTTTAGGGGCACCCCGGGAGGTCTTCCATGGGCACGGAGAGAACACCACCCCGAAGCGCTTTTCTCCGGGGTTTTGGAGGATTGTGCGTGGCTGGCGGGAACAGCGAGTGGGAGTGCTTGCAAACCGGCCTTTGGGGGCAGCCAGGGAGGTCCTCCATTGGCACGGAGAGAACACCACCCCGAAGCGCTTTTCTCCCGGGCTTGGGAGCATTGTGCGAGGCTGGCGGGAACAGCGGGCGGGAGTGCTTGCAAACCGGCCTTTGGAGGCAGCTTGGGAGGTCTTGCAAGGGCCCGGAGAGAGCACCATCCCGAAGCACTTTTCTCCCGGAATTGGGAGCATTGTGCGCGGCTGTCGGGAACAGCGGACGTGAGTGCTTGCAAACCGGCATTTCGAGGCAGCCGGGGAGGTCTTCCAAGGGCCCGGAGAGAGCACCACCCCAAAATGCTTTTCTCCCGGGCTTGGGAGCATTGTGTGCGGCTGGCGGGTCAGCGGGAGGGAGTTCTTGAAAACCAGCCTTTGGAGGCAGCCAGGGAGGTCTTCCAAGGGCCGGGAGAGAGCACCACCCCGAAGCGCTTTTCTCCCGGGCTTGGGAGCATTGTGCGTGCCTGTCGGGAACAGCGGGCGGGAGTGTTGGCAAACCGGCCTTTGGAGGCAGCCGGGGAGGTCTTCCAGTGGGAGAGGGCCGGTTGTGCTCAGAGGCCCCACAGGCCAGGGGAAGGACCCAGCAGGGCCCCTGCCCCTGGCCAGCCTTGCCCAGACCTTCCTGGCCTCCGGGGGTACTACCCCACCAAGGGGCAGGCTGCGGGGACTGGTCCAGACATGCCCGGGCGCCTCCCCAGGCTCATCCCCGCTGGTGCCTTTCCCCTGGGCCTAGGCCTCGGTTGAGGCCTCCTTGGAGAGGAGGTTGCTGGCAGGGGCTGTCTCCACACTGCAAGGTGCTGGAGCTCAGAGGGCCTTGTCAGCGGGAAGGGACCAGCAAGGGGCTGGATGCCCAAGACCTCTTTGGCCCAGCAGCCTCAGGGCAGCAGGGAGAGGAAGAGGCCAAACTTGCCCCTAGGTCGGCTCTGCCCCTTCCCACACAGGCAGCCAACCCAGCAGCTGCCTGACAGACTCTGGCTCCCCTGAGCTCTCTGCCGGTGCAGGGGTCAGGAACAGACGTGTGCATGTGGTTCTGCCTTGGTCTGGGAGTGTGGACCCACTGCCTGGACCCCAGGCTCAGGGGTAAGGGCCCGGAGAGACCACCACCCCGAAGCGCTTTTCTCCCGGGCTTGGGAGCATTGTGCACGCCTGGCGGGACAGTGGGCGTGAGTGCTTGCTAACCGGCCTTTAGAGGCAGCCGGGAAGGTCTTCCAGGGGGAGAGGGCCGGTTGTGCTCAGAGGCCCCACAGGCCAGGGGCAGGACCCAGCAGGGCCCCTGCCCTTGGGCAGCCTTGCCCAGACCTTCCTGGCCTCCGGGGGTACTGCCCCACCAAGGGGCAGGCTGCGGGGACTGGGTCCAGACATGCCCGGGCGCCTCCCCAGGCTCATCCCCGCTGGTGCCTTTCCCCTGGTCCTAGGCCTCGGTTGAGGCCTCCTTGGAGAGGAGGTTACTGGCAGGGGCTGTCTCCACACTGCAAGGTGCTGGAGCTCAGAGGGCCTCGTCAGAGGGAAGGGACAAGCAAGGGGCTGGATGCCCAAGACCTCTTTGGCCCAGCAGCCTCAGGGCAGCAGGGAGAGCAAGAGGCCCAAATTGCCCCTAGGTCGGCTCTGCCCCTTCCCACACAGGCGGCCAGCCCAGCAGCTGCCTGACAGACTCTGGCTCCCCCGAGCTCTCTGCCTGTGCAGGGGGCAGGAACAGACGTGTGCATGTGGTTCTGCCTTGGCCTGGGAGTGTGGACCCCCTGCCTGGCCCCCAGGCTCAGGGGCAAGGTCCCAGAGAGAGCACCACCCTGAAGCGCTTTTTTCCCGGGCTTAGGAGCATTGTGCCCGCCTGCTGGGAACAGTGGGCGGGAGCGCTTGCAAACCGGCCTTTGGAGGCAGCCGGGGAGGTCTTCCAGTGGGAGAGGGCCGGTTGTGCTCAGAGGCCCCACAGGCCAGGGGCAGGACCCAGCAGGGCCCCTGCCCCTGGCCAGCCTTGCCCAGACCTTCCTGGCCTCCGGGGGTGCTGCCCCACCAAGGGGCAGGCTGCGGGGACTGGGTCCAGACATGCCCGGGTGCCTCCCCTGGCTCATCCCCGCTGGTGCCTTTCCCCTGGGCCTAGGCCTCGGTTGAGGCCTCCTTGGAGAGGAGGTTGCTGGCAGGGGCTGTCTCCACACTGCAAGGTGCTGGAGCTCAGAGGGCCTCGTCAGAGGGAAGGGACCAGTAAGGGGCTGGATGCCCAAGAAGTCTTTGACCCAGCAGGCTCAGGGCAGCAGGGAGAGCAAGAGGCCCAACTTGCCCCTAGGGCGGCTCTGCCCCTTCCCACACAGGCGGCCAGCCCAGCACCTGCCTGAGAGACTCTGGCTCCCCCGAGCTCTCTGCCGGTGCAGGGGGCAGGAACAGACGTGTGCATGTGGTTCTTCCTTGGTCTGGGAGTCTGTTCCCCCTGCCATGCCCCCAGGCTCAGGGGCAAGGGCCCGGAGAGAGGACCACCCCGAAGCGCTTTTCTCCCGGGCTTGGGAGCATTGTGCGT
This sequence comes from Dama dama, assembly GCF_033118175.1. Classification (NCBI taxonomy): domain Eukaryota; kingdom Metazoa; phylum Chordata; class Mammalia; order Artiodactyla; family Cervidae; genus Dama; species Dama dama. The sequence continues at coordinate 2,219,290 of NW_026870972.1, forward strand.
GGCTGGCGGGAACAGCGGGCAGGAGTGTTGGCAAACTGGCCTTTGGAGGCAGCTGGGGAGGTCTTCCAGCGGGAGAGGGCCGGTTGTGCCCAGAGGCCCTACAGGCCAGGGGCAGGACCCAGCAGGGCCCCTGCCCCTGGCCAGCCTTGCCCAGACCTTCCTGGCCTCCGGGGGTACTGCCCCACCAAGGGGCAGGCTGCGGGGACTGGGTCCAGACATGCCCGGGCGCCTCCCCAGGCTCATCCCCGCTGGTGCCTTTCCCCTGGGCCTAGGCCTCTGTTGAGGCCTCCTTGGAGAGGAGGTTGCTGGCAGGGGCTGTCTCCACACTGCAAGGTGCTGGAGCTCAGAGGGCCTCGTCAGAGGGAACGGACAAGCAAGGGGCTGGATGCCCAAGACCTCTTTGGCCCAGCAGCCTCAGGGCAGCAGGGAGACAAGAGGCCCAACTTGCCCCTAGGTCGGCTCTGCCCCTTCCCACACAGGCGGCCAGCCCAGCAGCTGCCTGACAGACTCTGGCTCCCCCGAGCTCTCTGCAGGTGCAGGGGTCAGGAACAGACGTGTGCATGTGGTTCTGCCTTGGTCTGGGAGTGTGGACCAACTGCCTGGCCCCCAGGCTCAGGGGCAAGGGCCCGGAGAGAGCACCACCCCGAAGCGCTTTTCTCCCGGGATGGGAGCATTGTGCGTGCCTGGCGGGAACAGCGGGCGGGAGTGTTGGCAAACCGGCCTTTGGAGGCAGCCGGGGAGGTCTTCCAGTGGAAGAGGGCCGGATGTGCTCAGAGGCCCCACAGGCCAGGGGCAGGACCCAGCAGGGCCCCTGCCCCTGGCCAGCCTTGCCCAGACCTTCCTGGCCTCCGGGGGTACTGCCCCACCAAGGGGCAGGCTGCGGGGACTGGGTCCAGACATGCCCGGGCGCCTCCCCAGGCTCATCCCCGCTGGTGCCTTTCCCCTGGGCCTAGGCCTCTGTTGAGGCCTCCTTGGAGAGGAGGTTGCTGGCAGGGGCTGTCTCCACACTGCAAGGTGCTGGAGCTCAGAGGGCCTCGTCAGAGGGAAGGGACAAGCAAGGGGCTGGATGCCCAAGACCTCTTTGGCCCAGCAGCCTCAGGGCAGCAGGGAGACAAGAGGCCCAACTTGCCCCTAGGTCGGCTCTGCCCCTTCCCACACAGGCGGCCAGCCCAGCAGCTGCCTGGCAGACTCTGGCTCCCCCGAGCTCTCTGCAGGTGCAGGGGTCAGGAACAGACGTGTGCATGTGGTTCTGCCTTGGTCTGGGAGTGTGGACCAACTGCCTGGCCCCCAGGCTCAGGGGCAAGGGCCCGGAGAGAGCACCACCCCGAAGCGCTTTTCTCCCGGGATGGGAGCATTGTGCGTGCCTGGCGGGAACAGCGGGCGGGAGTGTTGGCAAACCGGCCTTTGGAGGCAGCCGGGGAGGTCTTCCAGTGGAAGAGGCCCGGATGTGCTCAGAGGCCCCACAGGCCAGGGGCAGGACCCAGCAGGGCCCCTGCCCCTGGCCAGCCTTGCCCAGACCTTCCTGGCCTCTGGGGGTACTGCCCCACCAAGGAGCAGGCTGCGGGGACTGGGTCCAGACATGCCCGGGCGCCTCCCCAGGCTCATCCCCGCTGGTGCCTTTCCCCTGGGCCTAGGCCTCTGTTGAGGCCTCCTTGGAGAGGAGGTTGCTGGCAGGGGCTGTCTCCACACTGCAAGGTGCTGGAGCTCAGAGGGCCTCGTCAGAGGGAACGGACAAGCAAGGGGCTGGATGCCCAAGACCTCTTTGGCCCAGCAGCCTCAGGGCAGCAGGGAGACAAGAGGCCCAACTTGCCCCTAGGTCGGCTCCGCCCCTTCCCACACAGGCGGCCAGCCCAGCAGCTGCCTGACAGACTGGCTCCCCCGAGCTCTCTGCCGGTGCATGGGCAGATCAGACGTGTGCATGTTGTTCTGCCTTGGCCTGGGAGTGTGGACACCCTGCCTTGCCCCCAGGCTCAGGGGCAAGGGCCCGGAGAGAGCACCACCCTGAAGCGCTTTTCTCCCGGGCTTGGGAGCATTTTGCACGCCTGCTGGGAACAGTGGCCGGGAGCGCTTGCAAACCGGCCTTTGGAGGTAGCCGGGGAGGTCTTCCAGTGGGAGAGGGCCGGTTGTGCTCAGAGGCCCCACAGGCCAGGGGCAGGACCCAGCAGGGCCCCTGCCCCTGGCCAGCCTTGCCCAGACCTTCCTGGCCTCCGGGGGTACTGCCCCACCAAGGGGCATGCTGCGGGGACTGGGTCCAGACATGCTCGGGCGCCTCCCCTGACTCATCCCCACTGGTGCCTTTCCCCTGGGCCTAGGCCTCGGTTGAGGCCTCCTTGGAGAGGAGGTTGCTGGCAGGGGCTGTCTCCACACTGCAAGGTGCTGGAGCTCAGAGGGCCTCGTCAGAGGGAAGGGACCAGTAAGGGGCTGGATGCCCAAGACGTCTTTAGCCCAGCAGCCTCAGGGCAGGAGGGAGAGCAAGAGGCCCAACTTGCCCCTAGGGCGGCTCTGCCCCTTCCCACACAGGCGGCCAACCCAGCAGCTCCCTGACAGACTCTGGCTCCCCCAAGCTCTCTGCCGGTGCAGGGGACAGGAACAGACGTGGGCATGTGGTTCTGCCTTGGCCAGGGAGTGTGTTCCCCTGCCTTGCCCCCAGGCTCAGGGGCAAGGGCCCGGAGAGAGCACCACCCCAATGCGCTTTTCTCCCGGGCTTGGGAGCATTGTGCGAGCCTGGCGTGAACAGCGGGCGGGAGTGTTTGCAAACAGGACTTTGGAGGCAGCCGGGGAGGTCTTCCAGTGGGAGAGGGCCGGTTGTGCTCAGAGGCCCCACAGGCCAGGGGCAGGACCCAGCAGGGCCCCTGCCCCTGGCCAGCCTTTCCCAGACCTTCCTGGCCTCCGGGGGTACTGCCCCACCAAGGGGCAGGCTGCGGGGACTGGGTCCAGACATGTCCGTGCGCCTCCCCAGGATCATCCCCGCTGGTGCCTTTCCCCTAGGCCTAGGCCTCGGTTGAGGCCTCTTTGGAGAGGAGGTTGCTGGCAGGGGCTGTCTCCACACTGCAAGGTGATGGAGCTCAGAGGGCCTCGTCAGAGGGAAGGGACCAGCAAAGGGCTGGATGCCCAAGACCTCTTTGACCCAGCAGCCTCAGGGCAGCAGGGAGAGCAAGAGGCCCAACTTGCCCCTAGGTCGGCTCTGCCCCGTCCCACACAGGCAGCCAGCCCAGCAGCAGCCTCGCAGTATCTGGCTCCCCCGAGCTCTCTGCCGGTGTAGGGGGCAGGAACAGACGTGTGCATGTCGTTCTGCCTTGGCCTGGGAGTGTGTTCCCCCTGCCTGGCCCCCAGGCTCAGGGGCAAGGGCCCGGAGAGAGGACCACCCCGAAGCGCTTTTCTCCCGGGCTTGGGAGCATTGTGCGTGCCTGGCGGGAACAGCGGGCGGGAGTGCTTGCAAACCGGCCTTTGGAGGCAGACGGGGAGGTCTTCCAGCGGGAGAGTGCCAGTTGTGCTCAGACGCCCCACAGGCCAGGGGCAGGACCCAGCAGTGTCCCTGCCCCTGGCGGCCTTGCCCAGACCTTCCTGGCCTCCGGGGGTACTGCCCCACCAAGGGGCAGGCTGCGGGGACTGGGTCCAGACATGCTCGGGCGCCTCCCCAGGCTCATCCCCGCTGGTGCCTTTCCCCTGGGCCTAGGCCTCGGTTGAGGCCTCCTTGGAGAGGAGGTTGCTGGCAGGGGCTGTCTCCACACTGCAAGGTGCTGGAGCTCAGAGGGCCTCGTCAGAGGGAAGGGACCAGCAAGGGGCTGGATGCCCAAGACCTCTTGGCCCAGCAGCCTCAGGGCAGCAGGGAGAGGAAGAGGCCCAACTTGCCCCTAGATCGGCTCTGCCCCTTCCCACACAGGCGGCCAGCCCAGCATCTGCCTGACAGACTCTGGCTCCCCCGAGCTCTCTGCCGGTGCAGGTGTCAGGAACAGACGTGTGCATGTGGTTCTGCCTTGGTCTGGGAGTGTGGTCCAACTGCCTGGCCCCCAGGCTCAGGGGCAAGGGCCCGGAGAGAGCAACACCCCGAAGCGCTTTTCTCCCGGGCTTGGGAGCATTGTGCGTGCCTGGCGGGAACAGCGGGCGGGAGTGTTGGCAAACCGGCCTTTGGAGGCAGCCGGGGAGGTCTTCCAGTGGGAGAGGGTCGGTTGTGCTCAGAGGCCCCACAGGCCAGGGGCAGGACCCAGCAGGGCCCCTGCCCCTGGCCAGCCTTGCCCAGACCTTCCTGGCCTCCGGGGGTACTGCCCCACCAAGGGGCAGGCTGCGGGGACTGGGTCCAGACATGCCCGGGCGCCTCCCCAGGCTCATCCCCGCTGGTGCCTTTCCCCTGGGCCTAGGCCTCGGTTGAGGCCTCCTTGGAGAGGAGGTTGCTGGCAGGGGCTGTCTCCACACTGCAAGGTGCTGGAGCTCAGAGGGCCTCGTCAGAGGGAAGGGACCAGCAAAGGGCTGGATGCCCAAGACCTCTTTGACCCAGCAGCCTCAGGGCAGCAGGGAGAGCAAGAGGCCCAACTTGCCCCTAGGTGCGCTCTGCCCCGTCCCACACAGGCAGCCAGCCCAGCAGCAGCCTGGCAGTCTCTGGCTCCCCCGAGCTCTCTGCCGGTGTAGGGGGCAGGAACAGACGTGTGCATGTCGTTCTGCCTTGGCCTGGGAGTGTGTTCCCCCTGCCTGGCCCCCAGGCTCAGGGGCAAGGGCCCGGTGAGAGCACCATCCCGAAGCGCTTTTCTCCCGGGCTTGGGAGCATTGTGCGTGCCTGGCGGGAACAGCAGGCGGGAGTGCTTGCAAACCGGCCTTTGGAGGCAGCCGGGGAGGTCTTCCAGCGGGAGAGTGCCGGTTGTGCTCAGAGGCCCCACAGGCCAGGGGCAAGACCCAGCAGTGTCCCTGCCCCTGGCAGCCTTGCCCAGACCTTCCTGGCCTCCGGGGATACTGCCCCACCAAGGGGCAGGCTGCGGGGACTGGGTCTAGACATGCCCGGGCGCCTCCCCAGGCTCATCCCCGCTGGTGCCTTTCCCCTGGGCCTAGGCCTCGGTTGAGGCCTCCTTGGAGAGGAGGTTGCTGGCAGGGGCTCTCTCCACACTGCAAGGTGCTGGAGCTCAGAGGGCCTCGTCAGAGGGAAGGGACCAGCAAGGGGCTGGATGCCCAAGACCTCTTTGGCCCAGCAGCCTCAGGGCAGCAGGGAGAGGAAGAGGCCCAACTTGCCCCTAGGTCGGCTCTGCCCCTTCCCACACAGGCGGCCAACCCAGCAGCTGCCTGACAGACTCTGGCTCCCCCGAGCTCTCTGCTGGTACAGGGGTCAGGAACAGACGTGTGCATGTGGTTCTGCCTTGGCCTGGGAGTGTGGACTAACTGCCTGGCCCCCAGGCTCAGGGGCAAGGGCCCGGAGAGAGCACCACCCCGAAGCGCTTTTCTCCCGGGATGGGAGCATTGTGCGTGCCTGGCGGGAACAGCGGGCGGGAGTGTTGGCAAACCGGCCTTTGGAGGCAGCCGGGGAGGTCTTCCAGTGGAAGAGGGCCGGATGTGCTCAGAGGCCCCACAGGCCAGGGGCAGGACCCAGCAGGGCCCCTGCCCCTGGCCAGCCTTGCCCAGACCTTCCTGGCCTCCGGGGGTACTGCCCCACCAAGGGGCAGGCTGCGGGGACTGGGTCCAGACATGCCCGGGCGCCTCCCCAGGCTCATCCCCGCTGGTGCCTTTCCCCTGGGCCTAGGCCTCTGTTGAGGCCTCCTTGGAGAGGAGGTTGCTGGCAGGGGCTGTCTCCACACTGCAAGGTGCTGGAGCTCAGAGGGCCTCGTCAGAGGGAAGGGACAAGCAAGGGGCTGGATGCCCAAGACCTCTTTGGCCCAGCAGCCTCAGGGCAGCAGGGAGACAAGAGGCCCAACTTGCCCCTAGGTCGGCTCTGCCCCTTCCCACACAGGCGGCCAGCCCAGCAGCTGCCTGACAGACTCTGGCTCCCCCGAGCTCTCTGCAGGTGCAGGGGTCAGGAACAGACGTGTGCATGTGGTTCTGCCTTGGTCTGGGAGTGTGGACCAACTGCCTGGCCCCCAGGCTCAGGGGCAAGGGCCCGGAGAGAGCACCACCCCGAAGCGCTTTTCTCCCGGGATGGGAGCATTGTGCGTGCCTGGCGGGAACAGCGGGCGGGAGTGTTGGCAAACCGGCCTTTGGAGGCAGCCGGGGAGGTCTTCCAGTGGAAGAGGCCCGGATGTGCTCAGAGGCCCCACAGGCCAGGGGCAGGACCCAGCAGGGCCCCTGCCCCTGGCCAGCCTTGCCCAGACCTTCCTGGCCTCTGGGGGTACTGCCCCACCAAGGAGCAGGCTGCGGGGACTGGGTCCAGACATGCCCGGGCGCCTCCCCAGGCTCATCCCCGCTGGTGCCTTTCCCCTGGGCCTAGGCCTCTGTTGAGGCCTCCTTGGAGAGGAGGTTGCTGGCAGGGGCTGTCTCCACACTGCAAGGTGCTGGAGCTCAGAGGGCCTCGTCAGAGGGAACGGACAAGCAAGGGGCTGGATGCCCAAGACCTCTTTGGCCCAGCAGCCTCAGGGCAGCAGGGAGACAAGAGGCCCAACTTGCCCCTAGGTCGGCTCTGCCCCTTCCCACACAGGCGGCCAGCCCAGCAGCTGCCTGACAGACTGGCTCCCCCGAGCTCTCTGCCGGTGCATGGGCAGATCAGACGTGTGCATGTTGTTCTGCCTTGGCCTGGGAGTGTGGACACCCTGCCTTGCCCCCAGGCTCAGGGGCAAGGGCCCGGAGAGAGCACCACCCTGAAGCGCTTTTCTCCCGGGCTTGGGAGCATTTTGCACGCCTGCTGGGAACAGTGGCCGGGAGCGCTTGCAAACCGGCCTTTGGAGGTAGCCGGGGAGGTCTTCCAGTGGGAGAGGGCCGGTTGTGCTCAGAGGCCCCACAGGCCAGGGGCAGGACCCAGCAGGGCCCCTGCCCCTGGCCAGCCTTGCCCAGACCTTCCTGGCCTCCGGGGGTACTGCCCCACCAAGGGGCATGCTGCGGGGACTGGGTCCAGACATGCTCGGGCGCCTCCCCTGACTCATCCCCACTGGTGCCTTTCCCCTGGGCCTAGGCCTCGGTTGAGGCCTCCTTGGAGAGGAGGTTGCTGGCAGGGGCTGTCTCCACACTGCAAGGTGCTGGAGCTCAGAGGGCCTCGTCAGAGGGAAGGGACCAGTAAGGGGCTGGATGCCCAAGACGTCTTTAGCCCAGCAGCCTCAGGGCAGGAGGGAGAGCAAGAGGCCCAACTTGCCCCTAGGGCGGCTCTGCCCCTTCCCACACAGGCGGCCAACCCAGCAGCTCCCTGACAGACTCTGGCTCCCCCAAGCTCTCTGCCGGTGCAGGGGACAGGAACAGACGTGGGCATGTGGTTCTGCCTTGGCCAGGGAGTGTGTTCCCCTGCCTTGCCCCCAGGCTCAGGGGCAAGGGCCCGGAGAGAGCACCACCCCAATGCGCTTTTCTCCCGGGCTTGGGAGCATTGTGCGAGCCTGGCGTGAACAGCGGGCGGGAGTGTTTGCAAACAGGACTTTGGAGGCAGCCGGGGAGGTCTTCCAGTGGGAGAGGGCCGGTTGTGCTCAGAGGCCCCACAGGCCAGGGGCAGGACCCAGCAGGGCCCCTGCCCCTGGCCAGCCTTTCCCAGACCTTCCTGGCCTCCGGGGGTACTGCCCCACCAAGGGGCAGGCTGCGGGGACTGGGTCCAGACATGTCCGTGCGCCTCCCCAGGATCATCCCCGCTGGTGCCTTTCCCCTAGGCCTAGGCCTCGGTTGAGGCCTCTTTGGAGAGGAGGTTGCTGGCAGGGGCTGTCTCCACACTGCAAGGTGATGGAGCTCAGAGGGCCTCGTCAGAGGGAAGGGACCAGCAAAGGGCTGGATGCCCAAGACCTCTTTGACCCAGCAGCCTCAGGGCAGCAGGGAGAGCAAGAGGCCCAACTTGCCCCTAGGTCGGCTCTGCCCCGTCCCACACAGGCAGCCAGCCCAGCAGCAGCCTCGCAGTATCTGGCTCCCCCGAGCTCTCTGCCGGTGTAGGGGGCAGGAACAGACGTGTGCATGTCGTTCTGCCTTGGCCTGGGAGTGTGTTCCCCCTGCCTGGCCCCCAGGCTCAGGGGCAAGGGCCCGGAGAGAGGACCACCCCGAAGCGCTTTTCTCCCGGGCTTGGGAGCATTGTGCGTGCCTGGCGGGAACAGCGGGCGGGAGTGCTTGCAAACCGGCCTTTGGAGGCAGACGGGGAGGTCTTCCAGCGGGAGAGTGCCAGTTGTGCTCAGACGCCCCACAGGCCAGGGGCAGGACCCAGCAGTGTCCCTGCCCCTGGCGGCCTTGCCCAGACCTTCCTGGCCTCCGGGGGTACTGCCCCACCAAGGGGCAGGCTGCGGGGACTGGGTCCAGACATGCTCGGGCGCCTCCCCAGGCTCATCCCCGCTGGTGCCTTTCCCCTGGGCCTAGGCCTCGGTTGAGGCCTCCTTGGAGAGGAGGTTGCTGGCAGGGGCTGTCTCCACACTGCAAGGTGCTGGAGCTCAGAGGGCCTCGTCAGAGGGAAGGGACCAGCAAGGGGCTGGATGCCCAAGACCTCTTGGCCCAGCAGCCTCAGGGCAGCAGGGAGAGGAAGAGGCCCAACTTGCCCCTAGATCGGCTCTGCCCCTTCCCACACAGGCGGCCAGCCCAGCATCTGCCTGACAGACTCTGGCTCCCCCGAGCTCTCTGCCGGTGCAGGTGTCAGGAACAGACGTGTGCATGTGGTTCTGCCTTGGTCTGGGAGTGTGGTCCAACTGCCTGGCCCCCAGGCTCAGGGGCAAGGGCCCGGAGAGAGCAACACCCCGAAGCGCTTTTCTCCCGGGCTTGGGAGCATTGTGCGTGCCTGGCGGGAACAGCGGGCGGGAGTGTTGGCAAACCGGCCTTTGGAGGCAGCCGGGGAGGTCTTCCAGTGGGAGAGGGTCGGTTGTGCTCAGAGGCCCCACAGGCCAGGGGCAGGACCCAGCAGGGCCCCTGCCCCTGGCCAGCCTTGCCCAGACCTTCCTGGCCTCCGGGGGTACTGCCCCACCAAGGGGCAGGCTGCGGGGACTGGGTCCAGACATGCCCGGGCGCCTCCCCAGGCTCATCCCCGCTGGTGCCTATCCCCTGGGCCTAGGCCTCGGTTGAGGCCTCCTTGGAGAGGAGGTTGCTGGCAGGGGCTGTCTCCACACTGCAAGGTGCTGGAGCTCAGAGGGCCTCGTCAGAGGGAAGGGACCAGCAAAGGGCTGGATGCCCAAGACCTCTTTGGCCCAGCAGCCTCAGGGCAGCAGGGAGAGCAAGAGGCCCAAATTGCCCCTAGGTCGGCTCTGCCCCTTCCCACACAGGCGGCCAGCCCAGCAGCTGCCTGACAGACTCTGGCTCCCCCGAGCTCTCTGCCCTTGCAGGGGGCAGGAACAGACGTGTGCATGTGGTTCTGCCTTGGCCTAGGAGTGTGGACCCCCTGCCTGGCCCCCAGGCTCATGGGCAAGAGCCCGGAGAGAGCACCACCCCGAAGCGCTTTTCTCCCGGGCTTGGGAGCATTGTGGGCGCTTGGTGGGAACAGTGGGCGGGAGTGCTTGCAAACCGGCCTTTGGAGGCAGCCGGGGAGGTCTTCCAGTGGGAGAGGGTCGGTTGTGCTCAGAGGCCCCACAGGCCAGGGGCAGGAACCAGCAGGTCCCCTGCCCCTGGCCAGCCTTGCCCAGACCTTCCTGGCCTCCGGGGGTACTGCCCCACCAAGGGGCAGGCTGTGGGGACTGGGTCCAGACATGCCCGGGCGCCTCCCCAGGCTCATCCCCGCTGGTGCCTTTCCCCTGGGCCTAGGCCTTGGTTGAGGCCTCCTTGGAGAGGAGGTTGCTGGCAGGGGCTGTCTCCACACTGCAAGGTGCTGGAGCTCAGAGGGCCTCGTCAGAGGGAAGGGACCAGCAAGGGGCTGGATGCCCAAGACCTCTTTGGCCCAGCAGCCTCAGGGCAGCAGGGAGAGCAAGAGGCCCAACTTGCCCCTAGGTCGGCTCTGCCACTTCCCATACACGCAGCCAGCCCAGCAGCTGCTTGACAGACTCTGGCTCCCCCGAGCTCTCTGCCGGTGCATGGGGCAGATCAGACGTGTGCATGTGGTTCTGCCTTGGCCTGGGAGTGTGGACACCCTGGCTTGCCCCCAGGCTCAGGGGCAAGGGCCCGGAGAGAGCACGACCCTGAAGCGCTTTTCTCCCGGGCTTGGGAGCATTGTCCACGCCTGCTGGGAACAGTGGCCGGGAGCGCTTGCAAACCGGCCTTTGGAGGCAGCCGGGGAGGTCTTCCAGTGGGAGAGGGCCGGTTGTGCTCAGAGGCCCCACAGGCCAGGGGCAGGACACACCAGGGCCCCTGCCCCTGGCCAGCCTTGCCCAGACCTTCCTGGCCTCCGGGGGTACTGCCCCACCACGGGGCAGGCTGCGGGGACTGGGTCCAGACATGTCCGTGCGCCTCCCCAGGATCATCCCCGCTGGTGCCTTTCCCCTGGGCCTAGGCCTCGGTTGAGGCCTCTTTGGAGAGGAGGTTGCTGGCAGGGGCTGTCTCCACACTGCAAGGTGCTGGAGCTCAGAGGGCCTCGTCAGAGGGAAGGGACCAGCAAAGGGCTGGATGCCCAAGACCTCTTTGACCCAGCAGCCTCAGGGCAGCAGGGAGAGCAAGAGGCCCAACTTGTCCCTAGGTCGGCTCTGCCCCGTCCCACACAGGCAGCCAGCCCAGCAGCAGCCTCGCAGTATCTGGCTCCCCCGAGCTCTCTGCCGGTGTAGGGGGCAGGAACAGACGTGTGCATGTCGTTCTGCCTTGGCCTGGGAGTGTGTTCCCCCTGCCTGGCCCCCAGGCACAGGGGCAAGGGCCCGGAGAGAGCACCACCTCGAAGCGCTTTTCACCCGGGCTTGGGAGCATTGTGCGTGCCTGGCGGGAACAGCGGGCGGGAGTGCTTGCAAACCGGCCTTTGGAGGCAGACGGGGAGGTCTTCCAGCGGGAGAGTGCCGGTTGTGCTCAGACGCCCCACAGGCCAGGGGCAGGACCCAGCAGTGTCCCTGCCCCTGGCAGCCTTGCCCAGACATTCCTGGCCTCCGGGGGTACTGCCCCACCAAGGGGCAGGCTGCGGGGACTGGGTCCAGACATGCTCGGGCGCCTCCCCAGGCTCATCCCCGCTGGTGCCTTTCCCCTGGGCCTAGGCCTCGGTTGAGGCCTCTTTGGAGAGGAGGTTGCTGGCAGGGGCTGTCTCCACACTGCAAGGTGCTGGAGCTCAGAGGGCCTCGTCAGAGGGAAGGGACCAGCAAGGGGCTGGATCCCCAAGACCTCTTTGGCCCAGCAGCCTCAGGGCAGCAGGGAGAGGAAGAGGCCCAACTTGCCCCTAGATCGGCTCTGCCCCTTCCCACACAGGCGGCCAGCCCAGCAGCTGCCTGACAGACTCTGGCTCCCCCGAGCTCTCTGCCGGTGCAGGGGTCAGGAACAGACGTGTGCATGTGGTTCTGCCTTGGTCTGGGAGTGTGGACCAACTGCCTGGCCCCCAGGCTCAGGGGCAAGGGCCCGGAGAGAAAAACACCCCGAAGCGCTTTTCTCCCGGGCTTGGGAGCATTGTGCGTGCCTGGCGGGAACAGCGGGCGGGAGTGTTGGCAAACCGGCCTTTGGAGGCAGCCGGGGAGGTCTTCCAGTGGGAGAGGGCCGGTTGTGCTCAGAGGCCCCACAGGCCAGGGGCAGGACCCAGCAGGGCCCCTGCCCCTGGCCAGCCTTGCCCAGACCTTCCTGGCCTCCGGGGTTACTGCCCCACCAAGGGGCAGGCTGCGGGGACTGGGTCCAGACATGCCCGGGCGCCTCCCCAGGCTCATCCCCGCTGGTGCCTTTCCCCTGGGCCTAGGCCTCGGTTTAGGCCTCCTTGGAGAGGAGGTTGCTGGCAGGGGCTGTCTCCACACTGCAAGGTGCTGGAGCTCAGAGGGCCTCGTGAGAGGGAAGGGACCAGCAAGGGGCTGGATGCCCAAGACCTCTTTGGCCCAGCAGCCTCAGGGCAGCAGGGAGAGCATGAGGCCCAAATTGCCCCTAGGTCGGCTCTGCCCCTTCCCACACAGGCGGCCAGCCCAGCAGCTGCCTGACAGACTCTGGCTCCCCCGAGCTCTCTGCCGGTGCAGGGGGCAGGAACAGACGTGTGCATGTAGTTCTGCCTTGGCCTGGGAGTGTGGACCCCCTGCCTGGCCCCCAGGCTCAGGGGCAAGGGCCCGGAGAGAGACCACCCCGAAGCGCTTTTCTCCCGGGCTTGGGAGCATTGTACGCGCTTGGTGGGAACAGTGGGCGGGAGTGCTTGCAAACCGGCCTTTGGAGGCAGCCGGGGAGGTCTTCCAGTGGGAGAGGGCCGGTTGTGCTCAGAGGCCCCACAGGCCAGGGGCAGGACCCACCAGGGCCCCTGCCCCTGGCCAGCCTTGCCCAGACCTTCCTGGCCTCCGGAGGTACTGCCCCAACAAGGGGCAGGCTGCGGGGACTGGGTCCCGACATGCCCGGGCGCCTCCCCAGGCTCATCCCCGCTGGTGCCTTTCCCCTGGGCCTAGGCCTCGGTTGAGGCCTCCTTGGAGAGGAGGTTGCTGGCAGGGGCTGTCTCCACACTGCAAGGTGCTAGAGCTCAGAGGGCCTCGTCAGAGGGAAGGGACCAGCAAAGGGCTGGATGCCCAAGACCTCTTTGACCCAGCAGCCTCAGGGCAGCAGGGAGAGCAAGAGGCCCAACTTGCCCCTAGGTGGGCTCTGCCCCGTCCCACACAGGCAGCCAGCCCAGCAGCAGCCTGGCAGTCTCTGGCTCCCCCGAGCTCTCTGCCGGTGTAGGGGGCAGGAACAGACGTGTGCATGTCATTCTGCCTTGGCCTGGGAGTGTGTTCCCCCTGCCTGGCCCCCAGGCTCAGGGGCAAGGGCCCGGTGAGAGCACCACCCGGAAGCGATTTTCTCCCGGGCTTGGGAGCATTGTGCGTGCCTGGCGGGAACAGCAGGCGGGAGTGCTTGCAAACCGGCCTTTGGAGTCAGACGGGGAGGTCTTCCAGCGGGAGAGTGCTGGTTGTGCTCAGAGGCCCCACAGGCCAGGGGCAAGACCCAGGAGTGTCCCTGCCCCTGGCAGCCTTGCCCAGACCTTCCTGGCCTCCGGGGATACTACCCCACCAAGGGGCAGGCTGCGGGAACTGGGTCTAGACATGCCCGGGCGCCTCCCAGGCTCATCCCCGCTGGTGCCTTTCCCCTGGGCCTAGGCCTCGGTTGAGGCCTCCTTGGAGAGGAGGTTGCTGGCAGGGGCTGTCTCCACACTGCAAGGTGCTGGAGCTCAGAGGGCCTCGTCAGAGGGAAGGGACCAGCAAGGGGCTGGATGCCCAAGACCTCTTTGGCCCAGCAGCCTCAGGGCAGCAGGGAGAGGAAGAGGCCCAACTTGCCCCTAGGTCGGCTCTGCCCCTTCCCACACAGGCGGCCAGCCCAGCAGCTGCCTGACAGACTCTGGCTCCCCCGAGCTCTCTGCCGGTACAGGGGTCAGGAACAGACGTGTGCATGTGGTTCTGCCTTGGCCTGGGAGTGTGGACACCCTGCCTTGCGCCCAGGCTCAGGGGCAAGGGCCCGGAGAGAGCAACACCCCGAAGCGCTTTTCTCCCGGGCTTGGGAGCATTGTGCATGCCTGGCGGGAACAACGGGCGGGAGTGTTGGCAAACCGGCCTTTGGAGGCAGCCGGGGAGGTTTTCCAGTGGGAGAGGGCCGTTTGTGCTCAGAGGCCCCACAGGCCAGGGGCAGGGCCCAGGAGGTCCCCTGCCCCTGGCCAGCCTTTCCCAGACCTTCCTGGCCTCCGGGGGTACTGGCCCACCAAGGGGCAGGCTGTGGGGACTGGGTCCAGACATGCCCGGGCTCCTCCCCAGGCTCATCCCCGCTGGTGCCTTTCCCCTGGGCCTAGGCCTCGGTTGAGGCCTCCTTGGAGAGGAGGTTGCTGGCAGGGGCTGTCTCCACACTGCAAGGTGCTGGAGCTCAGAGGGCCTCGTCAGAGGGAAGGGACCAGCAAGGGGCTGGATGCCCAAGACCTCTTTGGCCCAGCAGCCTCAGGGCAGCAGGGAGAGCAAGAGGCCCAACTTGCCCCTAGGTCGGCTCTGCCCCGTCCCACACAGGCAGCCAGCCCAGCAGCAGCCTCGCAGTATCTGGCTCCCCCGAGCTCTCTGCCGGTGCATGGGGCAGATCAGACGTGTGCATGTGGTTCTGCCTTGGCCTGGGAATGTGGACACCCTGGCTTGCCCCCAGGCTCAGGGGCAAGGGCCCGGAGAGAGCACGACCCTGAAGCGCTTTTCTCCCGGGCTTGGGAGCATTGTCCACGCCTGCTGGGAACAGTGGCCGGGAGCGCTTGCAAACCGGCCTTTGGAGGCAGCCGGGGAGGTCTTCCAGTGGGAGAGGGCCGGTTGTGCTCAGAGGCCCCACAGGCCAGGGGCAGGACCCACCAGGGCCCCTGCCCCTGGCCAGCCTTGCCCAGACCTTCCTGGCCTCCGGGGGTACTGCCCCACCAAGGGGCAGGCTGCGGGGACTGGGTCCAGACATGTCCGTGCGCCTCCCCAGGATCATCCCCGCTGGTGCCTTTCCCCTGGGCCTAGGCCTCGGTTGAGGACTCTTTGGAGAGGAGGTTGCTGGCAGGGGCTGTCTCCACACTGCAAGGTGCTGGAGCTCAGAGGGCCTCGTCAGAGGGAAGGGACCAGCAAAGGGCTGGATGCCCAAGACCTCTTTGACCCAGCAGCCTCAGGGCAGCAGGGAGAGCAAGAGGCCCAACTTGCCCCTAGGTGGGCTCTGCCCCGTCCCACACAGGCAGCCAGCCCAGCAGCAGCCTCGCAGTATCTGGCTCCCCCGAGCTCTCTGCCGGTGTAGGGGGCAGGAACAGACGTGTGCATGTCGTTCTGCCTTGGCCTGGGAGTGTGTTCCCCCTGCCTGGCCCCCAGGCTCAGGGGCAAGGGCCCGGAGAGAGCACCACCACGAAGCGCTTTTCTCCCGGGCTTGGAAGCATTGTGCGTGCCTGGCGGGAACAGCGGGCGGGAGTGCTTGCAAACCGGCCTTTGGAGGCAGACGGGGAGGTCTTCCAGCGGGAGAGTGCCGGTTGTGCTCAGACGCCCCACAGGCCAGGGGCAGGACCCAGCAGTGTGCCTGCCCCTGGCAGCCTTGCCCAGACATTCCTGGCCTCCGGGGGTACTGCCCCACCAAGGGGCAGGCTGCGGGGACTGGGTCCAGACATGCTCGGGCGCCTCCCAAGGCTCATCCCCGCTGGTGCCTTTCCCCTGGGCCTAGGCCTCGGTTGAGGCCTCTTTGGAGAGGAGGTTGCTGGCAGGGGCTGTCTCCACACTGCAAGGTGCTGGAGCTCAGAGGGCCTCGTCAGAGGGAATGGACCAGCAAGGGGCTGGATCCCCAAGACCTCTTTGGCCCAGCAGCCTCAGGGCAGCAGGGAGAGGAAGAGGCCCAACTTGCCCCTAGATCGGCTCTGCCCCTTCCCACACAGGCGGCCAGCCCAGCAGCTGCCTGACAGACTCTGGCTCCCCCGAGCTCTCTGCCGGTGCAGGGGTCAGGAACAGACGTGTGCATGTGGTTCTGCCTTGGTCTGGGAGTGTGGACCAACTGCCTGGCCCCCAGGCTCAGGGGCAAGGGCCCGGAGAGAAAAACACCCCGAAGCGCTTTTCTCCCGGGCTTGGGAGCATTGTGCGTGCCTGGCGGGAACAGCGGGCGGGAGTGTTGGCAAACCGGCCTTTGGAGGCAGCCGGGGAGGTCTTCCAGTGGGAGAGGGCCGGTTGTGCTCAGAGGCCCCACAGGCCAGGGGCAGGACCCACCAGGGCCCCTGCCCCTGGCCAGCCTTGCCCAGACCTTCCTGGCCTCCGGGGTTACTGCCCCACCAAGGGGCAGGCTGCGGGGACTGGGTCCAGACATGCCCGGGCGCCTCCCCAGGCTCATCCCCGCTGGTGCCTTTCCCCTGGGCCTAGGCCTCGGTTGAGGCCTCCTTGGAGAGGAGGTTGCTGGCAGGGGCTGTCTCCACACTGCAAGGTGCTGGAGCTCAGAGGGCCTCGTCAGAGGGAAGGGACCAGCAAGGGGCTGGATGCCCAAGACGTCTTTGGCCCAGCAGCCTCAGGGCAGCAGGGAGAGCAAGAGGCCCAACTTGCCCCTAGGTCGGCTCTGCCCCTTCCCACACAGGCGGCCAGCCCAGCAGCTGCCTGACAGACTCTGGCTCCCTCGAGCTCTCTGCCGGTGCAGGGGGCAGATCAGACGTGTGCATGTGGTTCTGCCTTGGCCTGGGAGTGTGGACACCCTGCCTTGCCCCCAGGCTCAGGGGCAAGGGCCCGGAGAGAGCACCACCCTGAAGCGCTTTTCTCCCGGGCTTAGGAGCATTGTGCACGCCTGCTGGGAACAGTGGGCGGGAGTGCTTGCAAACCGGCCTTTGGAGGCAGCCGGGGAGGTCTTCCAGTGGGAGAGGGCCGGTTGTGCTCAGAGGCCCCACAGGCCAGGGGCAGGACGCAGCAGGGCCCCTGCCCCTGGCCAGCCTTGCCCAGATCTTCCTGGTCTCCGGGGGTACTGCCCCACCAAGGGGCAGGCTTTGGGGACTGGGTCCAGACATGCCCGGGCGCCTCCCCAGGCTCATCCCCGCTGGTGCCTTTCCCCTGGGCCTAGGCCTCGTTTGAGGCCTCCTTGGAGAGGAGGTTGATGGCAGGGGCTGTCTCCACACTGCAAGGTGCTGGAGCTCAGAGGGCCTCGTCAGAGGGAAGGGAGCAGCAAAGGGCTGGATGCCCAAGACCTCTTTGACCCAGCAGCCTCAGGGCAGCAGGGAGAGCAAGAGGCCCAACTTGCCCCTAGGTGGGCTCTGCCCCGTCCCACACAGGCAGCCAGCCCAGCAGCAGCCTGGCAGTCTCTGGCTCCCCCGAGCTCTCTGCCGGTGTAGGGGGCAGGAACAGACGTGTGCATGTCGTTCTGCCTTGGCCTGGGAGTGTGTTCCCCCTGCCTGGCCCCCAGGCTCAGGGGCAAGGGCCCGGTGAGAGCACCACCCCGAAGCGCTTTTCTCCCGGGCTTGGGAGCATTGTGCGTGCCTGGCGGGAACAGCGGGCGGGAGTGCTTGCAAACCGGCCTTTGGAGGCAGACGGGGAGGTCTTCCAGCGGGAGAGTGCCGGTTGTGCTCAGAGGCCCCACAGGCCAGGGGCAAGACCCAGCAGTGTCCCTGCCCCTGGCAGCCTTGCCCAGACCTTCCTGGCCTCCGGGGGTACTGCCCCACCAAGGGGCAGGCTGCGGGGACTGGGTCTAGACATGCCCGGGCGCCTCCCCAGGCTCATCCCCGCTGGTGCTTTTCCCCTGGGCCTAGGCCTCGGTTGAGGCCTCCTTGGAGAGGAGGTTGCTGGCAGGGGCTGTCTCCACACTGCAAGTGCTGGAGCTCAGAGGGCCTCGTCAGAGGGAAGGGACCAGCAAGGGGCTGGATGCCCAAGACCTCTTTGGCCCAGCAGCCTCAGGGCAGCAGGGAGAGGAAGAGGCCCAACTTGCCCCTAGGTCGGCTCTGCCCCTTCCCACACAGGCGGCCAGCCCAGCAGCTGCCTGACAGACTCTGGCTCCCCCGAGCTCTCTGCCGGTACAGGGGTCAGGAACAGACGTGTCCATGTGGTTCTGCCTTGGCCTGGGAGTGTGGACACCCTGCCTTGGGCCCAGGCTCAGGGGCAGGGGCCCGGAGAGAGCACCACCCCGAAGCGCTTTTCTCCCGGGCTTGGGAGCATTGTGTGGGCTTGGTGGGAACAGTGGGCGGGAGTGCTTGCAAACCGGCCTTTGGAGGCAGCCGGGGAGGTCTTCCAGTGGGAGAGGGCCGGTTGTGCTCAGAGGCCCCACAGGCCAGGGGCAGGACCCAGCAGGTCCCCTGCCCCTGGGCAGCCTTGCCCAGACCTTCCTGGCCTCCGGGGGTACTGCCCCACCAAGGGGCAGGCTGCGGGGACTGGGTCCAGACATGCCCGGGCGCCTCCCCAGGCTCATCCCCGCTGGTGCCTTTCCCCTGGGCCTAGGCCTCGGTTGAGGCCTCCTTGGAGAGGAGGTTGCTGGCAGGGGCTGTCTCCACACTGCAAGGTGCTGGATCTCAGAGGGCCTCGTCAGAGGGAAGGGACAAGCAAGGGGCTGGATGCCCAAGACCTCTTTGGCCCAGCAGCCTCAGGGCAGCAGGGAGAGCAAGAGGCCCAAATTGCCCCTAGGTCGGCTCTGCCCCTTCCCACACAGGCGGCCAGCCCAGCAGCTGCCTGACAGACTCTGGCTCCCCCGAGCTCTCTGCCCTTGCAGGGGGCAGGAACAGACGTGTGCATGTGGTTCTGCCTTGGCCTAGGAGTGTGGACCCCCTGCCTGGCCCCCAGGCTCAGGGGCAAGAGCCCGGAGAGAGCACCACCCCGAAGCGCTTTTCTCCCGGGCTTGGGAGCATTGTGTGCGCTTGGTGGGAACAGTGGGCGGGAGTGCTTGCAAACCGGCCTTTGGAGGCAGCCGGGGAGGTCTTCCAGTGGGAGAGGGCCGGTTGTGCTCAGAGGCCCCACAGGCCAGGGGCAGGAACCAGCAGGTCCCCTGCCCCTGGCCAGCCTTGCCCAGACCTTCCTGGCCTCCGGGGGTACTGCCCCACCAAGGGGCAGGCTGTGGGGACTGGGTCCAGACATGCCCGGGCGCCTCCCCAGGCTCATCCCCGCTGGTGCCTTTCCCCTGGGCCTAGGCCTTGGTTGAGGCCTCCTTGGAGAGGAGGTTGCTGGCAGGGGCTGTCTCCACACTGCAAGGTGCTGGAGCTCAGAGGGCCTCGTCAGAGGGAAGGGACCAGCAAGGGGCTGGATGCCCAAGACCTCTTTGGCCCAGCAGCCTCAGGGCAGCAGGGAGAGCAAGAGGCCCAACTTGCCCCTAGGTCGGCTCTGCCACTTCCCATACAGGCAGCCAGCCCAGCAGCTGCTTGACAGACTCTGGCTCCCCCGAGCTCTCTGCCGGTGCATGGGGCAGATCAGACGTGTGCATGTGGTTCTGCCTTGGCCTGGGAGTGTGGACACCCTGGCTTGCCCCCAGGCTCAGGGGCAAGGGCCCGGAGAGAGCACGACCCTGAAGCGCTTTTCTCCCGGGCTTGGGAGCATTGTCCACGCCTGCTGGGAACAGTGGCCGGGAGCACTTGCAAACCGGCCTTTGGAGGCAGCCGGGGAGGTCTTCCAGTGGGAGAGGGCCGGTTGTGCTCAGAGGCCCCACAGGCCAGGGGCAGGACGCAGCAGGGCCCCTGCCCCTGGCCAGCCTTGCCCAGACCTTCCTGGCCTCCGGGGTTACTGCCCCACCAAGGGGCAGGCTGCGGGGACTGGGTCCAGACATGCCCGGGCGCCTCCCCAGGCTCATCCCCGCTGGTGCCTTTCCCCTGGGCCTAGGCCTCGGTTTAGGCCTCCTTGGAGAGGAGGTTGCTGGCAGGGGCTGTCTCCACACTGCAAGGTGCTGGAGCTCAGAGGGCCTCGTGAGAGGGAAGGGACCAGCAAGGGGCTGGATGCCCAAGACGTCTTTGGCCCAGCAGCCTCAGGGCAGCAGGGAGAGCAAGAGGCCCAACTTGCCCCTAGGTCGGCTCTGCCCCTTCCCACACAGGCGGCCAGCCCAGTAGCTGCCTGACAGACTCTGGCTCCCTCGAGCTCTCTGCCGGTGCAGGGGGCAGATCAGACGTGTGCATGTGGTTCTGCCTTGGCCTGGGAGTGTGGACACCCTGCCTTGCCCCCAGGCTCAGGGGCAAGGGCCCGGAGAGAGCACCACCCTGAAGCGCTTTTCTCCCGGGCTTAGGAGCATTGTGCACGCCTGCTGGGAACAGTGGGCGGGAGCGCTTGCAAACCGGCCTTTGGAGGCAGCCGGGGAGGTCTTCCAGTGGGAGAGGGCCGGTTGTGCTCAGAGGCCCCTCAGGCCAGGGGCAGGACGCAGCAGGGCCCCTGCCCCTGGCCAGCCTTGCCCAGATCTTCCTGGTCTCCGGGGGTACTGCCCCACCAAGGGGCAGGCTGCGGGGACTGGGTCCAGACATGCCCGGGCGCCTCCCCAGGCTCATCCCCGCTGGTGCCTTTCCCCTGGGCCTAGGCCTCGGTTGAGGCCTCCTTGGAGAGGAGGTTGCTGGCAGGGGCTGTCTCCACACTGCAAGGTGCTGGAGCTCAGAGGGCCTCGTCAGAGGGAAGGGACCAGCAAAGGGCTGGATGCCCAAGACCTCTTTGACCCAGCAGCCTCAGGGCAGCAGGGAGAGCAAGAGGCCCAACTTGCCCCTAGGTGGGCTCTGCCCCGTCCCACACAGGCAGCCAGCCCAGCAGCAGCCTGGCAGTCTCTGGCTCCCCCGAGCTCTCTGCCGGTGTAGGGGGCAGGAACAGACGTGTGCATGTCGTTCTGCCTTGGCCTGGGAGTGTGTTCCCCCTGCCTGGCCCCCAGGCTCAGGGGCAAGGGCCCGGTGAGAGCACCACCATGAAGCGCTTTTCTCCCGGGCTTGGGAGCATTGTGCACGCCTGCTGGGAACAGTGGGCGGGAGCGCTTGCAAACCGGCCTTTGAAGGCAGCCGGGGAGGTCTTCCAGTGGAAGAGGGCCGGTTGTGCTCAGAGGCCCCACAGGCCAGGGGCAGGACCCAGCAGGGACCCTGCCCCTGGCCAGCCTTGCCCAGACCTTCCTGGCCTCTGGGGGTACTGCCCCACCAAGGGGCAGGCTGCGGGGACTGGGTCCAGACATGCCCGGGCGCCTCCCCAGGCTCATCCCCGCTGGTGCCTTTCCCCTGGGCCTAGGCCTCGGTTGAGGCCTCCTTGGAGAGGAGGTTGCTGGCAGGGGCTGTCTCCACACTGCAAGGTGCTGGAGCTCAGAGGGCCTCGTCAGAGGGAAGGGACCAGCAAGGGGCTGGATGCCCAAGACCTCTTTGGCCCAGCAGCCTCAGGGCAGCAGGGAGAGCAAGAGGCCCAACTTGCCCCTAGGGCGGCTCTGCCCCTTCCCACACAGGCGGCCAGCCCAGCAACTGCCTGTCAGACTCTGGCTCCCCCGAGCTCTCTGCCGGTGCAGGGGGCAGGAACATACGTGTGCATGTGGTTCTGCCTTGGCCTGGGAGTGTGGACCCCCTGCCTGGCCCCCAGGCTCAGGGGCAAGGGCCCGGAGAGAGCACCACCCCGAAGTGCTTTTCTCCCGGGCTTGGGAGCATTGTGCGCGCTTGGTGGGAACAGTGGGCGGGAGTGCTTGCAAACCGGCCTTTGGAGGCAGCCGGGGAGGTCTTCCAGTGGGAGAGTGCCGGTTGTGCTCAGACGCCCCACAGGCCAGGGGCAGGACCCAGCAGGTCCCCTGCCCCTGGCCAGCCTTGCCCAGACCTTCCTGGCCTCCGGGGGTACTGCCCCACCAAGGGGCAGGCTGCGGGGACTGGGTCCAGACATGCCCGGGCGCCTCCCCAGGCTCATCCCCGCTGGTGCCTTTCCCCTGGGCCTAGGCCTCGGTTGAGGCCTCCTTGGAGAGGAGGTTGCTGGCAGGGGCTGTCTCCACACTGCAAGGTGCTGGAGCTCAGAGGGCCTCGTCAGAGGGAAGGGACCAGCAAGGGGCTGGATGCCCAAGACCTCTTTGGCCCAGCAGCCTCAGGGCAGCAGGGAGAGCAAGAGGCCCAACTTGCCCCTAGGTCGGCTCTTCCACTTCCCATACAGGCGGCCAGCCCAGCAGCTGCCTGACAGACTCTGGCTCCCCCGAGCTCTGTGCCGGTGCAGGGGGCAGATCAGAGGTGTGCATGTGGTTCTGCCTTGGCCTGGGAGTGTGGACACCCTGCCTTGCCCCCAGGCTCAGGGGCAAGGGCCCAGAGAGAGCACCACCCTGAAGCGCTTTTCTCCCGGGCTTGGGAGCATTGTGCGCGGCTGTCGGGAACAGCGGACATGAGTGCTTTCAAACCGGCCTTTGGAGGCAGCCCGGGAGGTCTTCCAAGGGCCCGGAGAGAGCACCACCCCAAAATGCTTTTCTCCCGGGCTTGGGAGCATTGTGCGTGGCTGGCGGAAGCAGCGGGAATGAGTACTTACAAACCGGCCTTTGGAGGCAGCCGGGGAGGTCTTGAAAGTGCCCGGAGAGAGCACCACCCCGAAGCGCTTTTCTCCCGGGCTTGGGAGCATTGTGCGCGGCTGGCGGGAACAGCAGGCAGGAGTGCTTGCAAACTGGCCTTTGGAGGCAGCCGGGGAGGTCTTCCAAGGGCCCGGAGTGAGCACCACCCCAAAATGCTTTTCTCCCGGGCTTGGGAGCATTGTGTGCGGCTGGTGGGAACAACGGGCATGAGTGCTTGCAAACCGGCCTTTGGAGGCAGCCGGGGACGTCTTCCAAGGGCCCGGAGAGAGCACCACCCCGAAGCACTTTTCTCCCGGGCTTGGGAGCATTGTGCGTGGCTGGCGGGAACAGCAGGAAGGAGTCCTTGCAAACCGGCCTTTGGAGGCAGCGGGGGAGGTCTTCCAAGGGCCTGTAGAGAGCACCACCCCGAAGCGCTTTTCTCCCGGGCTTGGGAGTATTGTGCGCGGGTGGCGGGAACAGCAGGCAGGAGTGCTTGAAAACCGGCCTTTGCAGGCAGCTGGGGAGGTCTTCCAGGGCCCGGTGTGAGCACCACCCCAAAAAGCTTTTCTCCCGGGCTTAGGAGCATTGTGCGCGGCTGGTGGGAACAGCGGGCATGAGTGCTTGCAAACCGGCCTTTGGAGGCAGCGGGGGACGTCTTCCAAGGGCCCGGAGAGAGCACCACCCCGAAGCACTTTTCTCCCGGGCTTGGGAGCATTGTGCGTGGCTGGCGGGAACAGCAGGAAGGAGTCCTTGCAAACCGGCCTTTGGAGGCAGCGGGGGAGGTCTTCCAAGGGCCTGTAGAGAGCACCACACCGAAGTGCTTTTCTCCCGGGCTTGGGAGCATTGTGCGCGGGTGGCGGGAACAGCAGGCAGGAGTGCTTGAAAACCGTCCTTTGGAGGCAGCCGGGGAGGTCTTCCAGGGCCCGGTGTGAGCACCACCCCAAAATGCTTTTCTCCCGGGCTTGGGAGCATTGTGCGTGGCTGGTGGGAACAGCGGGCGGGAGTGCTTGCAAACCGGCCTTTGGAGGCAGCCGGGGAGTCCTTCCAAGGGCCAGGAGAGAGCACCACCCAGAAGCGCTTTTCTCCCGGGCTTGGAACATTTGCGCGGATGGCGGGAACAGCGAGTGGGAGTGCTTCCAAACCGGCCTTTGGGGGCACCCCGGGAGGTCTTCCATGGGCACGGAGAGAACACCACCCCGAAGCGCTTTTCTCCGGGGTTTTGGAGGATTGTGCGTGGCTGGCGGGAACAGCGAGTGGGAGTGCTTGCAAACCGGCCTTTGGGGGCAGCCAGGGAGGTCCTCCATTGGCACGGAGAGAACACCACCCCGAAGCGCTTTTCTCCCGGGCTTGGGAGCATTGTGCGAGGCTGGAGGGAACAGCGGGCGGGAGTGCTTGCAAACCGGCCTTTGGAGGCAGCATGGGAGGTCTTCCAAGGGCCCGGAGAGAGCACCATCCCGAAGCACTTTTCTCCCGGAATTGGGAGCATTGTGCACGGCTATCGGGAACAGCGGACGTGAGTGCTTCCTAACCGGCCTTTCGAGGCAGCCGGGGAGGTCTTCCAAGGGCCCGGAGAGAGCACCACCCCAAAATGTTTTTCTCCCGGGCTTGGGAGCATTATGTGCGGCTGGCGGGTCAGCGGGAGGGAGTTCTTGAAAACCAGCCTTTGGAGGCAGCCTGGGAGGTCTTCCAAGGGCCGGGAGAGAGCACCACCCCGAAGCGCTTTTCTCCCGGGCTTGGGAGCATTGTGCGTGCCTGGCGGGAACAGCGGGGGGGAGTGCTTGCAAACCGTCCTTTGGAGGCAGACGGGGAGGTCTTCCAGCGGGAGAGTGCCGGTTGTGCTCAGACGCCCCACAGGCCAGGGGCAGGACCCAGCAGTGTCCCTGCCCGTGGCAGCCTTGCCCAGACCTTCCTGGCCTCCGGGGGTACTGCCCCACCAAGGGGCAGGCTGCGGGGACTGGGTCCAGACATGCCCGGGCGCCTCCCCAGGCTCATCCCCGCTGGTGCCTTTCCCCTGGGCCTAGGCCTCGGTTTAGGCCTCCTTGGAGAGGAGGTTGCTGGCAGGGGCTGTCTCCACACTGCAAGGTGCTGGAGCTCAGAGGGCCTCGTCAGAGGGAAGGGACCAGCAAGGGGCTGGATCCCCAAGACCTCTTTGGCCCAGCAGCCTCAGGGCAGCAGGGAGAGCAAGAGGCCCAACTTGCCCCTAGGTCGGTACTACCCCTTCCCACACAGGCGGCCAGCCCAGCAGCTGCCTGACAGACTCTGGCTCCCCCGAGCTCTCTGCCGGTGCATGGGGCAGATGAGACGTGTCCATGTGGTTCTGCCTTGGCCTGGGAGTGTGGACACCCTGCCTTGCCCCCAGGCTCAGGGGCAAGGGCCCAGAGAGAGCACCACCCTGAAGCGCTTTTCTCCCGGGCTTGGGAGCATTGTGCGCGGCTGTCGGGAACAGCGGACATGAGTGCTTTCAAACCGGCCTTTGGAGGCAGCCCGGGAGGTCTTCCAAGGGCCCGGAGAGAGCACCACCCCAAAATGCTTTTCTCCCGGGCTTGGGAGCATTGTGCGTGGCTGGCGGAAGCAGCGGGAATGAGTACTTACAAACCGGCCTTTGGAGGCAGCCGGGGAGGTCTTGAAAGTGCCCGGAGAGAGCACCACCCCGAAGCGCTTTTCTCCCGGGCTTGGGAGCATTGTGCGCGGCTGGCGGGAACAGCAGGCAGGAGTGCTTGCAAACTGGCCTTTGGAGGCAGCCGGGGAGGTCTTCCAAGGGCCCGGAGTGAGCACCACCCCAAAATGCTTTTCTCCCGGGCTTGGGAGCATTGTGTGCGGCTGGTGGGAACAACGGGCATGAGTGCTTGCAAACCGGCCTTTGGAGGCAGCCGGGGACGTCTTCCAAGGGCCCGGAGAGAGCACCACCCCGAAGCACTTTTCTCCCGGGCTTGGGAGCATTGTGCGTGGCTGGCGGGAACAGCAGGAAGGAGTCCTTGCAAACCGGCCTTTGGAGGCAGCGGGGGAGGTCT
Source organism: Dama dama (assembly GCF_033118175.1). NCBI lineage: Eukaryota > Metazoa > Chordata > Mammalia > Artiodactyla > Cervidae > Dama > Dama dama. Next base: position 2,244,300 of record NW_026870972.1, read on the forward strand.
TCCAAGGGCCTGTAGAGAGCACCACCCCGAAGCGCTTTTCTCCCGGGCTTGGGAGTATTGTGCGCGGGTGGCGGGAACAGCAGGCAGGAGTGCTTGAAAACCGGCCTTTGCAGGCAGCTGGGGAGGTCTTCCAGGTCCCGGTGTGAGCACCACCCCAAAAAGCTTTTCTCCCGGGCTTAGGAGCATTGTGCGCGGCTGGTGGGAACAGCGGGCATGAGTGCTTGCAAACCGGCCTTTGGAGGCAGCGGGGGACGTCTTCCAAGGGCCCGGAGAGAGCACCACCCCGAAGCACTTTTCTCCCGGGCTTGGGAGCATTGTGCGTGGCTGGCGGGAACAGCAGGAAGGAGTCCTTGCAAACCGGCCTTTGGAGGCAGCGGGGGAGGTCTTCCAAGGGCCTGTAGAGAGCACCACACCGAAGTGCTTTTCTCCCGGGCTTGGGAGCATTGTGCGCGGGTGGCGGGAACAGCAGGCAGGAGTGCTTGAAAACCGTCCTTTGGAGGCAGCCGGGGAGGTCTTCCAGGGCCCGGTGTGAGCACCACCCCAAAATGCTTTTCTCCCGGGCTTGGGAGCATTGTGCGTGGCTGGTGGGAACAGCGGGCGGGAGTGCTTGCAAACCGGCCTTTGGAGGCAGCCGGGGAGTCCTTCCAAGGGCCAGGAGAGAGCACCACCCAGAAGCGCTTTTCTCCCGGGCTTGGAACATTTGCGCGGATGGCGGGAACAGCGAGTGGGAGTGCTTCCAAACCGGCCTTTGGGGGCACCCCGGGAGGTCTTCCATGGGCACGGAGAGAACACCACCCCGAAGCGCTTTTCTCCGGGGTTTTGGAGGATTGTGCGTGGCTGGCGGGAACAGCGAGTGGGAGTGCTTGCAAACCGGCCTTTGGGGGCAGCCAGGGAGGTCCTCCATTGGCACGGAGAGAACACCACCCCGAAGCGCTTTTCTCCCGGGCTTGGGAGCATTGTGCGAGGCTGGCGGGAACAGCGGGCGGGAGTGCTTGCAAACCGGCCTTTGGAGGCAGCATGGGAGGTCTTCCAAGGGCCCGGAGAGAGCACCATCCCGAAGCACTTTTCTCCCGGAATTGGGAGCATTGTGCGCGGCTATCGGGAACAGCGGACGTGAGTGCTTCCAAACCGGCCTTTCGAGGCAGCCGGGGAGGTCTTCCAAGGGCCCGGAGAGAGCACCACCCCAAAATGTTTTTCTCCCGGGCTTGGGAGCATTATGTGCGGCTGGCGGGTCAGCGGGAGGGAGTTCTTGAAAACCAGCCTTTGGAGGCAGCCTGGGAGGTCTTCCAAGGGCCGGGAGAGAGCACCACCCCGAAGCGCTTTTCTCCCGGGCTTGGGAGCATTGTGCGTGCCTGGCGGGAACAGCGGGGGGGAGTGCTTGCAAACCGTCCTTTGGAGGCAGACGGGGAGGTCTTCCAGCGGGAGAGTGCCGGTTGTGCTCAGACGCCCCACAGGCCAGGGGCAGGACCCAGCAGTGTCCCTGCCCGTGGCAGCCTTGCCCAGACCTTCCTGGCCTCCGGGGGTACTGCCCCACCAAGGGGCAGGCTGCGGGGACTGGGTCCAGACATGCCCGGGCGCCTCCCCAGGCTCATCCCCGCTGGTGCCTTTCCCCTGGGCCTAGGCCTCGGTTTAGGCCTCCTTGGAGAGGAGGTTGCTGGCAGGGGCTGTCTCCACACTGCAAGGTGCTGGAGCTCAGAGGGCCTCGTCAGAGGGAAGGGACCAGCAAGGGGCTGGATCCCCAAGACCTCTTTGGCCCAGCAGCCTCAGGGCAGCAGGGAGAGCAAGAGGCCCAACTTGCCCCTAGGTCGGTACTACCCCTTCCCACACAGGCGGCCAGCCCAGCAGCTGCCTGACAGACTCTGGCTCCCCCGAGCTCTCTGCCGGTGCATGGGGCAGATGAGACGTGTCCATGTGGTTCTGCCTTGGCCTGGGAGTGTGGACACCCTGCCTTGCCCCAGGCTCAGGGGCAAGGGCCCGGAGAGAGCACCACCCCGAAGCGCTTTTCTCCCGGGCTTGGGAGCTTTGTGCACGCCTGCTGGGAACAGTGGGCGGGAGCGCTTGCAAACCGGCCTTTGGAGGCAGCCGGGGAGGTCTTCCAGTGGAAGAGGGCCGGTTGTGCTCAGAGGCCCCACAGGCCAGGGGCAGGACCCAGCAGGGCCCCTGCCCCTGGCCAGCCTTGCCCAGACCTTCCTGGCCTCCGGGGGTACTGCCCCACCAAGGGGCAGGCTGCGGGGACTGGGTCCAGACATGCCCGGGTGCCTACCCAGGCTCATCCCCGCTGGTGCCTTTCCCCTGGGCCTAGGCCTCGGTTGAGGCCTCCTTGGAGAGGAGGTTGCTGGCAGGGGCTGTCTCCACACTGCAAGGTGCTGGAGCTCAGAGGGCCTCGTCAGAGGGAAGGGACCAGCAAGGGGCTGGATGCCCAAGACCTCTTTGGCCCAGCAGCCTCAGGGCAGCAGGGAGAGCAAGAGGCCCAACTTGCCCCTAGGTCGGCTCTTCCACTTCCCATACAGGCGGCCAGCCCAGCAGCTGCCTGACAGACTCTGGCTCCCCCGAGCTCTGTGCCGGTGCAGGGGGCAGATCAGAGGTGTGCATGTGGTTCTGCCTTGGCCTGGGAGTGTGGACACCCTGCCTTGCCCCCAGGCTCAGGGGCAAGGGCCCAGAGAGAGCACCACCCTGAAGCGCTTTTCTCCCGGGCTTGGGAGCATTGTGCGCGGCTGTCGGGAACAGCGGACATGAGTGCTTTCAAACCGGCCTTTGGAGGCAGCCCGGGAGGTCTTCCAAGGGCCCGGAGAGAGCACCACCCCAAAATGCTTTTCTCCCGGGCTTGGGAGCATTGTGCGTGGCTGGCGGAAGCAGCGGGAATGAGTACTTACAAACCGGCCTTTGGAGGCAGCCGGGGAGGTCTTGAAAGTGCCCGGAGAGAGCACCACCCCGAAGCGCTTTTCTCCCGGGCTTGGGAGCATTGTGCGCGGCTGGCGGGAACAGCAGGCAGGAGTGCTTGCAAACTGGCCTTTGGAGGCAGCCGGGGAGGTCTTCCAAGGGCCCGGAGTGAGCACCACCCCAAAATGCTTTTCTCCCGGGCTTGGGAGCATTGTGTGCGGCTGGTGGGAACAACGGGCATGAGTGCTTGCAAACCGGCCTTTGGAGGCAGCCGGGGACGTCTTCCAAGGGCCCGGAGAGAGCACCACCCCGAAGCACTTTTCTCCCGGGCTTGGGAGCATTGTGCGTGGCTGGCGGGAACAGCGGGGGGGAGTGCTTGCAAACCGTCCTTTGGAGGCAGACGGGGAGGTCTTCCAGCGGGAGAGTGCCGGTTGTGCTCAGACGCCCCACAGGCCAGGGGCAGGACCCAGCAGTGTCCCTGCCCGTGGCAGCCTTGCCCAGACCTTCCTGGCCTCCGGGGGTACTGCCCCACCAAGGGGCAGGCTGCGGGGACTGGGTCCAGACATGCCCGGGTGCCTCCCCAGGCTCATCCCCGCTGGTGCCTTTCCCCTGGGCCTAGGCCTCGGTTTAGGCCTCCTTGGAGAGGAGGTTGCTGGCAGGGGCTGTCTCCACACTGCAAGGTGCTGGAGCTCAGAGGGCCTCGTCAGAGGGAAGGGACCAGCAAGGGGCTGGATCCCCAAGACCTCTTTGGCCCAGCAGCCTCAGGGCAGCAGGGAGAGCAAGAGGCCCAACTTGCCCCTAGGTCGGTACTACCCCTTCCCACACAGGCGGCCAGCCCAGCAGCTGCCTGACAGACTCTGGCTCCCCCGAGCTCTCTGCCGGTGCATGGGGCAGATGAGACGTGTCCATGTGGTTCTGCCTTGGCCTGGGAGTGTGGACACCCTGCCTTGCCCCCAGGCTCAGGGGCAAGGGCCCAGAGAGAGCACCACCCTGAAGCGCTTTTCTCCCGGGCTTGGGAGCATTGTGCGCGGCTGTCGGGAACAGCGGACATGAGTGCTTTCAAACCGGCCTTTGGAGGCAGCCCGGGAGGTCTTCCAAGGGCCCGGAGAGAGCACCACCCCAAAATGCTTTTCTCCCGGGCTTGGGAGCATTGTGCGTGGCTGGCGGAAGCAGCGGGAATGAGTACTTACAAACCGGCCTTTGGAGGCAGCCGGGGAGGTCTTGAAAGTGCCCGGAGAGAGCACCACCCCGAAGCGCTTTTCTCCCGGGCTTGGGAGCATTGTGCGCGGCTGGCGGGAACAGCAGGCAGGAGTGCTTGCAAACTGGCCTTTGGAGGCAGCCGGGGAGGTCTTCCAAGGGCCCGGAGTGAGCACCACCCCAAAATGCTTTTCTCCCGGGCTTGGGAGCATTGTGTGCGGCTGGTGGGAACAACGGGCATGAGTGCTTGCAAACCGGCCTTTGGAGGCAGCCGGGGACGTCTTCCAAGGGCCCGGAGAGAGCACCACCCCGAAGCACTTTTCTCCCGGGCTTGGGAGCATTGTGCGTGGCTGGCGGGAACAGCAGGAAGGAGTCCTTGCAAACCGGCCTTTGGAGGCAGCGGGGGAGGTCTTCCAAGGGCCTGTAGAGAGCACCACCCCGAAGCGCTTTTCTCCCGGGCTTGGGAGTATTGTGCGCGGGTGGCGGGAACAGCAGGCAGGAGTGCTTGAAAACCGGCCTTTGCAGGCAGCTGGGGAGGTCTTCCAGGTCCCGGTGTGAGCACCACCCCAAAAAGCTTTTCTCCCGGGCTTAGGAGCATTGTGCGCGGCTGGTGGGAACAGCGGGCATGAGTGCTTGCAAACCGGCCTTTGGAGGCAGCGGGGGACGTCTTCCAAGGGCCCGGAGAGAGCACCACCCCGAAGCACTTTTCTCCCGGGCTTGGGAGCATTGTGCGTGGCTGGCGGGAACAGCAGGAAGGAGTCCTTGCAAACCGGCCTTTGGAGGCAGCGGGGGAGGTCTTCCAAGGGCCTGTAGAGAGCACCACACCGAAGTGCTTTTCTCCCGGGCTTGGGAGCATTGTGCGCGGGTGGCGGGAACAGCAGGCAGGAGTGCTTGAAAACCGTCCTTTGGAGGCAGCCGGGGAGGTCTTCCAGGGCCCGGTGTGAGCACCACCCCAAAATGCTTTTCTCCCGGGCTTGGGAGCATTGTGCGTGGCTGGTGGGAACAGCGGGCGGGAGTGCTTGCAAACCGGCCTTTGGAGGCAGCCGGGGAGTCCTTCCAAGGGCCAGGAGAGAGCACCACCCAGAAGCGCTTTTCTCCCGGGCTTGGAACATTTGCGCGGATGGCGGGAACAGCGAGTGGGAGTGCTTCCAAACCGGCCTTTGGGGGCACCCCGGGAGGTCTTCCATGGGCACGGAGAGAACACCACCCCGAAGCGCTTTTCTCCGGGGTTTTGGAGGATTGTGCGTGGCTGGCGGGAACAGCGAGTGGGAGTGCTTGCAAACCGGCCTTTGGGGGCAGCCAGGGAGGTCCTCCATTGGCACGGAGAGAACACCACCCCGAAGCGCTTTTCTCCCGGGCTTGGGAGCATTGTGCGAGGCTGGCGGGAACAGCGGGCGGGAGTGCTTGCAAACCGGCCTTTGGAGGCAGCATGGGAGGTCTTCCAAGGGCCCGGAGAGAGCACCATCCCGAAGCACTTTTCTCCCGGAATTGGGAGCATTGTGCGCGGCTATCGGGAACAGCGGACGTGAGTGCTTCCAAACCGGCCTTTCGAGGCAGCCGGGGAGGTCTTCCAAGGGCCCGGAGAGAGCACCACCCCAAAATGTTTTTCTCCCGGGCTTGGGAGCATTATGTGCGGCTGGCGGGTCAGCGGGAGGGAGTTCTTGAAAACCAGCCTTTGGAGGCAGCCTGGGAGGTCTTCCAAGGGCCGGGAGAGAGCACCACCCCGAAGCGCTTTTCTCCCGGGCTTGGGAGCATTGTGCGTGCCTGGCGGGAACAGCGGGGGGGAGTGCTTGCAAACCGTCCTTTGGAGGCAGACGGGGAGGTCTTCCAGCGGGAGAGTGCCGGTTGTGCTCAGACGCCCCACAGGCCAGGGGCAGGACCCAGCAGTGTCCCTGCCCGTGGCAGCCTTGCCCAGACCTTCCTGGCCTCCGGGGGTACTGCCCCACCAAGGGGCAGGCTGCGGGGACTGGGTCCAGACATGCCCGGGCGCCTCCCCAGGCTCATCCCCGCTGGTGCCTTTCCCCTGGGCCTAGGCCTCGGTTTAGGCCTCCTTGGAGAGGAGGTTGCTGGCAGGGGCTGTCTCCACACTGCAAGGTGCTGGAGCTCAGAGGGCCTCGTCAGAGGGAAGGGACCAGCAAGGGGCTGGATCCCCAAGACCTCTTTGGCCCAGCAGCCTCAGGGCAGCAGGGAGAGCAAGAGGCCCAACTTGCCCCTAGGTCGGTACTACCCCTTCCCACACAGGCGGCCAGCCCAGCAGCTGCCTGACAGACTCTGGCTCCCCCGAGCTCTCTGCCGGTGCATGGGGCAGATGAGACGTGTCCATGTGGTTCTGCCTTGGCCTGGGAGTGTGGACACCCTGCCTTGCCCCCAGGCTCAGGGGCAAGGGCCCGGAGAGAGCACCACCCCGAAGCGCTTTTCTCCCGGGCTTGGGAGCATTGTGCACGCCTGCTGGGAACAGTGGGCGGGAGCGCTTGCAAACCGGCCTTTGGAGGCAGCCGGGGAGGTCTTCCAGTGGAAGAGGGCCGGTTGTGCTCAGAGGCCCCACAGGCCAGGGGCAGGACCCAGCAGGGCCCCTGCCCCTGGCCAGCCTTGCCCAGACCTTCCTGGCCTCCGGGGGTACTGCCCCACCAAGGGGCAGGCTGCGGGGACTGGGTCCAGACATGCCCGGGTGCCTACCCAGGCTCATCCCCGCTGGTGCCTTTCCCCTGGGCCTAGGCCTCGGTTGAGGCCTCCTTGGAGAGGAGGTTGCTGGCAGGGGCTGTCTCCACACTGCAAGGTGCTGGAGCTCAGAGGGCCTCGTCAGAGGGAAGGGACCAGCAAGGGGCTGGATGCCCAAGACCTCTTTGGCCCAGCAGCCTCAGGGCAGCAGGGAGAGCAAGAGGCCCAACTTGCCCCTAGGTCGGCTCTTCCACTTCCCATACAGGCGGCCAGCCCAGCAGCTGCCTGACAGACTCTGGCTCCCCCGAGCTCTGTGCCGGTGCAGGGGGCAGATCAGAGGTGTGCATGTGGTTCTGCCTTGGCCTGGGAGTGTGGACACCCTGCCTTGCCCCCAGGCTCAGGGGCAAGGGCCCAGAGAGAGCACCACCCTGAAGCGCTTTTCTCCCGGGCTTGGGAGCATTGTGCGCGGCTGTCGGGAACAGCGGACATGAGTGCTTTCAAACCGGCCTTTGGAGGCAGCCCGGGAGGTCTTCCAAGGGCCCGGAGAGAGCACCACCCCAAAATGCTTTTCTCCCGGGCTTGGGAGCATTGTGCGTGGCTGGCGGAAGCAGCGGGAATGAGTACTTACAAACCGGCCTTTGGAGGCAGCCGGGGAGGTCTTGAAAGTGCCCGGAGAGAGCACCACCCCGAAGCGCTTTTCTCCCGGGCTTGGGAGCATTGTGCGCGGCTGGCGGGAACAGCAGGCAGGAGTGCTTGCAAACTGGCCTTTGGAGGCAGCCGGGGAGGTCTTCCAAGGGCCCGGAGTGAGCACCACCCCAAAATGCTTTTCTCCCGGGCTTGGGAGCATTGTGTGCGGCTGGTGGGAACAACGGGCATGAGTGCTTGCAAACCGGCCTTTGGAGGCAGCCGGGGACGTCTTCCAAGGGCCCGGAGAGAGCACCACCCCGAAGCGCTTTTCTCCCGGGCTTGGGAGCATTGTGCGTGGCTGGCGGGAACAGCGGGGGGGAGTGCTTGCAAACCGTCCTTTGGAGGCAGACGGGGAGGTCTTCCAGCGGGAGAGTGCCGGTTGTGCTCAGACGCCCCACAGGCCAGGGGCAGGACCCAGCAGTGTCCCTGCCCGTGGCAGCCTTGCCCAGACCTTCCTGGCCTCCGGGGGTACTGCCCCACCAAGGGGCAGGCTGCGGGGACTGGGTCCAGACATGCCCGGGCGCCTCCCCAGGCTCATCCCCGCTGGTGCCTTTCCCCTGGGCCTAGGCCTCGGTTTAGGCCTCCTTGGAGAGGAGGTTGCTGGCAGGGGCTGTCTCCACACTGCAAGGTGCTGGAGCTCAGAGGGCCTCGTCAGAGGGAAGGGACCAGCAAGGGGCTGGATCCCCAAGACCTCTTTGGCCCAGCAGCCTCAGGGCAGCAGGGAGAGCAAGAGGCCCAACTTGCCCCTAGGTCGGTACTACCCCTTCCCACACAGGCGGCCAGCCCAGCAGCTGCCTGACAGACTCTGGCTCCCCCGAGCTCTCTGCCGGTGCATGGGGCAGATGAGACGTGTCCATGTGGTTCTGCCTTGGCCTGGGAGTGTGGACACCCTGCCTTGCCCCCAGGCTCAGGGGCAAGGGCCCAGAGAGAGCACCACCCTGAAGCGCTTTTCTCCCGGGCTTGGGAGCATTGTGCGCGGCTGTCGGGAACAGCGGACATGAGTGCTTTCAAACCGGCCTTTGGAGGCAGCCCGGGAGGTCTTCCAAGGGCCCGGAGAGAGCACCACCCCAAAATGCTTTTCTCCCGGGCTTGGGAGCATTGTGCGTGGCTGGCGGAAGCAGCGGGAATGAGTACTTACAAACCGGCCTTTGGAGGCAGCCGGGGAGGTCTTGAAAGTGCCCGGAGAGAGCACCACCCCGAAGCGCTTTTCTCCCGGGCTTGGGAGCATTGTGCGCGGCTGGCGGGAACAGCAGGCAGGAGTGCTTGCAAACTGGCCTTTGGAGGCAGCCGGGGAGGTCTTCCAAGGGCCCGGAGTGAGCACCACCCCAAAATGCTTTTCTCCCGGGCTTGGGAGCATTGTGTGCGGCTGGTGGGAACAACGGGCATGAGTGCTTGCAAACCGGCCTTTGGAGGCAGCCGGGGACGTCTTCCAAGGGCCCGGAGAGAGCACCACCCCGAAGCACTTTTCTCCCGGGCTTGGGAGCATTGTGCGTGGCTGGCGGGAACAGCAGGAAGGAGTCCTTGCAAACCGGCCTTTGGAGGCAGCGGGGGAGGTCTTCCAAGGGCCTGTAGAGAGCACCACCCCGAAGCGCTTTTCTCCCGGGCTTGGGAGTATTGTGCGCGGGTGGCGGGAACAGCAGGCAGGAGTGCTTGAAAACCGGCCTTTGCAGGCAGCTGGGGAGGTCTTCCAGGTCCCGGTGTGAGCACCACCCCAAAAAGCTTTTCTCCCGGGCTTAGGAGCATTGTGCGCGGCTGGTGGGAACAGCGGGCATGAGTGCTTGCAAACCGGCCTTTGGAGGCAGCGGGGGACGTCTTCCAAGGGCCCGGAGAGAGCACCACCCCGAAGCACTTTTCTCCCGGGCTTGGGAGCATTGTGCGTGGCTGGCGGGAACAGCAGGAAGGAGTCCTTGCAAACCGGCCTTTGGAGGCAGCGGGGGAGGTCTTCCAAGGGCCTGTAGAGAGCACCACACCGAAGTGCTTTTCTCCCGGGCTTGGGAGCATTGTGCGCGGGTGGCGGGAACAGCAGGCAGGAGTGCTTGAAAACCGTCCTTTGGAGGCAGCCGGGGAGGTCTTCCAGGGCCCGGTGTGAGCACCACCCCAAAATGCTTTTCTCCCGGGCTTGGGAGCATTGTGCGTGGCTGGTGGGAACAGCGGGCGGGAGTGCTTGCAAACCGGCCTTTGGAGGCAGCCGGGGAGTCCTTCCAAGGGCCAGGAGAGAGCACCACCCAGAAGCGCTTTTCTCCCGGGCTTGGAACATTTGCGCGGATGGCGGGAACAGCGAGTGGGAGTGCTTCCAAACCGGCCTTTGGGGGCACCCCGGGAGGTCTTCCATGGGCACGGAGAGAACACCACCCCGAAGCGCTTTTCTCCGGGGTTTTGGAGGATTGTGCGTGGCTGGCGGGAACAGCGAGTGGGAGTGCTTGCAAACCGGCCTTTGGGGGCAGCCAGGGAGGTCCTCCATTGGCACGGAGAGAACACCACCCCGAAGCGCTTTTCTCCCGGGCTTGGGAGCATTGTGCGAGGCTGGCGGGAACAGCGGGCGGGAGTGCTTGCAAACCGGCCTTTGGAGGCAGCATGGGAGGTCTTCCAAGGGCCCGGAGAGAGCACCATCCCGAAGCACTTTTCTCCCGGAATTGGGAGCATTGTGCGCGGCTATCGGGAACAGCGGACGTGAGTGCTTCCAAACCGGCCTTTCGAGGCAGCCGGGGAGGTCTTCCAAGGGCCCGGAGAGAGCACCACCCCAAAATGTTTTTCTCCCGGGCTTGGGAGCATTATGTGCGGCTGGCGGGTCAGCGGGAGGGAGTTCTTGAAAACCAGCCTTTGGAGGCAGCCTGGGAGGTCTTCCAAGGGCCGGGAGAGAGCACCACCCCGAAGCGCTTTTCTCCCGGGCTTGGGAGCATTGTGCGTGCCTGGCGGGAACAGCGGGGGGGAGTGCTTGCAAACCGTCCTTTGGAGGCAGACGGGGAGGTCTTCCAGCGGGAGAGTGCCGGTTGTGCTCAGACGCCCCACAGGCCAGGGGCAGGACCCAGCAGTGTCCCTGCCCGTGGCAGCCTTGCCCAGACCTTCCTGGCCTCCGGGGGTACTGCCCCACCAAGGGGCAGGCTGCGGGGACTGGGTCCAGACATGCCCGGGCGCCTCCCCAGGCTCATCCCCGCTGGTGCCTTTCCCCTGGGCCTAGGCCTCGGTTTAGGCCTCCTTGGAGAGGAGGTTGCTGGCAGGGGCTGTCTCCACACTGCAAGGTGCTGGAGCTCAGAGGGCCTCGTCAGAGGGAAGGGACCAGCAAGGGGCTGGATCCCCAAGACCTCTTTGGCCCAGCAGCCTCAGGGCAGCAGGGAGAGCAAGAGGCCCAACTTGCCCCTAGGTCGGTACTACCCCTTCCCACACAGGCGGCCAGCCCAGCAGCTGCCTGACAGACTCTGGCTCCCCCGAGCTCTCTGCCGGTGCATGGGGCAGATGAGACGTGTCCATGTGGTTCTGCCTTGGCCTGGGAGTGTGGACACCCTGCCTTGCCCCCAGGCTCAGGGGCAAGGGCCCGGAGAGAGCACCACCCCGAAGCGCTTTTCTCCCGGGCTTGGGAGCATTGTGCACGCCTGCTGGGAACAGTGGGCGGGAGCGCTTGCAAACCGGCCTTTGGAGGCAGCCGGGGAGGTCTTCCAGTGGAAGAGGGCCGGTTGTGCTCAGAGGCCCCACAGGCCAGGGGCAGGACCCAGCAGGGCCCCTGCCCCTGGCCAGCCTTGCCCAGACCTTCCTGGCCTCCGGGGGTACTGCCCCACCAAGGGGCAGGCTGCGGGGACTGGGTCCAGACATGCCCGGGTGCCTACCCAGGCTCATCCCCGCTGGTGCCTTTCCCCTGGGCCTAGGCCTCGGTTGAGGCCTCCTTGGAGAGGAGGTTGCTGGCAGGGGCTGTCTCCACACTGCAAGGTGCTGGAGCTCAGAGGGCCTCGTCAGAGGGAAGGGACCAGCAAGGGGCTGGATGCCCAAGACCTCTTTGGCCCAGCAGCCTCAGGGCAGCAGGGAGAGCAAGAGGCCCAACTTGCCCCTAGGTCGGCTCTTCCACTTCCCATACAGGCGGCCAGCCCAGCAGCTGCCTGACAGACTCTGGCTCCCCCGAGCTCTGTGCCGGTGCAGGGGGCAGATCAGAGGTGTGCATGTGGTTCTGCCTTGGCCTGGGAGTGTGGACACCCTGCCTTGCCCCCAGGCTCAGGGGCAAGGGCCCAGAGAGAGCACCACCCTGAAGCGCTTTTCTCCCGGGCTTGGGAGCATTGTGCGCGGCTGTCGGGAACAGCGGACATGAGTGCTTTCAAACCGGCCTTTGGAGGCAGCCCGGGAGGTCTTCCAAGGGCCCGGAGAGAGCACCACCCCAAAATGCTTTTCTCCCGGGCTTGGGAGCATTGTGCGTGGCTGGCGGAAGCAGCGGGAATGAGTACTTACAAACCGGCCTTTGGAGGCAGCCGGGGAGGTCTTGAAAGTGCCCGGAGAGAGCACCACCCCGAAGCGCTTTTCTCCCGGGCTTGGGAGCATTGTGCGCGGCTGGCGGGAACAGCAGGCAGGAGTGCTTGCAAACTGGCCTTTGGAGGCAGCCGGGGAGGTCTTCCAAGGGCCCGGAGTGAGCACCACCCCAAAATGCTTTTCTCCCGGGCTTGGGAGCATTGTGTGCGGCTGGTGGGAACAACGGGCATGAGTGCTTGCAAACCGGCCTTTGGAGGCAGCCGGGGACGTCTTCCAAGGGCCCTGAGAGAGCACCACCCCGAAGCACTTTTCTCCCGGGCTTGGGAGCATTGTGCGTGGCTGGCGGGAACAGCGGGGGGGAGTGCTTGCAAACCGTCCTTTGGAGGCAGACGGGGAGGTCTTCCAGCGGGAGAGTGCCGGTTGTGCTCAGACGCCCCACAGGCCAGGGGCAGGACCCAGCAGTGTCCCTGCCCGTGGCAGCCTTGCCCAGACCTTCCTGGCCTCCGGGGGTACTGCCCCACCAAGGGGCAGGCTGCGGGGACTGGGTCCAGACATGCCCGGGCGCCTCCCCAGGCTCATCCCCGCTGGTGCCTTTCCCCTGGGCCTAGGCCTCGGTTTAGGCCTCCTTGGAGAGGAGGTTGCTGGCAGGGGCTGTCTCCACACTGCAAGGTGCTGGAGCTCAGAGGGCCTCGTCAGAGGGAAGGGACCAGCAAGGGGCTGGATCCCCAAGACCTCTTTGGCCCAGCAGCCTCAGGGCAGCAGGGAGAGCAAGAGGCCCAACTTGCCCCTAGGTCGGTACTACCCCTTCCCACACAGGCGGCCAGCCCAGCAGCTGCCTGACAGACTCTGGCTCCCCCGAGCTCTCTGCCGGTGCATGGGGCAGATGAGACGTGTCCATGTGGTTCTGCCTTGGCCTGGGAGTGTGGACACCCTGCCTTGCCCCCAGGCTCAGGGGCAAGGGCCCAGAGAGAGCACCACCCTGAAGCGCTTTTCTCCCGGGCTTGGGAGCATTGTGCGCGGCTGTCGGGAACAGCGGACATGAGTGCTTTCAAACCGGCCTTTGGAGGCAGCCCGGGAGGTCTTCCAAGGGCCCGGAGAGAGCACCACCCCAAAATGCTTTTCTCCCGGGCTTGGGAGCATTGTGCGTGGCTGGCGGAAGCAGCGGGAATGAGTACTTACAAACCGGCCTTTGGAGGCAGCCGGGGAGGTCTTGAAAGTGCCCGGAGAGAGCACCACCCCGAAGCGCTTTTCTCCCGGGCTTGGGAGCATTGTGCGCGGCTGGCGGGAACAGCAGGCAGGAGTGCTTGCAAACTGGCCTTTGGAGGCAGCCGGGGAGGTCTTCCAAGGGCCCGGAGTGAGCACCACCCCAAAATGCTTTTCTCCCGGGCTTGGGAGCATTGTGTGCGGCTGGTGGGAACAACGGGCATGAGTGCTTGCAAACCGGCCTTTGGAGGCAGCCGGGGACGTCTTCCAAGGGCCCGGAGAGAGCACCACCCCGAAGCACTTTTCTCCCGGGCTTGGGAGCATTGTGCGTGGCTGGCGGGAACAGCAGGAAGGAGTCCTTGCAAACCGGCCTTTGGAGGCAGCGGGGGAGGTCTTCCAAGGGCCTGTAGAGAGCACCACCCCAAAGCGCTTTTCTCCCGGGCTTGGGAGTATTGTGCGCGGGTGGCGGGAACAGCAGGCAGGAGTGCTTGAAAACCGGCCTTTGCAGGCAGCTGGGGAGGTCTTCCAGGTCCCGGTGTGAGCACCACCCCAAAAAGCTTTTCTCCCGGGCTTAGGAGCATTGTGCGCGGCTGGTGGGAACAGCGGGCATGAGTGCTTGCAAACCGGCCTTTGGAGGCAGCGGGGGACGTCTTCCAAGGGCCCGGAGAGAGCACCACCCCGAAGCACTTTTCTCCCGGGCTTGGGAGCATTGTGCGTGGCTGGCGGGAACAGCAGGAAGGAGTCCTTGCAAACCGGCCTTTGGAGGCAGCGGGGGAGGTCTTCCAAGGGCCTGTAGAGAGCACCACACCGAAGTGCTTTTCTCCCGGGCTTGGGAGCATTGTGCGCGGGTGGCGGGAACAGCAGGCAGGAGTGCTTGAAAACCGTCCTTTGGAGGCAGCCGGGGAGGTCTTCCAGGGCCCGGTGTGAGCACCACCCCAAAATGCTTTTCTCCCGGGCTTGGGAGCATTGTGCGTGGCTGGTGGGAACAGCGGGCGGGAGTGCTTGCAAACCGGCCTTTGGAGGCAGCCGGGGAGTCCTTCCAAGGGCCAGGAGAGAGCACCACCCAGAAGCGCTTTTCTCCCGGGCTTGGAACATTTGCGCGGATGGCGGGAACAGCGAGTGGGAGTGCTTCCAAACCGGCCTTTGGGGGCACCCCGGGAGGTCTTCCATGGGCACGGAGAGAACACCACCCCGAAGCGCTTTTCTCCGGGGTTTTGGAGGATTGTGCGTGGCTGGCGGGAACAGCGAGTGGGAGTGCTTGCAAACCGGCCTTTGGGGGCAGCCAGGGAGGTCCTCCATTGGCACGGAGAGAACACCACCCCGAAGCGCTTTTCTCCCGGGCTTGGGAGCATTGTGCGAGGCTGGCGGGAACAGCGGGCGGGAGTGCTTGCAAACCGGCCTTTGGAGGCAGCATGGGAGGTCTTCCAAGGGCCCGGAGAGAGCACCATCCCGAAGCACTTTTCTCCCGGAATTGGGAGCATTGTGCGCGGCTATCGGGAACAGCGGACGTGAGTGCTTCCAAACCGGCCTTTCGAGGCAGCCGGGGAGGTCTTCCAAGGGCCCGGAGAGAGCACCACCCCAAAATGTTTTTCTCCCGGGCTTGGGAGCATTATGTGCGGCTGGCGGGTCAGCGGGAGGGAGTTCTTGAAAACCAGCCTTTGGAGGCAGCCTGGGAGGTCTTCCAAGGGCCGGGAGAGAGCACCACCCCGAAGCGCTTTTCTCCCGGGCTTGGGAGCATTGTGCGTGCCTGGCGGGAACAGCGGGGGGGAGTGCTTGCAAACCGTCCTTTGGAGGCAGACGGGGAGGTCTTCCAGCGGGAGAGTGCCGGTTGTGCTCAGACGCCCCACAGGCCAGGGGCAGGACCCAGCAGTGTCCCTGCCCGTGGCAGCCTTGCCCAGACCTTCCTGGCCTCCGGGGGTACTGCCCCACCAAGGGGCAGGCTGCGGGGACTGGGTCCAGACATGCCCGGGCGCCTCCCCAGGCTCATCCCCGCTGGTGCCTTTCCCCTGGGCCTAGGCCTCGGTTTAGGCCTCCTTGGAGAGGAGGTTGCTGGCAGGGGCTGTCTCCACACTGCAAGGTGCTGGAGCTCAGAGGGCCTCGTCAGAGGGAAGGGACCAGCAAGGGGCTGGATCCCCAAGACCTCTTTGGCCCAGCAGCCTCAGGGCAGCAGGGAGAGCAAGAGGCCCAACTTGCCCCTAGGTCGGTACTACCCCTTCCCACACAGGCGGCCAGCCCAGCAGCTGCCTGACAGACTCTGGCTCCCCCGAGCTCTCTGCCGGTGCATGGGGCAGATGAGACGTGTCCATGTGGTTCTGCCTTGGCCTGGGAGTGTGGACACCCTGCCTTGCCCCCAGGCTCAGGGGCAAGGGCCCGGAGAGAGCACCACCCTGAAGCGCTTTTCTCCCGGGCTTAGGAGCATTGTGCACGCCTGCTGGGAACAGTGGGCGGGAGCGCTTGCAAACCGGCCTTTGGAGGCAGCCGGGGAGGTCTTCCAGTGGGAGATGGCCGGTTGTGCTCAGAGGCCCCACAGGCCAGGGGCAGGACGCAGCAGGGCCCCTGCCCCTGGCCAGCCTTGCCCAGATCTTCCTGGTCTCCGGGGGTACTGCCCCACCAAGGGGCAGGCTGCGGGGACTGGGTCCAGACATGCCCGGGCGCCTCCCCAGGCTCATCCCCGCTGGTGCCTTTCCCCTGGGCCTAGGCCTCGGTTGAGGCCTCCTTGGAGAGGAGGTTGCTGGCAGGGGCTGTCTCCACACTGCAAGGTGCTGGAGCTCAGAGGGCCTCGTCAGAGGGAAGGGACCAGCAAAGGGCTGGATGCCCAAGACCTCTTTGACCCAGCAGCCTCAGGGCAGCAGGGAGAGCAAGAGGCCCAACTTGCCCCTAGGTGGGCTCTGCCCCGTCCCACACAGGCAGCCAGCCCAGCAGCAGCCTGGCAGTCTCTGGCTCCCCCGAGCTCTCTGCCGGTGTAGGGGGCAGGAACAGACGTGTGCATGTCGTTCTGCCTTGGCCTGGGAGTGTGTTCCCCCTGCCTGGCCCCCAGGCTCAGGGGCAAGGGCCCGGTGAGAGCACCACCATGAAGCGCTTTTCTCCCGGGCTTGGGAGCATTGTGCACGCCTGCTGGGAACAGTGGGCGGGAGCGCTTGCAAACCGGCCTTTGAAGGCAGCCGGGGAGGTCTTCCAGTGGAAGAGGGCCGGTTGTGCTCAGAGGCCCCACAGGCCAGGGGCAGGACCCAGCAGGGACCCTGCCCCTGGCCAGCCTTGCCCAGACCTTCCTGGCCTCTGGGGGTACTGCCCCACCAAGGGGCAGGCTGCGGGGACTGGGTCCAGACATGCCCGGGCGCCTCCCCAGGCTCATCCCCGCTGGTGCCTTTCCCCTGGGCCTAGGCCTCGGTTGAGGCCTCCTTGGAGAGGAGGTTGCTGGCAGGGGCTGTCTCCACACTGCAAGGTGCTGGAGCTCAGAGGGCCTCGTCAGAGGGAAGGGACCAGCAAGGGGCTGGATGCCCAAGACCTCTTTGGCCCAGCAGCCTCAGGGCAGCAGGGAGAGCAAGAGGCCCAACTTGCCCCTAGGGCGGCTCTGCCCCTTCCCACACAGGCGGCCAGCCCAGCAACTGCCTGTCAGACTCTGGCTCCCCCGAGCTCTCTGCCGGTGCAGGGGGCAGGAACATACGTGTGCATGTGGTTCTGCCTTGGCCTGGGAGTGTGGACCCCCTGCCTGGCCCCCAGGCTCAGGGGCAAGGGCCCGGAGAGAGCACCACCCCGAAGTGCTTTTCTCCCGGGCTTGGGAGCATTGTGCGCGCTTGGTGGGAACAGTGGGCGGGAGTGCTTGCAAACCGGCCTTTGGAGGCAGCCGGGGAGGTCTTCCAGTGGGAGAGTGCCGGTTGTGCTCAGACGCCCCACAGGCCAGGGGCAGGACCCAGCAGGTCCCCTGCCCCTGGCCAGCCTTGCCCAGACCTTCCTGGCCTCCGGGGGTACTGCCCCACCAAGGGGCAGGCTGCGGGGACTGGGTCCAGACATGCCCGGGCGCCTCCCCAGGCTCATCCCCGCTGGTGCCTTTCCCCTGGGCCTAGGCCTCGGTTGAGGCCTCCTTGGAGAGGAGGTTGCTGGCAGGGGCTGTCTCCACACTGCAAGGTGCTGGAGCTCAGAGGGCCTCGTCAGAGGGAAGGGACCAGCAAGGGGCTGGATGCCCAAGACCTCTTTGGCCCAGCAGCCTCAGGGCAGCAGGGAGAGCAAGAGGCCCAACTTGCCCCTAGGTCGGCTCTTCCACTTCCCATACAGGCGGCCAGCCCAGCAGCTGCCTGACAGACTCTGGCTCCCCCGAGCTCTGTGCCGGTGCAGGGGGCAGATCAGAGGTGTGCATGTGGTTCTGCCTTGGCCTGGGAGTGTGGACACCCTGCCTTGCCCCCAGGCTCAGGGGCAAGGGCCCAGAGAGAGCACCACCCTGAAGCGCTTTTCTCCCGGGCTTGGGAGCATTGTGCGCGGCTGTCGGGAACAGCGGACATGAGTGCTTTCAAACCGGCCTTTGGAGGCAGCCCGGGAGGTCTTCCAAGGGCCCGGAGAGAGCACCACCCCAAAATGCTTTTCTCCCGGGCTTGGGAGCATTGTGCGTGGCTGGCGGAAGCAGCGGGAATGAGTACTTACAAACCGGCCTTTGGAGGCAGCCGGGGAGGTCTTGAAAGTGCCCGGAGAGAGCACCACCCCGAAGCGCTTTTCTCCCGGGCTTGGGAGCATTGTGCGCGGCTGGCGGGAACAGCAGGCAGGAGTGCTTGCAAACTGGCCTTTGGAGGCAGCCGGGGAGGTCTTCCAAGGGCCCGGAGTGAGCACCACCCCAAAATGCTTTTCTCCCGGGCTTGGGAGCATTGTGTGCGGCTGGTGGGAACAACGGGCATGAGTGCTTGCAAACCGGCCTTTGGAGGCAGCCGGGGACGTCTTCCAAGGGCCCGGAGAGAGCACCACCCCGAAGCACTTTTCTCCCGGGCTTGGGAGCATTGTGCGTGGCTGGCGGGAACAGCAGGAAGGAGTCCTTGCAAACCGGCCTTTGGAGGCAGCGGGGGAGGTCTTCCAAGGGCCTGTAGAGAGCACCACCCCGAAGCGCTTTTCTCCCGGGCTTGGGAGTATTGTGCGCGGGTGGCGGGAACAGCAGGCAGGAGTGCTTGAAAACCGGCCTTTGCAGGCAGCTGGGGAGGTCTTCCAGGGCCCGGTGTGAGCACCACCCCAAAAAGCTTTTCTCCCGGGCTTAGGAGCATTGTGCGCGGCTGGTGGGAACAGCGGGCATGAGTGCTTGCAAACCGGCCTTTGGAGGCAGCGGGGGACGTCTTCCAAGGGCCCGGAGAGAGCACCACCCCGAAGCACTTTTCTCCCGGGCTTGGGAGCATTGTGCGTGGCTGGCGGGAACAGCAGGAAGGAGTCCTTGCAAACCGGCCTTTGGAGGCAGCGGGGGAGGTCTTCCAAGGGCCTGTAGAGAGCACCACACCGAAGTGCTTTTCTCCCGGGCTTGGGAGCATTGTGCGCGGGTGGCGGGAACAGCAGGCAGGAGTGCTTGAAAACCGTCCTTTGGAGGCAGCCGGGGAGGTCTTCCAGGGCCCGGTGTGAGCACCACCCCAAAATGCTTTTCTCCCGGGCTTGGGAGCATTGTGCGTGGCTGGTGGGAACAGCGGGCGGGAGTGCTTGCAAACCGGCCTTTGGAGGCAGCCGGGGAGTCCTTCCAAGGGCCAGGAGAGAGCACCACCCAGAAGCGCTTTTCTCCCGGGCTTGGAACATTTGCGCGGATGGCGGGAACAGCGAGTGGGAGTGCTTCCAAACCGGCCTTTGGGGGCACCCCGGGAGGTCTTCCATGGGCACGGAGAGAACACCACCCCGAAGCGCTTTTCTCCGGGGTTTTGGAGGATTGTGCGTGGCTGGCGGGAACAGCGAGTGGGAGTGCTTGCAAACCGGCCTTTGGGGGCAGCCAGGGAGGTCCTCCATTGGCACGGAGAGAACACCACCCCGAAGCGCTTTTCTCCCGGGCTTGGGAGCATTGTGCGAGGCTGGAGGGAACAGCGGGCGGGAGTGCTTGCAAACCGGCCTTTGGAGGCAGCATGGGAGGTCTTCCAAGGGCCCGGAGAGAGCACCATCCCGAAGCACTTTTCTCCCGGAATTGGGAGCATTGTGCACGGCTATCGGGAACAGCGGACGTGAGTGCTTCCAAACCGGCCTTTCGAGGCAGCCGGGGAGGTCTTCCAAGGGCCCGGAGAGAGCACCACCCCAAAATGTTTTTCTCCCGGGCTTGGGAGCATTATGTGCGGCTGGCGGGTCAGCGGGAGGGAGTTCTTGAAAACCAGCCTTTGGAGGCAGCCTGGGAGGTCTTCCAAGGGCCGGGAGAGAGCACCACCCCGAAGCGCTTTTCTCCCGGGCTTGGGAGCATTGTGCGTGCCTGGCGGGAACAGCGGGGGGGAGTGCTTGCAAACCGTCCTTTGGAGGCAGACGGGGAGGTCTTCCAGCGGGAGAGTGCCGGTTGTGCTCAGACGCCCCACAGGCCAGGGGCAGGACCCAGCAGTGTCCCTGCCCGTGGCAGCCTTGCCCAGACCTTCCTGGCCTCCGGGGGTACTGCCCCACCAAGGGGCAGGCTGCGGGGACTGGGTCCAGACATGCCCGGGCGCCTCCCCAGGCTCATCCCCGCTGGTGCCTTTCCCCTGGGCCTAGGCCTCGGTTTAGGCCTCCTTGGAGAGGAGGTTGCTGGCAGGGGCTGTCTCCACACTGCAAGGTGCTGGAGCTCAGAGGGCCTCGTCAGAGGGAAGGGACCAGCAAGGGGCTGGATCCCCAAGACCTCTTTGGCCCAGCAGCCTCAGGGCAGCAGGGAGAGCAAGAGGCCCAACTTGCCCCTAGGTCGGTACTACCCCTTCCCACACAGGCGGCCAGCCCAGCAGCTGCCTGACAGACTCTGGCTCCCCCGAGCTCTCTGCCGGTGCATGGGGCAGATGAGACGTGTCCATGTGGTTCTGCCTTGGCCTGGGAGTGTGGACACCCTGCCTTGCCCCCAGGCTCAGGGGCAAGGGCCCAGAGAGAGCACCACCCTGAAGCGCTTTTCTCCCGGGCTTGGGAGCATTGTGCGCGGCTGTCGGGAACAGCGGACATGAGTGCTTTCAAACCGGCCTTTGGAGGCAGCCCGGGAGGTCTTCCAAGGGCCCGGAGAGAGCACCACCCCAAAATGCTTTTCTCCCGGGCTTGGGAGCATTGTGCGTGGCTGGCGGAAGCAGCGGGAATGAGTACTTACAAACCGGCCTTTGGAGGCAGCCGGGGAGGTCTTGAAAGTGCCCGGAGAGAGCACCACCCCGAAGCGCTTTTCTCCCGGGCTTGGGAGCATTGTGCGCGGCTGGCGGGAACAGCAGGCAGGAGTGCTTGCAAACTGGCCTTTGGAGGCAGCCGGGGAGGTCTTCCAAGGGCCCGGAGTGAGCACCACCCCAAAATGCTTTTCTCCCGGGCTTGGGAGCATTGTGTGCGGCTGGTGGGAACAACGGGCATGAGTGCTTGCAAACCGGCCTTTGGAGGCAGCCGGGGACGTCTTCCAAGGGCCCGGAGAGAGCACCACCCCGAAGCACTTTTCTCCCGGGCTTGGGAGCATTGTGCGTGGCTGGCGGGAACAGCGGGGGGGAGTGCTTGCAAACCGTCCTTTGGAGGCAGACGGGGAGGTCTTCCAGCGGGAGAGTGCCGGTTGTGCTCAGACGCCCCACAGGCCAGGGGCAGGACCCAGCAGTGTCCCTGCCCGTGGCAGCCTTGCCCAGACCTTCCTGGCCTCCGGGGGTACTGCCCCACCAAGGGGCAGGCTGCGGGGACTGGGTCCAGACATGCCCGGGCGCCTCCCCAGGCTCATCCCCGCTGGTGCCTTTCCCCTGGGCCTAGGCCTCGGTTTAGGCCTCCTTGGAGAGGAGGTTGCTGGCAGGGGCTGTCTCCACACTGCAAGGTGCTGGAGCTCAGAGGGCCTCGTCAGAGGGAAGGGACCAGCAAGGGGCTGGATCCCCAAGACCTCTTTGGCCCAGCAGCCTCAGGGCAGCAGGGAGAGCAAGAGGCCCAACTTGCCCCTAGGTCGGTACTACCCCTTCCCACACAGGCGGCCAGCCCAGCAGCTGCCTGACAGACTCTGGCTCCCCCGAGCTCTCTGCCGGTGCATGGGGCAGATGAGACGTGTCCATGTGGTTCTGCCTTGGCCTGGGAGTGTGGACACCCTGCCTTGCCCCCAGGCTCAGGGGCAAGGGCCCAGAGAGAGCACCACCCTGAAGCGCTTTTCTCCCGGGCTTGGGAGCATTGTGCGCGGCTGTCGGGAACAGCGGACATGAGTGCTTTCAAACCGGCCTTTGGAGGCAGCCCGGGAGGTCTTCCAAGGGCCCGGAGAGAGCACCACCCCAAAATGCTTTTCTCCCGGGCTTGGGAGCATTGTGCGTGGCTGGCGGAAGCAGCGGGAATGAGTACTTACAAACCGGCCTTTGGAGGCAGCCGGGGAGGTCTTGAAAGTGCCCGGAGAGAGCACCACCCCGAAGCGCTTTTCTCCCGGGCTTGGGAGCATTGTGCGCGGCTGGCGGGAACAGCAGGCAGGAGTGCTTGCAAACTGGCCTTTGGAGGCAGCCGGGGAGGTCTTCCAAGGGCCCGGAGTGAGCACCACCCCAAAATGCTTTTCTCCCGGGCTTGGGAGCATTGTGTGCGGCTGGTGGGAACAACGGGCATGAGTGCTTGCAAACCGGCCTTTGGAGGCAGCCGGGGACGTCTTCCAAGGGCCCGGAGAGAGCACCACCCCGAAGCACTTTTCTCCCGGGCTTGGGAGCATTGTGCGTGGCTGGCGGGAACAGCAGGAAGGAGTCCTTGCAAACCGGCCTTTGGAGGCAGCGGGGGAGGTCTTCCAAGGGCCTGTAGAGAGCACCACCCCGAAGCGCTTTTCTCCCGGGCTTGGGAGTATTGTGCGCGGGTGGCGGGAACAGCAGGCAGGAGTGCTTGAAAACCGGCCTTTGCAGGCAGCTGGGGAGGTCTTCCAGGTCCCGGTGTGAGCACCACCCCAAAAAGCTTTTCTCCCGGGCTTAGGAGCATTGTGCGCGGCTGGTGGGAACAGCGGGCATGAGTGCTTGCAAACCGGCCTTTGGAGGCAGCGGGGGACGTCTTCCAAGGGCCCGGAGAGAGCACCACCCCGAAGCACTTTTCTCCCGGGCTTGGGAGCATTGTGCGTGGCTGGCGGGAACAGCAGGAAGGAGTCCTTGCAAACCGGCCTTTGGAGGCAGCGGGGGAGGTCTTCCAAGGGCCTGTAGAGAGCACCACACCGAAGTGCTTTTCTCCCGGGCTTGGGAGCATTGTGCGCGGGTGGCGGGAACAGCAGGCAGGAGTGCTTGAAAACCGTCCTTTGGAGGCAGCCGGGGAGGTCTTCCAGGGCCCGGTGTGAGCACCACCCCAAAATGCTTTTCTCCCGGGCTTGGGAGCATTGTGCGTGGCTGGTGGGAACAGCGGGCGGGAGTGCTTGCAAACCGGCCTTTGGAGGCAGCCGGGGAGTCCTTCCAAGGGCCAGGAGAGAGCACCACCCAGAAGCGCTTTTCTCCCGGGCTTGGAACATTTGCGCGGATGGCGGGAACAGCGAGTGGGAGTGCTTCCAAACCGGCCTTTGGGGGCACCCCGGGAGGTCTTCCATGGGCACGGAGAGAACACCACCCCGAAGCGCTTTTCTCCGGGGTTTTGGAGGATTGTGCGTGGCTGGCGGGAACAGCGAGTGGGAGTGCTTGCAAACCGGCCTTTGGGGGCAGCCAGGGAGGTCCTCCATTGGCACGGAGAGAACACCACCCCGAAGCGCTTTTCTCCCGGGCTTGGGAGCATTGTGCGAGGCTGGCGGGAACAGCGGGCGGGAGTGCTTGCAAACCGGCCTTTGGAGGCAGCATGGGAGGTCTTCCAAGGGCCCGGAGAGAGCACCATCCCGAAGCACTTTTCTCCCGGAATTGGGAGCATTGTGCGCGGCTATCGGGAACAGCGGACGTGAGTGCTTCCAAACCGGCCTTTCGAGGCAGCCGGGGAGGTCTTCCAAGGGCCCGGAGAGAGCACCACCCCAAAATGTTTTTCTCCCGGGCTTGGGAGCATTATGTGCGGCTGGCGGGTCAGCGGGAGGGAGTTCTTGAAAACCAGCCTTTGGAGGCAGCCTGGGAGGTCTTCCAAGGGCCGGGAGAGAGCACCACCCCGAAGCGCTTTTCTCCCGGGCTTGGGAGCATTGTGCGTGCCTGGCGGGAACAGCGGGGGGGAGTGCTTGCAAACCGTCCTTTGGAGGCAGACGGGGAGGTCTTCCAGCGGGAGAGTGCCGGTTGTGCTCAGACGCCCCACAGGCCAGGGGCAGGACCCAGCAGTGTCCCTGCCCGTGGCAGCCTTGCCCAGACCTTCCTGGCCTCCGGGGGTACTGCCCCACCAAGGGGCAGGCTGCGGGGACTGGGTCCAGACATGCCCGGGCGCCTCCCCAGGCTCATCCCCGCTGGTGCCTTTCCCCTGGGCCTAGGCCTCGGTTTAGGCCTCCTTGGAGAGGAGGTTGCTGGCAGGGGCTGTCTCCACACTGCAAGGTGCTGGAGCTCAGAGGGCCTCGTCAGAGGGAAGGGACCAGCAAGGGGCTGGATCCCCAAGACCTCTTTGGCCCAGCAGCCTCAGGGCAGCAGGGAGAGCAAGAGGCCCAACTTGCCCCTAGGTCGGTACTACCCCTTCCCACACAGGCGGCCAGCCCAGCAGCTGCCTGACAGACTCTGGCTCCCCCGAGCTCTCTGCCGGTGCATGGGGCAGATGAGACGTGTCCATGTGGTTCTGCCTTGGCCTGGGAGTGTGGACACCCTGCCTTGCCCCCAGGCTCAGGGGCAAGGGCCCGGAGAGAGCACCACCCCGAAGCGCTTTTCTCCCGGGCTTGGGAGCATTGTGCACGCCTGCTGGGAACAGTGGGCGGGAGCGCTTGCAAACCGGCCTTTGGAGGCAGCCGGGGAGGTCTTCCAGTGGAAGAGGGCCGGTTGTGCTCAGAGGCCCCACAGGCCAGGGGCAGGACCCAGCAGGGCCCCTGCCCCTGGCCAGCCTTGCCCAGACCTTCCTGGCCTCCGGGGGTACTGCCCCACCAAGGGGCAGGCTGCGGGGACTGGGTCCAGACATGCCCGGGTGCCTACCCAGGCTCATCCCCGCTGGTGCCTTTCCCCTGGGCCTAGGCCTCGGTTGAGGCCTCCTTGGAGAGGAGGTTGCTGGCAGGGGCTGTCTCCACACTGCAAGGTGCTGGAGCTCAGAGGGCCTCGTCAGAGGGAAGGGACCAGCAAGGGGCTGGATGCCCAAGACCTCTTTGGCCCAGCAGCCTCAGGGCAGCAGGGAGAGCAAGAGGCCCAACTTGCCCCTAGGTCGGCTCTTCCACTTCCCATACAGGCGGCCAGCCCAGCAGCTGCCTGACAGACTCTGGCTCCCCCGAGCTCTGTGCCGGTGCAGGGGGCAGATCAGAGGTGTGCATGTGGTTCTGCCTTGGCCTGGGAGTGTGGACACCCTGCCTTGCCCCCAGGCTCAGGGGCAAGGGCCCAGAGAGAGCACCACCCTGAAGCGCTTTTCTCCCGGGCTTGGGAGCATTGTGCGCGGCTGTCGGGAACAGCGGACATGAGTGCTTTCAAACCGGCCTTTGGAGGCAGCCCGGGAGGTCTTCCAAGGGCCCGGAGAGAGCACCACCCCAAAATGCTTTTCTCCCGGGCTTGGGAGCATTGTGCGTGGCTGGCGGAAGCAGCGGGAATGAGTACTTACAAACCGGCCTTTGGAGGCAGCCGGGGAGGTCTTGAAAGTGCCCGGAGAGAGCACCACCCCGAAGCGCTTTTCTCCCGGGCTTGGGAGCATTGTGCGCGGCTGGCGGGAACAGCAGGCAGGAGTGCTTGCAAACTGGCCTTTGGAGGCAGCCGGGGAGGTCTTCCAAGGGCCCGGAGTGAGCACCACCCCAAAATGCTTTTCTCCCGGGCTTGGGAGCATTGTGTGCGGCTGGTGGGAACAACGGGCATGAGTGCTTGCAAACCGGCCTTTGGAGGCAGCCGGGGACGTCTTCCAAGGGCCCGGAGAGAGCACCACCCCGAAGCACTTTTCTCCCGGGCTTGGGAGCATTGTGCGTGGCTGGCGGGAACAGCGGGGGGGAGTGCTTGCAAACCGTCCTTTGGAGGCAGACGGGGAGGTCTTCCAGCGGGAGAGTGCCGGTTGTGCTCAGACGCCCCACAGGCCAGGGGCAGGACCCAGCAGTGTCCCTGCCCGTGGCAGCCTTGCCCAGACCTTCCTGGCCTCCGGGGGTACTGCCCCACCAAGGGGCAGGCTGCGGGGACTGGGTCCAGACATGCCCGGGCGCCTCCCCAGGCTCATCCCCGCTGGTGCCTTTCCCCTGGGCCTAGGCCTCGGTTTAGGCCTCCTTGGAGAGGAGGTTGCTGGCAGGGGCTGTCTCCACACTGCAAGGTGCTGGAGCTCAGAGGGCCTCGTCAGAGGGAAGGGACCAGCAAGGGGCTGGATCCCCAAGACCTCTTTGGCCCAGCAGCCTCAGGGCAGCAGGGAGAGCAAGAGGCCCAACTTGCCCCTAGGTCGGTACTACCCCTTCCCACACAGGCGGCCAGCCCAGCAGCTGCCTGACAGACTCTGGCTCCCCCGAGCTCTCTGCCGGTGCATGGGGCAGATGAGACGTGTCCATGTGGTTCTGCCTTGGCCTGGGAGTGTGGACACCCTGCCTTGCCCCCAGGCTCAGGGGCAAGGGCCCAGAGAGAGCACCACCCTGAAGCGCTTTTCTCCCGGGCTTGGGAGCATTGTGCGCGGCTGTCGGGAACAGCGGACATGAGTGCTTTCAAACCGGCCTTTGGAGGCAGCCCGGGAGGTCTTCCAAGGGCCCGGAGAGAGCACCACCCCAAAATGCTTTTCTCCCGGGCTTGGGAGCATTGTGCGTGGCTGGCGGAAGCAGCGGGAATGAGTACTTACAAACCGGCCTTTGGAGGCAGCCGGGGAGGTGTTGAAAGTGCCCGGAGAGAGCACCACCCCGAAGCGCTTTTCTCCCGGGCTTGGGAGCATTGTGCGCGGCTGGCGGGAACAGCAGGCAGGAGTGCTTGCAAACTGGCCTTTGGAGGCAGCCGGGGAGGTCTTCCAAGGGCCCGGAGTGAGCACCACCCCAAAATGCTTTTCTCCCGGGCTTGGGAGCATTGTGTGCGGCTGGTGGGAACAACGGGCATGAGTGCTTGCAAACCGGCCTTTGGAGGCAGCCGGGGACGTCTTCCAAGGGCCCGGAGAGAGCACCACCCCGAAGCACTTTTCTCCCGGGCTTGGGAGCATTGTGCGTGGCTGGCGGGAACAGCAGGAAGGAGTCCTTGCAAACCGGCCTTTGGAGGCAGCGGGGGAGGTCTTCCAAGGGCCTGTAGAGAGCACCACCCCGAAGCGCTTTTCTCCCGGGCTTGGGAGTATTGTGCGCGGGTGGCGGGAACAGCAGGCAGGAGTGCTTGAAAACCGGCCTTTGCAGGCAGCTGGGGAGGTCTTCCAGGTCCCGGTGTGAGCACCACCCCAAAAAGCTTTTCTCCCGGGCTTAGGAGCATTGTGCGCGGCTGGTGGGAACAGCGGGCATGAGTGCTTGCAAACCGGCCTTTGGAGGCAGCGGGGGACGTCTTCCAAGGGCCCGGAGAGAGCACCACCCCGAAGCACTTTTCTCCCGGGCTTGGGAGCATTGTGCGTGGCTGGCGGGAACAGCAGGAAGGAGTCCTTGCAAACCGGCCTTTGGAGGCAGCGGGGGAGGTCTTCCAAGGGCCTGTAGAGAGCACCACACCGAAGTGCTTTTCTCCCGGGCTTGGGAGCATTGTGCGCGGGTGGCGGGAACAGCAGGCAGGAGTGCTTGAAAACCGTCCTTTGGAGGCAGCCGGGGAGGTCTTCCAGGGCCCGGTGTGAGCACCACCCCAAAATGCTTTTCTCCCGGGCTTGGGAGCATTGTGCGTGGCTGGTGGGAACAGCGGGCGGGAGTGCTTGCAAACCGGCCTTTGGAGGCAGCCGGGGAGTCCTTCCAAGGGCCAGGAGAGAGCACCACCCAGAAGCGCTTTTCTCCCGGGCTTGGAACATTTGCGCGGATGGCGGGAACAGCGAGTGGGAGTGCTTCCAAACCGGCCTTTGGGGGCACCCCGGGAGGTCTTCCATGGGCACGGAGAGAACACCACCCCGAAGCGCTTTTCTCCGGGGTTTTGGAGGATTGTGCGTGGCTGGCGGGAACAGCGAGTGGGAGTGCTTGCAAACCGGCCTTTGGGGGCAGCCAGGGAGGTCCTCCATTGGCACGGAGAGAACACCACCCCGAAGCGCTTTTCTCCCGGGCTTGGGAGCATTGTGCGAGGCTGGCGGGAACAGCGGGCGGGAGTGCTTGCAAACCGGCCTTTGGAGGCAGCATGGGAGGTCTTCCAAGGGCCCGGAGAGAGCACCATCCCGAAGCACTTTTCTCCCGGAATTGGGAGCATTGTGCGCGGCTATCGGGAACAGCGGACGTGAGTGCTTCCAAACCGGCCTTTCGAGGCAGCCGGGGAGGTCTTCCAAGGGCCCGGAGAGAGCACCACCCCAAAATGTTTTTCTCCCGGGCTTGGGAGCATTATGTGCGGCTGGCGGGTCAGCGGGAGGGAGTTCTTGAAAACCAGCCTTTGGAGGCAGCCTGGGAGGTCTTCCAAGGGCCGGGAGAGAGCACCACCCCGAAGCGCTTTTCTCCCGGGCTTGGGAGCATTGTGCGTGCCTGGCGGGAACAGCGGGGGGGAGTGCTTGCAAACCGTCCTTTGGAGGCAGACGGGGAGGTCTTCCAGCGGGAGAGTGCCGGTTGTGCTCAGACGCCCCACAGGCCAGGGGCAGGACCCAGCAGTGTCCCTGCCCGTGGCAGCCTTGCCCAGACCTTCCTGGCCTCCGGGGGTACTGCCCCACCAAGGGGCAGGCTGCGGGGACTGGGTCCAGACATGCCCGGGCGCCTCCCCAGGCTCATCCCCGCTGGTGCCTTTCCCCTGGGCCTAGGCCTCGGTTTAGGCCTCCTTGGAGAGGAGGTTGCTGGCAGGGGCTGTCTCCACACTGCAAGGTGCTGGAGCTCAGAGGGCCTCGTCAGAGGGAAGGGACCAGCAAGGGGCTGGATCCCCAAGACCTCTTTGGCCCAGCAGCCTCAGGGCAGCAGGGAGAGCAAGAGGCCCAACTTGCCCCTAGGTCGGTACTACCCCTTCCCACACAGGCGGCCAGCCCAGCAGCTGCCTGACAGACTCTGGCTCCCCCGAGCTCTCTGCCGGTGCATGGGGCAGATGAGACGTGTCCATGTGGTTCTGCCTTGGCCTGGGAGTGTGGACACCCTGCCTTGCCCCCAGGCTCAGGGGCAAGGGCCCGGAGAGAGCACCACCCCGAAGCGCTTTTCTCCCGGGCTTGGGAGCATTGTGCACGCCTGCTGGGAACAGTGGGCGGGAGCGCTTGCAAACCGGCCTTTGGAGGCAGCCGGGGAGGTCTTCCAGTGGAAGAGGGCCGGTTGTGCTCAGAGGCCCCACAGGCCAGGGGCAGGACCCAGCAGGGCCCCTGCCCCTGGCCAGCCTTGCCCAGACCTTCCTGGCCTCCGGGGGTACTGCCCCACCAAGGGGCAGGCTGCGGGGACTGGGTCCAGACATGCCCGGGTGCCTACCCAGGCTCATCCCCGCTGGTGCCTTTCCCCTGGGCCTAGGCCTCGGTTGAGGCCTCCTTGGAGAGGAGGTTGCTGGCAGGGGCTGTCTCCACACTGCAAGGTGCTGGAGCTCAGAGGGCCTCGTCAGAGGGAAGGGACCAGCAAGGGGCTGGATGCCCAAGACCTCTTTGGCCCAGCAGCCTCAGGGCAGCAGGGAGAGCAAGAGGCCCAACTTGCCCCTAGGTCGGCTCTTCCACTTCCCATACAGGCGGCCAGCCCAGCAGCTGCCTGACAGACTCTGGCTCCCCCGAGCTCTGTGCCGGTGCAGGGGGCAGATCAGAGGTGTGCATGTGGTTCTGCCTTGGCCTGGGAGTGTGGACACCCTGCCTTGCCCCCAGGCTCAGGGGCAAGGGCCCAGAGAGAGCACCACCCTGAAGCGCTTTTCTCCCGGGCTTGGGAGCATTGTGCGCGGCTGTCGGGAACAGCGGACATGAGTGCTTTCAAACCGGCCTTTGGAGGCAGCCCGGGAGGTCTTCCAAGGGCCCGGAGAGAGCACCACCCCAAAATGCTTTTCTCCCGGGCTTGGGAGCATTGTGCGTGGCTGGCGGAAGCAGCGGGAATGAGTACTTACAAACCGGCCTTTGGAGGCAGCCGGGGAGGTCTTGAAAGTGCCCGGAGAGAGCACCACCCCGAAGCGCTTTTCTCCCGGGCTTGGGAGCATTGTGCGCGGCTGGCGGGAACAGCAGGCAGGAGTGCTTGCAAACTGGCCTTTGGAGGCAGCCGGGGAGGTCTTCCAAGGGCCCGGAGTGAGCACCACCCCAAAATGCTTTTCTCCCGGGCTTGGGAGCATTGTGTGCGGCTGGTGGGAACAACGGGCATGAGTGCTTGCAAACCGGCCTTTGGAGGCAGCCGGGGACGTCTTCCAAGGGCCCTGAGAGAGCACCACCCCGAAGCACTTTTCTCCCGGGCTTGGGAGCATTGTGCGTGGCTGGCGGGAACAGCGGGGGGGAGTGCTTGCAAACCGTCCTTTGGAGGCAGACGGGGAGGTCTTCCAGCGGGAGAGTGCCGGTTGTGCTCAGACGCCCCACAGGCCAGGGGCAGGACCCAGCAGTGTCCCTGCCCGTGGCAGCCTTGCCCAGACCTTCCTGGCCTCCGGGGGTACTGCCCCACCAAGGGGCAGGCTGCGGGGACTGGGTCCAGACATGCCCGGGCGCCTCCCCAGGCTCATCCCCGCTGGTGCCTTTCCCCTGGGCCTAGGCCTCGGTTTAGGCCTCCTTGGAGAGGAGGTTGCTGGCAGGGGCTGTCTCCACACTGCAAGGTGCTGGAGCTCAGAGGGCCTCGTCAGAGGGAAGGGACCAGCAAGGGGCTGGATCCCCAAGACCTCTTTGGCCCAGCAGCCTCAGGGCAGCAGGGAGAGCAAGAGGCCCAACTTGCCCCTAGGTCGGTACTACCCCTTCCCACACAGGCGGCCAGCCCAGCAGCTGCCTGACAGACTCTGGCTCCCCCGAGCTCTCTGCCGGTGCATGGGGCAGATGAGACGTGTCCATGTGGTTCTGCCTTGGCCTGGGAGTGTGGACACCCTGCCTTGCCCCCAGGCTCAGGGGCAAGGGCCCAGAGAGAGCACCACCCTGAAGCGCTTTTCTCCCGGGCTTGGGAGCATTGTGCGCGGCTGTCGGGAACAGCGGACATGAGTGCTTTCAAACCGGCCTTTGGAGGCAGCCCGGGAGGTCTTCCAAGGGCCCGGAGAGAGCACCACCCCAAAATGCTTTTCTCCCGGGCTTGGGAGCATTGTGCGTGGCTGGCGGAAGCAGCGGGAATGAGTACTTACAAACCGGCCTTTGGAGGCAGCCGGGGAGGTCTTGAAAGTGCCCGGAGAGAGCACCACCCCGAAGCGCTTTTCTCCCGGGCTTGGGAGCATTGTGCGCGGCTGGCGGGAACAGCAGGCAGGAGTGCTTGCAAACTGGCCTTTGGAGGCAGCCGGGGAGGTCTTCCAAGGGCCCGGAGTGAGCACCACCCCAAAATGCTTTTCTCCCGGGCTTGGGAGCATTGTGTGCGGCTGGTGGGAACAACGGGCATGAGTGCTTGCAAACCGGCCTTTGGAGGCAGCCGGGGACGTCTTCCAAGGGCCCGGAGAGAGCACCACCCCGAAGCACTTTTCTCCCGGGCTTGGGAGCATTGTGCGTGGCTGGCGGGAACAGCAGGAAGGAGTCCTTGCAAACCGGCCTTTGGAGGCAGCGGGGGAGGTCTTCCAAGGGCCTGTAGAGAGCACCACCCCGAAGCGCTTTTCTCCCGGGCTTGGGAGTATTGTGCGCGGGTGGCGGGAACAGCAGGCAGGAGTGCTTGAAAACCGGCCTTTGCAGGCAGCTGGGGAGGTCTTCCAGGTCCCGGTGTGAGCACCACCCCAAAAAGCTTTTCTCCCGGGCTTAGGAGCATTGTGCGCGGCTGGTGGGAACAGCGGGCATGAGTGCTTGCAAACCGGCCTTTGGAGGCAGCGGGGGACGTCTTCCAAGGGCCCGGAGAGAGCACCACCCCGAAGCACTTTTCTCCCGGGCTTGGGAGCATTGTGCGTGGCTGGCGGGAACAGCAGGAAGGAGTCCTTGCAAACCGGCCTTTGGAGGCAGCGGGGGAGGTCTTCCAAGGGCCTGTAGAGAGCACCACACCGAAGTGCTTTTCTCCCGGGCTTGGGAGCATTGTGCGCGGGTGGCGGGAACAGCAGGCAGGAGTGCTTGAAAACCGTCCTTTGGAGGCAGCCGGGGAGGTCTTCCAGGGCCCGGTGTGAGCACCACCCCAAAATGCTTTTCTCCCGGGCTTGGGAGCATTGTGCGTGGCTGGTGGGAACAGCGGGCGGGAGTGCTTGCAAACCGGCCTTTGGAGGCAGCCGGGGAGTCCTTCCAAGGGCCAGGAGAGAGCACCACCCAGAAG
This sequence comes from Dama dama, assembly GCF_033118175.1. NCBI lineage: Eukaryota > Metazoa > Chordata > Mammalia > Artiodactyla > Cervidae > Dama > Dama dama. Next base: position 2,275,891 of record NW_026870972.1, read on the forward strand.
CGCTTTTCTCCCGGGCTTGGAACATTTGCGCGGATGGCGGGAACAGCGAGTGGGAGTGCTTCCAAACCGGCCTTTGGGGGCACCCCGGGAGGTCTTCCATGGGCACGGAGAGAACACCACCCCGAAGCGCTTTTCTCCGGGGTTTTGGAGGATTGTGCGTGGCTGGCGGGAACAGCGAGTGGGAGTGCTTGCAAACCGGCCTTTGGGGGCAGCCAGGGAGGTCCTCCATTGGCACGGAGAGAACACCACCCCGAAGCGCTTTTCTCCCGGGCTTGGGAGCATTGTGCGAGGCTGGCGGGAACAGCGGGCGGGAGTGCTTGCAAACCGGCCTTTGGAGGCAGCATGGGAGGTCTTCCAAGGGCCCGGAGAGAGCACCATCCCGAAGCACTTTTCTCCCGGAATTGGGAGCATTGTGCGCGGCTATCGGGAACAGCGGACGTGAGTGCTTCCAAACCGGCCTTTCGAGGCAGCCGGGGAGGTCTTCCAAGGGCCCGGAGAGAGCACCACCCCAAAATGTTTTTCTCCCGGGCTTGGGAGCATTATGTGCGGCTGGCGGGTCAGCGGGAGGGAGTTCTTGAAAACCAGCCTTTGGAGGCAGCCTGGGAGGTCTTCCAAGGGCCGGGAGAGAGCACCACCCCGAAGCGCTTTTCTCCCGGGCTTGGGAGCATTGTGCGTGCCTGGCGGGAACAGCGGGGGGGAGTGCTTGCAAACCGTCCTTTGGAGGCAGACGGGGAGGTCTTCCAGCGGGAGAGTGCCGGTTGTGCTCAGACGCCCCACAGGCCAGGGGCAGGACCCAGCAGTGTCCCTGCCCGTGGCAGCCTTGCCCAGACCTTCCTGGCCTCCGGGGGTACTGCCCCACCAAGGGGCAGGCTGCGGGGACTGGGTCCAGACATGCCCGGGCGCCTCCCCAGGCTCATCCCCGCTGGTGCCTTTCCCCTGGGCCTAGGCCTCGGTTTAGGCCTCCTTGGAGAGGAGGTTGCTGGCAGGGGCTGTCTCCACACTGCAAGGTGCTGGAGCTCAGAGGGCCTCGTCAGAGGGAAGGGACCAGCAAGGGGCTGGATCCCCAAGACCTCTTTGGCCCAGCAGCCTCAGGGCAGCAGGGAGAGCAAGAGGCCCAACTTGCCCCTAGGTCGGTACTACCCCTTCCCACACAGGCGGCCAGCCCAGCAGCTGCCTGACAGACTCTGGCTCCCCCGAGCTCTCTGCCGGTGCATGGGGCAGATGAGACGTGTCCATGTGGTTCTGCCTTGGCCTGGGAGTGTGGACACCCTGCCTTGCCCCCAGGCTCAGGGGCAAGGGCCCGGAGAGAGCACCACCCCGAAGCGCTTTTCTCCCGGGCTTGGGAGCATTGTGCACGCCTGCTGGGAACAGTGGGCGGGAGCGCTTGCAAACCGGCCTTTGGAGGCAGCCGGGGAGGTCTTCCAGTGGAAGAGGGCCGGTTGTGCTCAGAGGCCCCACAGGCCAGGGGCAGGACCCAGCAGGGCCCCTGCCCCTGGCCAGCCTTGCCCAGACCTTCCTGGCCTCCGGGGGTACTGCCCCACCAAGGGGCAGGCTGCGGGGACTGGGTCCAGACATGCCCGGGTGCCTACCCAGGCTCATCCCCGCTGGTGCCTTTCCCCTGGGCCTAGGCCTCGGTTGAGGCCTCCTTGGAGAGGAGGTTGCTGGCAGGGGCTGTCTCCACACTGCAAGGTGCTGGAGCTCAGAGGGCCTCGTCAGAGGGAAGGGACCAGCAAGGGGCTGGATGCCCAAGACCTCTTTGGCCCAGCAGCCTCAGGGCAGCAGGGAGAGCAAGAGGCCCAACTTGCCCCTAGGTCGGCTCTTCCACTTCCCATACAGGCGGCCAGCCCAGCAGCTGCCTGACAGACTCTGGCTCCCCCGAGCTCTGTGCCGGTGCAGGGGGCAGATCAGAGGTGTGCATGTGGTTCTGCCTTGGCCTGGGAGTGTGGACACCCTGCCTTGCCCCCAGGCTCAGGGGCAAGGGCCCAGAGAGAGCACCACCCTGAAGCGCTTTTCTCCCGGGCTTGGGAGCATTGTGCGCGGCTGTCGGGAACAGCGGACATGAGTGCTTTCAAACCGGCCTTTGGAGGCAGCCCGGGAGGTCTTCCAAGGGCCCGGAGAGAGCACCACCCCAAAATGCTTTTCTCCCGGGCTTGGGAGCATTGTGCGTGGCTGGCGGAAGCAGCGGGAATGAGTACTTACAAACCGGCCTTTGGAGGCAGCCGGGGAGGTCTTGAAAGTGCCCGGAGAGAGCACCACCCCGAAGCGCTTTTCTCCCGGGCTTGGGAGCATTGTGCGCGGCTGGCGGGAACAGCAGGCAGGAGTGCTTGCAAACTGGCCTTTGGAGGCAGCCGGGGAGGTCTTCCAAGGGCCCGGAGTGAGCACCACCCCAAAATGCTTTTCTCCCGGGCTTGGGAGCATTGTGTGCGGCTGGTGGGAACAACGGGCATGAGTGCTTGCAAACCGGCCTTTGGAGGCAGCCGGGGACGTCTTCCAAGGGCCCGGAGAGAGCACCACCCCGAAGCACTTTTCTCCCGGGCTTGGGAGCATTGTGCGTGGCTGGCGGGAACAGCAGGAAGGAGTCCTTGCAAACCGGCCTTTGGAGGCAGCGGGGGAGGTCTTCCAAGGGCCTGTAGAGAGCACCACCCCGAAGCGCTTTTCTCCCGGGCTTGGGAGTATTGTGCGCGGGTGGCGGGAACAGCAGGCAGGAGTGCTTGAAAACCGGCCTTTGCAGGCAGCTGGGGAGGTCTTCCAGGTCCCGGTGTGAGCACCACCCCAAAAAGCTTTTCTCCCGGGCTTAGGAGCATTGTGCGCGGCTGGTGGGAACAGCGGGCATGAGTGCTTGCAAACCGGCCTTTGGAGGCAGCGGGGGACGTCTTCCAAGGGCCCGGAGAGAGCACCACCCCGAAGCACTTTTCTCCCGGGCTTGGGAGCATTGTGCGTGGCTGGCGGGAACAGCAGGAAGGAGTCCTTGCAAACCGGCCTTTGGAGGCAGCGGGGGAGGTCTTCCAAGGGCCTGTAGAGAGCACCACACCGAAGTGCTTTTCTCCCGGGCTTGGGAGCATTGTGCGCGGGTGGCGGGAACAGCAGGCAGGAGTGCTTGAAAACCGTCCTTTGGAGGCAGCCGGGGAGGTCTTCCAGGGCCCGGTGTGAGCACCACCCCAAAATGCTTTTCTCCCGGGCTTGGGAGCATTGTGCGTGGCTGGTGGGAACAGCGGGCGGGAGTGCTTGCAAACCGGCCTTTGGAGGCAGCCGGGGAGTCCTTCCAAGGGCCAGGAGAGAGCACCACCCAGAAGCGCTTTTCTCCCGGGCTTGGAACATTTGCGCGGATGGCGGGAACAGCGAGTGGGAGTGCTTCCAAACCGGCCTTTGGGGGCACCCCGGGAGGTCTTCCATGGGCACGGAGAGAACACCACCCCGAAGCGCTTTTCTCCGGGGTTTTGGAGGATTGTGCGTGGCTGGCGGGAACAGCGAGTGGGAGTGCTTGCAAACCGGCCTTTGGGGGCAGCCAGGGAGGTCCTCCATTGGCACGGAGAGAACACCACCCCGAAGCGCTTTTCTCCCGGGCTTGGGAGCATTGTGCGAGGCTGGCGGGAACAGCGGGCGGGAGTGCTTGCAAACCGGCCTTTGGAGGCAGCATGGGAGGTCTTCCAAGGGCCCGGAGAGAGCACCATCCCGAAGCACTTTTCTCCCGGAATTGGGAGCATTGTGCGCGGCTATCGGGAACAGCGGACGTGAGTGCTTCCAAACCGGCCTTTCGAGGCAGCATGGGAGGTCTTCCAAGGGCCCGGAGAGAGCACCATCCCGAAGCACTTTTCTCCCGGAATTGGGAGCATTGTGCGCGGCTATCGGGAACAGCGGGCGGGAGTGCTTGCAAACCGGCCTTTGGAGGCAGCATGGGAGGTCTTCCAAGGGCCCGGAGAGAGCACCACCCCAAAATGTTTTTCTCCCGGGCTTGGGAGCATTATGTGCGGCTGGCGGGTCAGCGGGAGGGAGTTCTTGAAAACCAGCCTTTGGAGGCAGCCGGGGAGGTCTTCCAAGGGCCAGGAGAGAGCACCACCCCGAAGCGCTTTTCTCCCGGGCTTGGGAGCATTGTGCGTGCCTGGCGGGAACAGCGGGCGGGAGTGCTTGCAAACCGGCCTTTGGAGGCAGACGGGGAGGTCTTCCAGCGGGAGAGTGCCGGTTGTGCTCAGACGCCCCACAGGCCAGGGGCAGGACCCAGCAGTGTCCCTGCCCGTGGCAGCCTTGCCCAGACCTTCCTGGCCTCCGGGGGTACTGCCCCACCAAGGGGCAGGCTGCGGGGACTGGGTCCAGACATGCCCGGGCGCCTCCCCAGGCTCATCCCCGCTGGTGCCTTTCCCCTGGGCCTAGGCCTCGGTTTAGGCCTCCTTGGAGAGGAGGTTGCTGGCAGGGGCTGTCTCCACACTGCAAGGTGCTGGAGCTCAGAGGGCCTCGTCAGAGGGAAGGGACCAGCAAGGGGCTGGATCCCCAAGACCTCTTTGGCCCAGCAGCCTCAGGGCAGCAGGGAGAGCAAGAGGCCCAACTTGCCCCTAGGTCGGTACTACCCCTTCCCACACAGGCGGCCAGCCCAGCAGCTGCCTGACAGACTCTGGCTCCCCCGAGCTCTCTGCCGGTGCATGGGGCAGATGAGACGTGTCCATGTGGTTCTGCCTTGGCCTGGGAGTGTGGACACCCTGCCTTGCCCCCAGGCTCAGGGGCAAGGGCCCGGAGAGAGCACCACCCCGAAGCGCTTTTCTCCCGGGCTTGGGAGCATTGTGCACGCCTGCTGGGAACAGTGGGCGGGAGCGCTTGCAAACCGGCCTTTGGAGGCAGCCGGGGAGGTCTTCCAGTGGAAGAGGGCCGGTTGTGCTCAGAGGCCCCACAGGCCAGGGGCAGGACCCAGCAGGGCCCCTGCCCCTGGCCAGCCTTGCCCAGACCTTCCTGGCCTCCGGGGGTACTGCCCCACCAAGGGGCAGGCTGCGGGGACTGGGTCCAGACATGCCCGGGCGCCTCCACTGGCTCATCCCCGCTGGTGCCTTTCCCCTGGGCCTAGGCCTCGGTTGAGGCCTCCTTGGAGAGGAGGTTGCTGGCAGGGGCTGTCTCCACACTGCAAGGTGCTGGAGCTCAGAGGGCCTCGTCAGAGGGAAGGGACCAGCAAGGGGCTGGATGCCCAAGACCTCTTTGGCCCAGGAGCCTCAGGGCAGCAGGGAGAGGAAGAGGCCCAACTTGCCCCTAGGTCGGCTCTGCCCCTTCCCACACAGGCGGCCAGCCCAGCAGCTGCCTGACAGACTCTGGCTCCCCCGAGCTCTCTGCCGGTGCAGGGGGCAGGAACAGACGTGTGCATGTGGTTCTGCCTTGGCCTGGGAGTGTGGACCCCCTGCCTGGCCCCCAGGCTCAGGGGCAAGGGCCCGGAGAGAGCACGACCCTGAAGCGCTTTTCTCCCGGGCTTGGGAGCATTGTCCACGCCTGCTGGGAACAGTGGCCGGGAGCGCTTGCAAACCGGCCTTTGGAGGCAGCCGGGGAGGTCTTCCAGTGGGAGAGGGCCGGTTGTGCTCAGAGGCCCCACAGGCCAGGGGCAGGACCCACCAGGGCCCCTGCCCCTGGCCAGCCTTGCCCAGACCTTCCTGGCCTCCGGGGGTACTGCCCCACCAAGGGGCAGGCTGCGGGGACTGGGTCCAGACATGTCCGTGCGCCTCCCCAGGATCATCCCCGCTGGTGCCTTTCCCCTGGGCCTAGGCCTCGGTTGAGGCCTCTTTGGAGAGGAGGTTGCTGGCAGGGGCTGTCTCCACACTGCAAGGTGCTGGAGCTCAGAGGGCCTCGTCAGAGGGAAGCGACCAGCAAAGGGCTGGATGCCCAAGACCTCTTTGACCCAGCAGCCTCAGGGCAGCAGGGAGAGCAAGAGGCCCAACTTGCCCCTAGGTCGGCTCTGCCCCGTCCCACACAGGCAGCCAGCCCAGCAGCAGCCTCTCAGTATCTGGCTCCCCCGAGCTCTCTGCCGGTGTAGGGGGCAGGAACAGACGTGTGCATGTCGTTCTGCCTTGGCCTGGGAGTGTGTTCCCCCTGCCTGGCCCCCAGGCCCAGGGGCAAGGGCCCGGAGAGAGCACCACCCCGAAGCGCTTTTCTCCCGGGCTTGGGAGCATTGTGCGTGCCTGGCGGGAACAGCGGGCGGGAGTGCTTGCAAACCGGCCTTTGGAGGCAGACGGGGAGGTCTTCCAGCGGGAGAGTGCTGGTTGTGCTCAGACGCCCCACAGGCCAGGGGCAGGACCCAGCAGTGTCCCTGCCCCTGGCAGCCTTGCCCAGACATTCCTGGCCTCCGGGGGTACTGCCCCACCAAGGGGCAGGCTGCGGGGACTGGGTCCAGACATGCTCGGGCGCCTCCCCAGGCTCATCCCCGCTGGTGCCTTTCCCCTGGTCCTAGGCCTCGGTTGAGGCCTCCTTGGAGAGGAGGTTGCTGGCAGGGGCTGTCTCCACACTGCAAGGTGCTGGAGCTTAGAGGGCCTCGTCAGAGGGAAGGGACAAGCAAGGGGCTGGATGCCCAAGACCTCTTTGGCCCAGCAGCCTCAGGGCAGCAGGGAGAGCAAGAGGCCCAAATTGCCCCTAGGTCGGCTCTGCCCCTTCCCACACAGGTGGCCATCCCAGCAGCTGCCTGACAGACTCTGGCTCCCCCGAGCTCTCTGCCGGTGCAGGGGGCAGGAACAGACGTGTGCATGTGGTTCTGCCTTGGCCTGGGAGTGTGGACCCCCTGCCTGGCCCCCAGGCTCAGGGGCAAGGGCCCGGAGAGAGCACCACCCCGAAGCGCTTTTCTCCCGGGCTTGGGAGCATTGTGTGCGCTTGGTGGGAACAGTGGGCGGGAGTGCTTGCAAACCGGCCTTTGGAGGCAGCCGGGGAGGTCTTCCAGTGGGAGAGGGCCGGTTGTGCTCAGAGGCCCCACAGGCCAGGGGCAGGACCCAGCAGGTCCCCTGCCCCTGGCCAGCCTTGCCCAGACCTTCCTGGCCTCCGGGGGTACTGCCCCACCAAGGGGCAGGCTGCGGGGACTGGGTCCAGACATGCCCGGGCGCCTCCCCAGGCTCATCCCCGCTGGTGCCTTTCCCCTGGGCCTAGGCCTCGGTTGAGGCCTCCTTGGAGAGGAGGTTGCTGGCAGGGGCTGTCTCCACACTGCAAGGTGCTGGAGCTCAGAGGGCCTCGTCAGAGGGAAGGGACCAGCAAGGGGCTGGATGCCCAAGACCTCTTTGGCCCAGCAGCCTCAGGGCAGCAGGGAGAGGAAGAGGCCCAACTTGCCCCTAGGTCGGCTCTGCCCCTTCCCACACAGGCGGCCAGCCCAGCAGCTGCCTGACAGACTCTGGCTCCCCCGAGCTCTCTGCCGGTGCAGGGGTCAGGAACAGACGTGTGCATGTGGTTCTGCCTTGGACTGGGAGTGTGGACCAACTGCCTGGCCCCAAGGCTCAGGGGCAAGGGCCCGGAGAGAGCAACACCCCGAAGCGCTTTTCTCCCGGGCTTGGGAGCATTGTGCGTGCCTGGCGGGAACAGGGGGCGGGAGTGTTGGCAAACCGGCCTTTGGAGGCAGCCGGGGAGGTCTTCCAGTGGGAGAGGGCCGGTTGTGCTCAGAGGCCCCACAAGCCAGGGGCAGGACCCAGCAGGGCCCCTGCCCCTGGCCAGCCTTGCCCAGACCTTCCTGGCCTCCGGGGGTACTGCCCCACCAAGGGGCAGGCTGCGGGGACTGGGTCCAGACATGCCCGGGCGCCTCCCCAGGCTCATCCCCGCTGGTGCCTTTCCCCTGGTCCTAGGCCTCGGTTGAGGCCTCCTTGGAGAGGAGGTTGCTGGCAGGGGCTGTCTCCACATGCAAGGTGCTGGAGCTCAGAGGGCCTCGTCAGAGGGAAGGGACAAGCAAGGGGCTGGATGCCCAAGACCTCTTTGGCCCAGCAGCCTCAGGGCAGCAGGGAGAGCAAGAGGCCCAAATTGCCCCTAGGTCGGCTCTGCCCCTTCCCACACAGGCGGCCAGCCCAGCAGCTGCCTGACAGACTCTGGCTCCCCCGAGCTCTCTGCCCTTGCAGGGGGCAGGAACAGACGTGTGCATGTGGTTCTGCCTTGGCCTAGGAGTGTGGACCCCCTGCCTGGCCCCCAGGCTCAGGGGCAAGGGCCCGGAGAGAGCACCACCCCGAAGCGCTTTTCTCCCGGGCTTGGGAGCATTGTGTGCGCTTGGTGGGAACAGTGGGCGGGAGTGCTTGCAAACCGGCCTTTGGAGGCAGCCGGGGAGGTCTTCCAGTGGGAGAGGGCCGGTTGTGCTCAGAGGCCCCACAGGCCAGGGGCAGGACCCAGCAGGTCCCCTGCCCCTGGCCAGCCTTGCCCAGACCTTCCTGGCCTCCGGGGGTACTGCCCCACCAAGGGGCAGGCTGCGGGGCCTGGGTCCAGACATGCCCGGGCGCCTCCCCAGGCTCATCCCCGCTGGTGCCTTTCCCCTGGGCCTAGGCCTCGGTTGAGGCCTCCTTGGAGAGGAGGTTGCTGGCAGGGGCTGTCTCCACACTGCAAGGTGCTGGAGCTCAGAGGGCCTCGTCAGAGGGAAGGGACCAGCAAGGGGCTGGATGCCCAAGACCTCTTTGGCCCAGCAGCCTCAGGGCAGCAGGGAGAGCAAGAGGGCCAACTTGCCCCTAGGTCGGCTCTGCCCCGTCCCACACAGGCAGCCAGCCCAGCAGCAGCCTCGCAGTATCTGGCTCCCCCGAGCTCTCTGCCGGTGCATGGGGCAGATCAGACGTGTGCATGTGGTTCTGCCTTGGCCTGGGAGTGTGGACACCCTGCCTTGCCCCCAGGCTCAGGGGCAAGGGCCCGGAGAGAGCACCACCCCCAAGCGCTTTTCTCCCGGGCTTGGGAGCATTGTGCACGCCTGCTGGGAACAGTGGGCGGGAGCGCTTGCAAACCGGCCTTTGGAGGCAGCCGGGGAGGTCTTCCAGTGGAAGAGGGCCGGTTGTGCTCAGAGGCCCCACAGGCCAGGGGCAGGACCCAGCAGGGCCCCTGCCCCTGGCCAGCCTTGCCCAGACCTTCCTGGCCTCCGGGGGTACTGCCCCACCAAGGGGCAGGCTGCGGGGACTGGGTCCAGACATGCCCGGGCGCCTCCACTGGCTCATCCCCGCTGGTGCCTTTCCCCTGGGCCTAGGCCTCGGTTGAGGCCTCCTTGGAGAGGAGGTTGCTGGCAGGGGCTGTCTCCACACTGCAAGGTGCTGGAGCTCAGAGGGCCTCGTCAGAGGGAAGGGACCAGCAAGGGGCTGGATGCCCAAGACCTCTTTGGCCCAGCAGCCTCAGGGCAGCAGGGAGAGGAAGAGGCCCAACTTGCCCCTAGGTCGGCTCTGCCCCTTCCCACACAGGCGGCCAGCCCAGCAGCTGCCTGACAGACTCTGGCTCCCCCGAGCTCTCTGCCGGTACAGGGGTCAGGAACAGACGTGTGCATGTGGTTCTGCCTTGGACTGGGAGTGTGGACCAACTGCCTGGCCCCCAGGCTCAGGGGCAAGGGCCCGGAGAGAGCAACACCCCGAAGCGCTTTTCTCCCGGGCTTGGGAGCATTGTGCGTGCCTGGCGGGAACAGGGGGCGGGAGTGTTGGCAAACCGGCCTTTGGAGGCAGCCGGGGAGGTCTTCCAGTGGGAGAGGGCCGGTTGTGCTCAGAGGCCCCACAGGCCAGGGGCAGGACCCACCAGGGCCCCTGCCCCTGGCCAGCCTTGCCCAGACCTTCCTGGCCTCCGGGGGTACTGCCCCACCAAGGGGCAGGCTGCGGGGACTGGGTCCAGACATGTCCGTGCGCCTCCCCAGGATCATCCCCGCTGGTGCCTTTCCCCTGGGCCTAGGCCTCGGTTGAGGCCTCCTTGGAGAGGAGGTTGCTGGCAGGGGCTGTCTCCACACTGCAAGGTGCTGGAGCTCAGAGGGCCTCGTCAGAGGGAAGCGACCAGCAAAAGGCTGGATGCCCAAGACCTCTTTGACCCAGCAGCCTCAGGGCAGCAGGGAGAGCAAGAGGCCCAACTTGCCCCTAGGTCGGCTCTGCGCCGTCCCACACAGGCAGCCAGCCCAGCAGCAGCCTCTCAGTATCTGGCTCCCCCGAGCTCTCTGCCGGTGTAGGGGGCAGGAACAGACGTGTGCATGTCGTTCTGCCTTGGCCTGGGAGTGTGTTCCCCCTGCCTGGCCCCCAGGCCCAGGGGCAAGGGCCCGGAGAGAGCACCACCCCGAAGCGCTTTTCTCCCGGGCTTGGGAGCATTGTGCGTGCCTGGCGGGAACAGCGGGCGGGAGTGCTTGCAAACCGGCCTTTGGAGGCAGACGGGGAGGTCTTCCAGCGGGAGAGTGCTGGTTGTGCTCAGACGCCCCACAGGCCAGGGGCAGGACCCAGCAGTGTCCCTGCCCCTGGCAGCCTTGCCCAGACATTCCTGGCCTCCGGGGGTACTGCCCCACCAAGGGGCAGGCTGCGGGGACTGGGTCCAGACATGCTCGGGCGCCTCCCCAGGCTCATCCCCGCTGGTGCCTTTCCCCTGGTCCTAGGCCTCGGTTGAGGCCTCCTTGGAGAGGAGGTTGCTGGCAGGGGCTGTCTCCACACTGCAAGGTGCTGGAGCTCAGAGGGCCTCGTCAGAGGGAAGGGACAAGCAAGGGGCTGGATGCCCAAGACCTCTTTGGCCCAGCAGCCTCAGGGCAGCAGGGAGAGCAAGAGGCCCAAATTGCCCCTAGGTCGGCTCTGCCCCTTCCCACACAGGTGGCCATCCCAGCAGCTGCCTGACAGACTCTGGCTCCCCCGAGCTCTCTGCCGGTGCAGGGGGCAGGAACAGACGTGTGCATGTGGTTCTGCCTTGGCCTGGGAGTGTGGACCCCCTGCCTGGCCCCCAGGCTCAGGGGCAAGGGCCCGGAGAGAGCACCACCCCGAAGCGCTTTTCTCCCGGGCTTGGGAGCATTGTGTGCGCTTGGTGGGAACAGTGGGCGGGAGTGCTTGCAAACCGGCCTTTGGAGGCAGCCGGGGAGGTCTTCCAGTGGGAGAGGGCCGGTTGTGCTCAGAGGCCCCACAGGCCAGGGGCAGGACCCAGCAGGTCCCCTGCCCCTGGCCAGCCTTGCCCAGACCTTCCTTTCCTCCGGGGGTACTGCCCCACCAAGGGGCAGGCTGCGGGGACTGGGTCCAGACATGCCCGGGCGCCTCCCCAGGCTCATCCCCGCTGGTGCCTTTCCCCTGGGCCTAGGCCTCGGTTGAGGCCTCCTTGGAGAGGAGGTTGCTGGCAGGGGCTGTCTCCACACTGCAAGGTGCTGGAGCTCAGAGGGCCTCGTCAGAGGGAAGGGACCAGCAAGGGGCTGGATGCCCAAGACTTCTTTGGCCCAGCAGCCTCAGGGCAGCAGGGAGAGGAAGAGGCCCAACTTGCCCCTAGGTCGGCTCTGCCCCTTCCCACACAGGCGGCCAGCCCAGCAGCTGCCTGACAGACTCTGGCTCCCCCGAGCTCTCTGCCGGTGCAGGGGTCAGGAACAGACGTGTGCATGTGGTTCTGCCTTGGACTGGGAGTGTGGACCAACTGCCTGGCCCCAAGGCTCAGGGGCAAGGGCCCGGAGAGAGCAACACCCCGAAGCGCTTTTCTCCCGGGCTTGGGAGCATTGTGCGTGCCTGGCGGGAACAGGGGGCGGGAGTGTTGGCAAACCGGCCTTTGGAGGCAGCCGGGGAGGTCTTCCAGTGGGAGAGGGCCGGTTGTGCTCAGAGGCCCCACAGGCCAGGGGCAGGACCCAGCAGGGCCCCTGCCCCTGGCCAGCCTTGCCCAGACCTTCCTGGCCTCCGGGGGTACTGCCCCACCAAGGGGCAGGCTGCGGGGACTGGGTCCAGACATGCCCGGGCGCCTCCCCAGGCTCATCCCCGCTGGTGCCTTTCCCCTGGTCCTAGGCCTCGGTTGAGGCCTCCTTGGAGAGGAGGTTGCTGGCAGGGGCTGTCTCCACACTGCAAGGTGCTGGAGCTCAGAGGGCCTCGTCAGAGGGAAGGGACAAGCAAGGGGCTGGATGCCCAAGACCTCTTTGGCCCAGCAGCCTCAGGGCAGCAGGGAGAGCAAGAGGCCCAAATTGCCCCTAGGTCGGCTCTGCCCCTTCCCACACAGGCGGCCAGCCCAGCAGCTGCCTGACAGACTCTGGCTCCCCCGAGCTCTCTGCCCTTGCAGGGGGCAGGAACAGACGTGTGCATGTGGTTCTGCCTTGGCCTAGGAGTGTGGACCCCCTGCCTGGCCCCCAGGCTCAGGGGCAAGGGCCCGGAGAGAGCACCACCCCGAAGCGCTTTTCTCCCGGGCTTGGGAGCATTGTGTGCGCTTGGTGGGAACAGTGGGCGGGAGTGCTTGCAAACCGGCCTTTGGAGGCAGCCGGGGAGGTCTTCCAGTGGGAGAGGGCCGGTTGTGCTCAAAGGCCCCACAGGCCAGGGGCAGGACCCAGCAGGTCCCCTGCCCCTGGCCAGCCTTGCCCAGACCTTCCTGGCCTCCGGGGGTACTGCCCCACCAAGGGGCAGGCTGCGGGGCCTGGGTCCAGACATGCCCGGGCGCCTCCCCAGGCTCATCCCCGCTGGTGCCTTTCCCCTGGGCCTAGGCCTCGGTTGAGGCCTCCTTGGAGAGGAGGTTGCTGGCAGGGGCTGTCTCCACACTGCAAGGTGCTGGAGCTCAGAGGGCCTCGTCAGAGGGAAGGGACCAGCAAGGGGCTGGATGCCCAAGACCTCTTTGGCCCAGCAGCCTCAGGGCAGCAGGGAGAGCAAGAGGGCCAACTTGCCCCTAGGTCGGCTCTGCCCCGTCCCACACAGGCAGCCAGCCCAGCAGCAGCCTCGCAGTATCTGGCTCCCCCGAGCTCTCTGCCGGTGCATGGGGCAGATCACACGTGTGCATGTGGTTCTGCCTTGGCCTGGGAGTGTGGACACCCTGCCTTGCCCCCAGGCTCAGGGGCAAGGGCCCGGAGAGAGCACGACCCTGAAGCGCTTTTCTCCCGGGCTTGGGAGCATTGTCCACGCCTGCTGGGAACAGTGGCCGGGAGCGCTTGCAAACCGGCCTTTGGAGGCAGCCGGGGAGGTCTTCCAGTGGGAGAGGGCCGGTTGTGCTCAGAGGCCCCACAGGCCAGGGGCAGGACCCACCAGGGCCCCTGCCCCTGGCCAGCCTTGCCCAGACCTTCCTGGCCTCCGGGGGTACTGCCCCACCAAGGGGCAGGCTGCGGGGACTGGGTCCAGACATGCTCGGGCGCCTCCCCAGGCTCATCCCCGCTGGTGCCTTTCCCCTGGGCATAGGCCTCGGTTGAGGCCTCTTTGGAGAGGAGGTTGCTGGCAGGGGCTGTCTCCACACTGCAAGGTGCTGGAGCTCAGAGGGCCTCTTCAGAGGGAAGGGACCAGCAAGGGGCTGGATCCCCAAGACCTCTTTGGCCCAGCAGCCTCAGGGCAGCAGGGAGAGGAAGAGGCCCAACTTGCCCCTAGATCGGCTCTGCCCCTTCCCACACAGGCGGCCAGCCCAGCAGCTGCCTGACAGACTCTGGCTCCCCCGAGCTCTCTGCCGGTGCAGGGGTCAGGAACAGACGTGTGCATGTGGTTCTGCCTTGGTCTGGGAGTGTGGACCAACTGCCTGGCCCCCAGGCTCAGGGGCAAGGGCCCGGAGAGAAAAACACCCCGAAGCGCTTTTCTCCCGGGCTTGGGAGCATTGTGCGTGCCTGGCGGGAACAGCGGGCGGGAGTGTTGGCAAACCGGCCTTTGGAGGCAGCCGGGGAGGTCTTCCAGTGGGAGAGGGCCGGTTGTGCTCAGAGGCCCCACAGGCCAGGGTCAGGACCCAGCAGGGCCCCTGCCCCTGGCCAGCCTTGCCCAGACCTTCCTGGCCTCCGGGGTTACTGCCCCACCAAGGGGCAGGCTGCGGGGACTGGGTCCAGACATGCCCGGGCGCCTCCCCAGGCTCATCCCCGCTGGTGCCTTTCCCCTGGGCCTAGGCCTCGGTTTAGGCCTCCTTGGAGAGGAGGTTGCTGGCAGGGGCTGTCTCCACACTGCAAGGTGCTGGCGCTCAGAGGGCCTCGTGAGAGGGAAGGGACCAGCAAGGGGCTGGATGCCCAAGACGTCTTTGGCCCAGCAGCCTCAGGGCAGCAGGGAGAGCAAGAGGCCCAACTTGCCCCTAGGTCGGCTCTGCCCCTTCCCACACAGGCGGCCAGCCCAGCAGCTGCCTGACAGACTCTGGCTCCCTCGAGCTCTCTGCCGGTGCAGGGGGCAGATCAGACGTGTGCATGTGGTTCTGCCTTGGCCTGGGAGTGTGGACACCCTGCCTTGCCCCCAGGCTCAGGGGCAAGGGCCCGGAGAGAGCACCACCCTGAAGCGCTTTTCTCCCGGGCTTAGGATCATTGTGCACGCCTGCTGGGAACAGTGGGGGGGAGCGCTTGCAAACCGGCCTTTGGAGGCAGCCGGGGAGGTCTTCCAGTGGGAGAGGGCCGGTTGTGCTCAGAGGCCCCACAGGCCAGGGGCAGGACGCAGCAGGGCCCCTGCCCCTGGCCAGCCTTGCCCAGATCTTCCTGGTCTCCGGGGGTACTGCCCCACCAAGGGGCAGGCTGCGGGGACTGGGTCCAGACATGCCCAGGCGCCTCCCCAGGCTCATCCCCGCTGGTGCCTTTCCCCTGGGCCTAGGCCTCGGTTGAGGCCTCCTTGGAGAGGAGGTTGCTGGCAGGGGCTGTCTCCACACTGCAAGGTGCTGGAGCTCAGAGGGCCTCGTCAGAGGGAAGGGACCAGCAAAGGGCTGGATGCCCAAGACCTCTTTGACCCAGCAGCCTCAGGGCAGCAGGGAGAGCAAGAGGCCCAACTTGCCCCTAGGTGGGCTCTGCCCCGTCCCACACAGGCAGCCAGCCCAGCAGCAGCCTGGCAGTCTCTGGCTCCCCCGAGCTCTCTGCCGGTGTAGGGGGCAGGAACAGACGTGTGCATGTCGTTCTGCCTTGGCCTGGGAGTGTGTTCCCCCTGCCTGGCCCCCAGGCTCAGGGGCAAGGGCCCGGAGAGAGCACCACCCCGAAGCGCTTTTCTCCCGGGCTTGGGAGCATTGTGCGTGCCTGGCGGGAACAGCGGGCGGGAGTGCTTGCAAACCGGCCTTTGGAGGCAGACGGGGAGGTCTTCCAGCGGGAGAGTGCCGGTTGTGCTCAGACGCCCCACAGGCCAGGGGCAGGACCCAGCAGTGTCCCTGCCCCTGGCAGCCTTGCCCAGACATTCCTGGCCTCCGGGGGTACTGCCCCACCAAGGGGCAGGCTGCGGGGACTGGGTCCAGACATGCTCGGGCGCCTCCCCAGGCTCATCCCCGCTGGTGCCTTTCCCCAGGGCATAGGCCTCGGTTGAGGCCTCTTTGGAGAGGAGGTTGCTGGCAGGGGCTGTCTCCACACTGCAAGGTGCCGGAGCTCAGAGGGCCTCGTCAGAGGGAAGGGACCAGCAAGGGGCTGGATCCCCAAGACCTCTTTGGCCCAGCAGCCTCAGGGCAGCAGGGAGAGGAAGAGGCCCAACTTGCCCCTAGATCGGCTCTGCCCCTTCCCACACAGGCGGCCAGCCCAGCAGCTGCCTGACAGACTCTGGCTCCCTCGAGCTCTCTGCCGGTGCAGGGGGCAGATCAGACGTGTGCATGTGGTTCTGCCTTGGTCTGGGAGTGTGGACCAACTGCCTGGCCCCCAGGCTCAGGGGCAAGGGCCCGGAGAGAAAAACACCCCGAAGCGCTTTTCTCCCGGGCTTGGGAGCATTGTGCGTGCCTGGCGGGAACAGCGGGCGGGAGTGTTGGCAAACCGGCCTTTGGAGGCAGCCGGGGAGGTCTTCCAGTGGGAGAGGGCCGGTTGTGCTCAGAGGCCCCACAGGCCAGGGGCAGGACCCAGCAGGGCCCCTGCCCCTGGCCAGCCTTGCCCAGACCTTCCTGGCCTCCGGGGTTACTGCCCCACCAAGGGGCAGGCTGCGGGGACTGGGTCCAGACATGCCCGGGCGCCTCCCCAGGCTCATCCCCGCTGGTGCCTTTCCCCTGGGCCTAGGCCTCGGTTTAGGCCTCCTTGGAGAGGAGGTTGCTGGCAGGGGCTGTCTCCACACTGCAAGGTGCTGGAACTCAGAGGGCCTCGTGAGAGGGAAGGGACCAGCAAGGGGCTGGATGCCCAAGACGTCTTTGGCCCAGCAGCCTCAGGGCAGCAGGGAGAGCAAGAGGCCCAACTTGCCCCTAGGTCGGCTCTGCCCCTTCCCACACAGGCGGCCAGCCCAGCAGCTGCCTGACAGACTCTGGCTCCCTCGAGCTCTCTGCCGGTGCAGGGGGCAGATCAGACGTGTGCATGTGGTTCTGCCTTGGCCTGGGAGTGTGGACACCCTGCCTTGCCCCCAGGCTCAGGGGCAAGGGCCCGGAGAGAGCACCACCCTGAAGCGCTTTTCTCCCGGGCTTAGGATCATTGTGCACGCCTGCTGGGAACAGTGGGCGGGAGCGCTTGCAAACCGGCCTTTGGAGGCAGCCGGGGAGGTCTTCCAGTGGGAGAGGGCCGGTTGTGCTCAGAGGCCCCACAGGCCAGGGGCAGGACGCAGCAGGGCCCCTGCCCCTGGCCAGCCTTGCCCAGATCTTCCTGGTCTCCGGGGGTACTGCCCCACCAAGGGGCAGGCTGCGGGGACTGGGTCCAGACATGCCCAGGCGCCTCCCCAGGCTCATCCCCGCTGGTGCCTTTCCCCTGGGCCTAGGCCTCGGTTGAGGCCTCCTTGGAGAGGAGGTTGCTGGCAGGGGCTGTCTCCACACTGCAAGGTGCTGGAGCTCAGAGGGCCTCGTCAGAGGGAAGGGACCAGCAAAGGGCTGGATGCCCAAGACCTCTTTGACCCAGCAGCCTCAGGGCAGCAGGGAGAGCAAGAGGCCCAACTTGCCCCTAGGTGGGCTCTGCCCCGTCCCACACAGGCAGCCAGCCCAGCAGCAGCCTGGCAGTCTCTGGCTCCCCCGAGCTCTCTGCCGGTGTAGGGGGCAGGAACAGACGTGTGCATGTCGTTCTGCCTTGACCTGGGAGTGTGTTCCCCCTGCCTGGCCCCCAGGCTCAGGGGCAAGGGCCCGGAGAGAGCACCACCCCGAAGCGCTTTTCTCCCGGGCTTGGGAGCATTGTGCGTGCCTGGCGGGAACAGCGGGCGGGAGTGCTTGCAAACCGGCCTTTGGAGGCAGACGGGGAGGTCTTCCAGCGGGAGAGTGCCGGTTGTGCTGAGACGCCCCACAGGCCAGGGGCAGGACCCAGCAGTGTCCCTGCCCCTGGCAGCCTTGCCCAGACATTCCTGGCCTCCGGGGGTACTGCCCCACCAAGGGGCAGGCTGCGGGGACTGGGTCCAGACATGCTCGGGCGCCTCCCCAGGCTCATCCCCGCTGGTGCCTTTCCCCTGGGCATAGGCCTCGGTTGAGGCCTCTTTGGAGAGGAGGTTGCTGGCAGGGGCTGTCTCCACACTGCAAGGTGCTGGAGCTCAGAGGGCCTCGTCAGAGGGAAGGGACCAGCAAGGGGCTGGATCCCCAAGACCTCTTTGGCCCAGCAGCCTCAGGGCAGCAGGGAGAGGAAGAGGCCCAACTTGCCCCTAGATCGGCTCTGCCCCTTCCCACACAGGCGGCCAGCCCAGCAGCTGCCTGACAGACTCTGGCTCCCCCGAGCTCTCTGCCGGTGCAGGGGTCAGGAACAGACGTGTGCATGTGGTTCTGCCTTGGTCTGGGAGTGTGGACCAACTGCCTGGCCCCCAGGCTCAGGGGCAAGGGCCCGGAGAGAAAAACACCCCGAAGCGCTTTTCTCCCGGGCTTGGGAGCATTGTGCGTGCCTGGCGGGAACAGCGGGCGGGAGTGTTGGCAAACCGGCCTTTGGAGGCAGCCGGGGAGGTCTTCCAGTGGGAGAGGGCCGGTTGTGCTCAGAGGCCCCACAGGCCAGGGGCAGGTCCCAGCAGGGCCCCTGCCCCTGGCCAGCCTTGCCCAGACCTTCCTGGCCTCCGGGGTTACTGCCCCACCAAGGGGCAGGCTGCGGGGACTGGGTCCAGACATGCCCGGGCGCCTCCCCAGGCTCATCCCCGCTGGTGCCTTTCCCCTGGGCCTAGGCCTCGGTTTAGGCCTCCTTGGAGAGGAGGTTGCTGGCAGGGGCTGTCTCCACACTGCAAGGTGCTGGCGCTCAGAGGGCTTCGTGAGAGGGAAGGGACCAGCAAGGGGCTGGATGCCCAAGACGTCTTTGGCCCAGCAGCCTCAGGGCAGCAGGGAGAGCAAGAGGCCCAACTTGCCCCTAGGTCGGCTCTGCCCCTTCCCACACAGGCGGCCAGCCCAGCAGCTGCCTGACAGACTCTGGCTCCCTCGAGCTCTCTGCCGGTGCAGGGGGCAGATCAGACGTGTGCATGTGGTTCTGCCTTGGCCTGGGAGTGTGGACACCCTGCCTTGCCCCCAGGCTCAGGGGCAAGGGCCCGGAGAGAGCACCACCCTGAAGCGCTTTTCTCCCGGGCTTAGGATCATTGTGCACGCCTGCTGGGAACAGTGGGGGGGAGCGCTTGCAAACCGGCCTTTGGAGGCAGCCGGGGAGGTCTTCCAGTGGGAGAGGGCCGGTTGTGCTCAGAGGCCCCACAGGCCAGGGGCAGGACGCAGCAGGGCCCCTGCCCCTGGCCAGCCTTGCCCAGATCTTCCTGGTCTCCGGGGGTACTGCCCCACCAAGGGGCAGGCTGCGGGGACTGGGTCCAGACATGCCCAGGCGCCTCCCCAGGCTCATCCCCGCTGGTGCCTTTCCCCTGGGCCTAGGCCTCGGTTGAGGCCTCCTTGGAGAGGAGGTTGCTGGCAGGGGCTGTCTCCACACTGCAAGGTGCTGGAGCTCAGAGGGCCTCGTCAGAGGGAAGGGACCAGCAAAGGGCTGGATGCCCAAGACCTCTTTGACCCAGCAGCCTCAGGGCAGCAGGGAGAGCAAGAGGCCCAACTTGCCCCTAGGTGGGCTCTGCCCCGTCCCACACAGGCAGCCAGCCCAGCAGCAGCCTGGCAGTCTCTGGCTCCCCCGAGCTCTCTGCCGGTGTAGGGGGCAGGAACAGACGTGTGCATGTCGTTCTGCCTTGGCCTGGGAGTGTGTTCCCCCTGCCTGGCCCCCAGGCTCAGGGGCAAGGGCCCGGAGAGAGCACCACCCCGAAGCGCTTTTCTCCCGGGCTTGGGAGCATTGTGCGTGCCTGGCGGGAACAGCGGGCGGGAGTGCTTGCAAACCGGCCTTTGGAGGCAGACGGGGAGGTCTTCCAGCGGGAGAGTGCCGGTTGTGCTCAGACGCCCCACAGGCCAGGGGCAGGACCCAGCAGTGTCCCTGCCCCTGGCAGCCTTGCCCAGACATTCCTGGCCTCCGGGGGTACTGCCCCACCAAGGGGCAGGCTGCGGGGACTGGGTCCAGACATGCTCGGGCGCCTCCCCAGGCTCATCCCCGCTGGTGCCTTTCCCCTGGGCATAGGCCTCGGTTGAGGCCTCTTTGGAGAGGAGGTTGCTGGCAGGGGCTGTCTCCACACTGCAAGGTGCCGGAGCTCAGAGGGCCTCGTCAGAGGGAAGGGACCAGCAAGGGGCTGGATCCCCAAGACCTCTTTGGCCCAGCAGCCTCAGGGCAGGAGGGAGAGGAAGAGGCCCAACTTGCCCCTAGATCGGCTCTGCCCCTTCCCACACAGGCGGCCAGCCCAGCAGCTGCCTGACAGACTCTGGCTCCCCCGAGCTCTCTGCCGGTGCAGGGGTCAGAAACAGACGTGTGCATGTGGTTCTGCCTTGGTCTGGGAGTGTGGACCAACTGCCTGGCCCCCAGGCTCAGGGGCAAGGGCCCGGAGAGAAAAACACCCCGAAGCGCTTTTCTCCCGGGCTTGGGAGCATTGTGCGTGCCTGGCGGGAACAGCGGGCGGGAGTGTTGGCAAACCGGCCTTTGGAGGCAGCCGGGGAGGTCTTCCAGTGGGAGAGGGCCGGTTGTGCTCAGAGGCCCCACAGGCCAGGGGCAGGTCCCAGCAGGGCCCCTGCCCCTGGCCAGCCTTGCCCAGACCTTCCTGGCCTCCGGGGTTACTGCCCCACCAAGGGGCAGGCTGCGGGGACTGGGTCCAGACATGCCCGGGCGCCTCCCCAGGCTCATCCCCGCTGGTGCCTTTCCCCTGGGCCTAGGCCTCGGTTTAGGCCTCCTTGGAGAGGAGGTTGCTGGCAGGGGCTGTCTCCACACTGCAAGGTGCTGGCGCTCAGAGGGCTTCGTGAGAGGGAAGGGACCAGCAAGGGGCTGGATTCCCAAGACGTCTTTGGCCCAGCAGCCTCAGGGCAGCAGGGAGAGCAAGAGGCCCAACTTGCCCCTAGGTCGGCTCTGCCCCTTCCCACACAGGCGGCCAGCCCAGCAGCTGCCTGACAGACTCTGGCTCCCTCGAGCTCTCTGCCGGTGCAGGGGGCAGATCAGACGTGTGCATGTGGTTCTGCCTTGGCCTGGGAGTGTGGACACCCTGCCTTGCCCCCAGGCTCAGGGGCAAGGGCCCGGAGAGAGCACCACCCTGAAGCGCTTTTCTCCCGGGCTTAGGATCATTGTGCACGCCTGCTGGGAACAGTGGGGGGGAGCGCTTGCAAACCGGCCTTTGGAGGCAGCCGGGGAGGTCTTCCAGTGGGAGAGGGCCGGTTGTGCTCAGAGGCCCCACAGGCCAGGGGCAGGACGCAGCAGGGCCCCTGCCCCTGGCCAGCCTTGCCCAGATCTTCCTGGTCTCCGGGGGTACTGCCCCACCAAGGGGCAGGCTGCGGGGACTGGGTCCAGACATGCCCAGGCGCCTCCCCAGGCTCATCCCCGCTGGTGCCTTTCCCCTGGGCCTAGGCCTCGGTTGAGGCCTCCTTGGAGAGGAGGTTGCTGGCAGGGGCTGTCTCCACACTGCAAGGTGCTGGAGCTCAGAGGGCCTCGTCAGAGGGAAGGGACCAGCAAAGGGCTGGATGCCCAAGACCTCTTTGACCCAGCAGCCTCAGGGCAGCAGGGAGAGCAAGAGGCCCAACTTGCCCCTAGGTGGGCTCTGCCCCGTCCCACACAGGCAGCCAGCCCAGCAGCAGCCTGGCAGTCTCTGGCTCCCCCGAGCTCTCTGCCGGTGTAGGGGGCAGGAACAGACGTGTGCATGTCGTTCTGCCTTGGCCTGGGAGTGTGTTCCCCCTGCCTGGCCCCCAGGCTCAGGGGCAAGGGCCCGGAGAGAGCACCACCCCGAAGCGCTTTTCTCCCGGGCTTGGGAGCATTGTGCGTGCCTGGCGGGAACAGCGGGCGGGAGTGCTTGCAAACCGGCCTTTGGAGGCAGACGGGGAGGTCTTCCAGCGGGAGAGTGCCGGTTGTGCTCAGACGCCCCACAGGCCAGGGGCAGGACCCAGCAGTGTCCCTGCCCCTGGCAGCCTTGCCCAGACATTCCTGGCCTCCGGGGGTACTGCCCCACCAAGGGGCAGGCTGCGGGGACTGGGTCCAGACATGCTCGGGCGCCTCCCCAGGCTCATCCCCGCTGGTGCCTTTCCCCTGGGCATAGGCCTCGGTTGAGGCCTCTTTGGAGAGGAGGTTGCTGGCAGGGGCTGTCTCCACACTGCAAGGTGCCGGAGCTCAGAGGGCCTCGTCAGAGGGAAGGGACCAGCAAGGGGCTGGATCCCCAAGACCTCTTTCGCCCAGCAGCCTCAGGGCAGGAGGGAGAGGAAGAGGCCCAACTTGCCCCTAGATCGGCTCTGCCCCTTCCCACACAGGCGGCCAGCCCAGCAGCTGCCTGACAGACTCTGGCTCCCCCGAGCTCTCTGCCGGTGCAGGGGTCAGAAACAGACGTGTGCATGTGGTTCTGCCTTGGTCTGGGAGTGTGGACCAACTGCCTGGCCCCCAGGCTCAGGGGCAAGGGCCCGGAGAGAAAAACACCCCGAAGCGCTTTTCTCCCGGGCTTGGGAGCATTGTGCGTGCCTGGCGGGAACAGCGGGCGGGAGTGTTGGCAAACCGGCCTTTGGAGGCAGCCGGGGAGGTCTTCCAGTGGGAGAGGGCCGGTTGTGCTCAGAGGCCCCACAGGCCAGGGGCAGGACCCAGCAGTGTCCCTGCCCCTGGCAGCCTTGCCCAGACATTCCTGGCCTCCGGGGGTACTGCCCCACCAAGGGGCAGGCTGCGGGGACTGGGTCCAGACATGCTCGGGCGCCTCCCCAGGCTCATCCCCGCTGGTGCCTTTCCCCTGGTCCTAGGCCTCGGTTGAGGCCTCCTTGGAGAGGAGGTTGCTGGCAGGGGCTGTCTCCACACTGCAAGGTGCTGGAGCTCAGAGGGCCTCGTCAGAGGGAAGGGACAAGCAAGGGGCTGGATGCCCAAGACCTCTTTGGCCCAGCAGCCTCAGGGCAGCAGGGAGAGCAAGAGGCCCAAATTGCCCCTAGGTCGGCTCTGCCCCTTCCCACACAGGTGGCCAGCCCAGCAGCTGCCTGACAGACTCTGGCTCCCCCGAGCTCTCTGCCGGTGCAGGGGGCAGGAACAGACGTGTGCATGTGGTTCTGCCTTGGCCTGGGAGTGTGGACCCCCTGCCTGGCCCGCAGGCTCAGGGGCAAGGGCCCGGAGAGAGCACCACCCCGAAGCGCTTTTCTCCCGGGCTTGGGAGCATTGTGTGCGCTTGGTGGGAACAGTGGGCGGGAGTGCTTGCAAACCGGCCTTTGGAGGCAGCCGGGGAGGTCTTCCAGTGGGAGAGGGCCGGTTGTGCTCAGAGGCCCCACAGGCCAGGGGCAGGACCCAGCAGGTCCCCTGCCCCTGGCCAGCCTTGCCCAGACCTTCCTGGCCTCCGGGGGTACTGCCCCACCAAGGGGCAGGCTGCGGTGACTGGGTCCAGACATGCCCGGGCGCCTCCCCAGGCTCATCCCCGCTGGTGCCTTTCCCCTGGGCCTAGGCCTCGGTTGAGGCCTCCTTGGAGAGGAGGTTGCTGGCAGGGGCTGTCTCCACACTGCAAGGTGCTGGAGCTCAGAGGGCCTCGTCAGAGGGAAGGGACCAGCAAGGGGCTGGATGCCCAAGACCTCTTTGGCCCAGCAGCCTCAGGGCAGCAGGGAGAGGAAGAGGCCCAACTTGCCCCTAGGTCGGCTCTGCCCCTTCCCACACAGGCGGCCAGCCCAGCAGCTGCCTGACAGACTCTGGCTCCCCCGAGCTCTCTGCCGGTGCAGGGGTCAGGAACAGACGTGTGCATGTGGTTCTGCCTTGGACTGGGAGTGTGGACCAACTGCCTGGCCCCCAGGCTCAGGGGCAAGGGCCCGGAGAGAGCAACACCCCGAAGCGCTTTTCTCCCGGGCTTGGGAGCATTGTGCGTGCCTGGCGGGAACAGGGGGCGGGAGTGTTGGCAAACCGGCCTTTGGAGGCAGCCGGGGAGGTCTTCCAGTGGGAGAGGGCCGGTTGTGCTCAGAGGCCCCACAGGCCAGGGGCAGGACCCAGCAGGGCCCCTGACCCTGGCCAGCCTTGCCCAGACCTTCCTGGCCTCCGGGGGTACTGCCCCACCAAGGGGCAGGCTGCGGGGACTGGGTCCAGACATGCCCGGGCGCCTCCCCAGGCTCATCCTCGCTGGTGCCTTTCCCCTGGTCCTAGGCCTCGGTTGAGGCCTCCTTGGAGAGGAGGTTGCTGGCAGGGGCTGTCTCCACACTGCAAGGTGCTGGAGCTCAGAGGGCCTCGTCAGAGGGAAGGGACAAGCAAGGGGCTGGATGCCCAAGACCTCTTTGGCCCAGCAGCCTCAGGGCAGCAGGGAGAGCAAGAGGCCCAAATTGCCCCTAGGTCGGCTCTGCCCCTTCCCACACAGGCGGCCAGCCCAGCAGCTGCCTGACAGACTCTGGCTCCCCCGAGCTCTCTGCCCTTGCAGGGGGCAGGAACAGACGTGTGCATGTGGTTCTGCCTTGGCCTAGGAGTGTGGACCCCCTGCCTGGCCCCCAGGCTCAGGGGCAAGGGCCCGGAGAGAGCACCACCCCGAAGCGCTTTTCTCCCGGGCTTGGGAGCATTGTGTGCGCTTGGTGGGAACAGTGGGCGGGAGTGCTTGCAAACCGGCCTTTGGAGGCAGCCGGGGAGGTCTTCCAGTGGGAGAGGGCCGGTTGTGCTCAGAGGCCCCACAGGCCAGGGGCAGGACCCACCAGGGCCCCTGCCCCTGGCCAGCCTTGCCCAGACCTTCCTGGCCTCCGGGGGTACTGCCCCACCAAGGGGCAGGCTGCGGGGCCTGGGTCCAGACATGCCCGGGCGCCTCCCCAGGCTCATCCCCGCTGGTGCCTTTCCCCTGGGCCTAGGCCTCGGTTGAGGCCTCCTTGGAGAGGAGGTTGCTGGCAGGGGCTGTCTCCACACTGCAAGGTGCTGGAGCTCAGAGGGCCTCGTCAGAGGGAAGGGACCAGCAAGGGGCTGGATGCCCAAGACCTCTTTGGCCCAGCAGCCTCAGGGCAGCAGGGAGAGCAAGAGGGCCAACTTGCCCCTAGGTCGGCTCTGCCCCGTCCCACACAGGCAGCCAGCCCAGCAGCAGCCTGGCAGTCTCTGGCTCCCCCGAGCTCTCTGCCGGTGTAGGGGGCAGGAACAGACGTGTGCATGTCGTTCTGCCTTGGCCTGGGAGTGTGTTCCCCCTGCCTGGCCCCCAGGCTCAGGGGCAAGGGCCCGGAGAGAGCACCACCCCGAAGCGCTTTTCTCCCGGGCTTGGGAGCATTGTGCGTGCCTGGCGGGAACAGCGGGCGGGAGTGCTTGCAAACCGGCCTTTGGAGGCAGACGGGGAGGTCTTCCAGCGGGAGAGTGCCGGTTGTGCTCAGACGCCCCACAGGCCAGGGGCAGGACCCAGCAGTGTCCCTGCCCCTGGCAGCCTTGCCCAGACATTCCTGGCCTCCGGGGGTACTGCCCCACCAAGGGGCAGGCTGCGGGGACTGGGTCCACACATGCTCGGGCGCCTCCCCAGGCTCATCCCCGCTAGTGCCTTTCCCCTGGGCATAGGCCTCGGTTGAGGCCTCTTTGGAGAGGAGGTTGCTGGCAGGGGCTGTCTCCACACTGCAAGGTGCTGGAGCTCAGAGGGCCTCGTCAGAGGGAAGGGACCAGCAAGGGGCTGGATCCCCAAGACCTCTTTGGCCCAGCAGCCTCAGGGCAGCAGGGAGAGGAAGAGGCCCAACTTGCCCCTAGATCGGCTCTGCCCCTTCCCACACAGGCGGCCAGCCCAGCAGCTGCCTGACAGACTCTGGCTCCCCCGAGCTCTCTGCCGGTGCAGGGGTCAGAAACAGACGTGTGCATGTGGTTCTGCCTTGGTCTGGGAGTGTGGACCAACTGCCTGGCCCCCAGGCTCAGGGGCAAGGGCCCGGAGAGAAAAACACCCCGAAGCGCTTTTCTCCCGGGCTTGGGAGCATTGTGCGTGCCTGGCGGGAACAGCGGGCGGGAGTGTTGGCAAACCGGCCTTTGGAGGCAGCCGGGGAGGTCTTCCAGTGGGAGAGGGCCGGTTGTGCTCAGAGGCCCCACAGGCCAGGGGCAGGACCCAGCAGGGCCCCTGCCCCTGGCCAGCCTTGCCCAGACCTTCCTGGCCTCCGGGGTTACTGCCCCACCAAGGGGCAGGCTGCGGGGACTGGGTCCAGACATGCCCGGGCGCCTCCCCAGGCTCATCCCCGCTGGTGCCTTTCCCCTGGGCCTAGGCCTCGGTTTAGGCCTCCTTGGAGAGGAGGTTGCTGGCAGGGGCTGTCTCCACACTGCAAGGTGCTGGCGCTCAGAGGGCCTCGTGAGAGGGAAGGGACCAGCAAGGGGCTGGATGCCCAAGACCTCTTTGGCCCAGCAGCCTCAGGGCAGCAGGGAGAGCAAGAGGCCCAACTTGCCCCTAGGTCGGCTTTGCCCCTTCCCACACAGGCGGCCAGCCCAGCAGCTGCCTGACAGACTCTGGCTCCCTCGAGCTCTCTGCCGGTGCAGGGGGCAGTTCAGACGTGTGCATGTGGTTCTGCCTTGGCCTGGGAGTGTGGACACCCTGCCTTGCCCCCAGGCTCAGGGGCAAGGGCCCGGAGAGAGCACCACCCTGAAGCGCTTTTCTCCCGGGCTTAGGATCATTGTGCACGCCTGCTGGGAACAGTGGGCGGGAGCGCTTGCAAACCGGCCTTTGGAGGCAGCCGGGGAGGTCTTCCAGTGGGAGAGGGCCGGTTGTGCTCAGAGGCCCCACAGGCCAGGGGCAGGACGCAGCAGGGCCCCTGCCCCTGGCCAGCCTTGCCCAGATCTTCCTGGTCACCGGGGGTACTGCCCCACCAAGGGGCAGGCTGCGGGGACTGGGTCCAGACATGCCCGGGCGCCTCCCCAGGCTCATCCCCGCTGGTGCCTTTCCCCTGGGCCTAGGCCTCGGTTGAGGCCTCCTTGGAGAGGAGGTTGCTGGCAGGGGCTGTCTCCACACTGCAAGGTGCTGGAGCTCAGAGGGCCTCGTCAGAGGGAAGGGACCAGCAAGGGGCTGGATGCCCAAGACCTCTTTGGCCCAGCAGCCTCAGGGCAGCAGGGAGAGCAAGAGGCCCAACTTACCCCTAGGGCGGCTCTGCCCCTTCCCACACAGGCGGCCAACCCAGCAGCTGCCTGACACTCTGGCACCCCCAAGCTCTCTGCCGGTGCAGGGGGCAGGAACAGACGTGTGCATGTGGTTCTGCCTTGGTCTGGGAGTGTGTTCCCCCTGCCATGCCCACAGGCTCAGGGGCAAGGGCCCGGAGAGAGCACCACCCCGAAGCGCTTTTCTCCCGGGCTTGGGAGCATTGTGCGTGCCTGGCGGGAACAGCGGGCGGGAGTGTTGGCAAACCGGCCTTTGGAGGCAGCCGGGGAGGTCTTCCAGTGGGAGAGGGCCGCTTGTGCTCAGAGGCCCCACAGGCCAGGGGCAGGACCCAGCAGGGCCCCTGCCCCTGGCCAGCCTTGCCCAGACCTTCCTGGCCTCCGGGGGTACTGCCCCACCAAGGGGCAGGCTGCGGGGCCTGGGTCCAGACATGTCCGTGCGCCTCCCCCGGATCATCCCCGCTGGTGCCTTTTCCCTGGGTGTAGGCCTCGGTTGAGGCCTCTTTGGAGAGGAGGTTGCTGGCAGGGGCTGTCTCCACACTGCAAGGTGCTGGAGCTCAGAGGGCCTCGTCAGAGGGAAGGGACCAGCAAAGGGCTGGATGCCCAAGACCTCTTTGACCCAGCAGCCTCAGGGAAGCAGGGAGAGCAAGAGGCCCAACTTACCCCTAGGTCGGCTCTGCCCCGTCCCACACAGGCAGCCAGCCCAGAAGCAGCCTGGCAGTCTCTGGCTCCCCCGAGCTCTCTGCCGGTGTAGGGGGCAGGAACAGACGTGTGCATGTGGTTCTGCCTTGGCCTGGGAGTGTGTTCCCCCTGCCTGTCCCCCAGGCTCAGGGGCAAGGGCCCGGAGAGAGCACCACCCCGAAGCGCTTTTCTCCCGGGCTTGGGAGCATTGTGCGTGGCTGTCGGGAACAGCGGACATGAGTGCTTTCAAACCGGCCTTTGGAGGCAGCCCGGGAGGTCTTCCAACGGCCCGGAGAGAGCACCACCCCAAAATGCTTTTCTCCCGGGCTTGGGAGCATTGTGCGTGGCTGGCGGAAGCAGCGGGAATGAGTACTTACAAACCGGCCTTTGGAGGCAGCCGGGGAGGTCTTGAAAGTGCCCGGAGAGAGCACCACCCCGAAGCGCTTTTCTCCCGGGCTTGGGAGCATTGTGCCTGGCTGGCGGGAACAGCAGGCAGGAGTGCTTGCAAACTGGCCTTTGGAGGCAGCCGGGGAGGTCTTCCAAGGGCCCGGAGTGAGCACCACCCCAAAATGCTTTTCTCCCGGGCTTGGGAGCATTGTGTGCGGCTGGTGGGAACAACGGGCATGAGTGCTTGCAAACCGGCCTTTGGAGGCAGCCGGGGACGTCTTCCAAGGGCCCGGAGAGAGCACCACCCCGAAGCACTTTTCTCCCGGGCTTGGGAGCATTGTGCGTGGCTGGCGGGAACAGCAGGAAGGAGTCCTTGCAAACCGGCCTTTGGAGGCAGCGGGGGAGGTCTTCCAAGGGCCTGTAGAGAGCACCACCCCGAAGCGCTTTTCTCCCGGGCTTGGGAGTATTGTGCGCGGGTGGCGGGAACAGCAGGCAGGAGTGCTTGAAAACCGGCCTTTGCAGGCAGCTGGGGAGGTCTTCCAGGGCCCGGTGTGAGCACCACCCCAAAAAGCTTTTCTCCCGGGCTTAGGAGCATTGTGCGCGGCTGGTGGGAACAGCGGGCATGAGTGCTTGCAAACCGGCCTTTGGAGGCAGCCGGGGACGTCTTCCAAGGGCCCGGAGAGAGCACCACCCCGAAGCACTTTTCTCCCGGGCTTGGGAGCATTGTGCGTGGCTGGCGGGAACAGCAGGAAGGAGTCCTTGCAAACCGGCCTTTGGAGGCAGCGGGGGAGGTCTTCCAAGGGCCTGTAGAGAGCACCACACCGAAGTGCTTTTCTCCCGGGCTTGGGAGCATTGTGCGCGGGTGGCGGGAACAGCAGGCAGGAGTGCTTGAAAACCGTCCTTTGGAGGCAGCCGGGGAGGTCTTCCAGGGCCCGGTGTGAGCACCACCCCAAAATGCTTTTCTCCCGGGCTTGGGAGCATTGTGCGTGGCTGGTGGGAACAGCGGGCGGGAGTGCTTGCAAACCGGCCTTTGGAGGCAGCCGGGGAGGCCTTCCAAGGGCCAGGAGAGAGCACCACCCAGAAGCGCTTTTCTCCCGGGCTTGGAACATTTGCGCGGATGGCGGGAACAGCGAGTGGGAGTGCTTCCAAACCGGCCTTTGGGGGCACCCCGGGAGGTCTTCCATGGGCACGGAGAGAACACCACCCCGAAGCGCTTTTCTCCGGGGTTTTGGAGGATTGTGCGTGGCTGGCGGGAACAGCGAGTGGGAGTGCTTGCAAACCGGCCTTTGGGGGCAGCCAGGGAGGTCCTCCATTGGCACGGAGAGAACACCACCCCGAAGCGCTTTTCTCCCGGGCTTGGGAGCATTGTGCGAGGCTGGCGGGAACAGCGGGCGGGAGTGCTTGCAAACCGGCCTTTGGAGGCAGCATGGGAGGTCTTCCAAGGGCCCGGAGAGAGCACCATCCCGAAGCACTTTTCTCCCGGAATTGGGAGCATTGTGCGCGGCTATCGGGAACAGCGGACGTGAGTGCTTGCAAACCGGCCTTTCGAGGCAGCCGGGGAGGTCTTCCAAGGGCCCGGAGAGAGCACCACCCCAAAATGTTTTTCTCCCGGGCATGGGAGCATTATGTGCGGCTGGCGGGTCAGCGGGAGGGAGTTCTTGAAAACCAGCCTTTGGAGGCAGCCGGGGAGGTCTTCCAAGGGCCGGGAGAGAGCACCACCCCGAAGCGCTTTTCTCCCGGGCTTGGGAGCATTGTGCGTGCCTGGCGGGAACAGCGGGGGGGAGTGCTTGCAAACCTTCCTTTGGAGGCAGACGGGGAGGTCTTCCAGCGGGAGAGTGCCGGTTGTGCTCAGACGCCCCACAGGCCAGGGGCAGGACCCAGCAGTGTCCCTGCCCGTGGCAGCCTTGCCCAGACCTTCCTGGCCTCCGGGGGTACTGCCCCACCAAGGGGCAGGCTGCGGGGACTGGGTCCAGACATGCCCGGGCGCCTCCCCAGGCTCATCCCCGCTGGTGCCTTTCCCCTGGGCCTAGGCCTCGGTTTAGGCCTCCTTGGAGAGGAGGTTGCTGGCAGGGGCTGTCTCCACACTGCAAGGTGCTGGAGCTCAGAGGGCCTCGTCAGAGGGAAGGGACCAGCAAGGGGCTGGATGCCCAAGACCTCTTTGGCCCAGCAGCCTCATGGCAGCAGGGAGAGCAAGAGGCCCAACTTGCCCCTAGGTCGTACTACCCCTTCCCACACAGGCGGCCAGCCCAGCAGCTGCCTGACAGACTCTGGCTCCCCCGAGCTCTCTGCCGGTGCATGGGGCAGATCAGACGTGTGCATGTGGTTCTGCCTTGGCCTGGGAGTGTGGACACCCTGCCTTGCCCCCAGGCTCAGGGGCAAGGGCCCGGA
Source organism: Dama dama (assembly GCF_033118175.1). Classification (NCBI taxonomy): domain Eukaryota; kingdom Metazoa; phylum Chordata; class Mammalia; order Artiodactyla; family Cervidae; genus Dama; species Dama dama. The sequence continues at coordinate 2,305,748 of NW_026870972.1, forward strand.
GAGAGCACCACCCCGAAGCGCTTTTCTCCCGGGCTTGGGAGCATTGTGCACGCCTGCTGGGAACAGTGGGCGGGAGCGCTTGCAAACCGGCCTTTGGAGGCAGCCGGGGAGGTCTTCCAGTGGAAGAGGGCCGGTTGTGCTCAGAGGCCCCACAGGCCAGGGGCAGGACCCAGCAGGGCCCCTGCCCCTGGCCAGCCTTGCCCAGACCTTCCTGGCCTCCGGGGGTACTGCACCACCAAGGGGCAGGCTGCGGGGACTGGGTCCAGACATGCCCGGGCGCCTCCCCAGGCTCATCCCCGCTGGTGCCTTTCCCCTGGGCCTAGGCCTCGGTTGAGGCCTCCTTGGAGAGGAGGTTGCTGGCAGGGGCTGTCTCCACACTGCAAGGTGCTGGAGCTCAGAGGGCCTCGTCAGAGGGAAGGGACCAGCAAGGGGCTGGATGCCCAAGACCTCTTTGGCCCAGCAGCCTCAGGGCAGCAGGGAGAGGAAGAGGCCCAACTTGCCCCTAGGTCGGCTCTGCCCCTTCCCACACAGGCGGCCAGCCCAGCAGCTGCCTGACAGACTCTGGCTCCCCCGAGCTCTCTGCCGGTGCAGGGGTCAGGAACAGACGTGTGCATGTGGTTCTACCTTGGACTGGGAGTGTGGACCAACTGCCTGGCCCCCAGGCTCAGGGGCAAGGGCCCGGAGAGAGCAACACCCCGAAGGGCTTTTCTCCCGGGCTTGGGAGCATTGTGCGTGCCTGGCGGGAACAACGGGCGGGAGTGTTGGCAAACCGGCCTTTGGAGGCAGCCGGGGAGGTCTTCCAGTGGGAGAGGGCCGGTTGTGCTCAGAGGCCCCACAGGCCAGGGGCAGGACCCAGCAGGGCCCCTGCCCCTGGCCAGCCTTGCCCAGACCTTCCTGGCCTCCGGGGGTACTGCCCCACCAAGGGGCAGGCTGCGGGGACTGGGTCCAGACATGCCCGGGCGCCTCCCCAGGCTCATCCCCGCTGGTGCCTTTCCCCTGGGCCTAGGCCTCGGTTGAGGCCTCCTTGGAGAGGAGGTTGCTGGCAGGGGCTGCCTCCACACTGCAAGGTGCTGGAGCTCAGAGGGCCTCGTCAGAGGGAAGGGACAAGCAAGGGGCTGGATGCCCAAGACCTCTTTGGCCCAGCAGCCTCAGGGCAGCAGGGAGAGCAAAAGGCCCAAATTGCCCCTAGGTCGGCTCTGCCCCTTCCCACACAGGCGGCCAGCCCAGCAGCTGCCTGACAGACTCTGGCTCCCCCGAGCTCTCTGCCGGTGCAGGGGGCAGGAACAGACGTGTGCATGTGGTTCTGCCTTGGCCTGGGAGTGTGGACCCCCTGCCTGGCCCCCAGGCTCAGGGGCAAGGGCCCGGAGAGAGCACCACCCCGAAGCGCTTTTCTCCCGGGCTTGGGAGCATTGTGTGGGCTTGGTGGGAACAATGGGCGGGAGTGCTTGCAAACCGGCCTTTGGAGGCAGCCGGGGAGGTCTTCCAGTGGGAGAGGGCCGGTTGTGCTCAGAGGCCCCACAGGCCAGGGGCAGGACCCAGCAGGTCCCCTGCCCCTGGCCAGCCTTGCCCACACCTTCCTGGCCTCCGGGGGTACTGCCCCACCAAGGGGCAGGCTGCGGGGACTGGGTCCAGACATGCCCGCGCGCCTCCCCAGGCTCATCCCCGCTGGTGCCTTTCCCCTGGGCCTAGGCCTCGTTTGAGGCCTCCTTGGAGAGGAGGTTGCTGGCAGGGGCTGTCTCCACACTGCAAGGTGCTGGAGCTCAGAGGGCCTCGTCAGAGGGAAGGGACCAGCAAGGGGCTGGATGCCCAAGACCTCTTTGACCCAGCAGCCTCAGGGCAGCAGGGAGAGCAAGAGGCCCAACTTGCCCCTAGGTCGGCTCTGCCACTTCCCATACAGGCAGCCAGCCCAGCAGCTGCTTGACAGACTCTGGCTCCCCCGAGCTCTCTGCCGGTGTATGGGGCAGATCAGACGTGTGCATGTGGTTCTGCCTTGGCCTGGGAGTGTGGACACCCTGCCTTGCCCCCAGGGTCAGGGGCAAGGGCCCGGAGAGAGCACGACCCTGAAGCGCTTTTCTCCCGGGCTTGGGAGCATTGTCCACGCCTGCTGGGAACAGTGGCCGGGAGCGCTTGCAAACCGGCCTTTGGAGGCAGCCGGGGAGGTCTTCCAGTGGGAGAGGGCCGGTTGTGCTCAGAGGCCCCACAGGCCAGGGGCAGGACCCACCAGGGCCCCTGCCCCTGGCCAGCCTTGCCCAGACCTTCCTGGCCTCCGGGGGTACTGCCCCACCAAGGGGCAGGCTGCGGGGACTGGGTCCAGACATGTCCGTGCGCCTCCCCAGGATCATCCCCGCTGGTGCCTTTCCCCTGGGCCTAGGCCTCGGTTGAGGCCTCTTTGGAGAGGAGGTTGCTGGCAGGGGCTGTCTCCACACTGCAAGGTGCTGGAGCTCAGAGGGCCTCGTCAGAGGGAAGGGACCAGCAAAGGGCTGGATGCCCAAGACCTCTTTGACCCAGCAGCCTCAGGGCAGCAGGGAGAGCAAGAGGCCCAACTTGCCCCTAGGTCGGCTATGCCCCGTCCCACACAGGCAGCCAGCCCAGCAGCAGCCTCGCAGTATCTGGCTCCCCCGAGCTCTCTGCCGGTGTAGGGGGCAGGAACAGACGTGTGCATGTCGTTCTGCCTTGGCCTGGGAGTGTGTTCCCCCTGCCTGGCCCCCAGGCCCAGGGGCAAGGGCCCGGAGAGAGCACCACCCCGAAGCGCTTTTCTCCCGGGCTTGGGAGCATTGTGTGCGCTTGGTGGGAACAGTGGGCGGGAGTGCTTGCAAACCGGCCTTTGGAGGCAGCCGGGGAGGTCTTCCAGTGGGAGAGGGCCGGTTGTGCTCAGAGGCCCCACAGGCCAGGGGCAGGACCCAGCAGGTCCCCTGCCCCTGGCCAGCCTTGCCCAGACCTTCCTGGCCTCCGGGGGTACTGCCCCACCAAGGGGCAGGCTGCGGTGACTGGGTCCAGACATGCCCGGGCGCCTCCCCAGGCTCATCCCCGCTGGTGCCTTTCCCCTGGGCCTAGGCCTCGGTTGAGGCCTCCTTGGAGAGGAGGTTGCTGGCAGGGGCTGTCTCCACACTGCAAGGTGCTGGAGCTCAGAGGGCCTCGTCAGAGGGAAGGGACCAGCAAGGGGCTGGATGCCCAAGACCTCTTTGGCCCAGCATCCTCAGGGCAGCAGGGAGAGGAAGAGGCCCAACTTGCCCCTAGGTCGGCTCTGCCCCTTCCCACACAGGCGGCCAGCCCAGCAGCTGCCTGACAGACTCTGGCTCCCCCGAGCTCTCTGCCGGTGCAGGGGTCAGGAACAGACGTGTGCATGTGGTTCTGCCTTGGACTGGGAGTGTGGACCAACTACCTGGCCCCCAGGCTCAGGGGCAAGGGCCCAGAGAGAGCAACACCCCGAAGCGCTTTTCTCCCGGGCTTGGGAGCATTGTGCGTGCCTGGCGGGAGCAGCGGGCGGGAGTGTTGGCAAACCGGCCTTTGGAGGCAGCCGGGGAGGTCTTCCAGTGGGAGAGGGCCGGTTGTGCTCAGAGGCCCCACAGGCCAGCGGCAGGACCCAGCAGGGCCCCTGCCCCTGGCCAGCCTTGCCCAGACCTTCCTGGCCTCCGGGGGTACTGCCCCACAAAGGGGCAGGCTGCGGGGACTGGGTCCAGACATGCCCGGGCGCCTCCCCAGGCTCATCCCCGCTGGTGCCTTTCCCCTGGGCCTAGGCCTCGGTTGAGGCCTCCTTGGAGAGGAGGTTGCTGGCAGGGGCTGTCTCCACACTGCAAGGTGCTGGAGCTCAGAGGGCCTCGTCAGAGGGAAGGGACAAGCAAGGGGCTGGATGCCCAAGACCTCTTTGGCCCAGCAGCCTCAGGGCAGCAGGGAGAGCAAGAGGCCCAAATTGCCCCTAGGTCGGCTCTGCCCCTTCCCACACAGGCGGCCAGCCCAGCAGCTGCCTGACAGACTCTGGCTCCCCCGGCTCTCTGCCGGTGCAGGGGGCAGGAACAGACGTGTGCATGTGGTTCTGCCTTGGCCTGGGAGTGTGGACCCCCTGCCTGGCCCCCAGGCTCAGGGGCAAGGGCCCGGAGAGAGCACCACCCCGAAGCGCTTTTCTCCCGGGCTTGGGAGCATTGTGTGCGCTTGGTGGGAACAGTGGGCGGGAGTGCTTGCAAACCGGCCTTTGGAGGCAGCCGGGGAGGTCTTCCAGTGGGAGAGGGCCGGTTGTGCTCAGAGGCCCCACAGGCCAGGGGCAGGACCCAGCAGGTCCCTTGTCCCTGGCCAGCCTTGCCCAGACCTTCCTGGCCTCCGGGGGTACTGCCCCACCAAGGGGCAGGCTGCGGGGACTGGGTCCAGACATGCCCGGGCGCCTCCCCAGGCTCATCCCCGCTGGTGCCTTTCCCCTGGGCCTAGGCCTCGGTTGAGGCCTCCTTGGAGAGGAGGTTGCTGGCAGGGGCTGTCTCCACACTGCAAGGTGCTGGAGCTCAGAGGGCCTCGTCAGAGGGAAGGGACCAGCAAGGGGCTGGATGCCCAAGACCTCTTTGGCCCAGCAGCCTCAGGGCAGCAGGGAGAGCAAGAGGCCCAACTTGCCCCTAGGTCGGCTCTGCCACTTCCCATACAGGCAGCCAGCCCAGCAGCTGCTTGACAGACTCTGGCTCCCCCGAGCTCTCTGCCGGTGCATGGGGCAGATCAGACGTGTGCATGTGGTTCTGCCTTGGCCTGGGAGTGTGGACACCCTGCCTGGCCCCCAGGCTCAGGGGCAAGGGCCCGGAGAGAGCACGACCCTGAAGCGCTTTTCTCCCGGGCTTGGGAGCATTGTCCACGCCTGCTGGGAACAGTGGCCGGGAGCGCTTGCAAACCGGCCTTTGGAGGCAGCCGGGGAGGTCTTCCAGTGGGAGAGGGCCGGTTGTGCTCAGAGGCCCCACAGGCCAGGGGCAGGACCCACCAGGGCCCCTGCCCCTGGCCAGCCTTGCCCAGACCTTCCTGGCCTCCGGGGGTACTGCCCCACCAAGGGGCAGGCTGCGGGGACTGGGTCCAGACATGTCCGTGCGCCTCCCCAGGCTCATCCCCGCTGGTGCCTTTCCCCTGGTCCTAGGCCTCGGTTGAGGCCTCCTTGGAGAGGAGGTTGCTGGCAGGGGCTGTCTCCACACTGCAAGGTGCTGGAGCTCAGAGGGCCTCGTCAGAGGGAAGGGACCAGCAAAGGGCTGGATGCCCAAGACCTCTTTGGCCCAGCAGCCTCAGGGCAGCAGGGAGAGCAAGAGGCCCAAATTGCCCCTAGGTCGGCTCTGCCCCTTCCCACACAGGTGGCCAGCCCAGCAGCTGCCTGACAGACTCTGGCTCCCCCGAGCTCTCTGCCGGTGCAGGGGGCAGGAACAGACGTGTGCATGTGGTTCTGCCTTGGCCTGGGAGTGTGGACCCCCTGCCTGGCCCCCAGGCTCAGGGGCAATGGCCCGGAGAGAGCACCACCCCGAAGCGCTTTTCTCCCGGGCTTGGGAGCATTGTGTGCGCTTGGTGGGAACAGTGGGCGGGAGTGCTTGCAAACCGGCCTTTGGAGGCAGCCGGGGAGGTCTTCCAGTGGGAGAGGGCCGGTTGTGCTCAGAGGCCCCACAGGCCAGGGGCAGGAACCAGCAGGTCCCCTGCCCCTGGCCAGCCTTGCCCAGACCTTCCTGGCCTCCGGGGGTACTGCCCCACCAAGGGGCAGGCTGCGGGGACTGGGTCCAGACATGCCCGGGCGCCTCCCCAGGCTCATCCCCGCTGGTGCCTTTCCCCTGGGCCTAGGCCTCGGTTGAGGCCTCCTTGGAGAGGAGGTTGCTGGCAGGGGCTGTCTCCACACTGCAAGGTGCTGGAGCTCAGAGGGCCTCGTCAGAGGGAAGGGACCAGGAAGGGGCTGGATGCCCAAGACCTCTTTGGCCCAGCAGCCTCAGGGCAGCAGGGAGAGCAAGAGGCCCAACTTGCCCCTAGGTCGGCTCTGCCAATTCCCATACAGGCAGCCAGCCCAGCAGCTGCTTGACAGACTCTGGCGCCCCCGAGCTCTCTGCCGGTGCATGGGGCAGATCAGACGTGTGCATGTGGTTCTGCCTTGGCCTGGGAGTGTGGACACCCTGGCTTGCCCCCAGGCTCAGGGGCAAGGGCCCGGAGAGAGCCCGACCCTGAAGCGCTTTTCTCCCGGGCTTGGGAGCATTGTCCACGCCTGCTGGGAACAGTGGCCGGGAGCGCTTGCAAACCGGCCTTTGGAGGCAGCCGGGGAGGTCTTCCAGTGGGAGAGGGCCGGTTGTGCTCAGAGGCCCCACAGGCCAGGGGCAGGACCCACCAGGGCCCCTGCCCCTGGCCAGCCTTGCCCAGACCTTCCTGGCCTCCGGGGGTACTGCCCCACCAAGGGGCAGGCTGCGGGGACTGGGTCCAGACATGTCCGTGCGCCTCCCCAGGATCATCCCCGCTGGTGCCTTTCCCCTGGGCCTAGGCCTCGGTTGAGGCCTCTTTGGAGAGGAGGTTGCTGGCAGGGGCTGTCTCCACACTGCAAGGTGCTGGAGCTCAGAGGGCCTCGTCAGAGGGAAGGGACCAGCAAAGGGCTGGATGCCCAAGACCTCTTTGGCCCAGCAGCCTCAGGGCAGCAGGGAGAGCAAGAGGCCCAACTTGCCCCTAGGTCGGCTCTGCCCCGTCCCACACAGGCAGCCAGCCCAGCAGCAGCCTCGCAGTATCTGGCTCCCCCGAGCTCTCTGCCGGTGTAGGGGGCAGGAACAGACGTGTGCATGTCGTTCTGCCTTGGCCTGGGAGTGTGTTCCCCCTGCCTGGCCCCCAGGCTCAGGGGCAAGGGCCCGGAGAGAAAAACACCCCGAAGCGCTTTTCTCCCGGGCTTGGGAGCATTGTGCGTGCCTGGCGGGAACAGCGGGCGGAAGTGCTTGCAAACCGACCTTTGGAGGCAGACGGGGAGGTCTTCCAGCGGGAGAGTGCCGGTTGTGCTCAGAGGCCCCACAGGCCAGGGGTAAGACCCAGCAGTGTCCCTGCCCCTGGCAGCCTTGCCGAGACCTTCCTGGCCTCCGGGGGTACTGCCCCACCAACGGGCAGGCTGCGGGGACTGGGTCTAGACATGCCCGGGCGCCTCCCCAGGCTCATCCCCGCTGGTGCCTTTCCCCTGGGCCTAGGCCTCGGTTGAGGCCTCCTTGGAGAGGAGGTTGCTGGCAGGGGCTGTCTCCACACTGCAAGTGCTGGAGCTCAGAGGGCCTCGTCAGAGGGAAGGGACCAGCAAGGGGCTGGATGCCCAAGACCTCTTTGGCCCAGCAGCCTCAGGGCAGCAGGGAGAGGAAGAGGCCCAACTTGCCCCTAGGTCGGCTCTGCCCCTTCCCACACAGGCGGCCAGCCCAGCAGCTGCCTGACAGACTCTGGCTCCCCCGAGCTCTCTGCCGGTACAGGGGTCAGGAACAGACGTGTGCATGTGGTTCTGCCTTGGCCTGGGAGTGTGGACACCCTGCCTTGGGCCCAGGCTCAGGGGCAGGGGCCCGGAGAGAGCAACACCCCGAAGCACTTTTCTCCCGGGCTTGGGAGCATTGTGCGTGCCTGGCGGGAACAGCGGGCGGGAGTGTTGGCAAACCGGCCTTTGGAGGCAGCCGGGGAGGTTTTCCAGTGGGAGAGGGCCGGTTGTGCTCAGAGGCCCCACAGGCCAGGGGCAGGACCCTGCAGGTCCCCTGCCCCTGGCCAGCCTTTCCCAGACCTTCCTGGCCTCCGGGGGTACTGCCCCACCAAGGGGCAGGCTGCGGGGACTGGGTCCAGACATGCCCGGGCGCCTCCCCAGGCTCATCCCCGCTGGTGCCTTTCCCCTGAGCCTAGGCCTCGGTTGAGGCCTCCTTGGAGAGGAGGTTTCTGGCAGGGGCTGTCTCCACACTGCAAGGTGCTGGAGCTCAGAGGGCCTCGTCAGAGGGAAGGGACCAGCAAGGGGCTGGATGCCCAAGACCTCTTTGGCCCAGCAGCCTCAGGGCAGCGGGGAGAGCAAGAGGCCCAACTTGCCCCTAGGTCGGTACTGCCCCTTCCCACACAGGCGGCCAGCCCAGCAGCTGCCTGACAGACTCTGGCTCCCCCGAGCTCTCTGCCGGTGCATGGGGCAGATCAGACGTGTGCATGTGGTTCCGTTTTTGGCCTGGGAGTGTGTTCCCCCTGCCTGGCCCACAGGCTCAGGGGCAAGGGCCCGGAGAGAGCACCACCCCGAAGCGCTTTTCTCCCGGGCTTGGGAGCATTGTGCACGCCTGCTGGGAACAGTGGGCGGGAGCGCTTGCAAACCGGCCTTTGGAGGCAGCCGGGGAGGTCTTCCAGTGGAAGAGGGCCGGTTGTGCTCAGAGGCCCCACAGACCAGGGGCAGGACCCAGCAGGGCCCCTGCCCCTGGCCAGCCTTGCCCAGAGCTTCCTGGCCTCTGGGGGTACTGCCCCACCAAGGGGCAGGCTGCGGGGACTGGGTCCAGACATGCCCGGGCGCCTCCCCAGGCTCATCCCCACTGGTGCCTTTCCCCTGGGCCTAGGCCTCGGTTGAGGCCTCCTTGGAGAGGAGGTTGCTGGCAGGGGCTGTCTCCACACTGCAAGGTGCTAGAGCTCAGAGGGCCTCGTCAGAGGGAAGGGACCAGCAAGGGGCTGGATGCCCAAGACGTCTTTGGCCCAGCAGCCTCAGGGCAGCAGGGAGAGCAAGAGGCCCAACTTGCCCCTAGGGAGGCTCTGCCCCTTCCCACACAGGCGGCCAACCCAGCAGCTGCCTGACACTCTGGCACCCCCAAGCTCTCTGCCGGTGCAGGGGGCAGGAACAGACGTGTGCATGTGGTTCTGCCTTGGTCTGGGAGTGTGTTCCCCCTGCCATGCCCACAGGCTCAGGGGCAAGGGCCCGGAGAGAGCACCACCCCGAAGCGCTTTTCTCCCGGGCTTGGGAGCATTGTGCGTGCCTGGCGGGAACAGCGGGCGGGAGTGTTGGCAAACCGGCCTTTGGAGGCAGCCGGGGAGGTCTTCCAGTGGGAGAGGGCCGGTTGTGCTCAGAGGCCCCACAGGCAAGGGGCAGGACCCAGCAGGGCCCCTGCCCCTGGCCAGCCTTGCCCAGACCTTCCTGGCCTCCGGGGGTACTGCCCCACCAAGGGGCAGGCTGCGGGGACTGGGTCCAGACATGCCCGGGCGCCTCCCCAGGCTCATCCCCGCTGGTGCCTTTCCCCTGGGCCTAGGCCTCGGTTGAGGCCTCCTTGGAGAGGAGGTTGCTGGCAGGGGCTGTCTCCACACTGCAAGGTGCTGGAGCTCAGAGGGCCTCGTCAGAGGGAAGGGACCAGCAAGGGGCTGGATGCCCAAGACCTCTTTGGCCCAGCAGCCTCAGGGCAGCAGGGAGAGGAAGAGGCCCAACTTGCCCCTAGGTCGGCTCTGCCCCTTCCCACACAGGCGGCCAGCCCAGCAGCTGCCTGACAGACTCTGGCTCCCCCGAGCTCTCTGCCGGTGCAGGGGTCAGGAACAGACGTGTGCATGTGGTTCTGCCTTGGTCTGGGAGTGTAGACCAACTGCCTGGCCCCCAGGCTCAGGGGCAAGGGCCCGGAGAGAGCAACACCCCGAAGCGCTTTTCTCCCGGGCTTGGGAGCATTGTGCGTGCCTGGCGGGAACAGCGGGCGGGAGTGTTGGCAAACCGGCCTTTGGAGGCAGCCAGGGAGGTCTTCCAAGGGCCCGGAGAGAGCACCACCCCAAAATGCTTTTCTCCCGGGCTTGGGAGCATTGTGCGTGGCTGGCGGAAGCAGCGGGAATGAGTACATACAAACCGGCCTTTGGAGGCAGCCGGGGAGGTCTTGAAAGTGCCCGGAGAGAGCACCACCCCGAAGCGCTTTTCTCCCGGGCTTGGGAGCATTGTGCGCGGCTGGCGGGAACAGCAGGCAGGAGTGCTTGCAAACTGGCCTTTGGAGGCAGCCGGGGAGGTCTTCCAAGGGCCCGGAGTGAGCACCACCCCAAAATGCTTTTCTCCCGGGCTTGGGAGCATTGTGTGCGGCTGGTGGGAACAAAGGGCATGAGTGCTTGCAAACCGGCCTTTGGAGGCAGCCGGGGACGTCTTCCAAGGGCCCGGAGAGAGCACCACCCCGAAGCACTTTTCTCCCGGGCTTGGGAGCATTGTGCGTGGCTGGCGGGAACAGCAGGAAGGAGTCCTTGCAAACCGGCCTTTGGAGGCAGCGGGGGAGGTCTTACAAGGGCCTGTAGAGAGCACCACCCCGAAGCGCTTTTCTCCCGGGCTTGGGAGTATTGTGCGCGGGTGGCGGGAACAGCAGGCAGGAGTGCTTGAAAACCGGCCTTTGCAGGCAGCTGGGGAGGTCTTCCAGGGCCCGGTGTGAGCACCACCCCAAAAAGCTTTTCTCCCGGGCTTGGGAGCATTGTGCGCGGCTGGTGGAACAGCGGGCATGAGTGCTTGCAAACCGGCCTTTGGAGGCAGCCGGGGACGTCTTCCAAGGGCCCGGAGAGAGCACCACCCCGAAGCACTTTTCTCCCGGGCTTGGGAGCATTGTGCGTGGCTGGCGGGAACAGCAGGAAGGAGTCCTTGCAAACCGGCCTTTGGAAGCAGCGGGGGAGGTCTTCCAAGGGCCTGTAGAGAGCACCACCCCGAAGCGCTTTTCTCCCGGGCTTGGGAGTATTGTGCGTGGCTGGCGGGAACAGCAGGCAGGAGTGCTTGAAAACCGTCCTTTGGAGGCAGCCGGGGAGGTCTTCCAGGGCCCGGTGTGAGCACCACCCCAAAATGCTTTTCTCCCGGGCTTGGGAGCATTGTGCGTGGCTGGTGGGAACAGCGGGCGGGAGTGCTTGCAAACTGGCCTTTGGAGGCAGCCGGGGAGGTCTTCCAAGGGCCAGGAGAGAGCACCACCCAGAAGCGCTTTTCTCCCGGGCTTGGAACATTTTTGCGGATGGCGGGAACAGCGAGTGGGAGTGCTTCCTAACCGGCCTTTGGGGGCACCCCGGGAGGTCTTCCATGGGCACAGAGAGAACACCACCCCGAAGCGCTTTTCTCCGGGGTTTTGGAGGATTGTGCGTGGCTGGCGGGAACAGTGAGTGCAGTGCTTGCAAATCGGCCTTTGGGGGCAGCCAGGGAGGTCCTCCATTGGCACGGAGAGAACACCACCCCGAAGCGCTTTTCTCCCGGTCTTGGGAGCATTGTGCGAGGCTGGCGGGAACAGTGGGCGGGAGTGCTTGCAAACCGGCCTTTGGAGGCAGCTTGGGAGGTCTTCCAAGGGCCCGGAGAGAGCACCATCCCGAAGCACTTTTCTCCCGGAATTGGGAGCATTGTGCGCGGCTGTGGGGAACAGCGGACCTGAGTGCTTGCAAACCGGCCTTTCGAGGCAGCCGGGGAGGTCTTCCAAGGGCCCGGAGAGAACACCACCCCAAAATGCTTTTCTCCCGGGCTTGGGAGCATTGTGTGCGGCTGGCGGGTCAGCGGGAGGGAGTTCTTGAAAACCAGCCTTTGGAGGCAGCCGGGGAGGTCTTCCAAGGGCCGGGAGAGAGCACCACACCGAAGCGCTTTTCTCCCGGGCTTGGGAGCATTGTGCGCGGCTGGCGGGAACAGCGGGATTGAGTGCTTGCAAACCGGCCTTTGGAGGCAGCCGGGGAGGTCTTCCAGCGGGAGAGTGCTGGTTGTGCTCAGACGCCCCACAGGCCAGGGGCAGGACCCAGCAGTGTCCCTGCCCCTGGCAGCCTTGCCCAGACCTTCCTGGCCTCCGGGGGTACTACCCCACCAAGGGGCAGGCTGCGGAGACTGGTCCAGACATGCCCGGGCGCCTCCCCAGGCTCATCCCCGCTGGTGCCTTTCCCCTGGGCCTAGGCCTCGGTTGAGGCCTCCTTGGAGAGGAGGTTGCTGGCAGGGGCTGTCTCCACACTGCAAGGTGCTGGAGCTCAGAGGGCCTCGTCAGAGGGAAGGGACCAGCAAAGGGCTGGATGCCCAAGACCTCTTTGGCCCAGCAGCCTCAGGGCAGCAGGGAGAGCAAGAGGCCCAACTTGCCCCTAGGGCGGCTCTGCCCCTTCCCACACAGGCGGCCAACCCAGCAGCTGCCTGACAGACTCTGGCTCCCCCAAGCTCTCTGCCGGTGCAGGGGACAGGAACAGACGTCGGCATGTGGTTCTGCCTTGGCCTGGGAGTGTGTTCCCCCTGCCTTGCCCCCAGGCTCAAGGGCAAGGGCCCAGGGAGAGCACCACCCCGAAGTGCTTTTCTCCCGGGCTTGGGAGCATTGTGCGAGCCTGGCGTGAACAGCGGGCGGGAATGTTTGCAAACAGGACTTTGGAGGCAGCCGGGGAGGTCTTCCAGTGGGAGAGGGCCGGTTGTGCTCAGAGGCCTCACAGGCCAGGGGCAGGGCCCAGCAGGTCCCCTGCCCCTGGCCAGCCTTGCACAGACCTTCCTGCCCTCCGGGGGTACTGCCCCACCAAGGGGCAGGCTGCGGGGACTGGGTCCAGACATGTCCATGGGCCTCCCCAGGATCATCCCCGCTGGTGCCTTTCCCCTGGGCGTAGGCCTCGATTGAGGCCTCTTTGGAGAGCAGGTTGCTGGCAGGGGCTGTCTCCACACTGCAAGGTGCTGGAGCTCAGAGGGCCTCGTCAGAGGGAAGGGACCAGCAAAGGGCTGGATGCCCAAGACCTCTTTGACCCAGCAGCATCAGGGCAGCAGGGAGAGCAAGAGGCCCAACTTGCCCCTAGGTCGGCTCTGCCCCTTCCCACACAGGCGGCCAGCCCAGCACCTGCCTGAGAGACTCTGGGTCCCCCGAGCTCTCTGCCGATGCAGGGGGCAGATCAGAGGTGTGCATGTGGTTCTGACTTGGCCTGGGAGTGTGGACACCATGCCTTGCCCCCAGGCTCAGGGGCAAGGGCCCGGTGAGAGCACCACCCCGAAGCACTTTTTTCCCGGGCTTGGGAGCATTGTACGTGCCTGGCGGGAACAGCGGGCGCGAGTGTTGGCAAATCGGCCTTTGGAGGCAGCCGGGGAGGTCTTCCAGCGGGAGAGGGCCGCTCATGCTCAGAGGCCCCACAGGACAGGGGCAGGACCCAGCAGGGCCCCTGCCCCAGGCCAGCTTTGCCCAGACCTTCCTGGCCTCCGGGGGTACTGCCCCACCAAGGGGCAGGCTTCGGGGACTGGGTCCAGACATTCCCGGGCGCCTCCCCAGGTTCATCCCCGCTGGTGCCTTTCCCTGGGACTAGGCCTCGGTTGAGGCCTCCTTGGAGAGGATGTTGCTGGCAGGGTCTGTCTCCACACTGCAAGGTGCTGGAGCTCAGAGGGCCTCGTCAGATGGAAGGGACCAGCAAAGGGCTGGATGTCCAAGACCTCTTTGGCCCAGCAGCCTCAGGGCAGCAGGGAGAGCAAGAGGCCCAACTTGCCCCTAGGTCGGCTCTGCCCCTTCCCACACAGGCCGCCAGCCCAGCCGCTGCCTGACAGACTCTGGCTCCCCCGAGCTCTCTGCCGGTGCAGGGGGCAGGAACAGACGTGTGCATGTGGTTCTGACTTTGCCTGGGAGTGTGGACCCCCGGCCTGGCCCCCAGGCACAGGGGCAAGTTCCCGGAGAGAGCACCACCCCAAAATGCTTTTCTCCCGGGCTTGGGAGCATTTGCGTGGCTGGCGGGAACAGCTAGTGGGAATGCTTGCAAACCGGCCTTTGAGGGCAGCCGGGGAGGTCCTCCATGGGCCCGGAGAGAACACCACCCCGATGCGCTTTTCTCCCGCGCTTGGGAGCAGTCTGCGCAGGTGGCGGGAACAGCAGGCAGGAGTGCTTGCAAACCGGCCTTTGGAGGCAGGCGCGGAGGTCTTCCAAGGGCAAGGATAGAGCACCACCCCAAAATGCTTTTCTCCCGTGCTTGGGAGCATTGTGCATGGCTGGTGGGAACAGCGGGCATGAGTGCTTGCATACCGGCCATTGGAGGCAGCCGGGGAGGTCTTGAAAGTGCCCGGAGAGAGCACCACCCCGAAGCGCTTTTCTCCCGGGCTTGGGAGCATTGTGCGCGGCTGGCGGGAACAGCAGGCAGGAGTGCTTGCAAACTGGCCTTTGGAGGCAGCCGGGGAGGTCTTCCAAGGGCCCGGAGTGAGCACCACCCCAAAATGCTTTTCTCCCGGGCTTGGGAGCATTGTGCGCGGCTGGTGGGAACAACGGGCATGAGTGCTTGCAAACCGGCCTTTGGAGGCAGCCGGGGACGTCTTCCAAGGGCCCGGAGAGAGCACCACCCCGAAGCACTTTTCTCCCGGGCTTGGGAGCATTGTGCGTGGCTGGCGGGAACAGCAGGAAGGAGTCCTTGCAAACCGGCCTTTGGAGGCAGCCGGGGAGGTCTTCCAAGGGCCTGTAGAGAGCACCACCCCGAAGTGCTTTTCTCCCGGGCTTGGGAGCATTGTGCGCGGGTGGCGGGAACAGCAGGCAGGAGTGCTTGAAAACCGTCCTTTGGAGGCAGCCGGGGAGGTCTTCCAGGGCCCGGTGTGAGCACCACCCCAAAATGCTTTTCTCCCGGGCTTGGGAGCATTGTGCGTGGCTGGTGGGAACAGCGGGCGGGAGTGCTTGCAAACCGGCCTTTGGAGGCAGCCGGGGAGGTCTTCCAAGGGCCAGGAGAGAGCACCACCCAGAAGCGCTTTTCTCTCGGGCTTGGAACATTTGCGCGGATGGCGGGAACAGCGAGTGGGAGTGCTTCCAAACCGGCCTTTGGGGGCACCCCGGGAGGTCTTCCATGGGCACGGAGAGAACACCACCCCGAAGCGCTTTTCTCCGGGGTTTTGGAGGATTGTGCGTGGCTGGCGGGAACAGCGAGTAGGAGTGCTTGCAAACCGGCCTTTGGGGGCAGCCAGGGAGGTCCTCCATTGGCACGGAGAGAACACCACCCCTAAGGGCTTTTCTCCCGGGCTTGGGAGCATTGTGCGAGGCTGGCGGGAACAGCGGGCGGGAGTGCTTGCAAACCGGCCTTTGGAGGCAGCTTGGGAGGTCTTCCAAGGGCCCGGAGAGAGCACCATCCAGAAGCACTTTTCTCCCGGAATTGGGAGCATTGTGCGCGGCTGTCGGGAACAGCGGACGTGAGTGCTTGCAAACCGGCCTTTCGAGGCAGCCGGGGAGGTCTTCCAAGGGCCCGGAGAGAGCACGACCCCAAAATGCTTTTCTCCCGGGCTTGGGAGCATTGTGTGCGGCTGGCGGGTCAGCGGGAGGGAGTTCTTGAAAACCAGCCTTTGGAGGCAGCCGGGGAGGTCTTCCAAGGGCCAGGAGAGAGCACCACCCCGAAGCGCTTTTCTCCCGGGCTTGGGAGCATTGTGCGTGCCTGGCGGGAACAGCGGGCGGGAGTGTTGGCAAACCGGCCTTTGGAGGCAGCCGGGGAGGTCTTCCAGTGGGAGAGGGCCGGTTGTGCTCAGAGGCCCCACAGGCCAGGGGCAGGACCCAGCAGGGCCCCTGCCCCTGGCCAGCCTTGCCCAGACCTTCCTGGCCTCCGGGGGTACTGCCCCACCAAGGGGCAGGCTGCGGGGACTGCGTCCAGACATGCCCGGGCGCCTCCCCAGGCTCATCCCCGCTGGTGCCTTTCCCCTGGGCCTAGGCCTCGGTTGAGGCCTCCTTGGAGAGGAGGTTGCTGGCAGGGGCTGTCTCCACACTGCAAGGTGCTGGAGCTCAGAGGGCCTCGTCAGAGGGAAGGGACAAGCAAGGGGCTGGATGCCCAAGACCTCTTTGGCCCAGCAGCCTCAGGGCAGCAGGGAGAGCAAGAGGCCCAACTTGCCCCTAGGTCGGCTCTGCCCCTTCCCACACAGGCGGCCAGCCCAGCAGCTGCCTGACAGACTCTGGCTCCCCCGAGCTCTCTGCCGGTGCAGGGGGCAGGAACAGACGTGTGCATGTGGTTCTGCCTTGGCCTGGGACTGTGGACACCCTGCCTGGCCCCCAGGCTCAGGGGCAAGGGCCCGGAGAGAGCACCACCCGAAGTGCTTTTCTCCCGGGCTTGGGAGCATTGTGAGCGCTTGGTGGGAACAGTGGGCGGGAGTGCTTGCAAACCGGCCTTTGGAGGCAGCCGGGGAGGTCTTCCAGTGGGAGAGGGCCGGTTGTGCTCAGAGGCCCCACAGGCCAGGGGCAGGACCCAGCAGGTCCCCTGCCCCTGGCCAGCCTTTCCCAGACCTTCCTGGCCTCCGGGGGTACTGCCCCACCAAGGGGCAGGCTGCGGGGACTGGGTCCAGACATGCCCGGGCGCCTCCCCAGGCTCATCCCCGCTGGTGCCTTTCCCCTGGGCCTAGGCCTCGGTTTAGGCCTCCTTGGAGAGGAGGTTGCTGGCAGGGGCTGTCTCCACACTGCAAGGTGCTGGAGCTCAGAGGGCCTCGTCAGAGGGAAGGGACCAGCAAGGGGCTGGATGCCCAAGACCTCTTTGGCCCAGCAGCCTCAGGGCAGCAGGGCGAGCAAGAGGCCCAACTTGCCCCTAGGTTGGCTCTGCCACTTCCCACACAGGCGGCCAGCCTAGCAGCTGCCTGACAGACTCTGGCTCCCCCGAGCTCTCTGCCAGTGCAGGGGGCAGATCAGACGTGTGCATGTGGTTCTGCCTTGGCCTGGGAGTGTGTTCCCCCTGCCTTGCCCCCAGGCTCAGGGACAAGGGCCCAGAGAGAGCACCACCCTGAAGTGCTTTTCTCCCGGGCTTAGGATCATTGTGCCCGCCTGCTGGGTACAGTGGGCCGGAGCGCTTGCAAACCGGCCTTTGGAGGCAGCCGTGGAGGTCTTCCAGTGGGAGAGGGCCGGTTGTGCTCAGAGGCCCCACATGCCAGGGGCAGGACCCAGCAGGGCCCCTGCCCCTGGCCAGCCTTGCCCAGACCTTCGTGGCCTCCGGGGGTACTGCCCCACCAAGGGGCAGGCTGCGGTTGACTGGGTCCAGACATGCTCGCGCGCCTCCCCTGGCTCATCCCCGCTGGTGCCTTTCCCCTGGGCCTAGGCCTCGGTTGAGGCCTCCTTGGAGAGGAGGTTGCTGGCAGGGGCTGTCTCCACACTGCAAGGTGCTGGAGCTCAGAGGGCCTCGTCAGAGGGAAGGGACCAGTAAGGGGCTGGATGTCCAAGACGTCTTTGGCCCAGCAGCCTCAGGGCACCAAGGAGAGCAAGAGGCCCCACTTGCCCCTAGGGCGGCTCTACCCCTTCCCACACAGGCGGCCAACCCAGCAGCTGCCTGACAGACTCTGGCTCCACCAAGCTCTCTGCCGGTGCAGGGGACAGGAACAGACATGGGCATGTGGTTCTGCCTTGTCCTGGGAGTGTGTTCCCCCTGCCTGGCCCCCACGCTCAGGGGCAAGGGCCCAGAGAGAGCAACACCCCGAAGCGCTTTTCTCCCGGGCTTGGGAGCATTGTGCGTGCCTGGCGGGAACAGCGGGCGGGAGTGCTTGCAAACCGGCCTTTGGAGGCAGCCGGGGAGGTCTTCCAGTGGGAGAGGGCCGGTTGTGCTCAGACGCCCCACAGGCCAGGTGCAGGACCCAGCAGGGCCCCTGCCCCTGGCCAGCCTTGCCCAGACCTTCCTGGCCTCCGGGGGTACTGCCCCACCAAGGGGCAGGCTGCGGGGACTGGGTACAGACATGCTCGGGCGCCTCCCCAGGCTCATCCCCGCTGGTGCCTTTCCCCTGGTCCTAGGCCTCGGTTGAGTCCTCCTTGGAGAGGAGGTTGCTGGCAGGGGCTGTCTCCACACTGCAAGGTGCTGGAGCTCAGAGGGCCTCGTAAGAGGGAAGGGACAAGCAAGGGGCTGGATGCCCAAGACCTCTTTGGCCCAGCAGCCTCAGGGCAGCAGGGAGAGCAAGAGGCCCAACTTGCCCCTAGGTCGGCTCTGCCTCTTCCCACACAGGCGGCCAGCCCAGCAGCTGCCTGACAGACTCTGGCTCCCCCGAGCTCTCTGCCGGTGCAGCGGGCAGGAACAGACGTGTGCATGTGGTTCTGCCTTGGCCTGGGAGTGTGAACCAACTGCCTGGCCCCCAGGCTCAGGGGCAAGGGCCCGGAGAGAGCACCACCCCGAAGCGCTTTTCTCCCGGGCTTGGGAGCATTGTGCGTGCTTGGTGGGAACAGTGGGCGGGAGTGCTAGCAAACCGGCCTTTGGAGGCAGCCGGGGAGGTCTTCCAGTGGGAGAGGGCCGGTTGTGTTCAGAGGCCCCACAGGCCAGGGGCAGGACCCAGCAGGTCCCCTGCCCCTGGTCAGCCTTGCCCAGACCTTCCTGCCCTCCGGGGGTACTGCCCCACCCAGGGGCAGGCTGCGGGGACTGGGTCCAGACATGCTCGGGCGCCTCCCCTGTCTCATCCCCGCTGGTGCCTTTCCCCTGGGCCTAGGCCTCCGTTGAGGCCTCCTTGGACAGGAGGTTGCTGGCAGGGGCTGTCTCCACACTGCAAGGTGCTGGAGCTCAGAGGGTCTCGTCAGAGGGAAGGGACCAGTAAGAGGCTGGATGCCCAACACTTCTTTGGCCCAGCAGACTCAGGGCAGCAGGGAGAGCAAGAGGCCCAACCTGCCCCTAGGGCGGCTCTGCCCCTTCCCACACAGGCGGCCAACCCAGCAGCTGCCTGACAGACTCTGGCTCCCCCAAGCTCTCTGCCGGTGCAGGGGACAGGAACAGACGTGGGCATGTGTTTCTGCCTTGGCCTGGGAGTGTGTTCCCCCTGCCTTGCCCCCAGGCTCAGGGGCAACGGCTCGGAGAGAGCACCACCCCAAAGCGCTTTTCTCCCGGGCTTGGGAGCATTGTGCGAGCCTGGCGTGCACAGCGGGCGGGAGTGTTTGCAAGCAGGACTTTGGAGGCAGCCGGGGAGGTCTTCCAGTGGGAGAGGGCCGGTTGTGCTCAGAGGCCCCACAGGCCAGGGGCAGGACCCAGCAGGGCCCCTGCCCCTGGCCAGCCTTGCCCAGACCTTCCTGGCCTCCGGGGGTACTGCCCCACCAAGGGGCAGGCTGCGGGGACTGGGTCCAGACATGCCCGGGCGCCTCCCCAGGCTCATCCCCGCTGGTGCCTTTCCCCTGGGCCTAGGCCTCGGTTGAGGCCTCCTTGGAGAGGAGGTTGCCGGCAGGGGCTGTCTCCACACTGCAAGGTGCTGGAGCTCAGAGGGCCTCGTCAGCGGGAAGGGACCAGCAAGGGGCTGGATGCCCAAGACCTCTTTGGCCCAGCAGCCTCAGGGCAGCAGGGAGAGGAAGAGGCCCAATTTGCCCCTAGGTCGGCTCTGCCCCTTCCCACACAGGCAGCCAACCCAGCAGCTGCCTGACAGACTCTGGCTCCCCCGAGCTCTCTGCCGGTGCAGGGGTCAGGAACAGACGTGTGCATGTCGTTCTGCCTTGGCCTGGGAGTGTGTTCCCCCTGCCTGGCCCCCTGGCTCAGGGGCAAGGGCCCGGAGAGAGCACCACCCCGAAGCGCTTTTCTCCCGGGCTTAGGAGCATTGTGCCCGCCTGCTGGGAACAGTGGGCGGGAGCGCTTGCAAACCGGCCTTTGGAGGCAGCCGGGGAGGTCTTCCAGTGGGAGAGGGCCGGTTGTGCTCAGAGGCCCCACAGGCCAGGGGTAGGACCCAGCAGGTCCCCTGCCCCTGGCCAGCCTTGCCCAGACCTTCCTGGCCTCCGGGGGTACTGCCCCACCAAGGGGCAGGCTGCGGGGACTGGGTCCAGACATGCCCGGGCGCCTCCCCAGGCTCATCCCCGCTGGTGCCTTTCCCCTGGTCCTAGGCCTGGGTTGAGGCCTCCTTGGAGAGGAGGTTCCTGGCAGGGGCTGTCTCCACACTGCAAGGTGCTGGAGCTCAGAGGGCCTCGTCAGAGGGAAGGGACAAGCAAGGGGCTGGATGCCAAGAACTCTTTGGCCCAGCAGCCTCAGGGCAGCAGGGAGAGCAAGAGGCCCAACTTGACCCTAGGTCGGCTCTGCCCCTTCCCACACAGGCGGCCAGCCCAGCAGCTGCCTGACAGACTCTGGCTCCCCCGAGCTCTCTGCCGGTGCAGGGGGCAGGAACAGACGTGTGCATGTGGTTCTGCCTTGGCCTGGGAGTGTGTTCCCCCTGCCTGGCCCCCAGGCTCAGGGGCAAGGGCCCGGTGAGAGCACCACCCCGAAGCGCTTTTCTCCCGGGCTTGGGAGCATTGTGCGTGCCTGACGGGAACAGCGGGCGGGAGTGCTTGCAAACCGGCCTTTGGAGGCAGACGGGGAGGTCTTCCAGCGGGAGAGTGCCGGTTGTGCTCAGAGGCCCCACAGGCCAGGGGCAGGACCCAGCAGTGTCCCTGCCCCTGGCAGCCTTGCCCAGACCTTCCTGGCCTCCGGGGGTACTGCCCCACCAAGGGGCAGGCTGCGGGGACTGGGTCCAAACATGCCCGGGCGCCTCCCCAGGCTCATCCCCGCTGGTGCATTTCCCCTGGGTCTAGGCCTAGGTTGAGGCCTCCTTGGAGAGGAGGTTGCTGGCAGGGGCTGTCTCCACACTGCAAGGTGCTGGAGCTCAGAGGGCCTCATCAGAGGGAAGGGACCAGCAAGGGGCTGGATGCCCAAGACCTCTTTGGCCCAGCAGCCTCAGGGCAGCAGGGAGAGGAAGAGGCCCAACTTGCCCCTAGGTCGGCTCTGCCCCTTCCCACAGAGGCGGCCAGCCCAGCAGCTGCCTGACAGACTCTGGCTCCCCCGAGCTCTCTGCCGGTGCAGGGGTCAGGAACAGACGTGTGCATGTGGTTCTGCCTTGGTCTGGGAGTGTGAACCAACTGCCTGGCCCCCAGGCTCAGGGGCAAGGGCCCGGAGAGAGCAACACCCCGAAGCGCTTTTCTCCCGGGCTTGGGAGCATTGTGCGTGCCTGGCGGGAACAGCGGGCAGGAGTGTTGGCAAACCGGCCTTTGGAGGCAGCCGGGGAGGTCTTCCAGTGGGAGAGGTCCGGTTGTGCTCAGAGGCCCCACAGGCCAGGGGCAGGAACCAGCAGGGCCCCTGCCCCTGGCCAGCCTTGCCCAGACCTTCCTGGCCTCCGGGGGTACTGCCCCACCAAGGGGCAGGCTGCGGGGACTGGGTCCAGACATGCCCGGGCGCCTCCCCAGGCTCATCCCCGCTGGTGCCTTTCCCCTGGTCCTAGGCCTCGGTTGAGGCCTCCTTGGAGAGGAGGTTGCTGGCAGGGGCTGTCTCCACACTGCAAGGTGCTGGAGCTCAGAGGGCCTCGTCAGAGGGAAGGGACAAGCAATGGGCTGGATGCCCAAGACGTCTTTGGCCCAGCAGCCTCAGGGCAGCAGGGAGAGCAAGAGGCCCAAATTGCCCCTAGGTCGGCTCTGCCCCTTCCCACACAGGCGGCCAGCCCAGCAGCTGCCTGACAGACTCTGGCTCCCCCGAGCTCTCTGCCGGTGCAGGGGGCAGGAACAGACGTGTGCATGTGGTTCTGCCTTGGCCTGGGAGTGTGAACCAACTGCCTGGCCCCCAGGCTCAGGGGCAAGGGCCCGGAGAGAGCAACACCCCGAAGCGCTTTTCTCCCGGGCTTGGGAGCATTGTGCGTGCCTGGCGGGAACAGCGGGCAGGAGTGTTGGCAAATCGGCCTTTGGAGGCAGCCGGGGAGATCTTCCAGCGGGACAGGGCCGGATGTGCTCAGAGGCCCCACAGGCCAGGGGCAGGACCCAGCAGGTCCCCTGCCCCTGGCCAGCCTTTCCCAGACCTTCCTGGCCTCAGGGGGTACTGCCCCACCAAGGGGCAGGCTGCGGGGACTGGTTCCAGACATGCCCGGGCGCCTCCCCAGGCTCATCCCCGCTGGTGCCTTTCCCCTGGGCCTAGGCCTCGGTTGAGGCCTCCTTGGAGAGGAGGTTGCTGGCAGGGGCTGTCTCCACACTGCAAGGTGCTGGAGCTCAGAGGGCCTTGTCAGAGGGAAGGGACCAGCAAGGGGCTGGATGCCCAAGACCTCTTTGGCCCAGCAGCCTCAGGGCAGCAGGGAGAGCAAGAGGCCCAACTTGCCCCTAGGTCGGCTCTGCCCCTTCCCACACAGGCGGCCAGCCCAGCAGCTGCCTGACATACTCTGGCTCCCCCGAGCTCTCTGCCGGTGCAGGGGGCAGATCAGAGGTGTGCATGTGGTTCTGCCTTGGTCTGGGAGTGTGGACACCGTGCCTTGACCCCAGGCTCAGGGGCAAGGGCCCTGAGAGAGCACCACCCCGAAGCGCTTTTCTCCCGGGCTTAGGAGCATTGTGCCCGCCTGCTGGGAACAGTGGGCGGGAGCGCTTGCAAACCGGCCTTTGGAGGCAGCCGGGGAGGTCTTCCAGTGGGAGAGGGCCGGTTGTGCTCAGAGGCCCCACAGGCCAGGGGTAGGACCCAGCAGGTCCCCTGCCCCTGGCCAGCCTTGCCCAGACCTTCCTGGCCTCCGGGGGTACTGCCCCACCAAGGGGCAGGCTGCGGGGACTGGGTCCAGACATGCCCGGGCGCCTCCCCAGGCTCATCCCCGCTGGTGCCTTTCCCCTGGTCCTAGGCCTGGGTTGAGGCCTCCTTGGAGAGGAGGTTCCTGGCAGGGGCTGTCTCCACACTGCAAGGTGCTGGAGCTCAGAGGGCCTCGTCAGAGGGAAGGGACAAGCAAGGGGCTGGATGCCAAGAACTCTTTGGCCCAGCAGCCTCAGGGCAGCAGGGAGAGCAAGAGGCCCAACTTGACCCTAGGTCGGCTCTGCCCCTTCCCACACAGGCGGCCAGCCCAGCAGCTGCCTGACAGACTCTGGCTCCCCCGAGCTCTCTGCCGGTGCAGGGGGCAGGAACAGACGTGTGCATGTGGTTCTGCCTTGGCCTGGGAGTGTGTTCCCCCTGCCTGGCCCCCAGGCTCAGGGGCAAGGGCCCGGTGAGAGCACCACCCCGAAGCGCTTTTCTCCCGGGCTTGGGAGCATTGTGCGTGCCTGACGGGAACAGCGGGCGGGAGTGCTTGCAAACCGGCCTTTGGAGGCAGACGGGGAGGTCTTCCAGCGGGAGAGTGCCGGTTGTGCTCAGAGGCCCCACAGGCCAGGGGCAGGACCCAGCAGTGTCCCTGCCCCTGGCAGCCTTGCCCAGACCTTCCTGGCCTCCGGGGGTACTGCCCCACCAAGGGGCAGGCTGCGGGGACTGGGTCCAGACATGCCCGGGCGCCTCCCCAGGCTCATCCCCGCTGGTGCATTTCCCCTGGGTCTAGGCCTAGGTTGAGGCCTCCTTGGAGAGGAGGTTGCTGGCAGGGGCTGTCTCCACACTGCAAGGTGCTGGAGCTCAGAGGGCCTCATCAGAGGGAAGGGACCAGCAAGGGGCTGGATGCCCAAGACCTCTTTGGCCCAGCAGCCTCAGGGCAGCAGGGAGAGGAAGAGGCCCAACTTGCCCCTAGGTCGGCTCTGCCCCTTCCCACAGAGGCGGCCAGCCCAGCAGCTGCCTGACAGACTCTGGCTCCCCCGAGCTCTCTGCCGGTGCAGGGGTCAGGAACAGACGTGTGCATGTGGTTCTGCCTTGGTCTGGGAGTGTGAACCAACTGCCTGGCCCCCAGGCTCAGGGGCAAGGGCCCGGAGAGAGCAACACCCCGAAGCGCTTTTCTCCCGGGCTTGGGAGCATTGTGCGTGCCTGGCGGGAACAGCGGGCAGGAGTGTTGGCAAACCGGCCTTTGGAGGCAGCCGGGGAGGTCTTCCAGTGGGAGAGGTCCGGTTGTGCTCAGAGGCCCCACAGGCCAGGGGCAGGAACCAGCAGGGCCCCTGCCCCTGGCCAGCCTTGCCCAGACCTTCCTGGCCTCCGGGGGTACTGCCCCACCAAGGGGCAGGCTGCGGGGACTGGGTCCAGACATGCCCGGGCGCCTCCCCAGGCTCATCCCCGCTGGTGCCTTTCCCCTGGTCCTAGGCCTCGGTTGAGGCCTCCTTGGAGAGGAGGTTGCTGGCAGGGGCTGTCTCCACACTGCAAGGTGCTGGAGCTCAGAGGGCCTCGTCAGAGGGAAGGGACAAGCAATGGGCTGGATGCCCAAGACGTCTTTGGCCCAGCAGCCTCAGGGCAGCAGGGAGAGCAAGAGGCCCAAATTGCCCCTAGGTCGGCTCTGCCCCTTCCCACACAGGCGGCCAGCCCAGCAGCTGCCTGACAGACTCTGGCTCCCCCGAGCTCTCTGCCGGTGCAGGGGTCAGGAACAGACGTGTGCATGTGGTTCTGCCTTGGCCTGGGAGTGTGGACACCCTGCCTTGGGCCCAGGCTCAGGGGCAGGGGCCCGGAGAGAGCAACACCCCGAAGCGCTTTTCTCCCGGGCTTGGGAGCATTGTGCGTGCCTGGCGGGAACAGCGGGCGGGAGTGTTGGCAAACCGGCCTTTGGAGGCAGCCGGGGAGGTTTTCCAGTGGGAGAGGGCCGGTTGTGCTCAGAGGCCCCACAGGCCAGGGGCAGGACCCAGCAGGTCCCCTGCCCCTGGCCAGCCTTTCCCAGACCTTCCTGGCCTCCGGGGGTACTGCCCCACCAAGGGGCAGGCTGCGGGGACTGGGTCCAGACATGCCCGGGCGCCTCCCCAGGCTCATCCCCGCTGGTGCCTTTCCCCTGAGCCTAGGCCTCGGTTGAGGCCTCCTTGGAGAGGAGGTTGCTGGCAGGGGCTGTCTCCACACTGCAAGGTGCTGGAGCTCAGAGGGCCTCGTCAGAGGGAAGGGACCAGCAAGGAGCTGGATGCCCAAGACCTCTTTGGCCCAGCAGCCTCAGGGCAGCGGGGAGAGCAAGAGGCCCAACTTGCCCCTAGGTCGGTACTGCCCCTTCCCACACAGGCGGCCAGCCCAGCAGCTGCCTGACAGACTCTGGCTCCCCCGAGCTCTCTGCCGGTGCATGGGGCAGATCAGACGTGTGCATGTGGTTCCGCTTTGGCCTGGGAGTGTGTTCCCCCTGCCTGGCCCCCAGGCTCAGGGGCAAGGGCCCGGAGAGAGCACCACCATGAAGCGCTTTTCTCCCGGGCTTGGGAGCATTGTGCACGCCTGCTGGGAACAGTGGGCGGGAGCGCTTGCAAACCGGCCTTTGGAGGCAGCCGGGGAGGTCTTCCAGTGGAAGAGGGCCGGTTGTGCTCAGAGGCCCCACAGACCAGGGGCAGGACCCAGCAGGGCCCCTGCCCCTGGCCAGCCTTGCCCAGAGCTTCCTGGCCTCTGGGGGTACTGCCCCACCAAGGGGCAGGCTGCGGGGACTGGGTCCAGACATGCCCGGGCGCCTCCCCAGGCTCATCCCCACTGGTGCCTTTCCCCTGGGCCTAGGCCTCGGTTGAGGCCTCCTTGGAGAGGAGGTTGCTGGCAGGGGCTGTCTCCACACTGCAAGGTGCTAGAGCTCAGAGGGCCTCGTCAGAGGGAAGGGACCAGCAAGGGGCTGGATGCCCAAGACCTCTTTGGCCCAGCAGCCTCAGGGCAGCAGGGAGAGCAAGAGGCCCAACTTGCCCCTAGGGAGGCTCTGCCCCTTCCCACACAGGCGGCCAACCCAGCAGCTGCCTGACACTCTGGCACCCCCAAGCTCTCTGCCGGTGCAGGGGGCAGGAACAGACGTGTGCATGTGGTTCTGCCTTGGTCTGGGAGTGTGTTCCCCCTGCCATGCCCACAGGCTCAGGGGCAAGGGCCCGGAGAGAGCACCACCCCGAAGCGCTTTTCTCCCGGGCTTGGGAGCATTGTGCGTGCCTGGCGGGAACAGCGGGCGGGAGTGTTGGCAAACCGGCCTTTGGAGGCAGCCGGGGAGGTCTTCCAGTGGGAGAGGGCCGGTTGTGCTCAGAGGCCCCACAGGCCAGGGGCAGGACCCAGCAGGGCCCCTGCCCCTGGCCAGCCTTGCCCAGACCTTCCTGGCCTCCGGGGGTACTGCCCCACCAAGGGGCAGGCTGCGGGGACTGGGTCCAGACATGCCCGGGCGCCTCCCCAGGCTCATCCCCGCTGGTGCCTTTCCCCTGGTCCTAGGCCTCGGTTGAGGCCTCCTTGGAGAGGAGGTTGCTGGCAGGGGCTGTCTCCACACTGCAAGGTGCTGGAGCTCAGAGGGCCTCGTCAGAGGGAAGGGACAAGCAAGGGGCTGGATGCCCAAGACCTCTTTGGCCCAGCAGCCTCAGGGCAGCAGGGAGAGCAAGAGGCCCAACTTGCCCCTAGGTCGGCTCTGCCCCTTCCCACACAGGCGGCCAGCCCAGCAGCTGCCTGACAGACTCTGGCTCCCCCGAGCTCTCTGCCGGTGCAGGGGGCAGGAACAGACGTGTGCATGTGGTTCTGCCTTGGCCTGGGAGTGTGGACCCCCTGCCTGGCCCCCAGGCTCAGGGGAAAGGGCCCGGAGAGAGCACCACCCCGAAGGGCTTTTCTCCCGGGCTTGGGAGCATTGTGCGTGCCTGGCGGGAACAGCGGGCGGGAGTGTTGGCAAACCGGCCTTTGGAGGCAGCCCGGGAGGTCTTCCAAGGGCCCGGAGAGAGCACCACCCCAAAATGCTTTTCTCCCGGGCTTGGGAGCATTGTGCGTGGCTGGCGGAAGCAGCGGGAATGAGTACATACAAACCGGCCTTTGGAGGCAGCCGGGGAGGTCTTGAAAGTGCCCGGAGAGAGGACCACCCCGAAGCGCTTTTCTCCCGGGCTTGGGAGCATTGTGCGCGGCTGGCGGGAACAGCAGGCAGGAGTGCTTGCAAACTGGCCTTTGGAGGCAGCCGGGGAGGTCTTCCAAGGGCCCGGAGTGAGCACCACCCCAAAATGCTTTTCTCCCGGGCTTGGGAGCATTGTGTGCGGCTGGTGGGAACAAAGGGCATGAGTGCTTGCAAACCGGCCTTTGGAGGCAGCCGGGGACGTCTTCCAAGGGCCCGGAGAGAGCACCACCCCGAAGCACTTTTCTCCCGGGCTTGGGAGCATTGTGCGTGGCTGGCGGGAACAGCAGGAAGGAGTCCTTGCAAACCGGCCTTTGGAGGCAGCGGGGGAGGTCTTCCAAGGGCCTGTAGAGAGCACCACCCCGAAGCGCTTTTCTCCCGGGCTTGGGAGTATTGTGCGCGGGTGGCGGGAACAGCAGGCAGGAGTGCTTGAAAACCGGCCTTTGCAGGCAGCTGGGGAGGTCTTCCAGGGCCCGGTGTGAGCACCACCCCAAAAAGCTTTTCTCCCGGGCTTGGGAGCATTGTGCGCGGCTGGTGGAACAGCGGGCATGAGTGCTTGCAAACCGGCCTTTGGAGGCAGCCGGGGACGTCTTCCAAGGGCCCGGAGAGAGCACCACCCCGAAGCACTTTTCTCCCGGGCTTGGGAGCATTGTACGTGGCTGGCGGGAACAGCAGGAAGGAGTCCTTGCAAACCGGCCTTTGGAAGCAGCGGGGGAGGTCTTCCAAGGGCCTGTAGAGAGCACCACCCCGAAGCGCTTTTCTCCCGGGCTTGGGAGTATTGTGCGTGGCTGGCGGGAACAGCAGGCAGGAGTGCTTGAAAACCGTCCTTTGGAGGCAGCCGGGGAGGTCTTCCAGGGCCCGGTGTGAGCACCACCCCAAAATGCTTTTCTCCCGGGCTTGGGAGCATTGTGCGTGGCTGGTGGGAACAGCGGGCGGGAGTGCTTGCAAACTGGCCTTTGGAGGCAGCCGGGGAGGTCTTCCAAGGGCCAGGAGAGAGCACCACCCAGAAGCGCTTTTCTCCCGGGCTTGGAACATTTTTGCGGATGGCGGGAACAGCGAGTGGGAGTGCTTCCTAACCGGCCTTTGGGGGCACCCCGGGAGGTCTTCCATGGGCACAGAGAGAACACCACCCCGAAGCGCTTTTCTCAGGGGTTTTGGAGGATTGTGCGTGGCTGGCGGGAACAGTGAGTGCAGTGCTTGCAAATCGGCCTTTGGGGGCAGCCAGGGAGGTCCTCCATTGGCACGGAGAGAACACCACCCCGAAGCGCTTTTCTCCCGGTCTTGGGAGCATTGTGCGAGGCTGGCGGGAACAGTGGGCGGGAGTGCTTGCAAACCGGCCTTTGGAGGCAGCTTGGGAGGTCTTCCAAGGGCCCGGAGAGAGCACCATCCCGAAGCACTTTTCTCCCGGAATTGGGAGCATTGTGCGCGGCTGTGGGGAACAGCGGACCTGAGTGCTTGCAAACCGGCCTTTCGAGGCAGCCGGGGAGGTCTTCCAAGGGCCCGGAGAGAACACCACCCCAAAATGCTTTTCTCCCGGGCTTGGGAGCATTGTGTGCGGCTGGCGGGTCAGCGGGAGGGAGTTCTTGAAAACCAGCCTTTGGAGGCAGCCGGGGAGGTCTTCCAAGGGCCGGGAGAGAGCACCACCCCGAAGCACTTTTCTCCCGGGCTTGGGAGCATTGTGCGTGGCTGGCGGGAACAGCAGGAAGGAGTCCTTGCAAACCGGCCTTTGGAGGCAGCGGGGGAGGTCTTCCAAGGGCCTGTAGAGAGCACCACCCCGAAGCGCTTTTCTCCCGGGCTTGGGAGTATTGTGCGCGGGTGGCGGGAACAGCAGGCAGGAGTGCTTGAAAACCGGCCTTTGCAGGCAGCTGGGGAGGTCTTCCAGGGCCCGGTGTGAGCACCACCCCAAAAAGCTTTTCTCCCGGGCTTGGGAGCATTGTGCGCGGCTGGCGGGAACAGCGGGATTGAGTGCTTGCAAACCGGCCTTTGGAGGCAGCCGGGGAGGTCTTCCAGCGGGAGAGTGCTGGTTGTGCTCAGACGCCCCACAGGCCAGGGGCAGGACCCAGCAGTGTCCCTGCCCCTGGCAGCCTTGCCCAGACCTTCCTGGCCTCCGGGGGTACTACCCCACCAAGGGGCAGGCTGCGGAGACTGGTCCAGACATGCCCGGGCGCCTCCCCAGGCTCATCCCCGCTGGTGCCTTTCCCCTGGGCCTAGGCCTCGGTTGAGGCCTCCTTGGAGAGGAGGTTGCTGGCAGGGGCTGTCTCCACACTGCAAGGTGCTGGAGCTCAGAGGGCCTCGTCAGAGGGAAGGGACCAGCAAAGGGCTGGATGCCCAAGACCTCTTTGGCCCAGCAGCCTCAGGGCAGCAGGGAGAGCAAGAGGCCCAACTTGCCCCTAGGGCGGCTCTGCCCCTTCCCACACAGGCGGCCAACCCAGCAGCTGCCTGACAGACTCTGGCTCCCCCAAGCTCTCTGCCGGTGCAGGGGACAGGAACAGACGTCGGCATGTGGTTCTGCCTTGGCCTGGGAGTGTGTTCCCCCTGCCTTGCCCCCAGGCTCAAGGGCAAGGGCCCAGGGAGAGCACCACCCCGAAGTGCTTTTCTCCCGGGCTTGGGAGCATTGTGCGAGCCTGGCGTGAACAGCGGGCGGGAATGTTTGCAAACAGGACTTTGGAGGCAGCCGGGGAGGTCTTCCAGTGGGAGAGGGCCGGTTGTGCTCAGAGGCCTCACAGGCCAGGGGCAGGGCCCAGCAGGTCCCCTGCCCCTGGCCAGCCTTGCACAGACCTTCCTGCCCTCCGGGGGTACTGCCCCACCAAGGGGCAGGCTGCGGGGACTGGGTCCAGACATGTCCATGGGCCTCCCCAGGATCATCCCCGCTGGTGCCTTTCCCCTGGGCGTAGGCCTCGATTGAGGCCTCTTTGGAGAGGAGGTTGCTGGCAGGGGCTGTCTCCACACTGCAAGGTGCTGGAGCTCAGAGGGCCTCGTCAGAGGGAAGGGACCAGCAAAGGGCTGGATGCCCAAGACCTCTTTGACCCAGCAGCATCAGGGCAGCAGGGAGAGCAAGAGGCCCAACTTGCCCCTAGGTCGGCTCTGCCCCTTCCCACACAGGCGGCCAGCCCAGCACCTGCCTGAGAGACTCTGGGTCCCCAGAGCTCTCTGCCGATGCAGGGGGCAGATCAGAGGTGTGCATGTGGTTCTGACTTGGCCTGGGAGTGTGGACACCATGCCTTGCCCCCAGGCTCAGGGGCAAGGGCCCGGTGAGAGCACCACCCCGAAGCACTTTTTTCCCGGGCTTGGGAGCATTGTACGTGCCTGGCGGGAACAGCGGGCGCGAGTGTTGGCAAATCGGCCTTTGGAGGCAGCCGGGGAGGTCTTCCAGCGGGAGAGGGCCGGTTGTGCTCAGAGGCCCCACATGCCAGGGGCAGGACCCAGCAAGGCCCCTGCCCCTGGCCAGCCTTGCCCAGACCTTCGTGGCCTCCGGGGGTACTGCCCCACCAAGGGGCAGGCTGCGGTTGACTGGGTCCAGACATGCTCGCGCGCCTCCCCTGGCTCATCCCCGCTGGTGCCTTTCCCCTGGGCCTAGGCCTCCGTTGAGGCCTCCTTGGACAGGAGGTTGCTGGCAGGGGCTGTCTCCACACTGCAAGGTGCTGGAGCTCAGAGGGTCTCGTCAGAGGGAAGGGACCAGTAAGAGGCTGGATGCCCAACACTTCTTTGGCCCAGCAGACTCAGGGCAGCAGGGAGAGCAAGAGGCCCAACCTGCCCCTAGGGCGGCTCTGCCCCTTCCCACACAGGCGGCCAACCCAGCAGCTGCCTGACAGACTCTGGCTCCCCCAAGCTCTCTGCCGGTGCAGGGGACAGGAACAGACGTGGGCATGTGTTTCTGCCTTGGCCTGGGAGTGTGTTCCCCCTGCCTTGCCCCCAGGCTCAGGGGCAACGGCTCGGAGAGAGCACCACCCCAAAGCGCTTTTCTCCCGGGCTTGGGAGCATTGTGCGAGCCTGGCGTGCACAGCGGGCGGGAGTGTTTGCAAGCAGGACTTTGGAGGCAGCCGGGGAGGTCTTCCAGTGGGAGAGGGCCGGTTGTGCTCAGAGGCCCCACAGGCCAGGGGCAGGACCCAGCAGGGCCCCTGCCCCTGGCCAGCCTTGCCCAGACCTTCCTGGCCTCCGGGGGTACTGCCCCACCAAGGGGCAGGCTGCGGGGACTGGGTCCAGACATGCCCGGGCGCCTCCCCAGGCTCATCCCCGCTGGTGCCTTTCCCCTGGGCCTAGGCCTCGGTTGAGGCCTCCTTGGAGAGGAGGTTGCCGGCAGGGGCTGTCTCCACACTGCAAGGTGCTGGAGCTCAGAGGGCCTCGTCAGCGGGAAGGGACCAGCAAGGGGCTGGATGCCCAAGACCTCTTTGGCCCAGCAGCCTCAGGGCAGCAGGGAGAGGAAGAGGCCCAATTTGCCCCTAGGTCGGCTCTGCCCCTTCCCACACAGGCAGCCAACCCAGCAGCTGCCTGACAGACTCTGGCTCCCCCGAGCTCTCTGCCGGTGCAGGGGTCAGGAACAGACGTGTGCATGTCGTTCTGCCTTGGCCTGGGAGTGTGTTCCCCCTGCCTGGCCCCCTGGCTCAGGGGCAAGGGCCCGGAGAGAGCACCACCCCGAAGCGCTCTTCTCCCGGGCTTGGGAGCATTGTGCGCGCCTGGTGGGAACAGTGGGCGTGAGTGTTGGCAAATCGGCCTTTGGAGGCAGCCGGGGAGATCTTCCAGCGGGAGAGGGCCGGATGTGCTCAGAGGCCCCACAGGCCAGGGGCAGGACCCAGCAGGTCCCCTGCCCCTGGCCAGCCTTTCCCAGACCTTCCTGGCCTCAGGGGGTACTGCCCCAACAAGGGGCAGGCTGCGGGGACTGGGTCCAGACATGCCCGGGCGCCTCCCCAGGCTCATCCCCGCTGGTGCCTTTCCCCTGGTCCTAGGCCTCGGTTGAGGCCTCCTTGGAGAGGAGGTTGCTGGCAGGGGCTGTCTCCACACTGCAAGGTGCTGGAGCTCAGAGGGCCTTGTCAGAGGGAAGGGACCAGCAAGGGGCTGGATGCCCAAGACCTCTTTGGCTCAGCAGCCTCAGGGCAGCAGGGAGAGCAAGAGGCCCAACTTGCCCCTAGGTCGGCTCTGCCCCTTCCCACACAGGCGGCCAGCCCAGCAGCTGCCTGACATACTCTGGCTCCCCCGAGCTCTCTGCCGGTGCAGGGGGCAGATCAGAGGTGTGCATGTGGTTCTGCCTTGGTCTGGGAGTGTGGACACCGTGCCTTGACCCCAGGCTCAGGGGCAAGGGCCCGGAGAGAGCACCACCCCGAAGCGCTTTTCTCCCGGGCTTAGGAGCATTGTGCCCGCCTGCTGGGAACAGTGGGCGGGAGCGCTTGCAAACCGGCCTTTGGAGGCAGCCGGGGAGGTCTTCCAGTGGGAGAGGGCCGGTTGTGCTCAGAGGCCCCACAGGCCAGGGGTAGGACCCAGCAGGTCCCCTGCCCCTGGCCAGCCTTGCCCAGACCTTCCTGGCCTCCGGGGGTACTGCCCCACCAAGGGGCAGGCTGCGGGGACTGGGTCCAGACATGCCCGGGCGCCTCCCCAGGCTCATCCCCGCTGGTGCCTTTCCCCTGGTCCTAGGCCTGGGTTGAGGCCTCCTTGGAGAGGAGGTTCCTGGCAGGGGCTGTCTCCACACTGCAAGGTGCTGGAGCTCAGAGGGCCTCGTCAGAGGGAAGGGACAAGCAAGGGGCTGGATGCCAAGAACTCTTTGGCCCAGCAGCCTCAGGGCAGCAGGGAGAGCAAGAGGCCCAACTTGACCCTAGGTCGGCTCTGCCCCTTCCCACACAGGCGGCCAGCCCAGCAGCTGCCTGACAGACTCTGGCTCCCCCGAGCTCTCTGCCGGTGCAGGGGGCAGGAACAGACGTGTGCATGTGGTTCTGCCTTGGCCTGGGAGTGTGTTCCCCCTGCCTGGCCCCCAGGCTCAGGGGCAAGGGCCCGGTGAGAGCACCACCCCGAAGCGCTTTTCTCCCGGGCTTGGGAGCATTGTGCGTGCCTGACGGGAACAGCGGGCGGGAGTGCTTGCAAACCGGCCTTTGGAGGCAGACGGGGAGGTCTTCCAGCGGGAGAGTGCCGGTTGTGCTCAGAGGCCCCACAGGCCAGGGGCAGGACCCAGCAGTGTCCCTGCCCCTGGCAGCCTTGCCCAGACCTTCCTGGCCTCCGGGGGTACTGCCCCACCAAGGGGCAGGCTGCGGGGACTGGGTCCAGACATGCCCGGGCGCCTCCCCAGGCTCATCCCCGCTGGTGCATTTCCCCTGGGTCTAGGCCTAGGTTGAGGCCTCCTTGGAGAGGAGGTTGCTGGCAGGGGCTGTCTCCACACTGCAAGGTGCTGGAGCTCAGAGGGCCTCATCAGAGGGAAGGGACCAGCAAGGGGCTGGATGCCCAAGACCTCTTTGGCCCAGCAGCCTCAGGGCAGCAGGGAGAGGAAGAGGCCCAACTTGCCCCTAGGTCGGCTCTGCCCCTTCCCACAGAGGCGGCCAGCCCAGCAGCTGCCTGACAGACTCTGGCTCCCCCGAGCTCTCTGCCGGTGCAGGGGTCAGGAACAGACGTGTGCATGTGGTTCTGCCTTGGTCTGGGAGTGTGAACCAACTGCCTGGCCCCCAGGCTCAGGGGCAAGGGCCCGGAGAGAGCAACACCCCGAAGCGCTTTTCTCCCGGGCTTGGGAGCATTGTGCGTGCCTGGCGGGAACAGCGGGCAGGAGTGTTGGCAAACCGGCCTTTGGAGGCAGCCGGGGAGGTCTTCCAGTGGGAGAGGTCCGGTTGTGCTCAGAGGCCCCACAGGCCAGGGGCAGGAACCAGCAGGGCCCCTGCCCCTGGCCAGCCTTGCCCAGACCTTCCTGGCCTCCGGGGGTACTGCCCCACCAAGGGGCAGGCTGCGGGGACTGGGTCCAGACATGCCCGGGCGCCTCCCCAGGCTCATCCCCGCTGGTGCCTTTCCCCTGGTCCTAGGCCTCGGTTGAGGCCTCCTTGGAGAGGAGGTTGCTGGCAGGGGCTGTCTCCACACTGCAAGGTGCTGGAGCTCAGAGGGCCTCGTCAGAGGGAAGGGACAAGCAATGGGCTGGATGCCCAAGACGTCTTTGGCCCAGCAGCCTCAGGGCAGCAGGGAGAGCAAGAGGCCCAAATTGCCCCTAGGTCGGCTCTGCCCCTTCCCACACAGGCGGCCAGCCCAGCAGCTGCCTGACAGACTCTGGCTCCCCCGAGCTCTCTGCCGGTGCAGGGGGCAGGAACAGACGTGTGCATGTGGTTCTGCCTTGGCCTGGGAGTGTGAACCAACTGCCTGGCCCCCAGGCTCAGGGGCAAGGGCCCGGAGAGAGCAACACCCCGAAGCGCTTTTCTCCCGGGCTTGGGAGCATTGTGCGTGCCTGGCGGGAACAGCGGGCAGGAGTGTTGGCAAATCGGCCTTTGGAGGCAGCCGGGGAGATCTTCCAGCGGGAGAGGGCCGGATGTGCTCAGAGGCCCCACAGGCCAGGGGCAGGACCCAGCAGGTCCCCTGCCCCTGGCCAGCCTTTCCCAGACCTTCCTGGCCTCAGGGGGTACTGCCCCACCAAGAGGCAGGCTGCGGGGACTGGTTCCAGACATGCCCGGGCGCCTCCCCAGGCTCATCCCCGCTGGTGCCTTTCCCCTGGGCCTAGGCCTCGGTTGAGGCCTCCTTGGAGAGGAGGTTGCTGGCAGGGGCTGTCTCCACACTGCAAGGTGCTGGAGCTCAGAGGGCCTTGTCAGAGGGAAGGGACCAGCAAGGGGCTGGATGCCCAAGACCTCTTTGGCCCAGCAGCCTCAGGGCAGCAGGGAGAGCAAGAGGCCCAACTTGCCCCTAGGTCGGCTCTGCCCCTTCCCACACAGGCGGCCAGCCCAGCAGCTGCCTGACATACTCTGGCTCCCCCGAGCTCTCTGCCGGTGCAGGGGCAGATCAGAGGTGTGCATGTGGTTCTGCCTTGGTCTGGGAGTGTGGACACCGTGCCTTGACCCCAGGCTCAGGGGCAAGGGCCCGGAGAGAGCACCACCCCGAAGCGCTTTTCTCCCGGGCTTAGGAGCATTGTGCCCGCCTGCTGGGAACAGTGGGCGGGAGCGCTTGCAAACCGGCCTTTGGAGGCAGCCGGGGAGGTCTTCCAGTGGGAGAGGGCCGGTTGTGCTCAGAGGCCCCACAGGCCAGGGGTAGGACCCAGCAGGTCCCCTGCCCCTGGCCAGCCTTGCCCAGACCTTCCTGGCCTCCGGGGGTACTGCCCCACCAAGGGGCAGGCTGCGGGGACTGGGTCCAGATATGCCCGGGCGCCTCCGCAGGCTCATCCCCGCTGGTGCCTTTCCCCTGGTCCTAGGCCTGGGTTGAGGCCTCCTTGGAGAGGAGGTTCCTGGCAGGGGCTGTCTCCACACTGCAAGGTGCTGGAGCTCAGAGGGCCTCGTCAGAGGGAAGGGACAAGCAAGGGGCTGGATGCCAAGGACTCTTTGGCCCAGCAGCCTCAGGGCAGCAGGGAGAGCAAGAGGCCCAACTTGACCCTAGGTCGGCTCTGCCCCTTCCCACACAGGCGGCCAGCCCAGCAGCTGCCTGACAGACTCTGGCTCCCCCGAGCTCTCTGCCGGTGCAGGGGGCAGGAACAGACGTGTGCATGTGGTTCTGCCTTGGCCTGGGAGTGTGTTCCCCCTGCCTGGCCCCCAGGCTCAGGGGCAAGGGCCCGAGGAGAGCACCACCCCGAAGCGCTTTTCTCCCGGGCTTGGGAGCATTGTGCGTGCCTGACGGGAACAGCGGGCGGGAGTGCTTGCAAACCGGCCTTTGGAGGCAGACGGGGAGGTCTTCCAGCGGGAGAGTGCCGGTTGTGCTCAGAGGCCCCACAGGCCAGGGGCAGGACCCAGCAGTGTCCCTGCCCCTGGCAGCCTTGCCCAGACCTTCCTGGCCTCCGGGGGTACTGCCCCACCAAGGGGCAGGCTGCGGGGACTGGGTCCAGACATGCCCGGGCGCCTCCCCAGGCTCATCCCCGCTGGTGCATTTCCCCTGGGTCTAGGCCTAGGTTGAGGCCTCCTTGGAGAGGAGGTTGCTGGCAGGGGCTGTCTCCACACTGCAAGGTGCTGGAGCTCAGAGGGCCTCATCAGAGGGAAGGGACCAGCAAGGGGCTGGATGCCCAAGACCTCTTTGGCCCAGCAGCCTCAGGGCAGCAGGGAGAGGAAGAGGCCCAACTTGCCCCTAGGTCGGCTCTGCCCCTTCCCACAGAGGCGGCCAGCCCAGCAGCTGCCTGACAGACTCTGGCTCCCCCGAGCTCTCTGCCGGTGTAGGGGGCAGGAACAGACGTGTGCATGTGGTTCTGCCTTGGTCTGGGAGTGTGAACCAACTGCCTGGCCCCCAGGCTCAGGGGCAAGGGCCCGGAGAGAGCAACACCCCGAAGCGCTTTTCTCCCGGGCTTGGGAGCATTGTGCGTGCCTGGCGGGAACAGCGGGCAGGAGTGTTGGCAAACCGGCCTTTGGAGGCAGCCGGGGAGGTCTTCCAGTGGGAGAGGTCCGGTTGTGCTCAGAGGCCCCACAGGCCAGGGGCAGGAACCAGCAGGGCCCCTGCCCCTGGCCAGCCTTGCCCAGACCTTCCTGGCCTCCGGGGGTACTGCCCCACCAAGGGGCAGGCTGCGGGGACTGGGTCCAGACATGCCCGGGCGCCTCCCCAGGCTCATCCCCGCTGGTGCCTTTCCCCTGGTCCTAGGCCTCGGTTGAGGCCTCCTTGGAGAGAAGGTTGCTGGCAGGGGCTGTCTCCACACTGCAAGGTGCTGGAGCTCAGAGGGCCTCGTCAGAGGGAAGGGACAAGCAATGGGCTGGATGCCCAAGACGTCTTTGGCCCAGCAGCCTCAGGGCAGCAGGGAGAGCAAGAGGCCCAAATTGCCCCTAGGTCGGCTCTGCCCCTTCCCACACAGGCGGCCAGCCCAGCAGCTGCCTGACAGACTCTGGCTCCCCCGAGCTCTCTGCCGGTGCAGGGGGCAGGAACAGACGTGTGCATGTGGTTCTGCCTTGGCCTGGGAGTGTGGACCCCCTGCCTGGCCCCCAGGCTCAGGGGCAAGGGCCCGGAGAGAGCACCACCCCGAAGCGCTTTTCTCCCGGGTTTGGGAGCATTGTACGCGCTTGGTGGGAACAGTGGGCGGGAGTGCTTGCAAACCGGCCTTTGGAGGCAGCCGGGGTGGTCTTCCAGTGGGAGAGGGCCGGTTGTGCTCAGAGACCCCACAGGCCAGGGGCAGGACCCATCAGGTCCCCTGCCCCTGGCCAGCCTTGCCCAGGCCTTCCTGGCCTCCGGGGGTACTGTCCCACCAAGGGGCAGGCTGCGGGGACTGGGTCCAGACATGCCCGGGCGCCTCCCCAGGCTCATCCCCGCTGGTGCCTTTCCCCTGGGCCTAGGCCTCGGTTGAGGCCTCCTTGGAGAGGAGGTTGCTGGCAGGGGCTGTCTCCACACTGCAAGGTGCTGGAGCTCAGAGGGCCTCGTCAGAGGGAAGGGACCAGCAAGGGGCTGGATGCCCAAGACCTCTTTGGCCCAGCAGCCTCAGGGCAGCAGGGAGAGCAAGAGGCCCAACTTGCCCCTAGGTCGGCTCTGCCACTTCCCATACAGGCGGCCAGCCCAGCAGCTGCCTGACAGACTCTGGCTCCCCCGAGCTCTCTGCCGGTGCAGGGGGCAGATCAGACGTGTGCATGTGGTTCTGCCTTGGCCTGGGAGTGTGGACACCCTGCCTTGCCCCCAGGCTCAGGGGCAAGGGCCCAGAGAGAGCACCACCCTGAAGCGCTTTTCTTCCGGGCTTAGGAGCATTGTGCCCGCCTGCTGGTAACAGTGGCCGGGAGCGCTTGCAAACCGGCCTTTGGAGGCAGCCGAGGAGTTCTTCCAGTGGGAGAGGGCCGGTTGTGCTCAGAGGCCCCACAGGCCAGGGGCAGGACGCAGCAGGGCCCCTGCCCCTGGCCAGCCTTGCCCAGACCTTCCTGGTCTCCGGGGGTATTGCCCCACCAAGGGGCAGGCTGCGGGGACTGGGTCCAGACATGCCCGGGCGCCTCCCCAGGCTCATCTCCGCTGGTGCCTTTCCCCTGGGCCTAGGTCTCGGTTTAGGCCTCCTTGGAGAAGAGGTTGCTGGCAGGGGCTGTCTCCACACTGCAAGGTGCTGGAGCTCAGAGGGCCTCGTCAGAGGGAAGGGACCAGCAAGGGGCTGGATGCCCAAGACCTCTTTGGCCCAGCAGCCTCAGGGCAGCAGGGAGAGCAAGAGGCCCAACTTGCCCCTAGGTCGGCTCTGCCCCTTCCCACACAGGCGGCCAGCCCAGCAGCTGCCTGACAGACTCTGGCTCACCCGAGCTCTCTGCCGGTGCAGGGGGCAGATCAGAGGTGTGCATGTGGTTCTGCCTTGGCCTGGGAGTGTGGACACCCTGCCTTGCCCCCAGGCTCAGGGGCAAGGGCCCGGAGAGAGCACCACCCCGAAGCGCTTTTCTCCCGGGCTTGGGAGCATTGTGCCCGCCTGCTGGGAACAGTGTGCGGGAGCGCTTGCAAACCGGCCTTTGGAGGCAGCCGGGGAGGTCTTCCAGTGGGAGAGGGCCGGTTGTGCTCAGAGGCCCCAAAGGCCACGGGCAGGACGCAGCAGGGCCCCTGCCCCTGGCTAGCCTTGCCCAGACCTTCCTGGTCTCCGGGGGTACTGCCCCACCAAGGGGCAGGCTGCGGGGATTGGGTCCAGACATGCCCGGGCGCCTCCCCAGGCTCATCCCCGCTGGTGCCTTTCCCCTGGGCCTAGGCCTCGGTTGAGGCCTCCTTGGAGAGGAGGTTGCTGGCAGGGGCTGTCTCCACACTGCAAGGTGCTGGAGCTCAGAGGGCCTCGTCAGAGGGAAGGGACCAGCAAAGGGCTGGATGCCCAAGACCTCTTTGACCCAGCAGCCTCAGGGCAGCAGGGAGAGCAAGAGGCCCAACTTGCCCCTAGGTGGGCTCTACCCCGTCCCACACAGGTAGCCAGCCCAGCAGCAGCCTGGCAGTCTCTGGCTCTCTCGAGCTCTCTGCCGGTGTAGGGTGCAGGAACAGACGTGTGCATGTCGTTCTGCCTTGGCCTGGGAGTGTGTTCCCCCTGCCTGGCCCCCAGGGTCAGGGGCAAGGGCCCGGTGAGAGCACCACCCCGAAGCGCTTTTCTCCCGGGCTTGGGAGCATTGTGTGTGCCTGGCGGGAACAGCGGGCGGGAGTGCTTGCAAACCGGCCTTTGGAGGCAGACGGGGAGGTCTTCCAGCGGGAGAGTGCCGGTTGTGCTCAGAGGCCCCACAGGCCAGGGGCAAGACCCAGCAGTGTCCCTGCCCCTGGCAGCCTTGCCCAGACCTTCCTGGCCTCCGGGGGTACTGCCCCACCAAGGGGCAGGCTGCGGGGACTGGGTCTAGAAATGCCCGGGCGCCTCCGCAGGCTCATCCCCGCTGGTGCCTTTCCCCTGGGCCTAGGCCTCGGTTGAGGCCTCCTTGGAGAGGAGGTTGCTGGCAGGGGCTGTCTCCACACTGCAAGGTGCTGGAGCTCAGAGGGCCTCGTCAGAGGGAAGGGACCAGCAAGGGGCTGGATGCCCAAGACCTCTTTGGCCCAGCAGCTTCAGGGCAGCAGGGAAGGAAGAGGCCCAACTTGCCCCTAGGTCGGCTCTGCCCCTTCCCACACAGGCGGCCAGCCCAGCAGCTGCCTGACAGACTCTGGCTCCCCCGAGCTCTCTGCCGGTGCAGGGGTCAGGAACAGACGTGTGCATGTGGTTCTGCCTTGGTCTGGGAGTGTGGACCCACTACCTG
This sequence comes from Dama dama, assembly GCF_033118175.1. Classification (NCBI taxonomy): domain Eukaryota; kingdom Metazoa; phylum Chordata; class Mammalia; order Artiodactyla; family Cervidae; genus Dama; species Dama dama. The sequence goes on from NW_026870972.1 coordinate 2,344,937, forward strand.
GCCCCCACGCTCAGGGGCAAGGGCCCGGAGAGAGCAACACCCCGAAGCGCTTTTCTCCCGGGCTTCGGAGAATTGTGGGTGCCTGGCGGGAATAGCGGGCGCGAGTGTTGGCAAACCGGCCTTTCGAGGCAGCCGCAGAGGTCTTCCAGTGGGAGAGGGCCGGTTGTGCTCAGAGGACCCACAGGCCAGGGGCAGGACCCAGCAGGGCCCCTGCCGCTGGCCAGCCTTGCCCAGACCTTCCTGGCCTCCGGGGGTACTGCCCCACCAAGGGGCAGGCTGCGGGGACTGGGTCCAGACATGCCCGGGCGCCTCCCCAGGCTCATCCCCGCTGGTGCCTTTCCCCTGGTCCTAGGCCTCGGTTGAGGCCTCCTTGGAGAGGAGGTTGCTGGCAGGGGCTGTCTCCACACTGCAAGGTGCTGGAGCTCAGAGGGCCTCGTCAGAGGGAAGGGACAAGCAAGGGGCTGGATGCCCAAGACCTCTTTGGCCCAGCAGCCTCAGGGCAGCAGGGAGAGCAAGAGCCCCAACTTGCCCCTAGGTCGGCTCTGCCCCTTCCCACACAGGCGGCCAGCCCAGCAGCTGCCTGACAGACTCTGGCTCCCCCGAGCTCTCTGCCGGTGCAGCGGGCAGGAACAGACGTGTGCATGTCGTTCTGCCTTGGCCTGGGAGTGTGGAACCCCTGCCTGGCCCCCAGGCTCACGGGAAAGGGCCCGGAGAGAGCACCACCCCGAAGCGCTTTTCTCCCGGGCTTGGGAGCGTTCTGCGCCCTTGGTGGGAACAGTGGGTGGGAGTGCTTGAAAACCGGCCTTTGGAGGCAGCCGGGGAGGTCTTCCAGTGGGAGAGGGCCGGTTGTGCTCAGAGGCCCCACAGGCCAGGGGCATTACCCAGCAGGTCCCCTGCCCCTGGCCAGCCTTTCCCAGACCTTCCTGGTCTCCGGGGGTACTGCCCCACCAAGGGGCAGGCTGCGGGGACTGGGTCCAGACATGCCCGGGCGCCTCCCCAGGCTCATCCCCGCTGTTGCCTTTCCCCTGGGCCTAGGCCTCGGTTTAGGCCTCCTTGGAGAGGAGGTTGCTGGCAGGGGCTGTCTCCACACTGCAAGGTGCTGGAGCTCAGAGGGCCTCGTCAGAGGGAAGGGACCAGCAAGGGGCTGGATGCCCAAGACCTCTTTGGCCCAGCAGCCTCAGGGCAGCAGGGAGGGCAAGAGGCCCAACTTGCCCCTAGGGCGGCTCTGCCCCTTCCCACACTGGCGGCCAACCCAGCAGCTGCCTGACAGACTCTGGCTCCCCCAAGCTCTCTGCCGGTGCAGGGGACAGGAACAGACGTGGGCATGTGGTTCTGCCTTGGCCTGGGAGTGTGTTACCCCTGCCTTGCCCCCAGGCTCAGGGGCAAGGGCCCGGAGAGAGCACCACCCCGAAGCGCTTTTCTCCCGGGCTTGGGAGCATTGTGCGTGGCTGGCGGGAACAGCGGGCGGGAGTGTTGGCAAACCGGCCTTTGGAGGCAGCCGGGGAGGTCTTCCAGTGGGAGAGGGCCGGTTGTGCTCAGAGGCCCCACAGGCCAGGGGCAGGACCCAGCAGGGCCCCTGCCCCTGGCCAGCCTTGCCCAGACCTTCCTGGCCTCCGGGGGTACTGCCCCACCAAGGGGCAGGCTGCGGGGACTGGGTCCAGACATGCCCGGGCGCCTCCCCAGTCTCATCCCCGCTTGTGCCTTTCCCCTGGGCCTAGGCCTCGGTTGAGGCCTCCTTGGAGAGGAGGTTGCTGGCAGGGGCTGTCTCCACACTGCAAGGTGCTGGAGCTCAGAGGGCCTCGTCAGAGGGAAGGGACAAGCAAGGGGCTGGATGCCCAAGACCTCTTTGGCCCAGCAGCCTCAGGGCAGCAGGGAGAGCAAGAGGCCCAAATTGCCCCTAGGTCGGCTCTGCCCCTTCCCACACAGGCGGCCAGCCAAGCAGCTGCCTGACAGACTCTGGCTCCCCCGAGCTCTCTGCCAGTGCAGGGGGCAGGAACAGACGTGTGCATGTGGTTCTGCCTTGGCCTGGGAGTGTGGACCCCCTGCCTGGCCCCCAGGCTCAGGGGCAAGGGCCCGGAGAGAGCACCACCCCGAAGCGCTTTTCTCCCGGGCTTGGGAGCATTGTGTGCGCTTGGTGGGAACAGTGGGCGTGAGTGCTTGCAAACCGGCATTTGGAGGCAGCCGGGGAGGTCTTCCACTGGGAGAGGGCCGGTTGTGCTCAGAGGCCCCACAGGCCAGGGGCAGGACCCATCAGGTCCCCTGCCCCTGGCCAGCCTTGCCCAGGCCTTCCTGGCCTCCGGGGGTACTGCCCCACCAAGGGGCAGGCTGCGGGGACTGGGTCCAGACATGCCCGGGCGCCTCCCCAGGCTCATCCCCGCTGGTGCCTTTCCCCTGGGCCTAGGCCTCGGTTGAGGCCTCCTTGGAGAGGAGGTTGCTGGCAGGGGCTGTCTCCACACTGCAAGGTGCTGGAGCTCAGAGGGCCTCGTCAGAGGGAAGGGACCAGCAAGGGGCTGGATGCCCAAGACCTCTTTGGCCCAGCAGCCTCAGGGCAGCAGGGAGAGCAAGAGGCCCAACTTGCCCCTAGGTCGGCTCTGCCACTTCCCATACAGGCGGCCAGCCCAGCAGCTGCCTGACAGACTCTGGCTCCCCCGAGCTCTCTGCCGGTGCAGGGGGCAGATCAGACGTGTGCATGTGGTTCTGCCTTGGCCTGGGAGTGTGGACACCCTGCCTTGCCCCCAGGCTCAGGGGCAAGGGCCCAGAGAGAGCACCACCCTGAAGCGCTTTTCTTCCGGGCTTAGGAGCATTGTGCCCGCCTGCTGGTAACAGTGGCCGGGAGCGCTTGCAAACCGGCCTTTGGAGGCAGCCGAGGAGTTCTTCCAGTGGGAGAGGGCCGGTTGTGCTCAGAGGCCCCACAGGCCAGGGGCAGGACGCAGCAGGGCCCCTGCCCCTGGCCAGCCTTGCCCAGACCTTCCTGGTCTCCGGGGGTATTGCCCCACCAAGGGGCAGGCTGCGGGGACTGGGTCCAGACATGCCCGGGCGCCTCCCCAGGCTCATCCCCGCTGGTGCCTTTCCCCTGGGCCTAGGCCTCGGTTTAGGCCTCCTTGGAGAGGAGGTTGCTGGCAGGGGCTGTCTCCACACTGCAAGGTGCTGGAGCTCAGAGGGCCTCGTCAGAGGGAAGGGACCAGCAAGGGGCTGGATGCCCAAGACCTCTTTGGCCCAGCAGCCTCAGGGCAGCAGGGAGAGCAAGAGGCCCAACTTGCCCCTAGGTCGGCTCTGCCCCTTCCCACACAGGCGGCCAGCCCAGCAGCTGCCTGACAGACTCTGGCTCACCCGAGCTCTCTGCCGGTGCAGGGGGCAGATCAGAGGTGTGCATGTGGTTCTGCCTTGGCCTGGGAGTGTGGACACCCTGCCTTGCCCCCAGGCTCAGGGGCAAGGGCCCGGAGAGAGCACCACCCCGAAGCGCTTTTCTCCCGGGCTTGGGAGCATTGTGCCCGCCTGCTGGGAACAGTGTGCGGGAGCGCTTGCAAACCGGCCTTTGGAGGCAGCCGGGGAGGTCTTCCAGTGGGAGAGGGCCGGTTGTGCTCAGAGGCCCCAAAGGCCACGGGCAGGACGCAGCAGGGCCCCTGCCCCTGGCTAGCCTTGCCCAGACCTTCCTGGTCTCCGGGGGTACTGCCCCACCAAGGGGGAGGCTGCGGGGATTGGGTCCAGACATGCCCGGGCGCCTCCCCAGGCTCATCCCCGCTGGTGCCTTTCCCCTGGGCCTAGGCCTCGGTTGAGGCCTCCTTGGAGAGGAGGTTGCTGGCAGGGGCTGTCTCCACACTGCAAGGTGCTGGAGCTCAGAGGGCCTCGTCAGAGGGAAGGGACCAGCAAGGGGCTGGATGCCCAAGACCTCTTTGGCCCAGCAGCTTCAGGGCAGCAGGGAAGGAAGAGGCCCAACTTGCCCCTAGGTCGGCTCTGCCCCTTCCCACACAGGCGGCCAGCCCAGCAGCTGCCTGACAGACTCTGGCTCCCCCGAGCTCTCTGCCGGTGCAGGGGTCAGGAACAGACGTGTGCATGTGGTTCTGCCTTGGTCTGGGAGTGTGGACCCACTACCTGGCCCCCACGCTCAGGGGCAAGGGCCCGGAGAGAGCAACACCCCGAAGCGCTTTTCTCCCGGGCTTCGGAGAATTGTGGGTGCCTGGCGGGAACAGCGGGCGCGAGTGTTGGCAAACCGGCCTTTGGAGGCAGCCGCAGAGGTCTTCCAGTGGGAGAGGGCCGGTTGTGCTCAGAGGACCCACAGGCCAGGGGCAGGACCCAGCAGGGCCCCTGCCGCTGGCCAGCCTTGCCCAGACCTTCCTGGCCTCCGGGGGTACTGCCCCACCAAGGGGCAGGCTGCGGGGACTGGGTCCAGACATGCCCGGGCGCCTCCCCAGGCTCATCCCCGCTGGTGCCTTTCCCCTGGTCCTAGGCCTCGGTTGAGGCCTCCTTGGAGAGGAGGTTGCTGGCAGGGGCTGTCTCCACACTGCAAGGTGCTGGAGCTCAGAGGGCCTCGTCAGAGGGAAGGGACAAGCAAGGGGCTGGATGCCCAAGACCTCTTTGGCCCAGCAGCCTCAGGGCAGCAGGGAGAGCAAGAGCCCCAACTTGCCCCTAGGTCGGCTCTGCCCCTTCCCACACAGGCGGCCAGCCCAGCAGCTGCCTGACAGACTCTGGCTCCCCCGAGCTCTCTGCCGGTGCAGCGGGCAGGAACAGACGTGTGCATGTCGTTCTGCCTTGGCCTGGGAGTGTGGAACCCCTGCCTGGCCCCCAGGCTCACGGGAAAGGGCCCGGAGAGATCACCACCCCGAAGCGCTTTTCTCCCGGGCTTGGGAGCGTTCTGCGCCCTTGGTGGGAACAGTGGGTGGGAGTGCTTGAAAACCGGCCTTTGGAGGCAGCCGGGGAGGTCTTCCAGTGGGAGAGGGCCGGTTGTGCTCAGAGGCCCCACAGGCCAGGGGCATTACCCAGCAGGTCCCCTGCCCCTGGCCAGCCTTTCCCAGACCTTCCTGGTCTCCGGGGGTACTGCCCCACCAAGGGGCAGGCTGCGGGGACTGGGTCCAGACATGCCCGGGCGCCTCCCCAGGCTCATCCCCGCTGTTGCCTTTCCCCTGGGCCTAGGCCTCGGTTTAGGCCTCCTTGGAGAGGAGGTTGCTGGCAGGGGCTGTCTCCACACTGCAAGGTGCTGGAGCTCAGAGGGCCTCGTCAGAGGGAAGGGACCAGCAAGGGGCTGGATGCCCAAGACCTCTTTGGCCCAGCAGCCTCAGGGCAGCAGGGAGGGCAAGAGGCCCAACTTGCCCCTAGGGCGGCTCTGCCCCTTCCCACACAGGCGGCCAACCCAGCAGCTGCCTGACAGACTCTGGCTCCCCCAAGCTCTCTGCCGGTGCAGGGGACAGGAACAGACGTGGGCATGTGGTTCTGCCTTGGCCTGGGAGTGTGTTACCCCTGCCTTGCCCCCAGGCTCAGGGGCAAGGCCCCGGAGAGAGCACCACCCCAATGCGCTTTTCTCCCGGGCTTGGGAGCATTGTGCGAGCCTGGCGTGAACAGCGGGCGGGAGTGTTTGCAAACAGGACTTTGGAGGCAGCCGGGGAGGTCTTCCAGTGGGAGAGGGCCGGTTGTGCTCAGAGGCCCCACAGGCCAGGGGCAGGACCCAGCAGGGCCCCTGCCCCTGGCCAGCCTTGCCCAGACCTTCCTGGCCTCCGGGGGTACTGCCCCACCAAGGGGCAGGCTGCCGGGACTGGGTCCAGACATGTCCGTGCGCCTCCCCAGGATCATCCCCGCTGGTGCCTTTCCCCTGGGCCTAGGCCTCGGTTGAGGCCTCTTTGGAGAGGAGGTTGCTGGCAGGGGCTGTCTCCACACTGCAAGGTGCTGGAGCTCAGAGGGCCTCGTCAGAGGGAAGGGACCAGGAAAGGGCTGGATGCCCAAGACCTCTTTGACCCAGCAGCCTCAGGGCAGCAGGGAGAGCAAGAGGCCCAACTTGCACCTAGGTCGGCTCTGCCCCGTCCCACACAGGCAGCCAGCCCAGCAGCAGCCTGGCAGTCTCTGGCTCCCCCGAGCTCTCTGCCGGTGTAGGGGGCAGGAACAGACGTGTGCATGTCGTTCTGCCTTGGCCTGGGAGTGTGTTCCCCCTGCCTTGCCCCCAGGCTCAGGGGCAAGGGCCCGGAGAGAGCACCACCCCGAAGCGCTTTTCTCCCGGGCTTGGGAGCATTGTGCGTGGCTGGCGGGAACAGCGGGCGGGAGTGTTGGCAAACCGGCCTTTGGAGGCAGCCGGGGAGGTCTTCCAGTGGGAGAGGGCCGGTTGTGCTCAGAGGCCCCACAGGCCAGGGGCAGGACCCAGCAGGGCCCCTGCCCCTGGCTAGCCTTGCCCAGACCTTCCTGGCCTCCGGGGGTACTGCCCCACCAAGGGGCAGGCTGCGGGGACTGGGTCCAGACATGCCCGGGCGCCTCCCCAGTCTCATCCCCGCTGGTGCCTTTCCCCTGGGCCTAGGCCTCGGTTGAGGCCTCCTTGGAGAGGAGGTTGCTGGCAGGGGCTGTCTCCACACTGCAAGGTGCTGGAGCTCAGAGGGCCTCGTCAGAGGGAAGGGACAAGCAAGGGGCTGGATGCCCAAGACCTCTTTGGCCCAGCAGCCTCAGGGCAGCAGGGAGAGCAAGAGGCCCAAATTGCCCCTAGGTCGGCTCTGCCCCTTCCCACACAGGCGGCCAGCCAAGCAGCTGCCTGACAGACTCTGGCTCCCCCGAGCTCTCTGCCAGTGCAGGGGGCAGGAACAGACGTGTGCATGTGGTTCTGCCTTGGCCTGGGAGTGTGGACCCCCTGCCTGGCCCCCAGGCTCAGGGGCAAGGGCCCGGAGAGAGCACCACCCCGAAGCGCTTTTCTCCCGGGCTTGGGAGCATTGTGTGCGCTTGGTGGGAACAGTGGGCGTGAGTGCTTGCAAACCGGCATTTGGAGGCAGCCGGGGAGGTCTTCCACTGGGAGAGGGCCGGTTGTGCTCAGAGGCCCCACAGGCCAGGGGCAGGACCCATCAGGTCCCCTGCCCCTGGCCAGCCTTGCCCAGGCCTTCCTGGCCTCCGGGGGTACTGCCCCACCAAGGGGCAGGCTGCGGGGACTGGGTCCAGACATGCCCGGGCGCCTCCCCAGGCTCATCCCCGCTGGTGCCTTTCCCCTGGGCCTAGGCCTCGGTTGAGGCCTCCTTGGAGAGGAGGTTGCTGGCAGGGGCTGTCTCCACACTGCAAGGTGCTGGAGCTCAGAGGGCCTCGTCAGAGGGAAGGGACCAGCAAGGGGCTGGATGCCCAAGACCTCTTTGGCCCAGCAGCCTCAGGGCAGCAGGGAGAGCAAGAGGCCCAACTTGCCCCTAGGTCGGCTCTGCCACTTCCCATACAGGCGGCCAGCCCAGCAGCTGCCTGACAGACTCTGGCTCCCCCGAGCTCTCTGCCGGTGCAGGGGGCAGATCAGACGTGTGCATGTGGTTCTGCCTTGGCCTGGGAGTGTGGACACCCTGCCTTGCCCCCAGGCTCAGGGGCAAGGGCCCAGAGAGAGCACCACCCTGAAGCGCTTTTCTTCCGGGCTTAGGAGCATTGTGCCCGCCTGCTGGTAACAGTGGCCGGGAGCGCTTGCAAACCGGCCTTTGGAGGCAGCCGAGGAGTTCTTCCAGTGGGAGAGGGCCGGTTGTGCTCAGAGGCCCCACAGGCCAGGGGCAGGACGCAGCAGGGCCCCTGCCCCTGGCCAGCCTTGCCCAGACCTTCCTGGTCTCCGGGGGTATTGCCCCACCAAGGGGCAGGCTGCGGGGATTGGGTCCAGACATGCCCGGGCGCCTCCCCAGGCTCATCCCCGCTGGTGCCTTTCCCCTGGGCCTAGGCCTCGGTTGAGGCCTCCTTGGAGAGGAGGTTGCTGGCAGGGGCTGTCTCCACACTGCAAGGTGCTGGAGCTCAGAGGGCCTCGTCAGAGGGAAGGGACCAGCAAGGGGCTGGATGCCCAAGACCTCTTTGGCCCAGCAGCCTCAGGGCAGCAGGGAGAGGAAGAGGCCCAACTTGCCCCTAGGTGGGCTCTGCCCCGTCCCACACAGGCAGCCAGCCCAGCAGCAGCCTGGCAGTCTCTGGCTCCCCCGAGCTCTCTCCCGGTGTAGGGGGCAGGAACAGACGTGTGCATGTCGTTCTGCCTTGGCCTGGGAGTGTGTTCCCCCTGCCTGGCCCCCAGGCTCAGGGGCAAGGGCCCGGTGAGAGCACCACCCCGAAGCGCTTTTCTCCCGGGCTTGGGAGCATTGTGCGTACCTGGCGGGAACAGCGGGCGGGAGTGCTTGCAAACCGGCCTTTGGAGGAAGACAGGGAGGTCTTCCAGCGGGAGAGTGCCGGTTGTGCTCAGACGCCCCACAGGCCAGGGGCAAGACCCAGCAGTGTCGCTGCCCCTGGCAGCCTTGCCCAGACCTTCCTGGCCTCCGGGGGTACTGCCCCACCAAGGGGCAGGCTGCGGGGACTGGGTCCAGACATGCTCGGGCGCCTCCCCTGGCTCATCCCCGCTGGTGCCTTTCCCCTGGGCCTAGGCCTCGGTTGAGGCCTCCTTGGAGAGGAGGTTGCTGGCAGGGGCTGTCTCCACACTGCAAGGTGTTGGAGCTCAGAGGGCCTCGTCAGAGGGAAGGGACCAGCAAGGGGCTGGATGCCCAAGACCTCTTTGGCCCAGCAGCCTCAGGGCAGCAGGGAGAGCAAGAGGCCCAACTTGCCCCTAGGTCGGCTCTGCCCCTTCCCACACAGGCGGCCAGACCAGCAGCTGCCTGACAGACTCTGGCTCCCCCGAGCTCTCTGCCGGTGCAAGGGGCAGATCAGAGGTGTGCATGTGGTTCTGACTTGGCCTGGGAGTGTGTTTCCCCTGCATTGCCCCTAGGCTCAGGGGCAAGGGCCCGGAGAGAGCACCACCCTGAAGCGCTTTTCTCCCGGGCTTGGGATCATTGTGCACGCCTGCTGGGAACAGTGGGCGGGAGCGCTTGCAAACCGGCCTTTGGAGGCAGCCGGGGAGGTCTTCCAGTGGGAGAGGGCCGGTTGTGCTCAGAGGCCCCACAGGCCAGGGGCAGGACCCAGCAGGGCCCCTGCCCCTGGCCAGCCTTGCCCAGACCTTCCTGGCCTCCGGGAGTACTGCCCCACCAAGGGGCAGGCTGCGCGGACTGGGTCCAGACATGCTCGGGCGCCTCCCCTGGCTCATCCCCGCTGGTGCCTTTCCCCTGGGCCTAGGCCTCGGTTGAGGCCTCCTTGGAGAGGAGGTTGATGGCAGGGGCTGTCTCCACACTGCAAGGTGCTGGAGCTCAGAGGGCCTCGTCAGAGGGAAGGGACAAGTAAGGGGCTGGATGCCCAAGACGTCTTTGGCCCAGCAGCCTCAGGGCAGCAGGGAGAGCAAGAGGCCCAACTTGCCCCTAGGGCGTCTCTGGCCTTCCCACACAGGCGGCCAACCCAGCAGCTGCCTGACAGACTCTGGCTCCCCCAAGCTCTCTGCCGGTGCAGGGGACAGGAACAGACGTGGGCATCTGGTTCTGCCTTGGCCTGGGAGTGTGTTCCCCCTGCCTTGCCACCAGGCTCAGGGGCAAGGGCCCTGAGAGAGCACCACCCCAAAGCGCTTTTCTCCCGGGCTTCGGAGCATTGTGCGAGCCTGGCGTGAACAGCGGGCGGGAGTGTTTGCAAACAGGAATTTGGAGGCAGCCGGGGAGGTATTCCAGTGGGAGAGGGCCGGTTGTGCTCAGAGGACCCACAGGCCAGGGGCAGGACCCAGCAGGGCCCCTGCCCCTGGCCAGCCTTGCCCAGACCTTCCTGGCCTCCGGGGGTACTGCCCCACCAAGGGGCAGGCTGCGGGGACTGGGTCCAGACATGTCCGTGCGCCTCCCCAGGATCATCCCCGCTGGTGCCTTTCCCCTGGGCCTAGGCCTCGGTTGAGGCCTCTTTGGAGAGGAGGTTGCTGGCAGGGGCTGTCTCCACACTGCAAGGTGCTGGAGCTCAGAGGGACTCGTCAGAGGGAAGGGACCAGCAAAGGGCTGGATGCCCCAGACCTCTTTGGCCCAGCAGCCTCAGGGCAGCAGGGAGAGCAAGAGGCCCAACTTGCCCCTAGGTCGGCTCTGCCCCGTCCCACACAGGCAGCCAGCCCAGCAGCAGCCTGGCAGTCTCTGGCTCCCCTGAGCTCTCTGCCGGTGTAGGGGGCAGGAACAGACGTGTGCATGTCGTTCTGCCTTGGCCTGGGAGTGTGTTCCCCCTGCCTGTCCCCCAGGCTCAGGGGCAAGAGCCCGAAGAGAGCACCACCCCGAAGCGCTTTTCTCCCGGGCTTGGGAGCATTGTGCGTGCCTGGCGGGAACAGCGGGCGGGAGGGCTTGCAAACCGGCCTTTGGAGGCAGCCGGGGAGGTCTTCCAGCGGGAGAGGGCCGGTTGTGCTCAGACGCCCCACAGGCCAGGGGCAGGACCCAGCAGGTCCCCTGCCCCTGGCAGCCTTGCCCAGACCTTTCTGGCCTCCGGGGGTACTGCCCCACCAAGGGGCAGGCTGCGGGGACTGGGTCCAGACATGCCCGGGCGCCTCCCCAGGCTCATCCCCGCTGGTGCCTTTCCCCTGGGCCTAGGCCTCGGTTTAGGCCTCCTTGGAGAGGAGGTTGCTGGCAGGGGCTGTCTCCACACTGCAAGGTGCTGGAGCTCAGAGGGCCTCGTCAGAGGGAAGGGACAAGCAAGGGGCTGGATGCCCAAGACCTCTTTGGCCCAGCAGCCTCAGGGCAGCAGGGAGAGCAAGAGGCCCAACTTGCCCCTAGGTCAGCTCTGCCCCTTCCCACACAGGCGGCCAGCCCAGCAGATGCCTGACAGACTCTGGCTCCCCCGAGCTCTCTGCCGGTGCAGGGGGCAGGAACAGACGTGTGCATGTGGTTCTGCCTTGGCCTGGGAGTGTGGACCCCTTGCCTGGCCCCCAGGCTCAGGGGCAAGGGGCGGGAGAGAGCACCACCCCGAAGCGCTTTTTTCCCGGGCTTGGAGCATTGTGCGCGCTTGGTGGGAACAGTGGGCGGGAGTGCTTGCAAACCGGCCTTTGGAGGCAGCCGGGGAGGTCTTCCAGTGGGAGAGGGCCGGTTGTGCTCAGAGGCCCCACAGGCCAGGGGCAGGACCCAGCAGGGCCCCTGCCCCTGGCCAGCCTTTCCCAGACCTTCCTGGCCTCCGGGGGTACTGCCCCACCAAGGGGCAGGCTGCGGGAACTGGGTCCAGACATGCCCGGGCGCCTCCCCAGGCTCATCCCCGCTGGTGCCTTTCCCCTGGGCGTAGGCCTCGGTTGAGGTCTCTTTGGAGAGGAGGGTGCTGGCAGGGGCTGTCTCCACACTGCAAGGTGCTGGAGCTCAGAGGGCCTCGTCAGAGGGAAGGGACCAGCAAAGGGCTGGATGCCTAAGACCTCTTTGACCCAGCAGCCTCAGGGCAGCAGGGAGAGCTAGAGGCCCAACTTGCCCCTAGGTCGGCTCTGCCCCGTCCCACACAGGCAGCCAGCCCAGCAGCAGCCTGGCAGTCTCTGGCTCCCCCGAGCTCTCTGCCGGTGTAGGGGGCAGGAACAGACGTGTGCATGTCGTTCTGCCTTGGCCTGGGAGTGTGTTCCCCCTGCCTGGCCCCCAGGCTCAGGGGCAAGGGCCCGGAGAGAGCACCACCCCGAAGCGATTTTCTCCCGGGCTTGGGAGCATTGTGCGTGCCTGGCGGGAACAGCGGGCGGGAGGGCTTGCAAACCGGCCTTTGGAGGCAGACGGGGAGGTCTTCCAGAGGGAGAGTGCTGGTTGTGCTCAGACGCCCCACAGGCCAGGGGCAGGACCCAGCAGTGTCCCTGCACCTGGCAGCCTTGCCCAGACCTTCCTGGCCTCCGGGGGTACTACCCCACCAAGGGGCAGGCTGCGGGGACTGGGTCCAGACAGGCCCGGGCGCCTCCCCAGGCTCATCCCCGCTGGTGCCTTTCCCCTGGGCCTAGGCCTCGGTTGAGGCCTCCTTGGAGAGGAGGTTGCTGGCAGGGGCTGTCTCTACACTGCAAGGTGCTGGAGCTCAGAGGGCCTCGTCAGCGGGAAGGGAGCAGCAAGGGGCTGGATGCCCAAGACCTCTTTGGCCCAGCAGCCTCAGGGCAGCAGGGAGAGCAAGAGGCCCAACTTGCCCCTAGGTCGGCTCTGCCCCTTCCCACACAGGCAGCCAACCCAGCAGCTTCCTGACAGACTCTGGCTCCCCCGAGCTCTCTGCCGGTGCATGGGTCAGGAACAGACGTGTGCATTTGGTTCTGCCTTGGTCTGGGAGTGTGGACCCACTGCCTGGACCCTAGGCTCAGTGGCAAGGTCCCGGAGACAGCACCACCCCGAAGCGCTTTTCTCCCGGGCTTGGGAACATTGTGCGTGCCTGGCGGGAACAGCGGGCGGGAGTGTTGGCAAACCGGCCTTTGGAGGCAGCCGGGGAGGTCTTCCAGTGGGAGAGGGCCGGTTGTGCTCAGAGGCCCCACAGGCCAGGGGCAGGACCCAGCAGGGCCCCTGCCCCTGGCCAGCCTTGCCCAGACCATCCTGGCCTCCGGGGGTACTGCCCCACCAAGGGGCAGGCTGCGGGGACTGGGTCCAGACATGCCCGTGCGCCTCCACTGGCTCATCCCCGCTGGTGCCTTTCCCCTGGGCCTAGGCCTCGGTTGAGGCCTCCTTGGAGAGGAGGTTGCTGGCAGGGGCTGTCTCCACACTGCAAGGTGCTGGAGCTCAGAGGGCCTCGTCAGAGGGAAGGGACCAGCAAGGGGCTGGATGCCCAAGACCTCTTTGGCCCAGCAGCCTCAGGGCAGCAGGGAGAGCAAGAGGCCCAACTTGCCCCTAGGTCGGCTCTGCCCCTTCCCACACAGGCGGCCAGCCCAGCAGCTGCCTGACAGACTCTGGCTCCCCCCAGCTCTCTGCCGGTGGAGGTGGCAGGAACAGACGTGTGCATGTGGTTCTGCCTTGGCCTGGGACTTGGATCCCCTGCCTGGCCCCCAGGCTCAGGGGCAAGGGCCCGGAGAGACCACCACCCCGAAGCGCTTTTCTCCCGGGCTTGGGAGCATTGTGCGCGCCTGGCGGGAACAGTGGGCGGGAGTGTTTGCAAACCGGCCTTTGGAGGCAGCCGGGGAGGTCTTCCAGTGGGAGAGGGCCGGTTGTGCTCAGAGGCCCCACAGGCCAGGGGCAGGACCCAGTAGTGCCCCTGCCCCTGGCCAGCCTTGCCCAGACCTTCCTGGCCTCCGGGGGTACTGCCCCACCAAGGGGCAGGCTGCGGGGACAGGGTCCAGACATGCCCGGGCGCCTCCCCTGGCTCAACCCCGCTGTAGCCTTTTCCCTGGGCCTAGGCCTCGGTTGAGGCCTCCTTGGAGAGGAGATTGCTGGCAGGTGCTGTCTCCACACTGCAAGGTGCTGGAGCTCAGAGGGCCTCGTCAGAGGGAAGGGACCAGTAAGGGGCTGGATGCCCAAGACGTCTTTGACCCAGCAGCCTCAGGGCTCTAGGGAGAGCAAGAGGCCCAACTTGCCCCTAGGTCGGCTCTGCCCCTTCCCACACAGGCCGCCAGCCCAGCACCTGCCTGACAGACTCTGGCTCCCCCGAGCTCTCTGCCGGTGCAGGGGGCAGATCAGACGTGTGCATGTGGTTCTGCCTTGGCCTGGGGGTGTGGACACCCTGCCTTGCCCCCAGGCTCAGGGGCAAGGTCCCAGAGAGAGCACCACCCTGAAGCGCTTTTCTCCCGGGCTTAGGAGCATTGTGCCCGCTTGCTGGGAACAGTGGGCGGGAGCGCTTGCAAACCGACCTTTGGAGGCAGCCGGGGAGGTCCTCCATGGGCCCGGAGAGAACACCACCCCGATGCGCTTTTCTCCCGGGCTAGGGAGCAGTGTGCGCGTGTGGCGGGAACAGCAGGCAGGAGTGCTTGCAAACCGGCCTTTGGAGGCAGGCGCGGAGGTCTTCCAAGGGCAAGGAGTGAGCACCACCCCAAAATGCTTTTCTCCCGTTCTTGGGAGCATTGTGCATGGCTGGTGGGAACAGCGGGCATGAGTGCTTGCATACCGCCCATTGGAGGCAGCCGGGGAAGTCTTCAAAGGGCCCTGAGAGAGCACCACCCCAAAGCGCTTTTCTCCCGTGATTGGGAGCATTGTGTGCGGCTGGCGGGACAGCGGGAGGGAGTTCTTGCAAACCGACCTTTGGAGGCCGCCGGGGAAGTCTTCCAAGGGCTGGGAGAGAGCACCACCCCAAAGCGCTTCTCTCCCGTGTTTTGGAGCATGTGCGTGGCTGGCGGGAACAGTGAGTGGGAGTGATTGCAAACCCTCCTTTGGGGGCAGCTGGGGTGGTCCTCCATGGGCACGGAGAGAACACCACCCCGAAGCGCATTTCTCACGGTCTTGGGAGCATTGTGCGCAGATGGCGGGAACAGCGGGCATGAGTTCTTGCAAACCGGACTTTGGAGGCAGCCGGGGAGGTCTTTCAAGGGCCCGGAGAGAGCACCACCCCAAAATGCTTTTCTCCCGGGCTTGGGAGCATTGTGCGTGGCTGGCGGGAACAGCAGGAAGGAGTCCTTGCAAACCGGCCTTTGGAGGCAGCCGGGGACGTCTTCCAATGGCCGGGAGAGAGCACCACCCCGAAGCGCTTTTCTCCCGGGCTTGGGTGCATTGTGCGCGTGTGGCGGGAACAGCAGGCAGGAGTGCTTGCAAACCGGCCTTTGGAGGCAGCCGGGGAGGTCTTCCAAGGGCCCGGAGAGAGCACCACCTCGAAGCGCTTTTCTCTCAGGTTTTGGAGCATTGTGTGCGGCTGGTGGGACAGCGGGAGGGAATTCTTGCAAACCGGCCTTTGGAGGCAGCCAGAGAAGTCTTCCAAGGGCCCGGAGAGAGCACCACCCCGAAGCGCTTTTCTCCGGGGTTTTGGAACATTGTGTGTGGCTGGCGGGAACAGCGAGTGGGAGTGCTTGCAAACCGGCCTTTGGGGGCAGCCGGGGAGGTCCTCCATGGTCCCGGAGAGAACACCACCCCGAAGCGCTTTTCTCACTGTCTTGGGAGCATTGTGCGCGGCTGGTGGGAACAGCGGGCATGAGTGCTTGCAAACTGTCCTTTGGAGGCAGCCGGGGAGGTCCTCCATGGTCCCGGACTGATCACCACCCCAAAATGCTTTTCTCCCGGGCTTGGGAGCATTGTGCGCGGCTGTCGGGAACAGCGGACATGAGTGCTTGCAAACCGGCCTTTGGAGGCAGCCCGGGAGGTCTTCCAAGGGCCCGGAGAGAGCACCACCCCAAAATGCTTTTCTCCCGGGCTTGGGAGCATTGTGCGTGGCTGGCGGAAGCAGCGGGAATGAGTACTTACAAACCGGCCTTTGGAGGCAGCCGGGGAGGTCTTGAAAGTGCCCGGAGAGAGCACCACCCCGAAGCGCTTTTCTCCCGGGCTTGGGAGCATTGTGCCCGGCTGGCGGGAACAGCAGGCAGGAGTGCTTGCAAACTGGCCTTTGGAGGCAGCCCGGGAGGTCTTCCAAGGGCCCGGAGTGAGCACCACCCCAAAATGCTTTTCTCCCGGGCTTGGGAGCATTGTGCGCGGCTGGTGGGAACAACGGGCATGAGTGCTTGCAAACCGGCCTTTGGAGGCAGCCGGGGACGTCTTCCAAGGGCCCGGAGAGAGCACCACCCCGAAGCACTTTTCTCCCGGGCTTGGGAGCATTGTGCGTGGCTGGCGGGAACAGCAGGAAGTAGTCCTTGCAAACCGGCTTTGGAGGCAGCCGGGGAGGTCTTCCAAGGGCCTGTAGAGAGCACCACCCCGAAGCGCTTTTCTCCCGGGCTTGGGAGTGTTGTGCGCGGGTGGCGGGAACAGCAGGCAGGAGTGCTTGAAAACCGGCCTTTGCAGGCAGCCGGGGAGGTCTTCCAGGGCCCGGTGTGAGCACCACCCCAAAAAGCTTTTCTCCCGGGCTTGGGAGCATTGTGCGCGGCTGGTGGGAACAGCGGGCATGAGTGCTTGCAAACTGGCCATTGGAGGCAGCCGGGGAGGTCTTCCAAGGGCCTGTAGAGAGCACCACCCCAAAATGCTTTTCTCCCGTGCTTGGGAGCATTGTGCGTGGCGAGCGGGAACAGCAGGAAGGAGTCCTTGCAAACCGGCCTTTGGAGGCAGCCGGGGAGGTCTTCCAAGGGCCTGTAGAGAGCACCACCCCGAAGCGCTTTTCTCCCGGGCTTGGGAGCATTGTGCGCGGCTGGCGGGAACAGCGGGATTGATTGCTTGCAAACCGGCCTTTGGAGGCAGCCGGGGAGGTCTTCCAAGGGCCTGGAGAGAGCACCACCCCGAAGCGCTTTTCTCCCGGGCTTGGGACCATTGTGCGCGGCTGGTGGGAACAGCGGGCATGAGTGCTTGCAAACCGGCCTTTGGAGACAAACGGGGAGGTCTTCCAAGGGCCCGGAGAGAGCACCACCCCGAAGCGCTTTTCTCCCGTGATTGGGAGCATTGTGTGCGGCTGGCGGTTCAGCGGGAGGGAGTTCTTGAAAACCAGCCTTTGGAGGCAGCCGGGGAGGTCTTCCAAGGGCCGGGAGAGAGCACCACCCCGAAGCGCTTTTCTCCTGGGCTTGGAGCATTTGCACGGATGGCGGGAACAGCGAGTGGGAGTGCTTGAAAACGAGCCTTTGGAGGCAGCCGGGGAGGTCTTCCAAGGGCCGGGAGAGAGCACCACCCCGAAGCGCTTTTCTCCCGGGCTTGGGAGCATTGTGCGTGGCTGGCGGGAACAGCGGGCATGAGTGCTTGCAAACCGGCCTTTGGAGGCAGCCGCGGAGGTCTTCCAGTGGGAGAGGGCCCAGCAGCTACCTAACAGACTCTGGCTCCCCCGAGCTCTCTGCCAGTGCAGGGGTCAGGAACAGAAGTGTGCATGTGGTTCTGCCTTGGTCTGGGAGTGTGGACCCACTGCCTGGCCCCCACGCTCAGGGTCAAGGGCCCGGAGAGAGCAACACACCGAAGCGCTTTTCTCGCGGGCTTGGGAGAATTGTGCGTGCCTGGCGGGAACAGCGGGCGGGAGTGTTGGCAAACCGGCCTTTGGAGGCAGCCGCGGAGGTCTTCCAGTGGGAGAGGGCCGGTTGTGCTCAGAGGCCCCACAGGCCAGGGGCAGGACCCAGCAGGGCCCCTGCCCCTGGCCAGCCTTGCCCAGACCTTCCTGGCCTCCGGGGGTACTGCCCCACCAAGGGGCAGGCTGCGGGGACTGGGTCCAGACATGCCCGGGCGCCTCCCCAGGCTCATCCCCGCTGGTGCCTTTCCCCTGGGCCTAGGCCTCGGTTTAGGCCTCCTTGGAGAGGAGGTTGCTGGCAGGGGCTGTCTCCACACTGCAAGGTGCTGGAGCTCAGAGGGCCTCATCAGAGGGAAGGGACCAGCAAGGGGCTGGATGCCCAAGACCTCTTTGGCCCAGCAGCCTCAGGGCAGCAGGGAGAGCAAGAGGCCCAACTTGCCCCTAGGTCGGCTCTGCCCCTTCCCACACAGGCCGCCAGCCCAGCAGCTGCCTGGCAGACTCTGGCTCCCCCGAGCTCTCTGCCCGTGCAGGGGCCGGGAACAGACGTGTGCATGTGGTTCTGCCTTGGCCTGGGAGTGTGTACCCCCTGCATTGCCCCCAGGCTCAGGGGCAAGGGCCCGGGGAGAGCACCACCCCGAAGCACTTTTTTCCCGGGCTTGGGAGCATTGTGCGTGCCTGGCGGGAACAGCGGGCGCGAGTGTTGTCAAATCGGCCTTTGGAGGCAGCCGGGGAGGTCTTCCGGCGGGAGAGGGCCGCTCATGCTCAGAGGCCCCACAGGACAGGGGCAGGACCCAGCAGGGCCCCTGCCCCAGGCCAGCCTTGCCCAGACCTTCCTGGCCTCCGGGGGTACTGCCCCACCAAGGGGCAGGCTGCGGGGTTGGGTCCAGACATTCCCGGGCGCCTCCCCAGGTTCATCCCCGCTGGTGCCTTTCCCTGGGACTAGGCCTCGGTTGAGGCCTCCTTGGGGAGGAGGTTGCTGGCAGGGTCTGTCTCCACACTGCAAGGTGCTGGAGCTCAGAGGGCCTCGTCAGATGGAAGGGACCAGCAAAGGGCTGGATGTCCAAGACCTCTTTGGCCCAGCAGCCTCAGGGCAGCAGGGAGAGCAAGAGGCCCAACTTGCCCCTAGGTCGGCTCTGCCCCTTCCCACACAGGCTGCCAGCCCAGCAGCTGCCTGGCAGACTCTGGCTCCCCCGAGCTCTCTGCCGGTGCAGGGGGCAGGAACAGACGTGTGCATGTGGTTCTGACTTTGCCTGGGAGTGTGGACCCCCTGCCTGGCCCCCAGGCACAGGGGCAAGGGCCCGGAGAGAGCACCACCCCAAAATGCTTTTCTCCCGGGCTTGGGAGCATTTGCGTGGCTGGCGGGAACAGCTAGTTGGAATGCTTGCAAACCGGCCTTTGAGGGCATCCGGTGAGGTCCTCCATGGGCCCGGAGAGAACACCACCCCGATGCGCTTTTCTCCCGGGCTTGGGAGCAGTGTGCGCAGGTGGCGGGAACAGCAGGCAGGAGTGCTTGCAAACCGGCCTTTGGAGGCAGGCGCGGAGGTCTTCCAAGGGCAAGGATTGAGCACCACCCCAAAATGCTTTTCTCCCGTGCTTGGGAGCATTGTGCATGGCTGGTGGGAACAGCGGGCATGAGTGCTTGCATACCGGCCATTGGAGGCAGCCGGGGAAGTCTTCAAAGGGCCCTGAGAGAGCACCACCCCGAAGCGCTTTCTCCCGTGATTGGGAGCATTGTGTGCGGCTGGCGGGACAGCGGGAGGGAGTTCTTGAAAACCAGCCTTTGGAGGCAGCCGGGGAAGTCTTCCAAGGGCCGGGAGAGAGCACCACCCCAAAGCGCTTCTCTCCCGTGTTTTGGAGCATGTGCGTGGCTGGCGGGAACAGTGAGTGGGAGTGATTGCAAACCGGCCTTTGGGGGCAGCCGGGGAGGTCCTCCATGGGCACGGAGAGAACACCACCCCGAAGCGCATTTCTCCCAGTCTTGGGAGCATTGTGTGCGGCTGGCGGGAACAGCGGGCATGAGTTCTTGCATACTGGACTTTGGAGGCAGCCGGGGAGGTCTTTCAAGGGCCCGGAGTGAGCACCACACCAAAATGCTTTTCTCCCGGGCTTGGGAGCATTGTACGCGGCTGGCGGGAACAGCGGGCCTGAGTGCTTGCAAACCGGCCTTTTGAGGCAGCCGGGGTGGTCTTCAAAGGGCCCCGAGAGAGCACCACCCCAAAATGCTTTTCTCCCGGGCTTGGGAGCATTGTGCGCAGCTGGCGGGAACAGCAGGAATGAGTACTTGCAAACCCGCCTTTGGAGGTAGCCGGGGAGGTCTTCCAAGGGCCCGGAGAGAGCACCATCCCGAAGCGCTTTTCTCCCGGGCTTGGGACCATTGTGCGCGGCTGGTGGGAACAGCGGGCATGAGTGCTTGCAAACCGGCCTTTGGAGACAAACGGGGAGGTCTTCCAAGGGCCCGGAGAGAGCACCACCCCGAAGCGCTTTTCTCCCGTGATTGGGAGCATTGTGTGCGGCTGGCGGGACAGCGGGAGGGAGTTCTTGAAAACCAGCCTTTGGAGGCAGCCGGGGAGGTCTTCCAAGGGCCGGGAGAGAGCACCACCCCGAAGCGCTTTTCTCCTGGGCTTGGAGCATTTGCACGGATGGCGGGAACAGCGAGTGGGAGTGCTTGCAAACCGGCCTTTGGGGGCAGCCCGGGAGGTCTTTCTTGGGCCCAGAGAGAACACCACCCCGAAACGCTTTTCTCCCGGGCTTGGGAGCATTGTGCGCGGGTGGCGGGAACAGCAGGCAGAAGTGCTTGCAAACCGGCCTTGGAGGCAGCCGGGGAGGTCTTCCAAGGGCCCGGAGTGAGCACCACCCAAAAATGCTTTTCTCCCGGGCTTGGGAGCATTGTGCGCGCCTGGTGGGAACAGTGGGCGGGAGTGTTGGCAAACCGGCCTTTGGAGGCAGCCGGGGAGGTCTTCCAGCGGGAGAGGGCCGGATGTGCTCAGAGGCCCCACAGGCCAGGGGCAGGACCCAGCAGGGCCCCTGCCCCTGGCCAGCCTTGCCCAGACCTTTCTGGCCTCCGGGGGTACTGCCCCACCAAGGGGCAGGCTGCGGGGACTGGGTACAGACATGCCCGGGCGCCTCCCCAGGCTCATCCCCGCTGGTGCCTTTCCCCTGGTCCTAGGCCTCGGTTGAGTCCTCCTTGGAGAGGAGGTTGCTGGCAGGGGCTGTCTCCACACTGCAAGGTGCTGGAGCTCAGAGGGCCTCGTAAGAGGGAAGGGACAAGCAAGGGGCTGGATGCCCAAGACGTCTTTGGCCCAGCAGCCTCAGGGCAGCAGGGAGAGCAAGAGGCCCAACTTGCCCCTAGGTCGGCTCTGCCTCTTCCCACACAGGCGGCCAGCCCAGCAGCTGCCTGACAAACTCTGGCTCCCCCGAGCTCTCTGCCGGTGCAGGGGCCAGGAACAGACGTGTGCATCTGGTTCTGCCTTGGCCTGGGAGTGTGGAACCCCTGCCTGGCCCCCAGGCTCAGGGGCAAGGGCCCGGAGAGACCACCACCCCGAAGCGCTTTTCTCCCGGGCTTGGGAGCATTGTGCCCGCCTGCTGGGAACAGTGGGCGGGAGCGCTTGCAAACTGGCCTTTGGAGGCAGCCGGGGATGTCTTCCAGTGGGAGAGGGCCGGTTGTGCTCAGAGGCCCCACAGGCCAGGGGCAGGACCCAGCAGGGCCCCTGCCCCTGGCCAGCCTTGCCCAGACCTTCCTGGCCTCCGGGGGTACTGCCCCACCAAGGGGCAGGCTGCGGGGACTGGGTCCAGACATGCTCGGGCGCCTCCCCTGGCTCATCCCCGCTGGTGCCTTTCCCCTGGGCCTAGGCCTCGGTTGAGGCCTCCTTGGAGAGGAGGTTGCTGGCAGGGGCTGTCTCCACACTGCAAGGTGCTAGAGCTCAGAGGGCCTCGTCAGAGGGAAGGGACCAGTAAGGGGCTGGATGCCCAAGACGTCTTTGGCCCAGCAGCCTCAGGGCAGCAGGGAGAGCATGAGGCCCAAGTTGCCCCTAGGTCTGCTCTGCCCCTTCCCACACAGGCGGCCAACCCTGCAGCTGCCTGACCGACTCTGGCTCCCCCAAGCTCTCTGCCGGTGCAGGGGACAGGAACAGATGTGAGCATGTGGTTCTGCCTTGGCCTGGGAGTGTGGACACCCTGCCTTGCCCCCAGGCTCAGGGGCAAGGGCCCAGGGAGAGCACCACCCCGAAGCGCTTTTCTCCCGGGCTTGGGAGCATTGTGCGTGCCTGGCGGGAACAGCGGGCGGGAGTGTTGGCAAACCGGCCTTTGGAGGCAGCCGGGGAGGTCTTCCAGTGGGAGAGGGCCGGTTGTGCTCAGAGGCCCCACAGGCCAGGGGCAGGACCCAGCAGGGCCCCTGCCCCTGGCCAGCCTTGCCCAGACCTTCCTGGCCTCCGGGGGTACTGCCCCACCAAGGGGCAGGCTGCGGGGACTGGGTCCAGACATGCTCGGGCGCCTACCCTGGCTCATCCCCGCTGGTGCCTTTCCCCTGGGCCTAGGCCTCCGTTGAGGCCTCCTTGGAGAGTAGGTTGCTGGCAGGGGCTGTCTCCACACTGCAAGGTGCTGGAGCTCAGAGGGCCTCGTCACAGGGAAGGGACCAGTAAGGGGCTGGATGCCCAAGACGTCTTTGGCCCAGCAGCCTCAGGTCAGCAGGGAGAGCAAGAGGCCCAACTTGCCCCTAGGGCAGCTCTGCCCCTTCCCAAACAGGCGGCCAACCCAGCAGCTGCCTGACAGACTCTGGCTCCCCCAAGCTCTCTGCCGGTGCAGGGGACAGGAACAGACGTGGGCATGTGGTTCTGCCTTGGCCTGGGAGTGTGTTCCCCCTGCCTTGCGCCCAGGCTCAGGGGCAAGGGCCCGGAGAGAGCACCACCCCAAAGCGCTTTTCTCCCGGGCTTGGGAGCATTGTGCGAGCCTGGCGTGAACAGCGGGTGGGAGTGTTTGCAAACAGGACTTTGGAGGCAGCCGGGGAGGTCTTCCAGTGGGAGAGGGCCGGTTGTGCTCAGAGGGCCCACAGGCCAGGGGCAGGACCCAGCAGGGCCCCTGCCCCTGGCCAGCCTTGCCCAGACCTTCCTGGCCTCCGGGGGTACTGCCCCACCAAGGGGCAGGCTGCGAGGACTGGGTCCAGACATGTCCGTGCGCCTCCCCAGGATCATCCCCGCTGGTGCCTTTCCCCTGGTCCTAGGCCTCGGTTGAGGCCTCTTTGGAGAGGAGGTTGCTGGCAGGGGCTGTCTCCACACTGCAAGGTGCTGGAGCTCAGAGGACCTCGTCAGAGGGAAGGGACCAGCAAAGGGCTGGATGCCCAAGACCTCTTTGACCCAGCAGCCTCAGGGCAGCAGGGAGAGCAAGAGGCCCAACTTGCCCCTAGGTCAGCTCTGCCCCTTCCCACACAGGCAGCCAGCCCAGCAGCAGCCTGGCAGTCTCTGGCTCCCCCGAGCTCTCTGCCGGTGTAGGGGGCAGGAACAGACGTGTGCATGTGGTTCTGCCTTGGCCTGGGAGTGTGTTCCCCCTGCCTGGCCCCCAGGCTCAGGGGCAAGAGCCCGGAGAGAGCACCACCCCAAAATGCTTTTCTCCCGGGCTTGGGAGCTTTTGCGTGGTTGGCGGGAACAGCTAGTGGGGATGCTTGCAAAGCGGCCTTTGGGGGCAGCCGGGGTGGTCCTCCATGGACCCGAGAGTTCACCACCCCGATGCGCTTTTCTCCCGGGCTTGGGAGCAGTCTGCGCGGGTGGCGGGAACAGCAGGCAGGAGTGCTGCAAACCGGCCTTTGGAGGCAGGCGCGGAGGTCTTCCAAGGGCAAGGAGTGAGCACCACCCCAAAATGCTTTTCTCCCGTGCTTGGGAGCATTGTGCATGGCTAGTGGGAACACCGGGCATGAGTGCTTGCATACCGGCCATTGGAGGCAGCCGGGGAAGTCTTCAAAGGGCCCTGAGAGAGCACCACCCCGAAGCGCTTTTCTCCCGTGATTGGGAGCATTGTGTGCGGCTGGCGGGACAGCGGGAGGGAGTCCTTGAAAACCGGCCTTTGGAGGCAGCCGGGGAAGTCTTCCAAGGGCCGGGAGAGAGCACCACCCCAAAGCGCTTCTCTCCCGTGTTTTGGAGCATGTGCGTGGCTGGCGGGAACAGTGAGTGGGAGTGATTTTAAAGCGGCCTTTGGGGGCAGCCGGGGAGGTCCTCCATGGGCACGGAGAGAACACCACCCCGAAGCGCATTTCTCCCGGTCTTGGGCGCATTGTGCGCAGCTGGCGGGAACAGCGGGCATGAGTTCTTGCAAACCGGACTTTGGAGGCACCCGGGGAGGTCTTTCAAGGGCCCGGAGTGAGCACCACCCCAAAATGCTTTTCTCCCGGCCTTGGGAGCATTGTACGCGGCTGGCGGGAACAGCGGGCCTGAGTGCTTGCAAACCGGCCTTTAGAGGCAGCCGGGGTGGTCTTCCAAGGGCCCGGAGAGAGCACCACCCCAAAATGCTTTTCTCCCGGGCTTGGGAGCATTGTGCGCAACTGGCGGGAACAGCGGGCCTGAGTGCTTGCAAACCGGCCTTTTGAGGCAGCCGGGGTGGTCTTCCAAGGGCCCGGAGTGAGCACCACCCCAAAATGCTTTTCTCCCGGGCTTGGGAGCATTGTACGCGGCTGGCTGGAACAGCGGGCCTGAGTGCTTGCAAACCGGCCTTTTGAGGCAGCCGGGGTGGTCTTCCAAGGGCCCGGAGAGAGCACCACCCCAAAATGCTTTTCTCCCGGGCTTGGGAGCATTGTACGCGGCTGGCGGGAACATCGGGCCTGAGTGCTTGCAAACAGGCCTTTTGAGGCAGCCGGGGTGGTCTTCCAAGGGCCCGGAGAGAGCACCACCCCAAAATGCTTTTCTCCCGGGATTGGGAGCATTGTGCGTGGCTGGCGGGAACAGCAGGAAGGAGTCCTTGCAAACCGGCCTGTGGAGGCAGCCGGGGACGTCTTCCAATGGCCGGGAGAGAGCACCACCCCGAAGCGCTTTTCTCCCGGGCTTGGGTGCATTGTGCGCGTGTGGCGGGAACAGCAGGCAGGAGTGCTTGCAAACCGGCCTTTGGAGGCAGCCGGGGAGGTCTTCCAAGGGCCCGGAGAGAGCACCACCTCGAAGCGCTTTTCTCTCGGGTTTTGGAGCATTGTGTGCGGCTGGTGGGACAGCGGGAGGGAATTCTTGCAAACCGGCCTTTGGAGGCAGCCAGAGAAGTCTTCCAAAGGCCCGGAGAGAGCACCACCCCGAAGCGCTTTTCTCCGGGGTTTTGGAACATTGTGTGTGGCTGGCGGGAACAGCGAGTGGGAGTGCTTGCAAACCGGCCTTTGGGGGCAGCCGGGGAGGTCCTCCATGGTCCCGGAGAGAACACCACCCCGAAGCGCTTTTCTCACGGTTTTGGGAGCATTGTGCGCGGCTGGCGGGAACAGCGGGCATGAATGCTTGCAAACTGTCCTTTGGAGGCAGCCGGGGAGGTCTTCCAAGGGCCCGGACTGATCACCACCCCAAAATGCTTTTCTCCCGGGCTTGGGAGCATTGTGCGCGGCTGTCGGGAACAGCGGACATGAGTGCTTGCAAACTGGCCTTTGGAGGCAGCCCGGGAGGTCTTCCAGGGCCCGGAGAGAGCACCACCCCAAAATGCTTTTCTCCCGGGCTTGGGAGCATTGTGCGTGGCTGGCGGAAGCATCGGGAATGAGAACTTACAAAGCTGCCTTTGGAGGCAGCCGGGGAGGTATTGAAAGTGCCCGGAGAGAGCACCACCCCGAAGCGCTTTTCTCCCGGGCTTGGGAGCATTGTGCGAGCCTGGCGTGAACAGCGGGCGGGAGTGTTTGCAAACAGGACTTTGGAGGCAGCCGGGGAGGTCTTCCAGTGGGAGAGGGCCGGTTGTGCTCAGAGGCCTCACAGGCCAGGGGCAGTACCCAGCAGGGCCCCTGCCCCTGGCCAGCCTTGCACAGACCTTCCTTGCCTCCGGGGGTACTGCCCCACCAAGGGGCAGGCTGCGGGGACTGGGTCCAGACATGTCCGTGCGCCTCCCCAGGATCATCCCCGCTGGTGCCTTTCCCCTGGGCGTAGGCCTCGGTTGAGGCCTCTTTGGAGAGAAGGTTGCTGGCAGGGGCTGTCTCCACACTGCAAGGTGCTGGAGCTCAGAGGGCCTCGTCAGAGGGAAGGGACCAGCAAAGGGCTGGATGCCCAAGACGTCTTTGACCCAGCAGCCTCAGGGCAGCAGGGAGAGCAAGAGGCCCAACTTGCCCCTAGGTCGGCTCTGCCCCTTCCCACCAGGCGGCCAGCCCAGCAACTGCCTGACAGACTCTGGCTCCCCCCAGCTCTCTGCCGGTGGAGGGGGCAGGAACAGACGTGTGCATGTGGTTCTGCCTTGGCCTGGGACTGTGGATCCCCTGCCTGGCCCCCAGGCTCAGGGGCAAGGGCCCGGAGAGACCACCACCCCGAAGCGCTTTTCTCCCGGGCTTGGGAACATTGTGCGCGCCTGGCGGGAACAGTGGGCGGGAGCGCTTGCAAACCGGGCTTTGGAGGCAGCCGGGGAGGTCTTCCAGTGGGAGAGGGCCGGTTGTGCTCAGAGGCCCCACAGGCCAGGGGCAGGACCCAGCAGGGCCCCTGCCCCTGGCCAGCCTTGCCCAGACCTTCCTGGCCTCCGGGGGTACTGCCCCACCAAGGGGCAGGCTGCGGGGACTGGGTCCAGACATGCCCGGGCGCCTCCCCAGGCTCATCCCCGCTGGTGCCTTTCCCCTGGTCCTAGGCCTCGGTTGAGACCTCCTTGGAGAGGAGGTTGCTGGCAGGGGCTGTCTCCACACTGCAAGGTGCTGGAGCTCAGAGGGCCTCGTAAGAGGGAAGGGACAAGCAAGGGGCTGGATGCCCAAGACCTCTTTGGCCCAGCAGCCTCAGGGCAGCAGGGAGAGCAAGAGGCCCAACTTGCCCCTAGGTCGGCTCTGCCTCTTCCCACACAGGCGGCCAGCCCAGCAGCTGCCTGACAGACTCTGGCTCCCCCGAGCTCTCTGCCGGTGCAGGGGGCAGGAACAGACGTGTGCATCTGGTTCTGCCATGTCCTGGGAGTGTGGACCCACTGCCTGGCCCCCACGCTCAGGGTCAATGGCCCGGAGAGAGCAACACACCGAAGCGCTTTTCTCCCGGGTTTGGGAGAATTGTGCGTGCCTGGCGGGAACAGCGGGCGGGAGTGTTGGCAAACCGGCCTTTGGAGGCAGCCGCGGAGGTCTTCCAGTGGGAGAGGGCCGGTTGTGCTCAGAGGCCCCACAGGCCAGGGGCAGGACCCAGCAGGGCCCCTGCCCCTGGCCAGCCTTGCCCAGACCTTCCTGGCCTCCGGGGGTACTGCCCCACCAAGGGGCAGGCTGCGGGGACTGGGTCCAGACATGCCCGGGCGCCTCCCCAGGCTCATCCCCGCTGGTGCCTTTCCCCTGGGCCTAGGCCTCGGTTTAGGCCTCCTTGGAGAGGAGGTTGCTGGCAGGGGCTGTCTCCACACTGCAAGGTGCTGGAGCTCAGAGGGCCTCGTCAGAAGGAAGGGACCAGCAAGGGGCTGGATGCCCAAGACCTCTTTGGCCCAGCAGCCTCAGGGCAGCAGGGAGAGCAAGAGGCCCAACTTGCCCCTAGGTCGGCTCTGCCCCTTCCCACACAGGCGGCCAGCCCAGCAGCTGCCTGACACACTCTGGCTCCCCCGAGCTCTCTGCCGGTGCAGGGGGCAGATCAGACGTGTGCATGTGGATCTGCCTTGGCCTGGGACTGTGGATCCCCTGCCTGGCCCCCAGGCTCAGGGGCAAGGGCCCGGAGAGACCACCATCCCGAAGCTCTTTTCTCCCGGGCTTGGGAGCATTGTGCGCGCCTGGCGGGAACAGTGGGCGGGAGTGCTTGCAAACCGGCCTTTGGAGGCAGCCGGGGAGGTCTTCCAGTGGGAGAGGGCCGGTTGTGCTCAGAGGCCCCACAGGCCAGGGGCAGGACCCAGCAGGGCCCCTGCCCCTGGCCAGCCTTACCCAGACGTTCCTGGCCTCCGGGGGTACTGCCCCACCATGGGGCAGGCTGCGGGGACTGGGTCCAGACATGCTCGGGCGCCTCCCCTGGCTCATCCCCGCTGGTGCCTTTCCCCTGGGCCTAGGCCTCGGTTGAGGCCTCCTTGGAGAGGAGGTTGCTGGCAGGTGCTGTCTCCACACTGCAAGGTGCTGGAGCTCAGAGGGCCTCGTCAGAGGGAAGGGACCAGTAAGGGGCTGGATGCCCAAGACGTCTTTGGCCCAGCAGCCTCAGGGCAGCAGGGAGAGCAAGAGGCCCAACTTGCCCCTAGGTCGGCTCTGCCCCTTCCCACACAGGCGGCCAACCCAGCAGCTGCCTGACAGACTCTGGCTCCCCCGAGCTCTCTGCTGCTGCAGGGGACAGGAACAGACGTGGTCATGTGGTTCTGCCATGGCCTGGGAGTGTGTTCCCCCTGCCTTGCCCCCAGGCTCAGGGGCAAGGGCCCGGAGAGAGCACCACCCCGAAGCGCTTTTCTCCCGGGCTTGGGAGCATTGTGCGAGCCTGGCGTGAACAGCGGGCGCGAGTGTTTTCAAACAGGACTTTGGAGGCAGCCGGGGAGGTCTTCCAGCGGGAGAGTGCCGGTTGTGCTCAGACGCCCCACAGGCCCGGGGCAGGACCCAGCAGTGTCCCTGCCCCTGGCAGCCTTGCCCAGACCTTCCTGGCCTCCGGGGGTACTGCCCCACCAAGCGGCAGGCTGCGGGGACAGGGTCCAGACATCGCCGGGCGCCTCACCAGGCTCATCCCCGCTGGTGCCTTTCCCCTGGGCCTAGGCCTCGGTTGAGGCCTCCTTGGAGAGGAGGTTGCTGGCAGGGGCTGTCTTCACACTGCAAGGTGCTGGAGATCAGAGAGCCTCATCAGAGGGAAGGGACCAGCAAGGGGCTGGATGCCCAAGACCTCTTTGGCCCAGCAGCCTCAGGGCAGCAGGGAGAGCAAGAGGCCCAACTTGCCCCTAGGTCGGCTCTGCCCCTTCCCACACAGGCCGCCAGCCCAGCAGCTGCCTGGCAGACTCTGGCTCCCCCGAGCTCTCTGCCCGTGCAGGGGCCGGGAACAGACGTGTGCATGTGGTTCTGCCTTGGCCTGGGAGTGTGTACCCCCTGCATTACCCCCAGGCTCAGGGGCAAGGGCCCGGTGAGAGCACCACCCCGAAGCACTTTTTTCCCGGGCTTGGGAGCATTGTGCGTGCCTGGCGGGAACAGCGGGCGCGAGTGTTGGCAAATCGGCCTTTGGAGGCAGCCGGGGAGGTCTTCCAGCGGGAGAGGGCCGCTCATGCTCAGAGGCCCCACAGGACAGGGGCAGGACCCAGCAGGGCCCCTGCCCCAGTCCAGCCTTGCCCAGACCTTCCTGGCCTCCGGGGGTACTGCCCCACCAAGGGGCAGGCTGCGGGGATGGGTCCACACATTCCCGGGCGCCTCCCCAGGTTCATCCCCGCTGGTGCCTTTCCCTGGGACTAGGCCTCGGTTGAGGCCTCCTTGGAGAGGAGGTTGCTGGCAGGGTCTGTCTCCACACTGCAAGGTGCTGGAGCTCAGAGGGCCTCGTCAGATGGAAGGGACCAGCAAAGGGCTGGATGTCCAAGACCTCTTTGGCCCAGCAGCCTCAGGGCAGCAGGGAGAGCAAGAGGCCCAACTTGCCCCTAGGTCGGCTCTGCCCCTTCCCACACAGGCCGCCAGCCCAGCAGCTGCCTGGCAGACTCTGGCTCCCCCGAGCTCTCTGCCGGTGCAGGGGGCAGGAACAGACGTGTGCATGTGGTTCTGACTTTGCCTGGGAGTGTGGACCCCCTGCCTGGCCCCCAGGCACAGGGGCAAGGGCCCGGAGAGAGCAACACACCGAAGCGCTTTTCTCCTGGGCTTGGGAGAATTGTGCGTGCCTGGCGGGAACAGCGGGCGGGAGTGTTGGCAAACCGGCCTTTGGAGGCAGC
Organism: Dama dama; assembly: GCF_033118175.1. Classification (NCBI taxonomy): domain Eukaryota; kingdom Metazoa; phylum Chordata; class Mammalia; order Artiodactyla; family Cervidae; genus Dama; species Dama dama. The sequence goes on from NW_026870972.1 coordinate 2,373,866, forward strand.
CGCGGAGGTCTTCCAGTGGGAGAGGGCCGGTTGTGCTCAGAGGCCCCACAGGCCAGGGGCAGGACCCAGCAGGGCCCCTGCCCCTGGCCAGCCTTGCCCAGACCTTCCTGGCCTCCGGGGGTACTGCCCCACCAAGGGGCAGGCTGCGGGGACTGGGTCCAGACATGCCCGGGCGCCTCCCCAGGCTCATCCCCGCTGGTGCCTTTCCCCTGGGCCTAGGCCTCGGTTTAGGCCTCCTTGGAGAGGAGGTTGCTGGCAGGGGCTGTCTCCACACTGCAAGGTGCTGGAGCTCAGAGGGCCTCGTCAGAAGGACGGGACCAGCAAGGGGCTGGATGCCCAAGACCTCTTTGGCCCAGCAGCCTCAGGGCAGCAGGGAGAGCAAGAGGCCCAACTTGCCCCTAGGTCGGCTCTGCCCCTTCCCACACAGGCGGCCAGCCCAGCAGCTGCCTGACACACTCTGGCTCCCCCGAGCTCTCTGCCGGTGCAGGGGGCAGATCAGACGTGTGCATGTGGTTCTGCCTTGGCCTGGGACTGTGGATCCCCTGCCTGGCCCCCAGGCTCAGGGGCAAGGGCCCGGAGAGACCACCATCCCGAAGCTCTTTTCTCCCGGGCTTGGGAGCATTGTGCGCGCCTGGCGGGAACAGTGGGCGGGAGTGCTTGCAAACCGGCCTTTGGAGGCAGCCGGGGAGGTCTTCCAGTGGGAGAGGGCCGGTTGTGCTCAGAGGCCCCACAGGCCAGGGGCAGGACCCAGCAGGGCCCCTGCCCCTGGCCAGCCTTGCCCAGACGTTCCTGGCCTCCGGGGGTACTGCCCCACCATGGGGCAGGCTGCGGGGACTGGGTCCAGACATGCTCGGGCGCCTCCCCTGGCTCATCCCCGCTGGTGCCTTTCCCCTGGGCCTAGGCCTCGGTTGAGGCCTCCTTGGAGAGGAGGTTGCTGGCAGGGGCTCTCTCCACACTGCAAGGTGCTGGAGCTCAGAGGGCCTCGTCAGAGGGAAGGGACCAGTAAGGGGCTGGATGCCCAAGACGTCTTTGGCCCAGCAGCCTCAGGGCAGCAGGGAGAGCAAGAGGCCCAACTTGCCCCTAGGTCGGCTCTGCCCCTTCCCACACAGGCGGCCAACCCAGCAGCTGCCTGACAGACTCTGGCTCCCCCGAGCTCTCTGCTGCTGCAGGGGACAGGAACAGACGTGGTCATGTGGTTCTGCCTTGGCCTGGGAGTGTGTTCCCCCTGCCTTGCCCCCAGGCTCAGGGGCAAGGGCCCGGTGAGAGCACCACCCCGAAGCGCTTTTCTCCCGGGCTTGGGAGCATTGTGCGAGCCTGGCGTGAACAGCGGGCGCGAGTGTTTTCAAACAGGACTTTGGAGGCAGCCGGGGAGGTCTTCCAGCGGGAGAGTGCCGGTTGTGCTCAGACGCCCCACAGGCCCGGGGCAGGACCCAGCAGTGTCCCTGCCCCTGGCAGCCTTGCCCAGACCTTCCTGGCCTCCGGGGGTACTGCCCCACCAAGGGGCAGGCTGCGGGGACTGGGTCCAGACATCGCCGGGCGCCTCACCAGGCTCATCCCCGCTGGTGCCTTTCCCCTGGGCCTAGGCCTCGGTTGAGGCCTCCTTGGAGAGGAGGTTGCTGGCAGGGGCTGTCTCCACACTGCAAGGTGCTGGAGCTCAGAGGGCCTCATCAGAGGGAAGGGACCAGCAAGGGGCTGGATGCCCAAGACCTCTTTGGCCCAGCAGCCTCAGGGCAGCAGGGAGAGCAAGAGGCCCAACTTGCCCCTAGGTCGGCTCTGCCCCTTCCCACACAGGCCGCCAGCCCAGCAGCTGCCTGGCAGACTCTGGCTCCCCCGAGCTCTCTGCCCGTGCAGGGGCCGGGAACAGACGTGTGCATGTGGTTCTGCCTTGGCCTGGGAGTGTGTACCCCCTGCATTACCCCCAGGCTCAGGGGCAAGGGCCCGGTGAGAGCACCACCCCGAAGCACTTTTTTCCCGGGCTTGGGAGCATTGTGCGTGCCTGGCGGGAACAGCGGGCGCGCGTGTTGGCAAATCGGCCTTTGGAGGCAGCCGGGGAGGTCTTCCAGCGGGAGAGGGCCGCTCATGCTCAGAGGCCCCACAGGACAGGGGCAGGACCCAGCAGGGCCCCTGCCCCAGTCCAGCCTTGCCCAGACCTTCCTGGCCTCCGGGGGTACTGCCCCACCAAGGGGCAGGCTGCGGGGTAGGGTCCACACATTCCCGGGCGCCTCCCCAGGTTCATCCCCGCTGGTGCCTTTCCCTGGGACTAGGCCTCGGTTGAGGCCTCCTTGGAGAGGAGGTTGCTGGCAGGGTCTGTCTCCACACTGCAAGGTGCTGGAGCTCAGAGGGCCTCGTCAGATGGAAGGGACCAGCAAAGGGCTGGATGTCCAAGACCTCTTTGGCCCAGCAGCCTCAGGGCAGCAGGGAGAGCAAGAGGCCCAACTTGCCCCTAGGTCGGCTCTGCCCCTTCCCACACAGGCCGCCAGCCCAGCAGCTGCCTGGCAGACTCTGGCTCCCCCGAGCTCTCTGCCGGTGCAGGGGGCAGGAACAGACGTGTGCATGTGGTTCTGACTTTGCCTGGGAGTGTGGACCCCCTGCCTGGCCCCCAGGCACAGGGGCAAGGGCCCGGAGAGAGCACCACCCCAAAATGCTTTTCTCCCGGGCTTGGGAGCATTTGCGTGGCTGGCGGGAACAGCTAGTGGGAATGCTTGCAAACCGGCCTTTGAGGGCATCCGGTGAGGTCCTCCATGGGCCCGGAGAGAACACCACCCCGAGGCGCCTTTCTCCAGGGCTTGGGAGCAGTGTGCGCAGGTGGCGGGAACAGCAGGCAGGAGTGCTTGCAAACCGGCCTTTGGAGGCAGGCGCGGAGGTCTTCCAAGGGCAAGGATTGAGCACCACCCCAAAATGCTTTTCTCCCGTGCTTGGGAACATTGTGCATGGCTGGTGGGAACAGCGGGCATGAGTGCTTGCATACCGGCCATTGGAGGCAGCCGGGGAAGTCTTCAAAGGGCCCTGAGAGAGCACCACCCCGAAGCGCTTTTCTCCCGTGATTGGGAGCATTGTGTGCGGCTGGCGGGACAGCGGGAGGGAGTTCTTGCAAACCAGCCTTTGGAGGCAGCCGGGGAAGTCTTCCAAGGGCCGGGAGAGAGCACCATCCCAAAGCGCTTCTCTCCCGTGTTTTGGAGCATGTGCGTGGCTGGCGGGAACAGTGAGTGGGAGTGATTGCAAACCGGCCTTTGGGGGCAGCCGGGGAGGTCCTCCATGGGCACGGAGAGAACACCACCCCGAAGCGCATTTCTCCCAGTCTTGGGAGCATTGTGCGCGGCTGGCGGGAACAGCGGGCATGAGTTCTTGCATACTGGACTTTGGAGGCAGCCGGGGAGGTCTTTCAAGGGCCCGGAGTGAGCACCACACCAAAATGCTTTCCTCCCGGGCTTGGGAGCATTGTACGCAGCTGGCGGGAACAGCGGGCCTGAGTGCTTGCAAACCGGCCTTTTGAGGCAGCCGGGGTGGTCTTCAAAGGGCCCGGAGAGAGCACCACCCCAAAATGCTTTTCTCCCGGGCTTGGGAGCATTGTGCGCAGCTGGCGGGAACAGCAGGAATGAGTCCTTGCAAACCCGCCTTTGGAGGTAGCCGGGGAGGTCTTCCAAGGGCCCGGAGAGAGCACCATCCCGAAGCACTTTTCTCCCGGGATTGGGAGCATTGTGCGTGGCTGGCGGGAACAGCAGGAAGGAGTCCTTGCAAACCGGCCTTTGGAGGCAGCCGGGGAGGTCTTCCAAGGGCCGGGAGAGAGCACCACCCCGAAGCGCTTTTCTCCCGGGCTTGGGACCATTGTGCGCGGCTGGTGGGAACAGCGGGCATGAGTGCTTGCAAACCGGCCTTTGGAGACAAACGGGGAGGTCTTCCAAGGGCCCGGAGAGAGCACCACCCCGAAGCGCTTTTCTCCCGTGATTGGGAGCATTGTGTGCGGCTGGCGGGACAGCGGGAGGGAGTTCTTGAAAACCAGCCTTTGGAGGCAGCCGGGGAAGTCTTCCAAGGGCCGGGAGAGAGCACCATCCCAAAGCGCTTCTCTCCCGTGTTTTGGAGCATGTGCGTGGCTGGCGGGAACAGTGAGTGGGAGTGATTGCAAACCGGCCTTTGGGGGCAGCCGGGGAGGTCCTCCATGGGCACGGAGAGAACACCACCCCGAAGCGCATTTCTCCCAGTCTTGGGAGCATTGTGCGCGGCTGGCGGGAACAGCGGGCATGAGTTCTTGCATACTGGACTTTGGAGGCAGCCGGGGAGGTCTTCCAAGGGCCGGGAGAGAGCACCACCCCGAAGCGCTTTTCTCCTGGGCTTGGAGCATTTGCACGGATGGCGGGAACAGCGAGTGGGAGTGCTTGCAAACCGGCCTTTGGGGGCAGCCCGGGAGGTCTTTCTTGGGCCCAGAGAGAACACCACCCCGAAACGCTTTTCTCCCGGGCTTGGGAGCATTGTGCGCGGGTGGCGGGAACAGCAGGCAGAAGTGCTTGCAAACCGGCCTTGGAGGCAGCCGGGGAGGTCTTCCAAGGGCCCGGAGTGAGCACCACCCAAAAATGCTTTTCTCCCGGGCTTGGGAGCATTGTGCGCGCCTGGTGGGAACAGTGGGCGGGAGTGTTGGCAAACCGGCCTTTGGAGGCAGCCGGGGAGGTCTTCCAGCGGGAGAGGGCCGGATGTGCTCAGAGGCCCCACAGGCCAGGGGCAGGACCCAGAAGGTCCCCTGCCCCTGGCCAGCCTTGCCCATACCTTCCTGGCCTCCGGGGGTACTGCCCCAACAAGGGGCAGGCTGCGGGGACTGGGTCCAGACATGCCGGGCGCCTCCCCAGGCCCATCCCCGCTGGTGCCTTTCCCCTGGGCCTAGGCCTCGGTTGAGGCCTCCTTGGAGAGGAGGTTGCGGGCAGGGGCTGTCTCCACACTGCAAGGTGCTGGAGCTCAGAGGGCCTCGTCAGAGGGAAGGGACCAGCAAGGGGCTGGATGCCCAAGACCTCTTTGGCCCAGCAGCCTCAGGGCAGCAGGGAGAGCAAGAGGCCCAACTTGCCCCTAGGTCGGCTCTGCCACTTCCCACACAGGCGGCCAGCCCAGCAGCTGCCTGACAGATTCTGGCTCCCCCGAGCTCTCTGCCGGTGCAGGGGACAGGAACAGACGTGGGCATGTGGTTCTGCCTTGGCCTGGGAGTGTGTCCCCCTGCCTTGCCCCCAGGCTCAGGGGCAAGGGCCCAGGGAGAGCACCACCCCGAAGCGCTTTTCTCCCGGGCTTGGGAGCATTGTGCGAGCCTGGCGTGAACAGCGGGCGGGAGTGTTTGCAAACAGGACTTTGGAGGCAGCCGGGGAGGTCTTCCAGTGGGAGAGGGCCGGTTGTGCTCAGAGGCCTCACAGGCCAGGGGCAGGACCCAGCAGGGCCCCTGCCCCTGGCCAGCCTTGCACTGACCTTCCTGGCCTCCGGGGGTACTGCCCCACCAAGGGGCAGGCTGCGGGGACTGGGTCCAGACATGTCCGTGCGCCTCCCCAGGATCATCCCCGCTGGTGCCTTTCCCCTGGGCGTAGGCCTCGGTTGAGGCCTCTTTGGAGAGAAGGTTGCTGGCAGGGGCTGTCTCCACACTGCAAGGTGCTGGAGCTCAGAGGGCCTCGTCAGAGGGAAGGGACCAGCAAAGGGCTGGATGCCCAAGACGTCGTTGACCCAGCAGCCTCAGGGCAGCAGGGAGAGCAAGAGGCCCAACTTGCCCCTAGGTCGGCTCTGCCCCTTCCCACACAGGCGGCCAGCCCAGCACCTGCCTGAGAGACTCTGGCTCCCCCGAGCTCTCTGCCGGTGCAGGGGGCAGATCAGACGTGTGCATGTGGTTCTGCCTTGGCCTGGGAGTGTGGACACCCTGCCTTGCCCCCAGGCTCAGGGGCAAGGGCCCGGAGAGAGCAACACCCTGAAGCGCTTTTCTCCCGGGCTTAGGAGCATTGTGCCCGCCTGCTGGGAACAGTGGGCGGGAGCGCTTGCAAACCGGCCTTTGGAGGCAGCCGGGGAGGTCTTCCAGTGGGAGAGGGCCGGTTGTGCTCAGAGGCCCCACAGGCCAGGGGCATTACCCAGCAGGGCCCCTGCCCCTGGCCAGCCTTGCCCAGACCTTCCTGGCCTCCGGGGGTACTGCCCCACCAAGGGGCAGGCTGCGGGGACTGGGTCCAGACATGCTCGGGCGCCTCCCCTGGCTCATCCCCGCTGGTGCCTTTCCCCTGAGCCTAGGCCACAGTTGAGGCCTCCTTGGAGAGGAGGTTGCTGGCAGGGGCTGTCTCCACACTGCAAGGTGCTGGAGCTCAGAGGGCCTCGTCAGAGGGAAGGGACCAGTAAGGGGCTGGATGCCCAAGACGTCTTTGGCCCAGCAGCCTCAGGGCAGCAGGGAGAGCAAGAGGCCCAACTTGCCCCTAGGGCGGCTCTGCCCCTTCCCACACAGGCGGCCAACCCAGCAGCTGCCTGACAGACTCTGGCTCCCCCAAGCTCTCTGCCGGTGCAGGGGACAGGAACAGACGTGGGCATGTGGTTCTGCCTTGGCCTGGGAGTGTGTCCCCCTGCCTTGCCCCCAGGCTCAGGGGCAAGGGCCCAGAGAGAGCACCACCCCGAAGTGCTTTTCTGCCCGGCTTGGGAGCATTGTGCGAGCCTGGCATGAACAGAGGGCGGGAGTGTTTGCAAACAGGACTTTGGAGGCAGCCGGGGAGGTCTTCCAGTGGGAGAGGGCCGGTTGTGCTCAGAGGCCCCACAGGCCAGGGGCAGGACACAGCAGGGCCCCTGCCCCTGGCCAGCCTTGCCCAGACCTTCCTGGCCTCCGGGGGTACTGCCCCACCAAGGGGGAGGCTGCGGGGACAGGGTCCAGACATGCTCGGGCGCCTCTCCTGGCTCATCCCCGCTGGAGCCTTTCCCCTGGGCCTAGGCCTCGGTTGAGGCCTCCTTGGAGAGGAGGTTGCTGGCAGGGGCTGTCTCCACACTGCAAGATGCTGGAGCTCAGTGGGCCTCGTCAGAGGGAAGGGATCAGTAAGGGGCTGGATGCCCAAGACGTTTTTGGCCCAGCAGCCTCAGGGTAGCAGGGAGAGCAAGAGGCCCAACTTGCCCCTAGGGCATCTCTGCCCCTTCCCACACAGGCGGCCAGCCCAGCAGCTGCCTGACAGACTCTGGCTCCCCCGAGCTCTCTGCCAGTGCAGGGGGCAGATCAGACGTGTGCATGTGGTTCTGCCTTGGCCTGGGAGTGTGGACACCCTGCCTTGCCCCCAGGCTCAGGGGCAAGGGCTCAGAGAGAGCACCACCCTGAAGTGCTTTTCTCCCGGGCTTAGGAGCATTGTGCCTGCCTGCTGGGAACAGTGGGCGGGAGCGCTTGCAAACCGGCCTTTGTAGGCAGCCGGGGATGTCTTCCAGTGGGAGAGGGCCGGTTGTGCTCAGAGGCCCCACAGGCCAGGGGCAGGACCCAGCAGGGCCCCTGCCCCTGGCCAGCCTTGCCCAGACCTTCCTGGCCTCCGGGGGTACTGCCCCACCAAGGGGCAGGCTGCGGGGACTGGGTCCAGACATGCCCGTGCGCCTCCACTGGCTCATCCCCGCTGGTGCCTTTTCCCTGGGCCTAGGCCTCGGTTGAGGCCTCCTTGGAGAGGAGATTGCTGGCAGGTGCTCTCTCCACACTGCAAGGTGCTGGAGCTCAGAGGGCCTCGTCAGAGGGAAGGGACCAGTAAGAGGCTGGATGCCCAAGACGTCTTTGGCCCAGCAGCCTCAGGGCTGCAGTGAGAGCAAGAGGCCCAACTTGCCCTTAGGTCCGCTCTGCCCCTTCCCACACAGGCGGCCAGCCCAGCACCTGCCTGAGAGCCTCTGGCTCCCCCGAGCTCTCTGCCGGTGCAGGGGACAGGAACAGACGTGTGCATGTGGTTCTGCCTTGGTCTGGGAGTGTGTCCCCCTGCCTTGCCCACAGGCTCAGGGGCAAGGGCCCGGAGAGAACACCACCCCGAAGCGCTTTTCTCCCGGGCTTGGGAGCATTGTGCGAGCCTGGCGTGAACAGCGGGTGGGAGTGTTTGCAAACAGGACTTTGGAGGCAGCCGGGGAGGTCTTCCAGTGGGAGAGGGCCGGTTGTGCTCCGAGGCCCCACAGGCCAGGGGCAGGACCCAGCAGGGCCCCTGCCCCTGGCCAGCCTTGCCCAGACCTTCCTGGCCTCCGGGGGTACTGCCCCACCAAGGGGCAGGCTGCGGGGACTGGGTCCAGACATGTCCGTGCGCCTCCCCAGGATCATCCCCGCTGGTGCCTTTCCCCTGGGCCTAGGCCTCGGTTGAGGCCTCCTTGGAGAGGAGGTTGCTGGCAGGGGCTGTCTCCACACTGCAAGGTGCTGGAGCTCAGAGGGCCTCGTCAGAGGGAAGGGACCAGCAAAGGGCTGGATGCCCAAGACCTCTTTGACCCAGCAGCCTCAGGGCTGCAGGGAGAGCAAGAGGCCCAACTTGCCCCTAGGTCAGCTCTGCCCCTTCCCACACAGGCAGCCAGCCCAGCAGCAGCCTGGCAGTCTCTGGCTCCCCCGAGCTCTCTGCCGGTGTAGGGGGCAGGAACAGACGTGTGCATGTCGTTCTGCCTTGGCCTGGGAGTGTGTTCCCCCTGCCTGGCCCCCAGGCTCAGGGGCAAGGGCCCGGAGAGAGCACCACCCCAAAATGCTTTTCTCCCGGGCTTGGGAGCATTTGCGTGGTTGGCGGGAACAGCTAGTGGGGATGCTTGCAAAGCGGCCTTTGGGGGCAGCCGGGGTGGTCCTCCATGGACCCGAGAGTACACCACCCCGATGCGCTTTTCTCCCGGGCTTGGGAGCAGTGTGCGCAGGTGGCGGGAACAGCAGGCAGGAGTGCTGCAAACCGGCCTTTGGAGGCAGGCGCGGAGGTCTTCCAAGGGCAAGGAGTGAGCACCACCCCAAAATGCTTTTCTCCCGTGCTTGGGAGCATTGTGCATGGCTGGTGGGAACACCGGGCATGAGTGCTTGCATACCGGCCATTGGAGGCAGCCGGGGAAGTCTTCAAAGGGCCCTGAGAGAGCACCACCCCGAAGCGCTTTTCTCCCGTGATTGGGAGCATTGTGTGCGGCTGGCGGGACAGCGGGAGGGAGTCCTTGAAAACCGGCCTTTGGAGGCAGCCGGGGAAGTCTTCCAAGGGCCGGGAGAGAGCACCACCCCAAAGCGCTTCTCTCCCGTGTTTTGGAGCATGTGCGTGGCTGGCGGGAACAGTGAGTGGGAGTGATTGCAAACCGGCCTTTGGGGGCAGCCGGGGAGGTCCTCCATGGGCACGGAGAGAACACCACCCCGAAGCGCATTTCTCCCGGTCTTGGGCGCATTGTGCGCAGCTGGCAGGAACAGCGGGCATGAGTTCTTGCAAACCGGACTTTGGAGGCAGCCGGGGTGGTCTTCCAAGGGCCCGGAGTGAGCACCACCCCAAAATGCTTTTCTCCCGTGCTTGGGAGCATTGTGCGCAGCTGGCGGGAACAGCAGGCAGGAGTCCTTGCAAACCGGCCTGTGGAGGCAGCCGGGGACGTCTTCCAATGGCCGGGAGAGAGCACCACCCCGAAGCGCTTTTCTCCCGGGCTTGGGTGCATTGTGCGCGTGTGGCGGGAACAGCAGGCAGGAGTGCTTGCAAACCGGCCTTTGGAGGCAGCCGGGGAGGTCTTCCAAGTGCCCGGAGAGAGCACCACCTCGAAGCGCTTTTCTCTCGGGTTTTGGAGCATTGTGTGCGGCTGGTGGGACAGCGGGAGGGAATTCTTGCAAACCGGCCTTTGGAGGCAGCCAGAGAAGTCTTCGAAGGGCCCGGAGAGAGCACCACCCCGAAGCGCTTTTCTCCGGGGTTTTGGAACATTGTGTGTGGCTGGCGGGAACAGCGAGTGGGAGTGCTTGCAAACCGGCCTTTGGGGGCAGCCGGGGAGGTCCTCCATGGTCCCGGAGAGAACACCACCCCGAAGCGCTTTTCTCACGGTTTTGGGAGCATTGTGCGCGGCTGGCGGGAACAGCGGGCATGAATGCTTGCAAACTGTCCTTTGGAGGCAGCCGGGGAGGTCTTCCAAGGGCCCGGACTGATCACCACCCCAAAATGCTTTTCTCCCGGGCTTGGGAGCATTGTGCGCGGCTGTCGGGAACAGCGGACATGAGTGCTTGCAAACTGGCCTTTGGAGGCAGCCCGGGAGGTCTTCCAAGGGCCCGGAGAGAGCACCACCCCAAAATGCTTTTCTCCCGGGCTTGGGAGCATTGTGCGTGGCTGGCGGAAGCATCGGGAATGAGAACTTACAAACCTGCCTTTGGAGGCAGCCGGGGAGGTATTGAAAGTGCCCAGAGAGAGCACCACCCCGAAGCGCTTTTCTACCGGGCTTGGGAGCATTGTGCGCAGCTGGCGGGAACAGCAGGCAGGAGTGCTTGCAAACTGGCCTTTGGAGGCAGCCGGGGAGGTCTTTCAAGGGCCCGGAGTGAGCACAACCCTGAAGCGCTTTTCTCCCGGGCTTGGGAGCATTGTGCGCGGCTGGTGGGAACAGCAGGCAGGAGTGCTTGCAAACCGGCCATTGGAGGCAGCCGGGGAAGTCTTCAAAGGGCCCTGAGAGAGCACCACCCCGAAGCGCTTTTCTCCCGTGATTGGGAGCATTGTGTGCGGCTGGCGGGACAGCGGGAGGGAGTTCTTGCAAACCGGCCTTTGGAGGCAGCCGGGGAAGTCTTCCAAGGGCCGGGAGAGAGCACCACGCCAAAGCGCTTCTCTCCTGTGTTTTGGAGCATGTGCGTGGCTGGCGGGAACAGTGAGTGGGAGTGATTGCAAAGCGGCCTTTGGGGGCAGCCGGGGAGGTCCTCCATGGGCACGGAGAGATCACCACCCCGAAGCGCATTTCTCCCAGTCTTGGGAGCATTGTGCGCGGCTGGCGGGAACAGCGGGCATGAGTGCTTCCAAACTGGCCATTGGAGGCAGCCGGGGAGGTCTTTCAAGGGCCCGGAGTGAGCACCACCCCAAAATGCTTTTCTCCCATTCTTGGGAGCATTGTGCGCGGCTGGCGGGAACAGCGGGCATGAGTGCTTGCAAACTGGCCATTGGAGGCAGCCGGGGACGTCTTCCAAGGGCCTGTAGTGAGCACCACCCCAAAATGCTTTTCTCCCGGGCTTGGGAGCATTGTGCGTGGCTGGCGGGAACAGCAGGAAGGAGTCCTTGCAAACCGGCCTTTGGAGGCAGCCGGGTAGGTCTTCCAGGGCCCGGTGTGAGCACCACCCCAAAAAGCTTTTCTCCCGGGCTTGGGAGCATTGTGCGCGGCTGGTGGGAACAGCGGGCATGAGTGCTTGCAAACTGGCCATTGGAGGCAGCCGGGGAGGTCTTCCAAGGGCCCGGAGTGAGCACCACCCCAAAATGCTTTTCTCCCGGGCTTGGGAGCATTGTGCGTGGCTGGCGGGAAGAGCAGGAAGGAGTCCTTGCAAACCGGCCTTTGGAGGCAGCCGGGGAGGTCTTCCAAGGGCCTGTAGAGAGCACCACCCCGAAGCGCTTTTCTCCCGGGCTTGGGAGCATTGTGCGCGTGTGGCGGGAACAGCAGGCAGGAGTGCTTGAAAACCGTCCTTTGGAGGCAGCCGGGGAGGTCTTCCAGGGCCAGGTGTGAGCACCACCCCAAAATGCTTTTCTCCCGGGCTTGGGAGCATTGTGCGTGGCTGGTGGGAACAGCGGGCGGGAGTGCTTGCAAACCGGCCTTTGGAGGCAGCCGGGGAGGTCTTCCAAGGGCCAGGAAACAGCACCACCCAGAAGCGCTTTTCTCCCGGGCTTGGAACATTTGCGCGGATGGCGGGAACAGCGAGTGGGAGTGCTTCCAAACCGGCCTTTGGAGGCACCCCGGGAGGTCTTCCATGGGCACGGAGAGAACACCACCCCGAAGCGCTTTTCTCCGGGGTTTTGGAGGATTGTGCGTGGCTGGCGGGAACAGCGAGTGGGAGTGCTTGCAAACCGGCCTTTGGGGGCAGCCAGGGAGGTCCTCCATTGGCACGGAGAGAACACCACCCCGAAGCGCTTTTCTCCCGGGCTTGGGAGCATTGTGCGAGGCTGGCGGGAACAGCGGGCGGGAGTGCTTGCAAACCGGCCTTTGGAGGCAGCTTGGGACGTCTTCCAAGGGCCCGGAGAGAGCACCACCCCGAAGCACTTTTCTCCCGGGCTTGGGAGCATTGTGCGTGGCTGGCGGGAACAGCAGGAAGGAGTCCTTGCAAACCGGCCTTTGGAAGCAGCGGGGGAGGTCTTCCAAGGGCCTGTAGAGAGCACCACCCCGAAGCGCTTTTCTCCCGGGCTTGGGAGCATTGTGCGCGGGTGGCGGGCACAGCAGGCAGGAGTGCTTGAAAACCGGCCTTTGCAGGTAGCCGGGGAGGTCTTCCAGGGCCTGGTGTGAGCACCACCCCAAAAAGCTTTTCTCCCGGGCTTGGGAGCATTGTGCGTGGCTGGCGGGAACAGCAGGAAGGAGTCCTTGCAAACCGGCCTTTGGAGGCAGCCGGGGAGGTCTTCCAAAGGCCTGTAGAGAGCACCACCCCGAAGCGCTTTTCTCCCGGGCTTGGGATCATTGTGCGTGCCTGGCGGGAACAGCGGGCGGGAGTGTTTGCAAACCGGCCTTTGGAGGCAGCCGGGGAGGTCTTCCAGTGGGAGAAGGCCGGTTGTGCTCAGAGGCCCCACAGGCCAGGGGCCGGACCCATCAGGGCCCCTGCCCCTGGCCAGCCTTGCCCAGACCTTCCTGGCCTCCGGGGTTACTGCCCCACCAAGGGTCAGGCTGCGGGGACTGGGTCCAGAAATGCCCGGGCGCCTCCCCAGGCTCATCCCCGCTGGTGCCTTTCCCCTGGGCCTAGGCCTCGGTTGAGGCCTCCTTGGAGAGGAGGTTGCTGGCAGGGGCTGTCTCCACACTGCAAGGTGCTGGAGCTCAGAGGGCCTCGTCAGAGGGAAGGGACCAGCAAGGGGCTGGATGCCCAAGACCTCTTTGGCTCAGCAGCCTCAGGGCAGCAGGGAGAGCAAGAGGCCCAACTTGCCCCTAGGTCGGCTCTGCCACTTCCCACACAGGCCGCCAGCCCAGCAGCTGCCTGACAGACTCTGGCTCCCCCGAGCTCTCTGCCGGTGCAGGAGGCAGGAACAGACGTGTGCATGTGGTTCTCCCTTGGCCTGGGAGTGTGTTCCCCCTGCATTGCCCCCAGGCTCAGGGGCAAGGGCCCGGAGAGAGCACCACACCAAAGCGCTTTTCTCCCGGGCTTGGGAGCATTGTGCGTGCCTAGCGGGAACAGCGGGCGCGAGTGTTGGCAAACCGGCCTTTGGAGGCAGTCGGGGAGGTCTTCCAGCGGGAGAGGGCCGGTCGTGGTCAGAGGCCCCACAGGCCAGGGGCAGGACCCAGCAGGGCCCCTGCCCCTGGCCAGCCTTGCCCAGACCTTCCTGGCCTCCGGGGGTACTGCCCCAACAAGGGGCAGGCTGCGGGGACTGGCTCCAGACATTCCCGGGCGCCTCCCCAGGCTCATCCCCGCTTGTGCCTTTCCCCTGGGCCTAGGCCTCGGTTGAGGCCTCCTTGGAGAGGAGGTTGCTGGCAGGGTCTGTCTCCACACTGCGAGGTGCTGGAGCTCAGAGGGCCTCGTCAGAGGGAAGGGACCAGCAAGGGGCTGGATGCCCAAGACCTCTTTGGCCCAGCAGCCTCAGGGCAGCAGGGAGAGCAAGAGGCCCAACTTGCCCCTAGGTCGGCTCTGCCCCTTCCCACACAGGCGGCCAGCCCAGCAGCTACCTAACAGACTCTGGCTCTGCCGACCTTTCTGCCGGTGCAAGGGGCAGGAACAGACGTGTGCATGTGGTTCTGCCTTGGCCTGGGAGTGTGTTCCCCCTGCATTGCCCCCAGGCTCAGGGGCAAGGGCCCGGAGAGAGCACCACCCCGAAGCGCTTTTCTCCCGGGCTTGGGAGCATTGTGCGTGCCTGGCGGGAACAGCGGGCTGAGTGTTGGCAAATCGGCCTTTGGAGGCAGCCGGGGAGGTCTTCCAGCGGGAGAGGGCCGGTTGTGCTCAGAGGCCCCACAGGCCAGGGGCAGGACCCAGCAGGGCCCCTGCCCCTGGCCAGCCTTTCCCAGACCTTCCTGGCCCTGCGGGTACTGCCCCACCAAGGGCAGGCTGCGGGGACTGGGTCCAGACATGCCCGGGCGCCTCCCCAGGCTCATCCCCACTGCTGCCTTTCCCCTGGGCCTAAGCCTCGGTTGAGGCCTCCTTGGAGAGGAGGTTGCTGGCAGGGGCTGTCTCCACACTGCAAGGTGCTGGAGCTCAGAGGGCCTCGTCAGAGGGAAGGGACCAGCAAGGGGCTGGATGCCCAAGACCTCTTTGGCCCAGCAGCCTCAGGGCAGCAGGGAGAGCAAGAGGCCCAACTTGCCCCTAGGTCGGCTCTGCCCCTTCCCACACAGGCCGCCAGCCGAGCAGCTGCCTGACAGACTCTGGCTCCCCCGAGCTCTCTGCCGGTGCAGGGGGCAGGAACAGACGTGTGCATGTGGTTCTGCCTTGGCCTGGGAGTGTGTTCCCCCTGCATTGACCCCAGGCTCAGGGGGAAGGGCCCGGAGAGAGCACCTCCCCGAAGCGCTTTTCTCGCGGGCTTGGGAGCATTGTGCGTGCCTGGCGGGAACAGCGGGCGGGAGTGCTTGCAAACCGGCCTTTGGAGGCAGCCGGGGAGGTCTTCCAGCGGGAGAGGGCCGGTTGTGCTCAGACGCCCCACAGGCCAGGGGCAGGACCCAGCAGGGCCACTGCCCCTGGCCAGCCTTGCCCAGACCTTCCTCGCCTCCGGGGGTACTGCCCCACCAAGGGGCAGGCTGCAGGGACTGGGTCCAGACATGCCCGGGCGCCTCCCCAGGCTCATCCCCGCTGGTGCCTTTCCCCTGGGCCTAGGCCTCGGTTGAGGCCTCCTTGGAGAGGAGGTTGCTGGCAGGGGCTGTCTACACACTGAGAGGTGCTGGAGCTCAGAGGGCCTCGTCAGAGGGAAGGGACCAGCAAGGGGCTGGATGCCCAAGACCTCTTTGGCCCAGCAGCCTCAGGGCAGCAGGGAGAGCAAGAGGCCCAACTTGCCCCTAGGTCGGCTCTGCCCCTTCCCACACAGGCCGCCAGCCCAGCAGCTACCTAACAGACTCTGGCTCCCCCGAGCTCTCTGCCGGTGCAGGGGGCAGGAACAGACGTGTGCGTGTGGTTCTGCCTTGGCCTGGGAGTGTGTTCCCCCTGCCTGGCCAACAGCCTCAGGGGCAAGGGCCCAGAGAGAGCACCACTCCGAAGCGCTTTTCTCCCGGGCTTGGGAGCATTGTGCGTGCCTGGCGGGAACAGCGGGCAGGAGTACTGGCAATCCGGCCTTTGGACGCAGCCGCGGAGGTCTTCCAGCGGGAGAGGGCTGGTTGTGCTCAGAGGCCCCACAGACCAGGGGCAGGACCCAGCAGGGCCCCTGCCCCTGGCCAGCCTTGCCCAGACCTTCCTGGCCTCCCGGGGTACTGCCCCACCAAGGGGAAGGCTGCGGGACCTGGGTCCAGACATGCCCGGGCGCCTCCCCAGGCTCATCCCCGCTGGTGCCTTTCCCCTGGGCCGAGGCCTCGTTTGAGGACTCCTTGGAGAGGAGGTTGCTGGCAGGGTCTGTTTCCAAACTGCAAGGTGCTGTAGCTCAGAGGGCCTCGTCAGAGGGAAGGGACCAGCAAGGGGCTGGATGCCCAAGACCTCTTTGGCCCAGCAGACTCAGGGCAGCAGGGAGATCAAGAGGCCCAACTTGCCCCTAGGTCGGCTCTGCCCCTTCCCACACAGGCGGCCAGCCCAGCAGCTGCCTGGCAGACTCTGTCTCCCCCGAGCTCTCTGCCGGTGCAGGGGACACGAACAGACGTGGGCATGTGGTTCTGCCTTGGCCTGGGAGTGTGTTCCCCCTGCCTTGCCCCGAGGCTCAGGGGCAAGGGCCCGGAGAGAGCACCACCCCGAAGCGCTTTTCTCCCGGGCTTGGGAGCATTGTGCATGCCTGGCGTGAAAGGCGGGCGGGAGTGTTTGCAAACCGGCCTTTGGAGGCAGCCGGGGAAGTCTTCCAGCGGGAGAGGGCCGGTTGTGCTCAGAGGCCCCACAGGCCAGGGGCAGGACCCAGCAGTGTCCCTGCCCCTGGCAGCCTTGCCCAGACCTTCCTGGCCTCCGGGGGTACTGCGGCATCAAGGGGCACACTGCCGGGACTGGGTCCAAACATGCCCGGGCGCATCCCCAGGCTCATCCCCGCTGGTGCCTTTCCCCTGGGCCTAGGCCTCGGTTGAGGCCTCCTTGGAGAGGAGGTTGCTGGCAGGGGCTGTCTCCACACTGCGAGGTGCTGGAACTCAGAGGGCCTCGTCATAGGGAAGCGACCAGCAAGGGGCTGGATGCCAAGGCCTCTTTGGCCCAGCAGCCTCAGGGCAGCAGGGAGAGCAAGAGGCCCAATTTGCCCCTAGGTCGGCTCTGCCCCTTCCCACACAGGCCGCCAGCCCAGCAGGTACCTAGCAGACTCTGGCTCCCCCGAGATCTCTGCCGGTGTAGGGGGCAGGAACAGACGTGTGCATGTGGTTCTGCCTTGGCCTGGGAGTGTGTTCCCCCTGCCTGGCCCACAGCCTCAGGGTCAAAGGCCCGGAGAGAGCACCACTTCGAAGCGCTTTTCTCCCGGGCTTGGGAGCATTGTGCGTGCCTGGCGGGAACAGCAAGCAGGAGTATTGGCAATCCGGCCTTTGGACGCAGCCGCGGAGGTCTTCCAGCGGGAGAGGGCTGGTTGTGCTCAGAGGCCCCACAGACCAGGGGCAGGACCCAGCAGGGCCCCTGCCCCTGGCCAGCCTTGCCCAGACCTTCCTGGCCTCCCGGGGTACTGCCCCACCAAGGGGGAGGCTGCGGGAACTGGGTCCAGACATGCCCGCGCGCATCCCCAGGCTCATCCCCGATGGTGCCTTTCCCCTGGGCATAGGCCTCGGTTGAGGCCTCCTTGGAGAGGAGGTTGCTGGCAGGGGCTGTCTCCACACTGCGAGGTGCTGGAACTCAGAGGGCCTCGTCAGCGGGAAGGGACCAGCAAGGGGCTGGATGCCCAAGACCTCTTTGGCCCAGCATCCTCAGGGCAGCAGGGAGAGCAAGAGGCCCAACTTGCCCCTAGGTCGGCTCTGCCCCTTCCCACACAGGCAAACAGCCCAGCAGCTGCCTGGCAGACTCTGGCTCTGCCGACCTTTCTGCCGGTGCAGGGGGCAAGAACAGACGTGTGCATGTGGTTCTGACTTGGCCTGGGAGTGTGGAACCCCTGCCTGGACCCCAGGCTCAGGGGCAAGGGCCCGGAGAGAGCACCACCCCGAAGCGCTTTTCTCCTGGGCTTGGGAGCATTGTGCGTGCCTGGCGGGAACAGCGGGCGGGAGTGTTGGCAAATCGGCCTTTGGAGGCAGCCGGGGAGGTCTTCCAGCGGGACAGGGCCGGTTGTGCTCAGAAGCCCCACAGGCCAGGGGCAGGACCCAGCAGGGCCCCTGCCCCTGGCCAGCCTTGCCCATACATTCCTGGCCTCCGGGGGTACTGCCCCACCAAGGGGCAGGCTGCGGGGACTGGGTCCAGACATGCCCGGGCGCCTCCACAGGCTCATACCCGCTGGTGCCTTTCCCCTGGGCCTAAGCCTCGGTTAAGGCCTCCTTGGAGAGGAGGTTGCTGGCAGGGGCTGTCTCCACACTGCAAGTTGCTGGAGCTCAGAGGGCCTCGTCAGAGGGAAGGGACCAGCAAGGGGCTGGATGCCCAAGATCTCTTTGGCCCAGCAGCCTCAGGGCAGCAGGGAGAGCAAGAGGCCCAACTTTCCCCTAGGTCGGCTCTGCCCCTTCCCACACAGGCGGCCAGCCCAGCAGCTGCCGGACAGACTCTGGCTCCCCCGAGCTCTCTGCCGGTGCAGGGGGCAGGAACAGACGTGTGCATGTGGTTCTGCCTTGGCCTGGGGGTGTGTACCCCCTGCCTGTCCCCCAGGCTCAGGGGAAAGGGCCTGGAGAGTCACCACCCCGAAGCGCTTTTCTCCCGGGCTTGAGATCATTGTGCGTGCCTGGCGGGAACAGCGGGCAGGAGTGTTGGCAAACCGGCCTTTGGAGGCAGCCGGGGAGGTCTTCCAGCGGGAGAGTGCCGGTCGTGCTCAGCGGCCCCACAGGCCAGGGGCAGGACCCAGCAGTGTCCCTGCCCCTGGCAGCCTTGCCCAGACCTTCCTGGCCTCCGGGGGTACTGCGCCACCAAGGGGCAGACTGCCGGGACTGGGCCCAGACATGCCCGGGCGCATCCCCAGGCTCATCCCCGCTGGTGCCTTTCCCCTGGGCCTAGGCCTCGGTTGAGGCCTCCTTGGAGAGGAGGTTGCTGGCAGGGGCTGTCTCCACACTGCGAGGTGCTGGAGCTCAGAGGGCCTCGTCAGAGGGAAGGGACCAGCAAGGGGCTGGATGCCCAAGACCTCTTTGGCCCAGCAGCCTCAGGGCAGCAGGGAGAGCAAGAGGCTCAACTTGCCCCGAGGTCGGCTCTGCCCCTTCCCACACAGGCAGCCAACCCAGCAGGTGCCTGGCAGATTCTGGCTCCCTCGAGCTCTCTGCCGGTGCAGGGGGCAGGAACAGACTTGTGCATGTGGTTCTGCCTTGGCCTAGGCGTGTGTTCCCCCTGCATTGCGCCCAGGCTCAGGGGCAAGGGCCCGGAGAGAGCACCACCCCGAAGCGCTTTTCTCCCGGGATTGGGAGCATTGTGCTTGCCTAGTGGGAACAGTGTGCGGGAGTGCTTGCAAACGGTCCTTTGGAGGCAGCTGGGGAGGTCTTCCAGTGGGAGAGGCCCGGTTGTGCTCAGAGGCCCCACAGGCCAGGGGTATGACCCAGCAGGGCCCCTGCCCCTGGCCAGCCTTGCCCAGACCTTCCTGGCCTCCGGGGGTACTGCCCCACCAAGGGGCAGGCTGCGGGGACTGGGTCCAGAAATGCCCGGGCGCCTCCACTGGCTCATCCCCGCTGGTGCCTTTCCCCTGGGCCTAGGCCTCGGTTGAGACCTCCTTGGAGAGGAGGTTGCTGGCAGGGGCTGTCTCCACACTGCAAGGTGCTGGAGCTCAGAGGGCCTCGTCAGAGGGAAGGGACCAGCAAGGGGCTGGATGCCCAAGACCTCTTTGGCCCAGCAGCCTCAGGGCAGCAGGGAGAGCAAGAGGCCCAACTTGCTCCTAGGTCGGCTCTGCCCCTTCCCACACAGGCAGCCAGCCCAGCAGCTGCCTGGGAGTCTCTGGCTCACCCGAGCTCTCTGCCGGTGCAGGGGGCAGGAACAGACGTGTGCATGAGGTTCTGACTTGGCCTGGGAGTGTGGAACACTTGCCTGGCCTCCAGGTTCAGGGGAAAGGGCATGGAGAGAGCACCACCCCGAAGCGCTTTTCTCCCGGGCTTGGGAGCATTGTGCGTGCCTGGCGGGAACAGCGGGCGCGAGTGTTGGCAAACCGCCCTTTGGAGGCAGCCGGGGAGGTCTTCCAGCAGGAGAGGGCCGGTCGTGCTCAGAGGCCCCACAGGCCAGGGGCAGGTCCCAGCAGGGCCCCGGCCCCTGGCCAGCCTTGCCCAGACCTTCCTGGCCTCCGGGGGTACTGCCCCACCAAGGGGCAGGCTGCGGGTCTGGGTTCACACATTCCCGGGCGCCTCCACAGGCTCATCCCCGCTGGTGCCTTTCCCTGGGACTAGGCCTCGGTTGAGGCCTCCTTGGAGAGGAGGTTGCTGGTAGGGTCTGTCTCCACACTGCAAGGTGCTGGAGCTCAGAGGGCCTCGTCAGAGGAAAGGGACCAGCAAGGGGCTGGATGTCCAAGACCTCTTTGGACCAGCAGCCTCAGGGCAGCAGGGAGAGCAAGAGGCCCAACTTTCCCCTAGGTCGGCTCTACCACTTCCCACACAGGCGGCCAGCCCAGCAGGTGCCTGACAGACTCTGGCTCCCCCGAGCTCTCTGCCGGTGAAGGGGGCAGGAACAGACGTGTGCATGTGGTTCTGCCTTTACCTGGGAGTGTGGACCCCCTGCCTGGCCCCCAGGCACAGGGGCAAGGGCCCGGAGAGAGCACCACCCCAAAATGCTTTTCTCCCGCGCTTGGGAGCATTTACGTGGCTGGCGGGAACACCTTGTGGGAATGCTTGCAAACCGGCCTTTGGGGGCAGCCGGGGAGGTCCTCCATGGGCCCGGAGAGAGCACCACCCCGATGCGCTTTTCTCCCGGGCTTGGGAGCAGTGTGCACGGGTGGCGGGAACAGCAGGCAGAGTGCTTGCAAACCGGCCTTTGGAGGCCGGCGCGGAGGTCTTCCAAGGGCAAGGAGTGAGCACCACCCCAAAATGCTTTTCTCCCGTGCTTGGGAGCATTGTGCACGGCTGGTGGGAACAGCGGGCAGGAGTGCTTGCAAACCGGCCATTGGAGGCAGCCGGGGAGGTCTTGAAAGGGCCCTGAGAGAGCACCACCCCGAAGCGCTTTTCTCCCGTGATTGGGAGCATTGTGTGCGGCTGGCGGGACAGCGGGAGGGTGTTCTTGCAAACCGGCCTTTGGAGGCAGCCGGGGAAGTCTTCCAAGGCCGGGAGAGAGCACCACCCCGAAGCGCTTCTCTCCCGTGTTTTGGAGCATTGTGCGTGGCTGGCGGGAACAGTGAGTGGGAGTGATTGCAAACCGGCCTTTGGGGGCAGCCGGGGAGGTCTTCCAAGGGCAAGGAGTGAGCACCACCCCAAAATGCTTTTCTCCCAGGCTTGGGAGCACTGTACGCGGCTGGCGGGAACAGCGCGCCTGAGTGCCTCCAAACCGGCCTTTTGAGGCAGCCGGGGTGGTCTTCCAAGGGCCAGGAGAGAGCACCTCCCCAAAATCCTTTTCTCCCGGGCTTGGGAGCATTGTGCGCAGCTGGCGGGAACAGCGGGAATGAGTACTTGCAAACCCGCCTTTGGAGGCAGCCGGGGAGGTCTTCCAAGGGCCCCGAGAGAGCACCATCCCGAAGCACTTTTCTCCCGGGATTGGGAGCATTGTGCGTGGCCTGCGGGAACAGCAGGCAGGAGTGCTTGCAAACCGGCCTTTGGAGGCAGCCGGGGAGGTCTTCCAAGGGCCGGAGAGTGCACCACCTCGAAGCGCTTTTCTCTTGGGTTTTGGAGCATTGTGTGCGGCTGGTGGGACAGCGGGAGGGAATTCTTGCAAACCGGCCTTTGGAGGCAGCCAGAGAAGTCTTCCAAGGGCCCGGAGAGAGCACCACCCCGAAGCGCTTTTCTCCGGGGTTTTGGAACATTGTGTGTGGCTGGCGGGAACAGCGAGTGGGAGTGCTTGCAAACCGGCCTTTGGGAGCAGCCGGGGAGGTCCTCCATGGTCCCGGAGAGAACACCACCCCGAAGCGCTTTTCTCATGGTCTTGGGAGCATTGTGCGTGGCTGGTGGGAACAGCTGGCATGAGTGCTTGCAAACTGGCCATTGGAGGCACACGGGGAGGTCTTCCCAGGGCCCGGAGAGAGCACCACCCCGAAGCGCTTTTCTCCCGGGATTGGGAGCATTGTGCGCGGCTGGCGGGAACAGCGGGCAGGAGTGCTTGCAAACGGGCCTTGGAGGCAGCCGGGGACGTTTTCCAAGGGCCAGGAGAGAGCACCACCCAGAAGCGCTTTTCTCCCGAGCTTGGAACATTTGCGCGGATGGCGGGAACAGCGAGTGGGAGTGCTTCCAAACCGGCCTTTGGGGGCACCCCGGGAGGTCTTCCATGGGCACGGAGAGAACACCACCCCGAAGCGCTTTTCTCCGGGGTTTTGGAGGATTGTGCGTGGCTGGCGGGAACAGGGAGTGGGAATGCTTGCAAATCGGCCTTTGGGGGCAGCCAGGGAGGTCCTCCATGGGCACGGAGAGAACACCACCCCGAAGCGCTTTTCTCCCGGTCTTGGGAGCATTGTGCGAAGCTGGCGGGAACAGCGGCGGGATTGCTTGCAAACCGGCCTTTGGAGGCAGCCGGGGAGGTCTTCCAAGGGCCCGGAGAGAGCACCACCCAAAATGCTTTTCTCCCGGTATTGGGAGCATTGTGTGCGGCTGGCGGGTCAGCGGGAGGGAGTTCTTGAAAACCAGCCTTTGGAGGCAGCCAGGGAGTTCTTCCAAGGGCCTGGAGAGAGCACCACCCCGAGCGCTTTTCTCCCGGGCTTGGGAGCATTGTGCGCGGCTGGCGGGAACAGCGGGATTGAGTGCTTGCAAACCGGCCTTTGGAGGCAGCCGGGGAGGTCTTCCAAGGGCCTGGAGGGAGCACCACCCCGAAGCGCTTTTCTCCCGGGCTTGGGAGCATTGTGCGCGGCTGGCGGGAACAGCGGGCATGAGTGCTTGCAAACCGGCCTTTGGAGGCAGCCGGGGAGGTTTTCCAGCGGAAGAGGGCCGGTTGTGCTCAGAGGCCCCAAAGGCCAGGGGCAGGACCCAGCAGGGCCCCTGCCCCTGGCCAGCCTTGCCCAGACCTTCCTGGCCTCCGGGGGTACTGCCCCACCAAGGGGCAGGCTGCGGGGACTGGGTCCAGACATGCCCGGGCGCCTCCCCAGTCTCATCCCCGCTGGTGCCTTTCCCCTGGGCCTAGGCCTCGGTTAAGGCCTCCTTGGAGAGTAGGTTGCTGGCAGGGGCTGTCTCCACACTGCAAGGTGCTGGAGCTCAGATGGCCTCGTCAGCGGGAAGGGACCAGTAAGTGGCTGGATGCCCAAGACCTCTTTGGCCCAGCAGCCTCAGGGCAGCAGGGAGAGCAAGAGGCCCAACTTGCTCCTAGGTCGGCTCTGCCCCTTCCCACACAGGCAGCCAACCCAGCAGCTGCCTGGCAGACTCTGGCTCACCCGAGCTCTCTGCCGGTTCAGGGGTCAGGAACAGACGTGTGCATGTGGTTCTGCCTTGGCCTAGGAGTGTGTTCCCCCTGCATTGCCCCCAGGCTCAGGGGCAAGGGCCTGGTGAGAGCACCCCCCGAAGCGCTTTTCTCCCCGGCTTGGGAGCATTGTGCGCACCTGGTGGGAACAGTGGGCAGGAGTGTTGGCAAACCGGCCTTTGGAGGCAGCCGGGGAGGTCTTCCAGCGGGAGAGGGCCGGATGTGCTCAGAGGCCCCACAGGCCAGGGGCAGGACCCAGCATGTTCCCTGCCCCTGGCCAGCCTTTCCCAGACCTTCCTGGCCTCCGGGGGTACTGCCCCACCAAGGGGCAGGCTGCGGGGACTGGGTCCAGACATGCCCGGGCGCCTCCCCACGCTCATCCCCGCTGGTGCCTTTCCCCTGGGCCTAGGCCTCGGTTGAGGCCTCCTTGGAGAGGAGGTTGCTGGCAGGGTCTGTCTCCACACTGCGAGTTGCTGGAACTCAGAGGGCCTCGTCAGAGGGAAGGGACCAGCAAGGGGCTGGATGCCCAAGACCTCTTTGGCCCAGCAGCCTCAGGGCATCACGGAGAGCAAGAGGCCCAACTTGCCCCTAGGTCGGCTCTGCCCCTTCCCACACAGGCCGCCAGCCCAGCAGCTGCCTGAGAGACTCTGGCTCCCCCGAGCTCTCTGTCGGTGCAGGGGGCAGGAACAGACGTGTGCATGTGGTTCTGCCTTGGCCTGGGAGTGTGTTCCCCCTTCCTTACCCACAGGCTCAGGGGCAAGGGCCCGGAGAGAGCACCACCCAGAAGCGCTTTTCTCCCGGGCTTGGGAGCATTGTGCATGCCTGGCGGGAACAGCGGGCAGGAGTGTTGGCAAACTGGCCTTTGGAGGCAGTTGGGGAGGTCTTCCCGCGGGAGAGTACCGGTTGTGCTCAGAGGCCCTACAGGCCAGGGGCAGGACCCAGCAGGGCCCCTGCCCCTGGCCAGCCTTGCCCAGACCTTCCTGGCCTCCGGGGATACTGCCCCACCAAGGGGCAGGCTACGGGGACTGGGTCCAGACATGCCCGGGCACCTCCCCAGGCTCATCCCCGCTGGTGCCTTTGCCCTGGGCCTAGGCCTCGGTTGAGGCCTCCTTGGAGAGGAGGTTGCTGGCAGTGGCTGTCTCCACACTGCAAGGTGCTGGAGCTCAGAGGGCCTCGTCAGAGGGAAGGGACAAGCAAGGGGCTGGATACCCAAGACCTCTTTGGCCCAGCAGCCTCAGGGCAGCAGGGAGAGCAAGAGGCCCAACTTGCCCCTAGGTCGGCTCTGCGCCGTCTCACACAGGCAGCCACCCCAGCAGCTGCCTGACAGACTCTGGCTCCCCCGAGCTCTCTGCCGGTGGAGGGGGCAGGAACAGACGTGTGCATGTCGTTCTGCCTTGGCCTGGGAGTGTGTTCCACCTGCCTGGCCCCCAGGCTCAGGGGCAAGGGCCCGGAGAGAGCACCACACCGAAGCGCTTTTCTCCCGGGCTTGGGAGCATTGTGCGTGCCTGGCGGGAACAGCGGGCGGGAGTGCTTGCAAACCGGCCTTTGGAGGCAGACGGGGAGGTCTTCCAGCGGGAGAGTGCCGGTTGTGCTCAGACGCCCCACAGGCCAGGGGCAGGACCCAGCAGGGCCCCTGCCCCTGGCCAGCCTTGCCCAGACCTTCCTGGCCTCCGGGGGTACTGCCCCACCAAGGGGCAGGCTGCGGGGACTGGGTCCAGACATGCCCGGGCGCCTCCACTGGCTCATCCCCGCTGGTGCCTTTCCCCTGGGCCTAGGCCTCGGTTGAGGCCTCCTTGGAGAGAGATTGCTGGCAGGGGCTGTCTCCACACTGCAAGGTGCTGGAGCTCAGAGGGCCTCGTCAGAGGGAAGGGACCAGCAAGGGGCTGGATGCCCAAGACCTCTTTGGCCCAGCAGCCTCAGGGCAGCAGGGAGAGCAAGAGGCCCAACTTGCACCTAGGTCGGCTCTGCCCCTTCCCACACAGGCAGCCAACCCAGCAGCTGCCTGACAGATTCTGGCTCCCCCGAGCTCTCTGCCGGTGCAGGGGGCAGGAACAGACGTGTGCATGTGGTTCTGCCTTGGTCTGGGTGTGTGGATCCACTGCCTGGACCCCAGGCTCAGGGGCAAAGGCCCGGAGAGAGCACCACCCCGAAGCGCTTTTCTCCCGGGCTTGGGAGCATTGTGCGTGCCTGGCGTGAACAGCGGGCGGGAGTGTTTGCAAACCTGCCTTTGGAGGCAGCCGGGGAGGTCTTCCAGTGGGAGAGGGCCGGTTGTGCTCAGATGCCCCACAGGCCAGGGGTAGGACCCAGCAGGGCCCCTGCCCCTGGCCAGCCTTGCCCAGAACTTCCTGGCCTCCGGGGGTACTGCCCCACCAAGGGGCAGGCTGCGGGGACTGGGTCCAGACATGCCCGGGCGCCTCCCCAGGCTCATCCCCGCTGGTGCCTTTCCCCTGGGCCTAGGCATCGGTTGAGGCCTCCTTGGAGAGGAGGTTGCTGGCAGGGGCTGTCTCCACACTGCAAGGTGCTGGAGCTCAGAGGGCCTCGTCAGAGGGAAGGGACCAGCAAGGGGCTGGATGCCCAAGACCTCTTTGGCCCAGCAGCCTCAGGGCAGCAGGGAGAGCAAGAGGCCCAACTTGACCCTAGGTCGGCTCTGCCCCTTCCCACACAGGAGGCCAGCCCAGCAGCTGCCTGACAGACTCTGGCTCCCCCGAGCTCTCTGCTGGTGCAGGGGGCAGGAACAGACGTGTGCATGTGGTTCTGCCTTGGCCTGGGAGTGTGTTCCCCCTGCATTGCGCCCAGGCTCAGGGGCAAGGGCCCGGTGAGAGCACCACCCCGAAGCGCTTTTCTCCCGGGCTTGGGAGCATTGTGCGTGCCTGGCGGGAACAGCGGGCGCGAGTGTTGGCAAACCGCCCTTTGGAGGCAGCCGGGGAGGTCTTCCAGCGGGAGAGGGCCGGTCGTGCTCAGAGGCCCCACAGGCCAGGGGCAGGACCCAGCAGGGCCCCGGCCCCTGGCCAGCCTTGCCCAGACCTTCCTGGCCTCCGGTGGTACTGCCCCACCAAGGGGCAGGCTGCGGGGACTGGGTCCACACATTCCCGGGCGCCTCCCCAGGCTCATCCCCGCTGATGCCTTTCCCTGGGACTAGGCCTCGGTTGAGGCCTCCTTGGAGAGGAGGTTGCTGGTAGGGTCTGTCTCTACACTGCAAGGTGCTGGAGCTCAGAGGGCCTCGTCAGAGGGAAGGGACCAGCAAGGGGCTGGATGCCCAAGACCTCTTTGGCCCAGCAGCCTCAGGGCAGCAGGGAGAGCAAGAGGCCCTACTTTCCCCTAGGTCGGCTCTACCCCTTCCCACACAGGCGGCCAGCCCATCAGGTGCCTGACAGACTCTGGCTCCCCCGAGCTCTCTGCCGGTGCAGGGGGCAGGAACAGACGTGTGCATGTGGTTCTGCCTTTGCCTGGGAGTGTGGACCCCCTGCCTGGCCCCCAGGCACAGGGGCAAGGGCCCGGAGAGAACACCACCCCGATGCGCTTTTCTCCCGGGCTTGGGAGCAGTGTGCACTGGTGGCGGGAACAGCAGGCAGGAGTGCTTGCAAACCGGCCTTTGGAGGCCGGCGCGGAGGTCTTCCAAGGGCAAGGAGTGAGCACCACCCCAAAATGCTTTTCTCCCGTGCTTGGGAGCATTGTGCACGGCTGGTGGGAACAGCGGGCATGAGTGCTTGCATACCGGCCATTGGAGGCAGCCGGGGAGGTCTTGAAAGGGCCCTGAGAGAGCACCACCCCGAAGCGCTTTTCTCCCATGATTGGGAGCATTGTGTGCGGCTGGCGGGACAGCGGGAGGGAGTTATTGCAAACCGGCCTTTGGAGGCAGCCGGGGAAGTCTTCCAAGGCCGGGAGAGAGCACCACCCCGAAGCGCTTCTCTCCCGTGTTTTGGAGCATTGTGCGTGGCTGGCGGGAACAGTGAGTGGGAGTGATTGCAAACCGGCCTTTGGGGGCAGCCGGGGAGGTCCTCCATGGGCACGGAGAAAACATCACCCCGAAGCGCATTTCTCCCGGTCTTGGGAGCATTTGCGCGGCTGGCGGGAACAGCGGGCATGAGTTCTTGCAAACCGGACTTTGGAGGCAGCCGGGGAGGTCTTTCAAGGGCCCGGAGTGAGCACCACCCCAAAATGCTTTTCTCCCAGGCTTGGGAGCAGTGTACGCGGCTGGCGGGAACAGCGTGCCTGAGTGCCTCCAAACCGGCCTTTTGAGGCAGCCGGGGTGGTCTTCCAAGGGCCAGGAGAGAGCACCACCCCAAAATGCTTTTCTCCCGGGCTTGGGAGCATTGTGCGCAGCTGGCGGGAACAGCGGGAATGAGTACTTGCAAACCCGCCTTTGGAGGCAGCCGGGGAGGTCTTCCAAGGGCCCCGAGAGAGCACCATCCCGAAGCACTTTTCTCCCGGGATTGGGAGCATTGTGCGCGGCTGGCGGGAACAGCGGACAGGAGTGCTTGCAAACGGGCCTTTGGAGGCAGCCGGGGACGTTTTCCAAGGGCCAGGAGAGAGCACCACCCAGAAGCGCTTTTCTCCCGAGCTTGGAACATTTGCGCGGATGGCGGGAACAGCGAGTGGGAGTGCTTCCAAACCGGCCTTTGGGGGCACCCCGGGAGGTCTTCCATGGGCACGGAGAGAACACCACCCCGAAGCGCTTTTCTCCGGGGTTTTGGAGGATTGTGCGTGGCTGGCGGGAACAGGGAGTGGGAATGCTTGCAAATCGGCCTTTGGGGGCAGCCAGGGAGGTCCTCCATGGGCACGGAGAGAACACCACCCCGAAGCGCTTTTCTCCCGGTCTTGGGAGCATTGTGCGAAGCTGGCGGGAACAGCGGCGGGATTGCTTGCAAACCGGCCTTTGGAGGCAGCCGGGGAGGTCTTCCAAGGGCCCGGAGAGAGCACCACCCAAAATGCTTTTCTCCCGGGCTTGGGAGCATTGTGTGCGGCTGGCGGGTCAGCGGGAGGGAGTTCTTGAAAACCAGCCTTTGGAGGCAGCCAGGGAGGTCTTCCAAGGGCCAGGAGAGAGCACCACCCAGAGCGCTTTTCTCCCGGGCTTGGGAGCATTGTGCGCGGCTGGCGGGAACAGCGGGCATGAGTGCTTGCAAACCGGCCTTTGGAGGCAGCCGGGGAGGTCTTCCAAGGGCCGGGAGGGAGCACCACCCCGAAGCGCTTTTCTCCCGGGCTTGGGAGCATTGTGCGCGGCTGGCGGGAACAGCGGGCATGAGTGCTTGCAAACCGGCCTTTGGAGGCAGCCGGGGAGGACTTCCAGCGGAAGAGGGTCGGTTGTGCTCAGAGGCCCCACAGGCCAGGGGCAGGACCCAGCAGGGCCCTGCCCCTGGCCAGCCTTGCCCAGACCTTCCTGGCCTCCGGGGGTACTGCCCCACCAAGGGGCAGGCTGCGGGGACTGGGTCCAGACATGCCCGGGCGCCTCCCCAGTCTCATCCCCGCTGGTGCCTTTCCCCTGCGCCTAGGCCTCTGTTAAGGGCTCCTTGGAGAGGAGGTTGCTGGCAGGGGCTGTCTCCACACTGCAAGGTGCTGGAGCTCAGAGGGCCTCGTCAGAGGGAAGGGACCAGCAAGGGGCTGGATGCCCAAGACCTCTTTGGCCCAGCAGCCTCAGGGCAGCAGGGAGAGCAAGAGGCCCAACTTGCCCCTAGGTCGGCTCTGCCCCTTCCCACACAGGCGGCCAGCCCAGGAGCTGCCTGACAGACTCTGGCTCCCCCGAGCTCTCTGCCGGTGCAGGGGGCAGGAACAGACGTGTGCATGTGGTTCTGCCTTGACCTGGAAGTGTGGATCCCCTGCCTGGCCCCCAGGCTCAGGGGCAAGGGACCGGAGAGAGCACCACACCGAAGCGCTTTTCTCCCGGGCTTGGGAGCATTGTGCGTACCTGGCGGGAACAGCGGGCGGGAGTGTTGGCAAACCGGACATTGGAGGCAGCCGGGGAGGTTTCCAGGGGGAGAGGGCCGCTTGTGCTCAGAGGCCCCACAGGCCAGGGGCAGAAGCCAGCAGGGCCCCTGCCCCTGGCCAGCCTTGCCCAGACCTTCCTGTCCTCCGGTGGTACTGCCCCACCAAGGGGCAGGCTGCGGGGACTGGGTCCAGACATGCCCCGGCACCTCCCCAGGCTCATCCCCGCTGGTGCCTTTCCCCTGGGCCTAGGCCTCGGTTGAGGCCTCCTTGGAGTGGAGGTTTTGCAGGGGCTGTCTCCACACTGCAAGGTGCTGGAGCTCAGAGGGCCTCGTCAGGGGGAAGGGACCAGCAAGGGGCTGGATGCCCAAGAACTCTTTGGCCCAGCAGCCTCAGGGCAGCAGGGAGAGCAAGAGGCCCAACTTGCCCCTAGGTCGGCTCTGCCCCTTCCCACACAGGCGGCCAGCCCAGCAGCTGCCTGACAGACTCTGGCTCCCCCGAGCTCTCTGCCGGTGCAGGGGGCAGGAACAGACGTGTGCATGTGGTTCTGCCTTGGCCTGGGAGTGTGTTTCCCCTGCATTGCCCCCAGGGTCAGGGGCAAGGGCCCGATGAGAGCACCCCCCGAAGCGCTTTTCTCCCCGGCCAGGGAGCATTGTGCGCACCTGGTTGGAACAGTGGGCAGGAGTGTTGGCAAACCGGCCTTTGGAGGCAGCCGTGGATGTCTTCCAGCGGGAGAGCGCCGGATGTGCTCAGAGGCCCACAGGACAGGGGCAGGACCCAGCAGGGCCACTGCCCCTGGCCAGCCTTGCCCAGACCTTCCTGGCCTCCGGGGGTACTGCCCCACCAAGGGGCGGGCTGCGGGGACTGTGTCCAGACATTCCCGGGCGCCTCCCCAGTCTCATCCCCGCTGGTGCCTTTCCCCTGGGCCTAGGCCTCGGTTAAGGCCTCCTTGGAGAGGAGGTTGCTGGCAGGGGCTGTCTCCACACTGCAAGGTGCTGGAGCTCAGAGGGCCTCGTCAGCGGGAAGGAACCAGTAAGTGGCTGGATGCCCAAGACCTCTTTGGCCCAGCAGCCTCAGGGCAGCAGGGAGAGCAAGAGGCCCAACTTGCTCCTAGGTCGGCTCTGCCCCTTCCCACACAGGCAGCCAGCCCAGCAGCAGCCTGGCAGTCTCTGGCTCCCCTGAGCTCTCTGCCGGTGCAGGGGGCAGGAACAGACGTGTGCATGTGGTTCTGCCTTGGCCTGGGAGTGTGGAACCCCTGCCTGGCCCCCAGGCTCAGGGGAAAGGGCACGGAGAGAGCACCACCCCGAAGCGCTTTTCTCCCGGGCTTGGGAGCATTGTGCGTGCCTGGCGTGAACAGCGGGCGGGAGTGTTTGCAAACCGGCCTTTGGAGGCAGCCGGGGAGGTTTCCAGCGGGAGAGGGCCGGTTATGCTCAGAGGTCCCACAGGCCAGGGGCAGGACCCAGCAGGGCCCCTGTCCCTGGCCAGCCTTGCCCAGATCTTCCTGGCCTCCGGGGTTACTGCCGCACCAAGGGGCAGGCTGCGGGGACTGGGTCCAGGCATACCCATGCGCCTCCCCAGGCTCATCCCCGCTGGTGCCTTTCCCCTGGGCCTAGGCCTCGGTTGAGGCCTCCTTGGAGAGGAGGTTGCTGGCAGGGGCTGTCCCCACACTGCAAGGTGCTGGAGCTCAGAGGGCCTCGTCAGAGGGAAGGGACCAGCAAGGGGCTGGATGCCCAAGACCTCTTTGGCCCAGCAGCCTCAGGGCAGCAGGGAGAGCAAGAGGCCCAACTTGCCCCTAGGTCGGCTCTGCCCCTTCCCACACATGCCGCCAGCCCAGCAGCTGCCTGACAGACTCTGGCTCCCCCGAGCTCTCTGCCGGTGCAGGGGGCAGGAACAGACGTGTGCATGTGTTTCTGCCTTGGCCTGGGAGTGTGTTCCCCCTGCATTGCCCCCAGGCTAAGGGGCAAGGGCCCGGAGAGAACACCACACCGAGGCGCTTTTCCCCCGGGCTTGGGAGCATTGTGCGTGCCTAGCGGGAACAGCGGGCGCGAGTGTTGGCAAACCGGCCTTTGGAGGCAGTCGGAGAGGTCTTCCAGCGGGAGAGGGCCGGTCGTGCTCAGAGGCCCCACAGGCCAGGGGCAGGACCCAGCAGGGCCCCTGCCCCTGGCCAGCCTTGCCCAGACCTTCCTGGCCTCCGGGGGTACTGCCCCACCAAGGGGCAGGCTGCGGGGACTGGGTCCAGACATGCCCGGGCGCCTCCGCAGGCTCATCCCCGCTGGTGCCTTTCCCCTGGGCCTAGGCCTCGGTTGAGGCCTCCGTGGAGAATAGGTTGCTGGCAGGGGCTGTCTACACACTGAGAGATGCTGGAGCTCAGAGGGCCTCGTCAGAGGGAAAGGACCAGCAAGGGGCTGGATGCCCAAGACCTCTTTGGCCCAGCAGCCTCAGGGCAGCAGGGAGAGCAAGAGGCGCAACTTGCCCCTAGGTCGGCTCTGCCCCTTCCCACACAGGCCGCCAGCCCAGCAGCTACCTAACAGACTCTGGCTCTGCCGAGCTCTCTGCCGGTGCAGGGGTCAGGAACAGACGTGGGCATGTGGTTCTGCAATGGCCTGGGAGTGTGTTCCCCCTGCATTGCCCCCAGGCTCAGGGGCAAGGGCCCGGTGAGAGCACCACCCCGAAGCGCTTTTCTCCCCACCAAGGGGCAGGCTGCGGGGACTGGGTCCAGACATGCCCGGGCGCCTCCCCAGGCTCATCCGCGCTGGTGACTTTCCCCTGGGCCTAGGCCTAGGTTGAGGCCTCCTTGGAGAGGAGGTTGCTGGCAGGGTCTGTCTGCACACTGCGAGGTGCTGGAGCTCAGAGGGCCTCGTCAGAGGGAAGGGACCAGCAAGACCTCTTTGGCCCAGCAGCCTCATGGCAGCAGGGAGAGCAAGAGGCCCAACTTGCCCCTATGTCGTCTCTGCACCTTCCCACACAGACGGCCAGCCCAGCAGCTGCCCGACAGACTCAGGCTCCCCCGAGCTCTCTGCCGGTGCAGGGGGCAGGAACAGACTTGTGCATGTGGTTCTGCCTTGGCCTGGGAGTGTGTTCCCCCTGCATTGCCCCGAGGCTCAGGGGCAAGGGCCCGGTGAGAGCACCACCCGAAGCGCTTTTCTCCCTGGCTTGGGAGCATTGTGCGTGCCTGGCGGGAACAGCGGGCGCGAGTGTTGGCAAACCGGCCTTTGGAGACAGTCGGGGAGGTCTTCCAGCGGGAGAGGGCCGGTCGTGCTCAGAGGCCCCACAGGCCAGGGGCAGGACCCAGCAGGGCCCCTGCCCCTGGCCAGCCTTGCCCAGACCTTCCTGGCCTCCGGGGGTACTGCCCCACCAAGGGGCAGGCTGCGGGGACTGGGTCCAGACATGCGCGGGCGCCTCCCCAGGCTCATCCCCGCTGGTGCCTTTCCCCTGGGCCTAGGCCTCGGTTAAGGCCTCCTTGGAGAGGAGGTTGCTGGCAGGGGCTGTCTACACACTGAGAGGTGCTGGAGCTCAGAGGGCCTCGTCAGAGGGAAAGGACCAGCAAGGGGCTGGATGCCCAAGACCTCTTTGGCTCAGCAGCCTGAGGGCAGCAGGGAGAGCAAGAGGCCCAACTTGCCCCTAGGTCGGCTCTGCCCCTTCCTACACAGGCCGCCAGCCCAGCAGCTGCCTGACAGACTCTGGCTCTGCCGAGCTCTCTGCCGGTGCAGGGGGCAGGAACAGACGTGTGCATGTGGTTCTGCCTTGGCCTGGGAGTGTGTTCCCCCTGCATTGCCCCCAGGCTTAGGGGCAATGGCCCCGTGAGAGCACCACCCCGAAGCGCTTTTCTCCCGGGCTTGGGAGCATTGTGCGTGCCTGGCGGGAACAGCGGGCGGGAGTGTTGGCAAACCGGCCTTTGGAGGCAGCCGGGGAGGTCTTCCAGCGGAAGAGGGCCCGTTGTGCTCAGAGGCCCCACAGGCCAGGGGCAGGCCCCAGCAGGGCCTCTGCCCCTGGCCAGCCTTGCCCAGACCTTCCTGGCCTCCGGGGGTACTGCCCCACCAAGGGGCAGGCTGCGGGGACTGGGTCCAGACATGCCCGGGCGCCTCCCCAGGCTCATCCCCGCTGGAGCCTTTCCCCTGGGCCTAAGCCTCGGTTGAGGCTTCCTTGGAGAGGAGATTGCTGGCAGGGGCTGTCTCCACACTGCAAGGTGCTGGAGCTCAGAGGGCCTCGTCAGAGGGAAGGGACCAGCAAGGGGCTGGATGCCCAAGACCTCTTTGGCCCAGCATCCTCAGGGCAGCAGGGAGAGCAAGAGGCCCAACTTGCCCCTAGGTCGGCTCTGCCCCTTCCCACACAGGCAGCCAGCCCAGCAGCTGCCTGACAGACTCTGGCTCCCCCGAGCTCTCTGCCGGTGCAGGGGGCAGGAACAGACGTGTGCATGTGGTTCTGCCTTGGCCTGGGAGTGTGTTCCCCCTGCTTTGCCCCCAGGCTCAGGGGCAAGGGCCCGGAGAGAGCACCACCCCGAAGTGCTTTTCTCCCGGGCTTGGGAGCATTGTGCGTGCCTGGCGGGAACAGCGGGCGCGAGTGTTGGCAAACCGGCCTTTGGAGACAGTCGGGGAGGTCTTCCAGCAGGAAAGGGCCGGTCGTGCTCAGAGGCCCCACAGGCCAGGGGCAGGACCCAGCAGGGCCCCTGCCCCTGGCCTGCCTTGCCCAGACCTTCCTGGACTCCGGGGGCACTGCCCCACCATGGGGCAGGCTGCGGGGACTGGGTCCAGACATGCACGGGCGCCTCCCCAGGCTCATCCCCGCTGGTGCCTTTCCCCTGGGCCTAGGCCTCGGTTGAGGCCTCCTTGGAGAGGAGGTTGCTGGCAGGGGCTGTCTACACACTGAGAGATGCTGGAGCTCAGAGGGCCTCGTCAGAGGGAAAGGACCAGCAAGTGGCTGGATGCCCAAGACCTCTTTGGCCCAGCAGCCTCAGGGCAGCAGGGAGAGCAAGAGGCCCAACTTGCCCCTAGGTCGGCTCTGCCCCTTCCCACACAGGCCGCCAGCCCAGCAGCTACCCAACAGACTCTGGCTCTGCCGAGCTCTCTGCCGGTGCAGGGGGCAGGAACAGACGTGGGCATGTGGTTCTGCCTTGGCCTGGGAGTGTGTTCCCCCTGCCTGGCCCACAGGCTCAGGGGCAAGGGCCTGTGGAGAGCACCACTCCGAAGCGCTTTTCTCCCGGGCTTGGGAGCATTGTGCGTGCCTGGCGGGAACAGCGGGCAGGAGTATTGTCAATCCGGCCTTTGGACGCAGCCTGGGAGGTCTTACAGCGGGAGAGGGATGGTTGTGCTCAGAGGCCCCACAGACCAGGGGCAGGACCCAGCAGGGCCCCTGCCCCTGGCCAGCCTTGCCCAGACCTTCCTGGACTCCCGGGGTACTGCACCATCAAGGGGCAGGCTGCGGGGACTGGGTCCAGACATGCCCGGGCGCCTCCCCAGGCTCATCCCCGCTGGTGCCTTTCCCCTGGGCCTAGGCCTCGGTTGAGGCCTCCTTGGAGAGGAGGTTGCTGGCAGGGGCTGTCTCCACACTGCAAGGTGCTGTAGCTCAGAGGGCCTCGTCAGAGGGAAGGGACCAGCAAGGGGCTGGATGCCCAAGACCTCTTTGGCCCAGCAGCCTCAGGGCACCAGGGAGAGCAAGAGGCCCAACTTGCCCCTAGGTCGGCTCTGCCCTTTCCCACACAGGCGGCCAGCCCAGCAGCTGCCTGACAGACTCTGGCTCCCCCCAGCTCTCTGCCGGTGGAGGGGGCAGGAACAGACGTGGGCATGTGGTTCTGCCTTGGCCTGGGAGTGTGTTCCCCCTGTATTGCCCCCAGGCTCAGGGGCAAGGGTCCGGTGAGAGCACCACCCCGAAGCGCTTTTCTCCCGGGCTTGGGAGCATTGTGCGTGCCTGGCGGGAACAGCGGGCGGGAGTGTTGGCAAACAGGACTTTGGAGGCAGCCGGGGAGGTCTTCCAGCGGGAGAGGGTCGGTTGTGCTCAGAGGCCCCACAGGCCAGGGGCAGGACCCAGCAGTGCCCCTGCACTGGCCAGCCTTGCCCAGACCTTCCTGGCCTCCGGTGGTACTGCCCCACCAAGGGGCAGGCTGCGGGGACTGGGTCCAGACATGCCCGGGCGCCTCCCCAGGCTCATCCACGCTGGTGCCTTTCCCCTTGGCCTAGGCCTCGGTTGAGGCCTCCTTGGAGAGGAGGTTGCTGGCAGGGGCTGTCTCCACACTGCAAGGTGCTGGAGCTCAGAGGGCCTCGTCAGAGGGAAGGGACAAGCAAGGGGCTGGATGCCCAAGACCTCTTTGGCTCAGCAGCCTCAGGGCAGCAGGGAGAGCAAGAGGCCCAACTTGCCCCTAGGTCGGCTCTGCCCCTTCCCACACAGGCCGCCAGCCCAGCAGCTGCCTGGCAGACTCTGGCTCCCCCGAGCTCTCTGCCGGTGCAGGGGGCAGGAACAGACGTGTGCATGTGGTTCTGCCTTGGCCTGGGAGTGTGGACCCCCTGCCTGGCCCCCAGGCTCAGGGGCAAGAGACCGGAGAGAGCACCACCCCGAAGCGCTTTTCTCCCGGGCTTGGGAGCATTGTGTGCGGCTGGCGGGACAGCGGGAGGGAGTTCTTTCAAACCGGCCTTTGGAGGCAGCCGGGGAAGTCTTCCAAGGGCCGGGAGAGAGCACCACCCCGAAGCGCTTCTCTCCCGTGTTTTGGAGCATTGTGCGTGGCTGGCGGGAACAGCGAGTGGGAGTGATTGCAAACCGGCCTTTGGGGGCAGCCGGGGAGGTCCTCCATGGGCACGGAGAGAACACCACCCCGAAGCGCATTTCTCCCGGTCTTGGGAGCATTGTGCGCGGCTGGCGGGAACAGCGGGCATGAGTTCTTGCAAACCGGACTTTGGAGGCAGCCGGGGAGGTCTTTCAAGGGCCCGGAGTGAGCACCACCCCAAAATGCTTTTCTGCCGGGCTTGGGAGCATTGTACGCGGCTGGCGGGAACAGCGGGAATGAGTGCTTGCAAACCGGCCTTTTGAGGCAGCCGGGGTGGTCTTCCAAGGGCCCGGAGAGAGCACCACCCCAAAATGCTTTTCTCCCGGGCTTGGGAGCATTGTGCGCAGCTGGCGGGAACAGCGGGAATGAGTACTTGCAAACCGGCCTTTGGAGGTAGCCGGGGAGGTCTTTCAAGGGCCCGGAGAGAACACCATCCCGAAGCACATTTCTCCTGGGATTGGGAGCATTGTGCGTGGCTGGCGGGAACAGCAGGAAGGAGTCCTTGCAAACCGGCCTTTGGAGGCAGCCGGGGAGGTCTTCCAAAGGCCCGGAGAGAGCACCACCCCGAAGCGCTTTTCTCCCGGGCTTGGGTGCATTGTGCGCGTGTGGCGGGAACAGCAGGCAGGAGTGCTTGCAAACCGGCATTTGGAGGCAGCCGGGGAGGTCTTCCAAGGGCCCAGAGAGAGCACCACCTCGAAGCACTTTTCTCACGGGTTTTGGAGCATTGTGTGCGGCTGGTGGGACAGCGGGAGGGAATTCTTGCAAACCGGCCTTTGGAGGCAGCCAGAGAAGTCTTCCAAGGGCCCGGAGAGAGCACCACCCCGAAGTGCTTTTCTCCGTGGTTTTGGAACATTGTGCGTGGCTGGCGGGAACAGCGAGTGGGAGTGCTTTCAAACCGGCCTTTGGGGGCAGCCGGGGAGGTCCTGCATGGTCCCGGAGAGAACACCACCCCGAAGCGCTTTTCTCATGGTCTTGGGAGCATTGTGCATGGCTGGCAGGAACAGCGGACATGAGTGCTTGCAAACCGGCCTTTGGAGGCAGCCGGGGACGTCTTCCAAGGGCCTGTAGAGAGCACCACCCCGAAGCGCTTTTCTCCCGGGCTTGGGAGCATTGTGCGCGGGTGGCGGGAACAGCAGGCAGGAGTGCTTGAAAACCGGCCTTTGGAGGCAGCCGGGGAGGTCTTCCAGGGCCCGGTGTGAGC
This sequence comes from Dama dama, assembly GCF_033118175.1. Taxonomy (NCBI): domain Eukaryota; kingdom Metazoa; phylum Chordata; class Mammalia; order Artiodactyla; family Cervidae; genus Dama; species Dama dama. Next base: position 2,410,520 of record NW_026870972.1, read on the forward strand.
ACCACCCCAAAATGCTTTTCTCCCGGGCTTGGGAGCATTGTGCGCGGCTGGTGGGAACAGCGGGCATGAGTGCTTGGAAACTGGCCATTGGAGGCAGACGGGGAGGTCTTCCAAGGGCCCAGAGAGAGCACCACCCCGAAGCGCTTTTCTCCCGTGATTGGGAGCATTGTGCGTGGCTGGCGGGAACAGCGGGCGGGAGTGCTTGCAAACCGGCCTTTGGAGGCAGCCGGGGAGGTCTTCCAAGGGCCAGGAGAGAGCACCACCCCGAAGCGCTTTTCTCCCGGGCTTGGAACCTTTGCGCGGATGGCGGGAACAGCGAGTGGGAGTGCTTCCAAACAGGCCTTTGGGGGCAGCCGGCGAGGTCTTCCAAGGGCCCAGAGAGAGCACCACCCCAAAATGCTTTTCTCCCGGGCTTGGGAGCATTGTGCGTGGCTTGCGGAAGCAGCGGGAATGAGTACTTACAAACCGGCCTTTGGAGGCAGCCGGGGAGGTCTTGAAAGTGCCCGGAGAGAGCACCACCCCGAAGCGTTTTTCTCCCGGGTTTTGCTGCATTGTGCGTGGCTGGCGGGAACAGCGAGTGGGAGTGATTGCAAACCGGCCTTTGGGGGCAGCTGGGGAGGTCCTCCATGGGCACGGAGAGAACACCACCCCGAAGCGCATTTCTCCCGGTCTTGGGAGCATTGTACGCGGCTGGCGGGAACAGAGGGCATGAGTGCTTGCAAACTGGCCTTTTGAGGCAGCCGGGGTGGTCTTCCAAGGGCCCGGAGAGAGCACCACCCCAAAATGCTTTTCTCCCGGGCTTGGGAGCATTGTGCGCAGCTGGCGGGAACAGCGGGAATGAGTACTTTAAACACGCCTTTGGAGGTAGCCGGGGAGGTCTTCCAAGGGCCCTGAGAGAGCACCATCCCGAAGCACTTTTCTCCCGGGATTGGGAGCATTGTGCGTGGTTGGCGGGAACAGCGGGAAGGAGTCCTTGCAAACCGGCCTTTGGAGGCAGCCGGGGAGGTCTTCAAAAGGCCCGGAGAGAGCACCACCCCGAAGCGCTTTTCTCCTGGGCTTGGGAGCATTGTGCGTGCCTGGCGGGAACAGCGGCGGGAGTGCTTGCAAACTGGCCTTTGGAGGCAACCGGGGAGGTTTCCAGCGGGAGAGGGCCGCTTGTGCTCAGAGGCCCCACAGGCAAGGGGCAGGACCCAGCAGGGCCCCTGCCCCTGACCAGCCTTGCCCAGACCTTCCTGGCCTCCGGGGGTACTGCGCCACCAAGGGGCAGGCTGCGAGCACTGGGTCCACACATGCCCGGGCGCCTCCCCAGGCTCATCCCCGCTGGTGCCTTTCCCCTGGACCTAGGCCTCGGTTGAGGCCTCCTTGGAGAGGAGGTTGCTGGCAGGGGTTGTCTCCACACTGCAAGGTGCTGGAGCTCAGAGGGCCTCGTCAGAGGGAAGGGACCAGCAAGGGGCTGGATGCCCAAGACCTCTTTGGCCCAGCAGCCTCAGGGCAGCAGGGAGAGCAAGAGGCCCAACTTGCCCCTAGGTCGGCTCTGCCCCTTCCCACACATGCCGCCAGCCCAGCAGCTGCCTGACAGACTCTGGCTCCCCCGAGCTCTCTGCCGGTGCAGGGGGCAGGAACAGACGTGTGCATGTGTTTCTGCCTTGGCCTGGGAGTGTGTTCCCCCTGCATTGCCCCGAGGCTCAGGGGCAAGGGCCCGGAGAGAACACCACACCGAGGCGCTTTTCCCCCGGGCTTGGGAGCATTGTGCGTGCCTAGCGGGAACAGCGGGCGCGAGTGTTGGCAAACCGGCCTTTGGAGGCAGTCGGAGAGGTCTTCCAGCGGGAGAGGGCCGGTCGTGCTCAGAGGCCCCACAGGCCAGGGGCAGGACCCAGCAGGGCCCCTGCCCCTGGCCAGCCTTGCCCAGACCTTCCTGGCCTCCGGGGGTACTGCCCCACCAAGGGGCAGGCTGCGGGGACTGGGTCCAGACATGCCCGGGCGCCTCCGCAGGCTCATCCCCGCTGGTGCCTTTCCCCTGGGCCTAGGCCTCGGTTGAGGCCTCCGTGGAGAATAGGTTGCTGGCAGGGGCTGTCTACACACTGAGAGATGCTGGAGCTCAGAGGGCCTCGTCAGAGGGAAAGGACCAGCAAGGGGCTGGATGCCCAAGACCTCTTTGGCCCAGCAGCCTCAGGGCTGCAGGGAGAGCAAGAGGCGCAACTTGCCCATAGGTCGGCTCTGCCCCTTCCCACACAGGCCGCCAGCCCAGCAGCTACTTAACAGACTCTGGCTCTGCCGAGCTCTCTGCCGGTGCAGGGGTCAGGAACAGACGTGGGCATGTGGTTCTGCAATGGCCTGGGAGTGTGTTCCCCCTGCATTGCCCCCAGGCTCAGGGGCAAGGGCCCGGTGAGAGCACCACCCCGAAGCGCTTTTCTCCCGGGCTTGGGAGCATTGTGCGTGCCTGGCGGGAACAGCGGGCGGGAGTGTTTGCAATCCGGCCTTTGGAGGCAGCCGGGGAGGTCTTCCAGCGGGAGAGGGCCGGTTGTGCTCAGAGGCCCCACAGGCCAGGGGCAGGACCCAGCAGGGCCCCTGCCCCTGGCCAGCCTTGCCCAGACCTTCCTGGCCTCCGGGGGTACTGCCCCACCAAGGGGCAGGCTGCGGGGACTGGGTCCAGACATGCCCGGGCGCCTCCCCAGGCTCATCCCCGCTGGTGCCTTTCCCCTGGGCCTAGGCCTAGGTTGAGGCCTCCTTGGAGAGGAGGTTGCTGGCAGGGTCTGTCTGCACACTGCGAGGTGCTGGAGCTCAGAGGGCCTCGTCAGAGGGAAGGGACCAGCAAGGGGCTGGATGCCCAAGACCTCTTTGGCCCAGCAGCCTCATGGCAGCAGGGAGAGCAAGAGGCCCAACTTGCCCCTATGTCGGCTCTGCTCCTTCCCACACAGGCGGCCAGCCCAGCAGCTGCCCGACAGACTCTGGCTCCCCCGAGCTCTCTGCCGGTGCAGGGGGCAGGAACAGACTTGTTCATGTGGTTCTGCCTTGGCCTGGGAGTGTGTTCCCCCTGCATTGCCCTGAGGCTCAGGGGCAAGGGCCCGGTGAGAGCACCACCCGAAGCGCTTTTCTCCCTGGCTTGGGAGCATTGTGCGTGCCTGGCGGGAACAGCGGGCGCGAGTGTTGGCAAACAGGCCTTTGGAGACAGTCGGGGAGGTCTTCCAGCGGGAGAGGGCCGGCCGTGCTCAGAGGCCCCACAGGCCAGGGGGAGGACCCAGCAGGGCCCCTGCCCCTGGCCAGCCTTGCCCAGACCTTCCTGGCCTCCGGGGGTACTGCCCTACCAAGGGGCAGGCTGCGGGGACTGGGTCCAGACATGCGCGGGCGCCTCCCCTGGCTCATCCCCGCTGGTGCCTTTCCCCTGGGCCTAGGCCTCGGTTAAGGCCTCCTTGGAGAGGAGGTTGCTGGCAGGGGCTGTCTACACACTGAGAGGTGCTGGAGCTCAGAGGGCCTCGTCAGAGGGAAAGGACCAGCAAGGGGCTGGATGCCCAAGAACTCTTTGGCTCAGCAGCCTGAGGGCAGCAGGGAGAGCAAGAGGCCCAACTTGCCCCTAGGTCGGCTCTGCCCCTTCCTACACAGGCCGCCAGCCCAGCAGCTGCCTGACAGACTCTGGCTCTGCCGAGCTCTCTGCCGGTGCAGGGGGCAGGAACAAACGTGTGCATGTGGTTCTGCCTTGGCCTGGGAGTGTGTTCCCCCTGCATTGCCCCCAGGCTTAGGGACAAGGGCCCCGTGAGATCACCACCCCGAAGCGCTTTTCTCCCGGGCTTGGGAGCATTGTGCGTGCCTGGCGGGAACAGCGGGCGGGAGTGTTGGCAAACCGGCCTTTGGAGGCAGCCGGGGAGGTCTTCCAGCGGAAGAGGGCCCGTTGTGCTCAGAGGCCCGACAGGCCAGGGGCAGGCCCCAGCAGGGCCCCTGCCCCTGGCCAGCCTTGCCCAGACCTTCCTGGCCTCCGGGGGTACTGCCCCACCAAGGGGCAGGCTGCGGGGACTGGGTCCAGACATGCCCGGGCGCCTCCCCAGGCTCATCCCCGCTGGAGCCTTTCCCCTGGGCCTAAGCCTCGGTTGAGGCCTCCTTGGAGAGGAGATACCTGGCAGGGGCTGTCTCCACACTGCAAGGTGCTGGAGCTCAGAGGGCCTCGTCAGAGGGAAGGGACCAGCAAGGGGCTGGATGCCCAAGACCTCTTTGGCCCAGCAGCCTCAGGGCAGCAGGGAGAGCAAGAGGCCCAACTTGCCCCTAGGTCGGCTCTGCCCCTTCCCACACAGGCGGCCAGCCCAGCAGCTGCCTGACAGTCTCTGGCTCCCCCGAGCTCTCTGCCGGTGCAGGGGGCAGGAACAGACGTGTGCATGTGGTTCTGCCTTGGCCTGGGAGTGTGTTCCCCCTGCTTTGCCCCCAGGCTCAGGGGCAAGGGCCCGGAGAGAGCACCACCCCGAAGCGCTTTTCTCCCGGGCTTGGGAGCATTGTGCGTGCCTGGCGGGAACAGCGGGCTTGAGTGTTGGCAAACCGGCCTTTGGAGACAGTCGGGGAGGTCTTCCAGCAGGAGAGGGCCGGTCGTGCTCAGAGGCCCCACAGGCCAGGGGCAGGACCCAGCAGGGCCCCTGCCCCTGGCCAGCCTTGCCCAGACATTCCTGGACACCGGGGGCACTGCCCCACCATGGGGCAGGCTGCGGGGACTGGGTCCAGACATGCACGGGCGCCTCCCCAGGCTCATCCCCGCTGGTGCCTTTCCCCTGGGCCTAGGCCTCGGTTGAGGCCTCCTTGGAGAGAAGGTTGCTGGCAGGGGCTGTCTACACACTGAGAGATGCTGGAGCTCAGAGGGCCTCGTCAGAGGGAAAGGACTAGCAAGGGGCTGGATGCCCAAGACCTCTTTGGCCCAGCAGCCTCAGGGCAGCAGGGAGAGCAAGAGGCCCAACTTGCCCCTAGGTTGGCTCTGCCCCTTCCCACACAGGCCGCCAGCCCAGCAGCTACCCAACAGACTCTGGCTCTGCCGAGCTCTCTGCCGGTGCAGGGGGCAGGAACAGACGTGGGCATGTGGTTCTGCCTTGGCCTGGGAGTGTGTTCCCCCTGCCTGGCCCACAGGCTCAGGGGCAAGGGCCTGTGGAGAGCACCACTCCGAAGCGCTTTTCTCCCGGGCTTGGGAGCATTGTGCGTGCCTGGCGGGAACAGCGGGCAGGAGTATTGTCAATCCGGCGTTTGGACGCAGCCTGGGAGGTCTTACAGCGGGAGAGGGCTGGTTGTGCTCAGAGGCCCCACAGACCAGGGGCAGGACCCAGCAGGGCCCCTGCCCCTGGCCAGCCTTGCCCAGACCTTCCTGGCCTCCCGGGGTACTGCACCACCAAGGGGCAGGCTGCGGGGACTGGGTCCAGACATGCCCGGGCGCCTCCCCAGGCTCATCCCCGCTGGTGCCTTTCCCTTGGGCCTAGGCCTCGGTTGAGGCCTCCTTGGAGAGGAGGTTGCTGGCAGGGGCTGTCTCCACACTGCAAGGTGCTGTAGCTCAGAGGGCCTCGTCAGAGGGAAGGGACCAGCAAGGGGCTGGATGCCCAAGACCTCTTTGGCCCAGCAGCCTCAGGGCACCAGGGAGAGCAAGAGGCCCAACTTGCCCCTAGGTCGGCTCTGCCCTTTCCCACACAGGCGGCCAGCCCAGCAGCTGCCTGACAGACTCTGGCTCCCCCCAGCTCTCTGCCGGTGGAGGGGGCAGGAACAGACGTGGGCATGTGGTTCTGCCTTGGCCTGGGAGTGTGGATCCCCTGCCTGGCCCCCAGGCTCTTGGGCAAGGGCCCGGAGAGAGCACCACCCCGAAGCGCTTTTCTCCCAGGCTTGGGAGCATTGTGCGTGCCTGGCGGGAACAGCGGGCGGGAGTGCTTGCAAACCGGCCTTTGGAGGCAGCCGGGGAGGTTTACAGCGGGAGAGGGCCGCTTGTGCTCAGAGGCCCCACAGGCCAGGGGCAGAACCCAGCAGGGCACCTGCCCCTGGCCAGCCTTGCCCAGACCTTCCTGGCCTCCGGGGGTACTGCCCCACCAAGGGGCAGGCTGCGGGGACTGGGTCCAGACATGCCCGGGCGCCTCCCCAGGCTCATCCCCGCTGGTGCCTTTCCCCTGGGCCTAGGCCTCGGTTTAGGCCTCCTTGGAGAGGAGGTTTATGGCAGGGGCTGTCTCCACACTGCAAGGTGCTGGAGCTCAGAGGGCCTCGTCAGAGGGAAGGGACCAGCAAGGGGCTGGATGCCCAAGACCTCTTTCGCCCAGCAGCCTGAGGGCAGCAGGGAGAGCAAGAGGCCCAACTTGCCCCTAGGTCGGCTCTGACGCTTCCCACACAGGCCGCCAGCCCAGCAGCTGCCTGGCAGACTCTGGCTCCCCCGAGCTCTCTGCCCGTGCAGGGGGCAGGAACAGACGTGTGCATGTGGTTCTGCCTTGGCCTGGGAGTGTGTTCCCCCTGCATTGCCCCCAGGCTCAGGGGCAAGGGTCCGGTGAGAGCACCACCCCGAAGCGCTTTTCTCCCGGGCTTGGGAGCACTGTGCGTGCCTGGCGGGAACAGCGGGCGGGAGTGTTGGCAAACAGGACTTTGGAGGCAGCCGGGGAGGTCTTCCAGCGGGAGAGGGTCGGTCGTGCTCAGAGGCCCCACAGGCCAGGGGCAGGACCCAGCAGTGCCCCTGCCCCTAGCCAGCCTTGCCCAGACCTTCCTGGCCTCCGGTGGTACTGCCCCACCAAGGGGCAGGCTGCGGGGACTGGGTCCAGACATGCCCGGGCGCCTCCCCAGGCTCATCCACGCTGGTGCCTTTCCCCTTGGCCTAGGCCTCGGTTGAGGCCTCCTTGGAGAGGAGGTTGCTGGCAGGGGCTGTCTCCACACTGCAAGGTGCTGGAGCTCAGAGGGCCTCGTCAGAGGGAAGGGACAAGCAAGGGGCTGGATGCCCAAGACCTCTTTGGCTCAGCAGCCTCAGGGCAGCAGGGAGAGCAAGAGGCCCAACTTGCCCCTAGGTCGGCTCTGCCCCTTCCCACACAGGCCGCCAGCCCAGCAGCTGCCTGGCAGACTCTGGCTCCCCCGAGCTCTCTGCCGGTGCAGGGGGCAGGAACAGACGTGTGCATGTGGTTCTGCCTTGGCCTGGGAGTGTGGACCCCCTGCCTGGCCCCCAGGCTCAGGGGCAAGAGACCGGAGAGAGCACCACCCCGAAGCGCTTTTCTCCCGGGCTTGGGAGCATTGTGTGCGGCTGGCGGGACAGCGGGAGGGAGTTCTTTCAAACCGGCCTTTGGAGGCAGCCGGGGAAGTCTTCCAAGGGCCGGGAGAGAGCACCACCCCGAAGCGCTTCTCTCCCGTGTTTTGGAGCATTGTGCGTGGCTGGCGGGAACAGCGAGTGGGAGTGATTGCAAACCGGCCTTTGGGGGCAGCCGGGGAGGTCCTCCATGGGCACGGAGAGAACACCACCCCGAAGCGCATTTCTCCCGGTCTTGGGAGCATTGTGCGCGGCTGGCGGGAACAGCGGGCATGAGTTCTTGCAAACCGGACTTTGGAGGCAGCCGGGGAGGTCTTTCAAGGGCCCGGAGTGAGCACCACCCCAAAATGCTTTTCTGCCGGGCTTGGGAGCATTGTACGCGGCTGGCGGGAACAGCGGGAATGAGTGCTTGCAAACCGGCCTTTTGAGGCAGCCGGGGTGGTCTTCCAAGGGCCCGGAGAGAGCACCACCCCAAAATGCTTTTCTCCCGGGCTTGGGAGCATTGTGCGCAGCTGGCGGGAACAGCGGGAATGAGTACTTGCAAACCGGCCTTTGGAGGTAGCCGGGGAGGTCTTTCAAGGGCCCAGAGAGAACACCATCCCGAAGCACTTTTCTCCTGGGATTGGGAGCATTGCGCGTGGCTGGCGGGAACAGCAGGAAGGAGTCCTTGCAAACCGGCCTTTGGAGGCAGCCGGGGAGGTCTTCCAAAGGCCCGGAGAGAGCACCACCCCGAAGCGCTTTTCTCCCGGGCTTGGGTGCATTGTGCGCGTGTGGCGGGAACAGCAGGCAGGAGTGCTTGCAAACCGGCATTTGGAGGCAGCCGGGGAGGTCTTCCAAGGGCCCAGAAAGAGCACCACCTCGAAGCACTTTTCTCACGGGTTTTGGAGCATTGTGTGCGGCTGGTGGGACAGCGGGAGGGAATTCTTGCAAACCGGCCTTTGGAGGCAGCCAGAGAAGTCTTCCAAGGGCCCGGAGAGAGCACCACCCCGAAGTGCTTTTCTCCGTGGTTTTGGAACATTGTGCGTGGCTGGCGGGAACAGCGAGTGGGAGTGCTTTCAAACCGGCCTTTGGGGGCAGCCGGGGAGGTCCTGCATGGTCCCGGAGAGAACACCACCCCGAAGCGCTTTTCTCATGGTCTTGGGAGCATTGTGCATGGCTGGCAGGAACAGCGGACATGAGTGCTTGCAAACCGGCCTTTGGAGGCAGCCGGGGACGTCTTCCAAGGGCCCGGAGAGAGCACCACCTCGAAGCACTTTTCTCCCGGGCTTGGGAGCATTGTACGTGGCTGGCGGGAACAGCAGGAAGGAGTCCTTGCAAACTGGCCTTTGGAGGCAGCCGGGGAGGTCTTCCAAGGGCCTGTAGAGAGCACCAACCCGAAGCGCTTTTCTCCCGGGCTTGGGAGCATTGTGCGCAGGTGGCGGGAACAGCAGGCAGGAGTGCTTGAAAACCGGCCTTTGGAGGCAGCCGGGGAGGTCTTCCAGGGCCCGGTGTGAGCACCACCCCAAAATGCTTTTCTCCCGGGCTTGGGAGCATTGTGCGCGGCTGGTGGGAACAGCGGGCATGAGTGCTTGGAAATTGGCCATTGGAGGCAGACGGGGAGGTCTTCCAAGGGCCCAGAGAGAGCACCACCCCGAAGCGCTTTTCTCCCGTGATTGGGAGCATTGTGCGTGGCTGGCGGGAACAGCGGGCGGGAGTGCTTGCAAACCGGCCTTTGGAGGCAGCCGGGGAGGTCTTCCAAGGGCCAGGAGAGAGCACCACCCCGAAGCGCTTTTCTCCCGGGCTTGGAACATTTGCGCGGATGGCGGGAACAGCGAGTGGGAGTGCTTCCAAACAGGCCTTTGGGGGCAGCCGGCGAGGTCTTCCAAGGGCCCAGAGAGAGCACCACCCCAAAATGCTTTTCTCCCGGGCTTGGGAGCATTGTGCGTGGCTGGCGGAAGCAGCGGGAATGAGTACTTACAAACCGGCCTTTGGAGGCAGCCGGGGAGGTCTTGAAAGTGCCCGGAGAGAGCACCACCCCGAAGCGTTTTTCTCCCGGGTTTTGCTGCATTGTGCGTGGCTGGCGGGAACAGCGAGTGGGAGTGATTGCAAACCGGCCTTTGGGGGCAGCTGGGGAGGTCCTCCATGGGCACGGAGAGAACACCACCCCGAAGCGCATTTCTCCCGGTCTTGGGAGCATTGTACGCGGCTGGCGGGAACAGAGGGCATGAGTGCTTGCAAACTGGCCTTTTGAGGCAGCCGGGGTGGTCTTCCAAGGGCCCGGAGAGAGCACCACCCCAAAATGCTTTTCTCCCGGGCTTGGGAGCATTGTGCGCAGCTGGCGGGAACAGCGGGAATGAGTACTTTAAACACGCCTTTGGAGGCAGCCGGGGAGGTCTTCCAAGGGTCAGGAGAGAGCACCACCCCGAAGCGCTTTTCTCCCGGGCTTGGGAGAATTGTGCGCACCTGGCGGGAACAGTGGGCCGGAGTGCTTGCAAACCGGCCTTTGGAGGCAGCCGGGGAGGACTTCCAGTGGGAGAGGGCCGGTTGTGCTCAGAGGCCCCACAGGCCAGGGGCAGGACCCAGCAGGGCCCCTGCCCCTGGCCAGCCTTGCCCAGACCTTCCTGGCCTCCGGGGTTACTGCCACACCAAGGGGAAGGCTGCGGAGCCTGGGTCCAGAAATGCCCGGGCGCCTCCACTGGCTCATCCCCGCTGGTGCCTTTCCCCTGGGCCTAGGCCTCGGTTGAGGCCTCCTTGGAGAGGAGGTTGCTGGCAGGGGCTGTCTCCACACTGCAAGGTGCTGGAGCTCAGAGGGCCTCGTCAGAGGGAAGTGACCAGGAAGGGGCTGGATGCCCAAGACCTCTTTGGCCCAGCAGCCTCAGGGCAGCCGGGAGAGCAAGAGGCCCAACTTGCCCCGAGGTCGGCTCTGCCCCTTCCCACATAGGCAGCCAGCCCAGCAGCTGCCTTGCAGACTCTGGCTCTCCCGAGCTCTCTGCCGGTGCATGGGGCAGGAACAGACGTGTGCATGTGGTTCTGACTTGGCCTGGGAGTGTGGAACACTTGCCTGGCGCCCAGGCTCAGGGGAAAGGGCACGGAGAGAGCACCATCCCGAAGCGCTTTTCTCCCGGGCTTGGGAGCATTGTGCGTGCCTGGCGGGAACCGCGGGCGGGAGTGCTTGCAAACTGGCCTTTGGAGGCAGCCGGGGAGGTCTTCCAGCGGGAGAGGGCCGGTTGTGCTCAGAGGCCCTACAGGCAAGAAGCAGGACCCAGCAGGGCCCCTGCCCCTTACCAGCCTTGCCCAGAACTTCCTGGCCTCCGGGGGTACTGCCCCACAAAGGGGCAGGCTGCGAGCACTGGGTCCACACATGCCCGGGCGCCTCCCCAGGCTCATCCCCGCTGGTGCCTTTCCCCTGGGCCTAGGCCTCGGTTGAGGCCTCCTTGGAGAGGAGGTTGCTGGCAGGGGTTGTCTCCACACTGCAAGGTGCTGGAGCTCAGAGGGCCTCGTCAGAGGGAAGGGACCAGCAAGGGGCTGGATGCCCAAGACCTCTTTGGCCCAGCATCCTCAGGGCAGCAGGGAGAGCAAGAGGCCCAACTTGCCGCTAGGTCGGCTCTGCCCCTTCCCACACAGGCCGCCAGCCCAGCAGCTGTCTGACAGACTCTGGCTCCCCCGAGCTCTCTGCCGGTGCAGGGGGCAGGAGCAGACGTGTGCATGTGGTTCTGCCTTGGCCTGGGAGTGTGTTCCCCCTGCATTGCCCCCAGGCTCAGGGGCAAGGGTCCGGAGAGAGCACGACACCGAAGCGCTTTTCTCCCGGGCTTGGGAGCATTGTGCGTGCCTAGCGGGAACAGCGGGCGCGAGTGTTGGCACACCGGCCTTTGGAGGCAGTCGGGGAGGTCTTCCAGCGGGAGAGGGCCGGTCGTGCTCAGAGGCCCCACAGGCCAGGGGCAAGACCCAGCAGGGCCCCTGCCCCTGGCCAGCCTTGCCCAGATTTTCCTGGCCTCCGGGGGTACTGCCCGACCAAGGGGCAGGCTGCGGGGACTGGGTCCAGACATGCCCGGGCGCCTCCCCAGGCTCATCCCCGCTGGTGCCTTTCCCCTGGGCCTAGGCCTTGGTTTAGGCCTCCTTGGAGAAGAGGTTGCTGGAAGGGGCTTTGTCCACACTGCAAGGTGCTGGAGATCAGAGGGCCTCGTCAGAGGGAAGGGACCAGCAAGGGGCTGGATGCCCAAGACCTCTTTGGTCCAGCAGCCTCAGGGCAGCAGGGAGAGCAAGAGGCCCAACTTGCCCCTAGGTCGGCTCTGCCCCTTCCCACACAGGCGGCCAGCCCAGCAGCTGCCTGACAGACTCTGGCTCCCCCGAGCTCTCTGCCGGTGCAGGGGGCAGGAACAGACGTGTGCATGTGGTTCTGCCTTGGCCTGGGAGTGTGGACCCCCTGCCTGGCCCCCAGGCTCATGGGCAAGGGCCCGGAGAGAGCACCACCCCGAAGCGCGTTTCTCCCGGGCTTGGGAGCATTGTGCGCGCCTGGTGGGAACAGTGGGCGGGAGTGCTTGCAAACCGGCCTTTGGAGGCAGCCAGTGAGGTCTTCCAGTGGGAGAGGGCCGGTTGTGCTCAGAGGACCCACAGGCCAGGGGCAGGACCCAGCAGGGCCCCTGCCCCTTGCCAGCCTTGCCCAGACCTTCCTGGCCTCCGGGGGTACTGCCTCACCAAGGGGCAGGCTGCGGGGACTGGGTCCAGACATGCCCGGGCGCCTCCACTGGATCATCCCCGCTGGTGCCTTTCCCCTGGGCGTAGGCCTCGGTTGAGGCCTCTTTGGAGAGGAGCTTACTGGCAGGGGCTGTCTCCATACTGCATGGAGCTGGAGTTCAGAGTGCCTCGTCAGAGGGAAGGGACCAGCAAAGGGCTGGATGCCCAAGACCTCTTTGGCCCAGCAGCCTCAGGGCAGCAGGGAGAGCAAGAGGCCCAACTTGCCCCTAGGTCCGCTCTGCCCCTGCCCACAAGGCCGCCAGACAAGCAGCTGCCTGACAGACCCTGGCTCCCCCGAGCTCTCTGCCGGTGCCGTGGACAGGAACAGACGTGTGCATGTGGTTCTGCCTTGGCCTGGTAGTGTGTTCCCCCTGCATTGCCCCCAGCCTCAGGGGCAAGGGCCCGGTGAGAGCACCACCCCGAAGCGCTTTTTTCCCGGGCTTGGGAGCATTGTGCATGCCTGGCGGGAACAGCGGGCGCGAGTGTTGGCAAACCGGCCTTTGGAGGCAGTCGGGGAGGTCTTCCAGCGGGAGAGGGCCGGTTGTGCTCAGAGGCCCCACAGGCCAGGGGCAGGACCCAGCAGGGCCCCTGCCCCTGGCCAGCCTTGCCCAGACCCTCCTGACCTCCGGGGGTACTGCCCCACCAAGGGGCAGGCTGCGGGGACTGGGTCCAGACATTCCCGGGCGCCTCCCCAGGCTCATCCCCGCTGGTGCCTTTCCCTGGGACTAGGCCTCGGTTGAGGCCTCCTTGGAGAGGAGGTTGCTGGCAGGGTCTGTCTCCACACTGCAAGGTGCTGGAGCTCAGAGGGCCTCGTCAGATGGAAGGGACCAGCAAGGGGCTTGATGCCCAAGTCCTCTTTGGCCCAGCAGCCTGAGGGCAGCAGGGAGAGCAAGAGGCCCAACTTGCCCCTAGGTCGGCTCTGCCCCTAATCACACAGGTGGCCAGCCCAGCAGCTGCCTGGCAGACTCTGGCTCCCCCGAGCTCTCTGCCAGTGCAGGGGGCAGGAACAGACGTGTGCATGTGGTTCTGCCTTGGCCTGGGAGTGTGGACCCCTGCCTGGCCCCCAGGCTCAGGGGCAAGGGCCCGGAGAGAGCACCACCCCGAAGCGCTTTTCTCCCGAGGTTGGGAGCATTGTGCGCGCCTGGCGGGAACAGTGGACGGGAGTGCTTGCAAACCGGCCTTTGGAGGCAGCCGGGGAGGTCTTCCAGTGGGAGAGGGCCGGTTGTGCTCAGAGGCCCCACAGGCCAGGGGCAGGACCCAGCAGGGCCCCTGCCCCTGGCCAGCCTTGCCCAGACCTTCCTGGCTCCGGGGTTACTGCCACACCAAGGGGCAGGCTGCGGGGACAGGGTCCAGACATGCCTGGGCGCCTCCCCAGGCTCATCCCCGCTGGTGCCTTTCCCCTGAGCCTAGGCCTTGGTCGAGGCCTCCTTGGAGAGGAGGTTGCTGGCAGGGGCTGTCTCCACACTGCAAGGTGCTGGAGCTCAGAGGGCCTCGTCAGAGGGAAGGGACCAGCAAGGGGCTGGATGCCCAAGACCTCTTTGGCCCAGCAGCCTCAGGGCAGCAGGGAGAGCAAGAGGCCCAACTTGCCCCTAGGTCGGCTCGGCCCCTTCCCACACAGGCCGCCAGCCCAGCAGCTGTCTGACAGACTCTGGCTCCCCCGAGCTCTCTGCCGGTGCAGGGGGCAGGAACAGACGTGTGCATGTGGTTCTGCCTTGGCCTGGGAGTGTGTTCCCCCTGCATTGCCCCCAGGCTCAGGGGCAAGGGTCCGGAGAGAGCACGACACCGAAGCGCTTTTCTCCCGGGCTTGGGAGCATTGTGCGTGCCTAGCGGGAACAGCGGGCGCGAGTGTTGGCAAACCGGCCTTTGGAGGCAGTCGGGGAGGTCTTCCAGTGGGAGAGGGCCGGTCGTGCTCAGAGGCCCCACAGGCCAAGGGCAAGACCCAGCAGGGCCCCTGCCCCTGGCCAGCCTTGCCCAGATTTTCCTGGCCTCCGGGGGTACTGCCCCACCAAGGGGCAGGCTGCGGGGACTGGGTCCAGACATGCCCGGGCGCCTCCCCAGGCTCATCCCCGCTGGTGCCTTTCCCCTGGGCCTAGGCCTTGGTTTAGGCCTCCTTGGAGAAGAGGTTGCTGGAAGGGGCTTTGTCCACACTGCAAGGTGCTGGAGATCAGAGGGCCTCGTCAGATGGAAGGGACCAGCAAGGGGCTGGATGCCCAAGACCTCTTTGGTCCAGCAGCCTCAGGGCAGCAGGGAGAGCAAGAGGCCCAACTTGCCCCTAGGTCGGCTCTGCCCCTTCCCACACAGGCGGCCAGCCCAGCAGCTGCCTGACAGACTCTGGCTCCCCCGAGCTCTCTGCCGGTGCAGGGGGCAGGAACAGACGTGTGCATGTGGTTCTGCCTTGGCCTGGGAGTGTGGACCCCCTGCCTGGCCCCCAGGCTCATGGGCAAGGGCCCGGAGAGAGCACCACGCCGAAGCGCGTTTCTTCCGGGCTTGGGAGCATTGTGCGTGCCTGGTGGGAACAGTGGGCGGGAGTGCTTGCAAACCGGCCTTTGGAGGCAGCCAGTGAGGTCTTCCAGTGGGAGAGGGCCGGTTGTGCTCAGAGGACCCACAGGCCAGGGGCAGGACCCAGCAGGGCCCCTGCCCCTTGCCAGCCTTGCCCAGACCTTCCTGGCCTCCGGGGGTACTGCCCCACCAAGGGGCAGGCTGCGGGGACTGGGTCCAGACATGCCCGGGCACCTCCACTGGATCATCCCCACTGGTGCCTTTCCCCTGGGCGTAGGCCTCGGTTGAGGCCTCTTTGGAGAGGAGCTTGCTGGCAGGGGCTGTCTCCACACTGCATGGAGCTGGAGTTCAGAGGGCCTCGTCAGAGGGAAGGGACCAGCCAAGGGCTGGATGCCCAAGACCTCTTTGGCCCAGCAGCCTCAGGGCAGCAGGGAGAGCAAGAGGCCCAACTTGCCCCTAGGTCGGCTCTGCCCCTGCCCACAAGGCCGCCAGACAAGCAGCTGCCTGACAGACCCTGGCTCCCCCGAGCTCTCTGCCGGTGCCGTGGACAGGAACAGACGTGTGCATGTGGTTCTGCCTTGGCCTGGTAGTGTGTTCCCCCTGCATTGCCCCCAGGCTCAGGGGCAAGGGCCCGGTGAGAGCACCACCCCGAAGCGCTTTTTTCCCGGGCTTGGGAGCATTGTGCATGCCTGGCGGGAACAGCAGGCGCGAGTGTTGGCAAACCGGCCTTTGGAGGCAGTCGGGGAGGTCTTCCAGCGGGAGAGGGCCGGTTGTGCTCAGAGGCCCCACAGGCCAGGGGCAGGACCCAGCAGGGCCCCTGCCCCTGGCCAGCCTTGCCCAGACCCTCCTGACCTCCGGGGGTACTGCCCCACCAAGGGGCAGGCTGCGGGGACTGGGTCCAGACATTCCCGGGCGCCTCCCCAGGCTCATCGCCGCTGGTGCCTTTCCCTGGGACTAGGCCTCGGTTGAGGCCTCCTTGGAGAGGAGGTTGCTGGCAGGGTCTGTCTCCACACTGCAAGGTGCTGGAGCTCAGAGGGCCTCGTCAGATGGAAGGGACCAGCAAGGGGCTTGATGCCCAAGTCCTCTTTGGCCCAGCAGCCTGAGGGCAGCAGGCAGAGCAAGAGGCCCAACTTGCCCCTAGGTCGGCTCTGCCCCTAATCACACAGGCGGCCAGCCCAGCAGCTGCCTGGCAGACTCTGGCTCCCCCGAGCTCTCTGCCAGTGCAGGGGGCAGGAACAGACGTGTGCATGTGGTTCTGCCTTGGCCTGGGAGTGTGGACCCCTGCCTGGCCCCCAGGCTCAGGGGCAAGGGCCCGGAGAGAGCACCACCCCGAAGCGCTTTTCTCCCGGGCTTGGGAGCATTGTGCGCGCCTGGCGGGAACAGTGGGCGGGAGTGCTTGCAAACCGGCCTTTGGAGGCAGCCGGGGAGGTCTTCCAGTGGGAGAGGGCCGGTTGTGCTCAGAGGCCCCACAGGCCAGGGGCAGGACCCAGCAGGGCCCCTGCCCCTGTCCAGACTTGCCCAGACCTTCCTGGCTCCGGGGGTACTGCCCCACCAAGGGGCAGGCTGCGGGGACAGGGTCCAGACATGCCCGGGCGCCTCCCCAGGCTCATCCCCGCTGGTGCCTTTCCCCTGGGCCTAGGCCTTGGTTGAGGCCTCCTTGGAGAGGAGGTTGCTGGCAGGGGCTGTCTCCACACTGCAAGGTGCTGGAGCTCAGAGGGCCTCGTCAGAGGGAAGGGACCAGCAAGGGGCTGGATGCCCAAGACCTCTTTGGCCCAGCAGCCTCAGGGCAGCAGGGAGAGCAAGAGGCCCATCTTGCCCCTAGGTCGGCTCTGCCCCTGCCCACAAGGCCGCCAGAGAAGCAGCTGCCTGACAGACTCTGGCTCCCCAGAGCTCTCTGCCGGTGCCGTGGACAGGAACAGACGTGTGCATGTGGTTCTGCCTTGGCCTGGGAGTGTGTTCCCCCTGCATTGCCCCCAGGCTCAGGGGCAAGGGCCCGGTGAGAGCACCACCCCGAAGCGTTTTTTCCCGGGCTTGGGAGCATTGTGCATGCCTGGCGGGAACAGCGGGCGCGAGTGTTGTCAAACCGGCCTTTGGAGGCAGTCGGGGAGGTCTTCCAGCGGGAGAGGGCCGGTCATCCTCAGAGGCCCCACAGGCCAGGGGCAGGACCCAGCAGGGCCCCTGCCCCTGGCCAGCCTTGCCCAGACCTTCCTGGCCTCCGGGGGTACTGCCCCACCAAGGGGCAGGCTGCGGGGACTGGGTCCAGACATGCCCAGGCCCCTCCCCAGGCTCATCCCCGCTGGTGCCTTTCCCTGGGACTAGGCCTCGTTTGAGGCCTCCTTGGAGAGGAGGTTGTTGGCAGGGGCTGTCTCCACACTGCAAGGTGCTGGAGCTCAGAGGGCCTCGTCAGAGGGAAGGGACCAGCAAGGGGCTGGATGTCCAAGACCTCTTTGGCCCAGCAGCCTCAGGGCAGCAGGGAGAGCAAGAGGCCCAACTTGCCCCTAGGTCGGCTCTGCCCCTTCCCACACAGGCCGCCAGACCAGCAGCTGCCTGACAGACTCTGGCTCCCCCGAGCTCTCTGCCGGTGCAGGGGGCAGGAACAGACGTGTGCATGTGGTTCTGCCTTTGCCTGGGAGTGTGGACCCCCTGCCTGCCCCCCAGGCACAGGGGCAAGGGCCCGGAGAGAGCACCACCCCAAAATGCTTTTCTCCCGGGCTTGGGAGCATTTGCGTGGCTGGCGGGAACAGCTAGTGGGAATGCTTGCAAACCGGCCTTTGGGGGCAGCCGGGGAGGTCCTCCATGGGCCCGGAGAGAACACCACCCCGACGCGCTTTTCTCCCGGGCTTGGGAGCAGTGTGCGCGGGTGGCGGGAACAGCAGGCAGGAGTGCTTGCAAACCAGCCTTTGGAGTCAGGCACGGAGGTCTTCCAAGGGCAAGGAGTGAGCACCACACCAAAATGCTTTTCTCCCGGGCTTGGGAGCATTGTGCACGGCTGGTGGGAACAGCGGGCATGAGTGCTTGCATACCGGCCATTGGAGGCTGCCGGGGAGGTCTTCAAAGGGCCCTGAGAGAGCACCACCACGAAGGGCTTTTCTCCCGTGATTGGGAGCATTGTGTGCGGCTGGCGAGACAGCGGGAGGTAGTTCTTGCAAAGGGGCCTTTGGAGGCAGCCGGGGAAGTCTTCCAAGGGTCGGGAGAGAGCACCACCCCAAGCGCTTCTCTCCCGTGTTTTGGAGCATTGTGCGTGGCTGGCGGGAACAGTGAGTGGGAGTGATTGCAAACCGGCCTTGGGGGCAGCCTGGGAGGTCCTCCATGGGCACGGAGAGAACACCACCCCGAAGCGCATTTCTCCCGGTCTTGCGAGCATTGTACGCGGCTGGCGGGAACAGCGGGCATGAGTTCTTGCAAACCGGACTTTGGAGGCAGCCGGGGAGGTCTTTCAAGGGCCCGGAGTGAGCACCACCCCAAAATGCTTTTCTCCCGGGCTTATGAGCATTGTACGCTGCTGGCGGGAACATCGGGGCTGAGTGCTTGCAAACCGGCCTTTGGAGGCAGCCGGGGAGGTCTTCCATCGGGAGAGGGCCGGTCGTGCTCAGAGGCCCCACAGGCCAGGGGCAGGACCCAGCAGGGCCCCTGCCCCTGGCCAGCCTTGCGCAGACCTTCCTGGCCTCCGGGGGTACTGCCCCACCAAGGGGCGGCTGCGGGGACTGGGTCCAGAAATTACCGGGCGCCTCCCCAGGCTCAACCCCGCTGGTGCCTTTCCCCTGGGCCTAGGCCTCGGTTGAGGCCTCCTTGGAGAAAAGGTTGCTGGCAGGGTCTGTCTCCACACTGCGAGGTGCTGGAGCTCAGAGGGCCTCATCAGAGGGAAGGGACCAGCAAGGGGCTGGATGCCCAAGACCTTTTGGCCCAGCAGCCTCAGGGCAGCAGGGAGAGCAAGAGGCCCAACTTGCCCGTAGGGCGGCTCTGCCCCTTCCCACACAGGCGGCCAGCCCAGCAGCTGCCTGGCAGACTCTGGCTCCCCCGAGCTCTCTGCCAGTGCAGGGGGCAGGAACAGACGTGTGCATGTGGTTCTGACTTGGCCTGGGAGTGTGGAACCCCTGCCTGGCCCCCAGGCTCAGGGGCAAGGGCCCGGAGAGAGCACCACACCGAAGCGCTTTTCTCCCGGGCTTGGGAGCATTGTGCGCAGCTGGCGGGAACAGAGGGAATGAGTACTTGCAAACCGGCCTTTGGAGGTAGCCGGGGAGGTCTTCCAAGGGCCCGGAGAGAGCACCATCCCGAAGCACTTTTCTCCCGGGATTGGGAGCATTGTGCGTGGCTGGCGGGAACAGCAGGAAGGAGTCCTTGCAAACCGGCCTTTGGAGGCAGCCGGGGAGGTCTTCCAAAGGCCCGGAGAGAGCACCACCCCGAAGCGCTTTTCTCCCGGGCTTGGGTGCATTGTGCGCGTGTGGCGGGAACAGCAGGCAGGAGTGCTTGCAAACCGGCCTTTGGAGGCAGCCGGGGAGGTCTTCCAAGGGCCCGGAGAGAGCACCACCTCGAAGCGCTTTTCTCAGGGGTTTTGGAGCATTGTGTGCGGCTGGTGGGCCAGCGGGAGGGAATTCTTGCAAACCGGCCTTTGGAGGCAGCCAGAGAAGTCTTCCAAGGGCCCGGAGAGAGCACCACACCGAAGCGTTTTTCTCCGGGGTTTTGGATCATTGTGTGTGGCTGGCGGGAACAGCGAGTGGGAGTGCTTGCAAACCGGCCTTTGGGGGCAGCCGGGGAGGTCCTCCATGGTCCCGGAGAGAACACCACCCCGAAGCGCTTTTCTCACGGTCTTGGGAGCATTGTGCGCGGCTGGCGGGAACAGCGGGCATGAGTGCTTGCAAACCGGCCTTTGGAGGCAGCCGGGGAGGTCTTCCAAGGGCCCGGAGAGAGCACCACCCCAAAATGCTTTTCTCTCGGGCTTGGGAGCATTGTGCGTGGCTGGCGGAAGCAGCGGGAATGAGTACTTAGAAACCAGCCTTTGGAGGCAGCCGGGGAGGTCTTGAAAGTGCCCGGAGAGAGCACCACGCCGAAGCGCTTTTCTCCCGGGCTTGGGAGCATTGTGCGTGCCTGGCGGGAACAGTGGGCAGGAGTGTTGGCAAACTGGCCTTTGGAGGCAGCCGGGGAGGTCTTCCAGTGGGAGAGGGCCGGTTGTGCTCAGAGGCCCCACCGGCCAGGGGCAGGACCCAGCAGGGCCGCTGCCCCTGGCCAGCCTTGCCCAGACCTTCCTGGCCTCCGGGGGTACTGCCCCACCAAGGGGCAGGCTGCGGGGACTGGGTCCAGACATGCCCGGGCGCCTCCCCAGCCTCATCCCCGCTGGTGCCTTTCCCCTGGGCCTAGGTCTCGGTTGAGGCCTCCTTTTAGAAGAGGTTGCTGGCAGGGGCTGTCTCCACACTGCAAGGTGCTGGAGCTCAGAGGGCCTCGTCAGAAGGAAGGGACCAGCAAGGGGCTGGATGCCGAAGACCTCTTTGGCCCAGCAGCCTCAGGGCAGCAGGGAGAGCAAGAGGCCCAACTTGCTCCTAGGTCGGCTCTGCCCCTTCCCACACAGGCCGCTAGCCCAGCAGCTGCCTGACAGACTCTGGCTCCCCCGAGCTCTCTGCCGGTGCAGGGGGTAGGAACAGACGTGTGCATGTGTTTCTGCCTTGGCCTGGGAGTAGTTCCCCCTGCATTGCCCCCAGGCTCAGGGGCAAGGGCCCGGTGAGAGAACCACCCCGAAGCGCTTGTCTCCCTGGCTTGGGAGCATTTGCGTTGCTGGCTGGAACAGCTAGTGGGAATGCTTGCAAACCAGCCTTTGGGGGCAGCCGGGGAGGTCCTCCATGGGCCCGGAGAGAACCCACCCCGATGCGCTTTTCTCCCGGGCTTGGGAGCATTGTGCGCGGGTGGCAGGAACAGCAGGCAGGAGTGCTTGCAAACCGGCCATTGGAGGCAGGCGCGGACGTCTTCCAAGGGCAAGGAGTGAGCACCACCCCAAAATGCTTTTCTCCCGTGCTTGGGAGCATTGTGCACGGCTGGTGGGAACAGCGGGCATGAGTGCTTGCATACCCGCCATTGGAGGCAGCCGGGGAGGTCTTCAACGGGCCCTGAGAGAGCACCACCCCGAAGCGCTTTTCTCCCGTGATTGGGAGCATTGTGTGCGGCTATCGGGACAGCGGGAGGGAGTTCTTGCAAACCGGCCTTTGGAGGCAGCCGGGGAAGTCTTCCAAGGGCCGGGAGAGAGCACCACCCCGAAGCGCTTCTCTCCTGTGTTTTGGAGCATTGTGCGTGGCTGGCGGGAACAGCTAGTGGGAGTGATTGCAAACCGGCCTTGGGGGCAGCCGGGGAGGTCCTCCATGGGCACGGAGAGAACACCACCCCGAAGCGCATTTCTCCCGGTCTTGGGAGCATTGTGCGCAGCTGGCGGGAACAGCGGGCATGAGTTCTTGCAAACCGGACTTTGGAGGCAGCCGGGGAGGTCTTTCAAGGGCCCGGAGTGAGCACCACCCCAAAATGCTTTTCTCCCGGGCTTGGGAGCATTGTACGCGGCTGGCGGGAACAGCGGGCATGAGTGCTTGCAAACCGGCCTTTGGAGGTAGCCGGGGAGGTCTTCCAAGGGCCCGGAGAGAGCACCACCCCGAAGCGCTTTTCTCCCGGGATTGGGAGCATTGTGCTGGCTGGCAGGAACAGCAGGAAGGAGTCTTTGCAAACGGGCCTTTGGAGGCAGCCGGGGAGGTCTTCCAAAGGCCCGGAGAGAGCACCACCCCGAAGCGCTTTTCTCCCGGGCTTGGGTGCATTGTGCGCGTGTGGCGGGAACAGCAGGCAGGAGTGCTTGCAAACCGGCCTTTGGAGGCAGCCGGGGAGGTCTTCCAAGGGCCCGGAGAGAGCACCACCTCGAAGCACTTTTCTCACGGGTTTTGGAGCATTGTGTGCGGCTGGTGGGACAGCGGGAGGGAATTCTTGCAAACCGGCCTTTGGAGGCAGCCAGAGAAGTCTTCCAAGGGCCCGGAGAGAGCACCACCCCGAAGCTCTTTTCTCCGGGGTTTTGGAACATTGTGTGTGGCTGGCGGGAACAGCGAGTGGGAATGCTTGCAAACTTGCCTTTGGGGGCAGCCGGGGAGGTCCTCCATGGTCCCGGAGAGAACACCACCCCGAAGCGCTTTTCTCATGTTCTTGGGAGCATTGTGCACGCTGGCGAGAACAGCAGGCAGGAGTGCTTGCAAACTGGCCTTTGGAGGCAGCCGGGGAGGTCTTCCAAGGGCCCGGACTGATCACCACCCCAAAATGCTTTTCTCCCGGGCTTGGAGCATTTGCGCTTATGGCGGGAACAGCGGGCGGGAGTGTTGGCAAACCGGCCTTTGGAGGCAGCCGGAGAGTTTTCCAGCGGGAGAGGGCCGCTTGTGCTCAGAGGCCCCACAGGCCAGGGGCAGAAGCCAGCAGGGCCCCTGCCCCTGGCCAGCCTTTCCCAGACCTTCCTGGCCTCCGGGGGTACTGCCCCACCAAGGGGCAGGCTGCGGGGACTGGGTCCAGACATGCCCGAGCGCCTCCCCAGGCTAATCCCCGCTGGTGCCTTTCCCCTGCGCCTAGGCCTCAGTTGAGGCCTCCTTGGAGAGGAGGTTGCTGGCAGGGGCTGTCTCCACACTGCAAGGTGCTGGAGCTCAGAGGGCCTGGTCAGAGGGAAGGGACCAGCAAGGGGCTGGATGCCCAAGACCTCTTTGCCCCAGCAGCCTCAGGGCAGCAGGGAGAGCAAGAGGCCCAACTTGCCCCTAGGTCGGCTCTGCCCCTTCCCACACAGGCCGCCAGCCCAGCAGCTGCCTGGCAGACTATGGCTTCCCCGAGCTCTCTGCCAGTGCAGGGGGCAGGAACAGACGTGTGCATGTGGTTCTGCCTTGGCCTGGGAGTGTGTTCCCCCTATATTGCCCTCAGGCTCAGGGGCAAGGGCCCGGTGAGAGGACCACCCCGAAGCGCTTTTCTCCCGGGCTTGGGAGCATTTTGCGCGCCTGGCGGGAACAGTGGGCGGGAGTGCTTGCAAACCGGCCTTTGGAGGCAGCCGGGGAGGTCTTCCAAGGGCCCGGACTGATCACCACCCCAAAATGCTTTTCTCCCGGGCTTGGAGCATTTGCGCTTATGGCGGGAACAGCGGGCGGGAGTGTTGGCAAACCGGCCTTTGGAGGCAGCCGGAGAGTTTTCCAGCGGGAGAGGGCCGCTTGTGCTCAGAGGCCCCACAGGCCAGGGGCAGAAGCCAGCAGGGCCCCTGCCCCTGGCCAGCCTTTCCCAGACCTTCCTGGCCTCCGGGGGTACTGCCCCACCATGGGGCAGGCTGCGGGGACTGGGTCCAGACATGCCCGAGGGCCTCCCCAGTCTAATCCCCGCTGGTGCCTTTCCCCTGCGCCTAGGCCTCGGTTGAGGCCTCCTTGGAGAGGAGGTTGCTGGCAGGGGCTGTCTCCACACTGCAAGGTGCTGGAGCTCAGAGGGCCTGGTCAGAGGGAAGGGACCAGCAAGGGGCTGGATGCCCAAGACCTCTTTGGCCCAGCAGCCTCAGGGCAGCAGGGAGAGCAAGAGGCCCAACTTGCCCCTAGGTCGGCTCTGCCCCTTCCCACACAGGCCGCCAGCCCAGCAGCTGCCTGGCAGACTATGGCTTCCCCGAGCTCTCTGCCAGTGCAGGGGGCAGGAACAGACGTGTGCATGTGGTTCTGCCTTGGCCTGGGAGTGTGTTCCCCCTATATTGCCCTCAGGCTCAGGGGCAAGGGCCCGGTGAGAGGACCACCCCGAAGCGCTTTTCTCCCGGGCTTGGGAGCATTTTGCGCGCCTGGCGGGAACAGTGGGCGGGAGTGCTTGCAAACCGGCCTTTGGAGGCAGCCGGGGAGGTCTTCCAGTGGGAGAGGGCCGGATGTGCTCAGAGGCCCCGTAGGCCAGGGGCAGGACCCAGCAGGGCCCCTGTCCCTGGCCAGCCTTGCCCAGACCTTCCTGGCCTCCAGGGGTACTGCCCCACCAAGGGGCAGGCTGCGGGGACTGGGTCCAGACATGCCCGGGCGCCTCCCCAGGCTCATCCCCGCTGGTGCCTTTCCCCTGGGCCTAGGTCTCGGTTGAGCCCTCCTTGGAGAGGTGGTTGCTGGCAGGGGCTGTCTCCACACTGCAAGGTGCTGGAGCTCAGAGGGCCTCGTCAGAGGGAAGGGACCAGCTAGGGGCTGGATGCCCAAGACCTCTCTGGCCCAGCAGCCTCAGGGCAGCAGGGAGAGCAAGAGGCCCAACTTGCCCCTAGGTCGGCTCTGCCCCTTCCCACACAGGCCGCCAGCCCAGCAGCTGCCTGACAGACTCTGGCTCTGCTGAGCTCTCTGCCGGTGCAGGGGGCAGGATCAGACGTGGGCATGTGGTTCTGCCTTGGCCTGGGAGTGTGTTCCCCCTTTCTTGCCCCAGGCTTAGGGGCAAGGGCCCGGAGAGAGCACCTCCCCGAAGCACTTTTCTCCCGGGCTTGGGAGCATTGTGCGTGACTGGCGTGAACAACGGGCGGGAATGTTTGCAAACCGGTCTTTGGAGGCAGCCGGGGAGGTCTTCCAGTGGGAGAGGGCCGGTTGTGCTCAGAGGCCCCACAGGCCAGGGGAAAGGACCCCCAGGACCCCTGCCCCTGGCCAGCCTTGCCCAGACCTTCCTGGCCTCCGGGGGTACTGACCCACCAAGGGGCAGGCTGCGGGGACTGGGTCCAGACATGCCCGGGCGCCTCCCCAGGCTCATCCCCGCTGGTGCCTTTCCCCTGGGCCTAGGCCTCGGTTGAGGCCTCCTTGGAGAGGAGGTTGCTGGCAGGGGCTGTCTCCACACTGCAAGGTGCTGGAGCTCAGAGGGCCTCGTCAGAGGGAAGGGACCAGCAAGGGGCTGGATGCCCAAGACCTCTTTGGCCCAGCAGCCTCAGGGCAGCAGGGAGAGCAAGAGGCCCAACTTGCCCCTAGGTCGGCTCTGCCCCTTCCCACACAGGCGGCCAGAACAGCAGCTGCCTGGCAGAATCTGGCTCCCCCGAGCTCTCTGCCGGTGCAGGGGACAGGAACAGACGTGGGCATGTGGTTCTGCCTTGGCCTGGGAGTGTGTTCCCCCTTCCTTGCCCCCAGGCTCAGGGGCAAGTGCCCGGAGAGAGCACCACCCCGAATCGCTTTTCTCCCGGGATTGGGAGCATTGTGCGTGCCTGGCGGGAGTAGCGGGCGGGAGTGTTGGCAAATCGGCCTTTGGAGGCAGCCGGGGAGGTCTTCCAGCGGGAGAGGGCCAGTTGTGCTCAGAGGCCCCACAGGCCAGGGGCAGGACACAGCAGGGCCCCTGCCCCTGGCCAGCCTTGCCCAGACCTTCCTGGCCTCAGGGGGTACTGCCCCACCAAGGGGCAGGCTGCGGGGACTGGGTCCAGACATGCCCGGGCGCCTCCCCAGGCTCATCCCCGCTGGTGCCTTTCCCCTGGGCCTAGGCCTCGGTTTAGGCCTCTTTGGAGAGGAGGTTGCTGGCAGGGGCTGTCTCCACACTGCAAGGTGCTGGAGCTCAGAGGGCCTCGTCAGAGGGAAGGGACCATCAAGGGGCTGGATGCCCAAGACCTCTTTGGCCCAGCAGCCTCAGGGCAGCAGGGAGAGCAAGAGGCCCAACTTGCCCCTAGGTCGGCTCTGCCCCTTCCCACACAGGCGGCCAGCCCAGCAGCTGCCTGACAGACTCTGGCTCCCCCGAGCTCTCTGCCGGTGCAGGGGACAGGAACAGACGTGGGCATGTGGTTCTGCCTTGGCCTGAGAGTGTGTTCCCCCTGCCTTGACCCAGGCTCAGGGGCAAGGGCCCGGAGAGAGCACCACCCCGAATCGCTTTTCTCCCGGGATTGGGAGCATTGTGCGTGCCTGGCGGGAACAGCGGGCGGGAGTCTTGGCAAACCGGCCTTTGGAGGCAGCCGGGGAGTCTTCCAGCGGGAGAGGGCCGGTTGTGCTCAGAGGCCCCACAGGCCAGGGGCAGGACCCAGCATGGCCCCTGCCCCTGGCCAGCCTTGCCCAGACCTTCGTGGCCTTTGGGGGTACTGTGCCACCAAGGGGCAGGCTGCGGGGACTGGGTCCAGACATGCCCGGGCGCCTCCCCAGGCTCAACCCTGCTGGTGCCTTTCCCCTGGGCCTAGGCCTCGGGTGAGGCCTCCTTGGAGAGGAGGTTGCTGGCAGGGGCTGTCTCCACACAGCAAGGTGCTGGAGCTCAGAGGGCCTCGTCAGAGGGAAGGGACCAGCAAGGGGCTGGATGCCCAAGACTTCTTTGGTCCAGCAGCCTCAGGGCAGCAGGCAGAGCAAGCGGCCCAACTTGCCCCAAGGTCGGCTCTGCCCCTTCCCACACAGACAGCCAGCCCAGCAGCTGCCTGACAGACCTGGCTCCCCCGAGCTCTCTGTCGGTGCAGGGGACAGGAACAGATGTGGGCATGTGGTTCTGCCTTGGCCTGGGAGTGTGTTCCCCCTGCCTTGACCCCAGGCTCAGGGGCAGGGGCCCGGAGAGAGCACCACCCCGAAGTGCTTTTCTCCCGGGCTTGGGAGCATGGTGCGTGCCTGGCGTGAACAGCGGGCGGGAGTGTTGGCAAACCGGCCTTTGGAGGCAGCCGGGGAGGTCTTCCAGTGGGAGAGGGCCGGTTGTGCTCAGAGGCCCCACAGGCCAGGGGCAGGACCCAGCAGGGCCCCTGCCCCTGGCCAGCCTTGCCCAGACCTTCCTGGCCTCCGGGGGTACTGCCCCACCAAGGGGCAGGCTGCGGGGACTGGGTCCAGACATGCCCGGGCGCCTCCCCAGGCTCATCCCAGCTGGTGCCTTTCCCCTGGGCCTAGGCCTGGTTGAGGCCTCCTTGGAGAGGAGGTTGCTGGCAGGGGCTGTCTCCACACTGCAAGGTGCTGGAGCTCAGAGGGCCTCGTCAGAGGGAAGGGACCAGCAAGGGGCTGGATGCCCAAGACCTCTTTGGCCCAGCAGCCTCACGGAAGCAGGGAGAGCAAGAGGCCCAACTTGCCCCTAGGTCGGCTCTGCCCCTTCCCACACAGGCCGCCATCCCAGCAGCTGCCTGGCAGACTCTGGCTCCTCCGAGCTCTCTGCCGGTGCAGGGGGCAGGAACAGACGTGTGCATGTCGTTCTGCCTTGGCCTGGGAGTGTGTTCCCCCTGCATTGTCCCCAGGCTCAGGGGCAAGGGCCCGGTGAGAGCACCACCCCGAAGAGCTTTTCTCCCGGGCTTGGGAGCATTGTGCGTGCCTGGCGGGAACAGCGGGCGGGAGTGTTGGCAAATCTGCCTTTGGAGGCAGCCGGGGAGGTCTTCCAGCGGGAGAGGGCCGGTTGTGCTCAGAGGCCCCACCGGCCAGGGGCAGGACACAGCAGGGCCCCTTCCCCAGGCCAGCCTTGCCCAGACCTTCCTGGCCTCCGCGGGTACTGCCCCACGAAGGGCAGGCTGCGGGGACTGGGTCCAGACATGCCCGGGCACCTCCCCAGGCTCATCCCCGCTAGTGCCTTTCCCCTGGGCCTAGGGCTCGTTTGAGGCCTCCTTGGAGAGGAGGTTGCTGGCAGGGGCTGTCTCCACACTGCAAGGTGCTGGAGCTCAGAGGGCCTCGTCAGAGGGAAGGGACCAGCAAGGGGCTGGATGCCCAAGACCTCTTTGGCCCAGCAGCCTCAGGGCAGCAGGGAGAGCAAGAGGCCCAACTTGCCCCTAGGTCGGCTCTGCCCCTTCCCACACAGGCCGCCAGCCCAGCAGCTGCCTGACAGACTCTGGCTCCCCCGAGCTCTCTGCCGGTGCAGGGGGCAGGAACAGACGTGTGCATGTGGTTCTGCCTTGGCCTGGGAGTGTGTTCCCCCTGCATTGCCCCCAGGCTTAGGGGCAATGGCCCGGTGAGAGAACCACCCCGAAGCGCTTGTCTCCCGGGCTTGGGAGCATTTGCGTGGCTGGCGGGAAGAGCTAGTGGGAATGCTTGCAAACCGGCCTTCGGGGGCAGCCGGGGAGGTCCTCCATGGGCCCGGAGAGAACACCACCCCGATGCGCTTTTCTCCCGCGCTTGGGAGCATTGTGCGCGGGTGGCGGGAACAGCAGGCAGGAGTGCTTGCAAACCGGCCTTTGGAGGCAGGCGCGGAGGTCTTCCAAGGGCAAGGAGTGAGGATCACCCCAAAATGCTTTTCTCCCGTGCTTGGGAGCATTGTGCACGGCTGGTGGGTACAGCGGGTATGAGTGCTTGCATACCCGCCATTGGAGGCAGCTGGGGAGGTCTTCAAAGGGCCCTGAGAGAGCACCACCCCGAAGCACATTTCTCCATGTCTTGGGAGCATTGTGCGCGGCTGGCGGGAACAGCGGGCATGAGTTCTTGCAAACCGGACTTTGCAGGCAGCCGGGGAGGTCTTTCAAGGGCCCGGAGTGAGCACCACCCCAAAATGCTTTTCTCCAGGGCTTGGGAGCATTGTGCGCAGCTGGCGGGAACAGCGGGAATGAGTACTTGCAAACCGGCCTTTGGAGGCAGCCAAAGAAGTCTTCCAAGGGCCCGGAGAGAGCACCACCCCGAAGCGCTTTTCTCCGGGATTTTGGAACATTGTGCGTGGCTGGCGGGAACAGCGAGTGGGAGTGCTTGCAAACCGGCCTTTGGAGGTAGCCGGGGAGGTCTTCCAAGGGCCCGGAGAGAGCACCATCCCGAAGCACTTTTCTCCCGGGATTGGTAGCATTGTGCGCGCCTGCTGGGAACACTGGGCGGGAGCGCTTGCAATCCGGCCTTTGGAGGCAGCCGGGGAGGTCTTCCAGTGGGAGAGGGCCGGTTGTGCTCAGAGGCCCCACAGGCCAGGGGCAGGACCCAGCAGGGCCCCTGCCACTGGCCACCCTTGCCCAGATCTTCCTGGCCTCCGGGGGTACTGCCCCACCAAGGGGCAGGCTGCAGGGACTGGGTCCAGACATGCCCGGGCGCCTCCCCTGGCTCATCCCCGCTGGTGCCTTTCCCCTGGGCCTAGGCCTCGGTTGAGGCCTCCTTGGAGAGGAGGTTGCTGGCAGGGGCTGTCTCCACACTGCAAGGTGCTGGAGCTCAGAGGGCCTCGTCAGAGGGAAGGGACCAGTAAGGGGCTGAATGCCCAAGACGTCTTTGGCCCAGCAGCCTCAGGGCAGCAGGGAGAGCAAGAGGCCCAACTTGCCCCTAGGTCGGCTCTGCCCCTTCCCACACAGGCCGCCAGCCCAGCAGTTGCCTGACAGACTCTGGCTCCCCCAAGCTCTCTGCCGGTGCAGGGGACAGGAACAGACGTGGGCATGTGGTTCTGCCTTGGCCTGGGAGTGTGTTCCCCCTGCCTTGCCCCCAGGCTCAGGGGCAAGGGCCCGGAGAGAGCACCACCCCGAAGCGCTTTTCTCCCGGGCTTGGGAGCATTGTGCGTGCCTGGCGGGAACAGCGGGCGGGAGTGCTTGCAAACCGGCCTTTGGAGGCAGCCGGGGAGGTCTTCCAGCGGGAGAGGGCCGGTTGTGCTCAGAGGCCCCACAGGCCAGGGGCAGGACCCAGCAGGGCCCCTGCCCCTGACCAGCCTTGCCCAGACCTTCCTGGCCTCCGGGGGTACTGCCCCACGAAGGGGCAGGATGAGGGGACTGGGTCCAGACATGCCCGGGCGCCTCCCCAGTCTCATCCCCGCTGGTGCCTTTCCCCTGGGCCTAGGCCTCTGTTGAGGCCTCCTTGGAGAGGAGGTTGCTGGCAGGGGCTGGGTCCACACTGCAAGGTGCTGGAGCTCAGAGGGCCTTGTCAGAGGGAATGGACCAGGAAGGGGCTGGATGCCCAAGACCTCTTTGGGCCAGCAGCCTCAGGGCAGCAGGGAGATCAAGAGGCCCAACTTGCCCCTAGGTCGGCTCTGCCCCTTCCCACACAGGGCGCCAGCCCAGCAGCTGCCTGACAGACTCTGGCTCCCCCGAGCTCTCCGCTGGTGCAAGGGGCAGGAACAGACGTGTGCATGTGGTTCTGCCTTGGCCTGGGAGTGTGTTCCCCCTGCCTGTCCCCCAGGGTTAGGGGCAAGGGCCCGGAGAGAGCACCACCCCGAAGCGCTTTTCTCCCGGGCTTGGGAGCATTGGGCGTGCCTGGCGTGAACAGCGGGTGGGAGTGTTTGCAAACCGTTCTTTGGAGGCAGCCGGGGAGGTCTTCCAGTGGATGAAGGCCCGTTGTGCTCAGAGGCCCCACAGGCCAGGGGCAGGACCCAGCAGGGCCCCTGCCCCTTGCCAGCCTTGCCCAGACCTTCCTGGCCTCCGGGGGTACTGCCCCACCAAGGGGCAGGCTGCGGGGTCTGGGTCCAGACATGCCCGGGCGGCTCCCCAGTCTCATCACCGCTGGTGCCTTTCCCCTGGGCCTAGGCCTCAGTTTAGGCCTCCTTGGAGAGGAGGTTGCTGGCAGGGGCTGTCTCCACACTGCAAGGTGCTGGAGCTCAGAGGGCCTCGTCAGAGGGAAGGGACCAGCAAGGGGCTGGATGCCCAAGACCTCTTTGGCCCAGCAGCCTCAGGGCAGCAGGGAGAGCAAGAGGCCCAACTTGCCCCTAGGTCGGCTCTGCCCCTTCCCACACAAGCGGCCAGCCCAGCAGCTGCCTGACAGACTCTGGCTCCCCCGAGCTCTCTGCCGGTGCAGGGGGCAGGAACAGACGTGTGCATGTGGTTCTGCCTTCGCCTGGGAGTGTTGACCCCATGCCTGTCCCCCAGGCTCAGGGGCAAGGGCCCGGAGAGAGCACCACCCCGAAGCGCTTTTCTCCCGGGATTGGGAGCATTGTGCGCGGCTGGCGGGAACAGCAGGCAGGAGTGCTTGCAAACTGGCCTTTGGAGGCAGCCGGGGAGGTCTTCCAAGGGCCTGGAGTGAGCACCACCCCAAAATGCTTTTCTCCCGGGCTTGGGAGCATTGTGCGTGGCTGGTGGGAACAACGGGCATGAGTGCTTGCAAACCGGCCTTTGCAGGCAGCCGGGGACGTCTTCCAAGGGCCCGGAGAGAGCACCACCCAGAAGCACTTTTCTCCCGGGCTTGGAAGCATTGTGCGTGGCTGGCGGGAACAGCAGGAAGGAGTCCTTGCAAAATGGCTTTTGGAGGCAGCCGGGGAGGTCTTCCAAGGGCCTATAGAGAGCACCACCCCGAAGCGCTTTTCTCCCGGGCTTGGGAGCATTGTGCGCGGGTGGCGGGAACAGCAGGCATGAGTGCTTGAAAACCGGCCTTTGGAGGCAGCCGGGGAGGTCTTCCAGGGCCCGGTGTGAGCACCACCCCAAAATGCTTTTCTCCCGGGCTTGGGAGCATTGTGCGCGGCTGGTGGGAAAAGCGGGCATGAGTGCTTGCAAACTGGCCATTGGAGGCAGACGGGGAGGTCTTCCAAGGGCCCGGAGAGAGCACCACCCCGAAGCGCTTTTCTCCCGTGATTCGGAGCATTGTGCGCGGCTGGCGGGAACAGCGGGCGGGAGTGCTTGCAAATCTGCATTTGGAGGCAGCCGGGGAGGTCTTCCAAGGGCCAGGAGAGAGCACCACCCCGAAGCGCTTTTCTCCCGGGCTTGGAACATTTGCGCGGATGGCGGGAACATCGAGAGGGAGTGCTTCCAAACCGGCCTTTGGGGGCAGCCGGGGAGGTCTTCCAAGGGCAGAGAGAGAGCACCACCCCAAAATGCTTTTCTCCCGGGCTTGGGAGCATTGTGAGTGGCAGGCGGAAGCAGCGGGAATGAGTACTTACAAACCGGCCTTTGGAGGCAGCCGGGGAGGTCTTGAAGGTGCCCGGAGAGAGCACCACCCCGAAGCGCTTTTCTCCTGGGCTTGGGAGCATTGTGCGTGCCTTGCGGGAACAGCGGGCGCGAGTGTTGGCAAACCGGCCTTTGGAGGCAGTCGGGGAGGTCTTCCAGCGGGAGAGGGCCGGTCGTGCTCAGAGGCCCCACAGGTCAGGGGCAGGACCCAGCAGGGCCCCTGCCCCTGGCCAGCCTTGCCCAGACCTTCCTGGCCTCCGGGGGTACTGCCCCACCAAGGGGCAGGCTGCGGGGACTGGGTCCTGACATTCCCGGGGGCCTCCCCAGGCTCATCCCCGCTGGTGCCTTTCCCCTGGGCCTAGGCCTCAGTTGAGGCCTCCTTGGAGAGGAGGTTGCTGGCAGGGGCTGTCTCCACACTGCGAGGTGCTGGAGCTCAGAGGGCCTCGTCAGAGGGAAGGGACCAGCAAGGGGCTGGATGCCCAAGACCTCTTTGGCCCAGCAGCCTCAGGGCAGCAGGGAGAGCTAGAGGCCCAACTTGCCCCTAGGTCGGCTCTGCCCCTTCCCACACAGGCAGCCAGCCCAGCAGCTGCCTGACAGACTCTGGCTCCCCCGAGCTCTATGCCGGTGCAGGGTGCAGGAATAGACGTGTGCATGTGGTTCTGACTTGGCCTGGGAGTGTGGAACCCCTGCCTGGCCCCCAGGCTCAGGGGAAAGGGCACGGAGAGAGCACCACCCCGAAGCGCTTTTCTCCCGGGCTTGGGAGCATTGTGCGCGCCTGCTGGGAACAGTGGGCGGGAGCGCTTGCAAACCGGCCTTTGGATGCAGCCGGGGAGGTCTTCCAGTGGGAGAGGGCCGGTTGTGCTCAGAGGCCCCACAGGCCAGGGTCAAGACCCAGCAGGGCCCCTGCCCCTGGCCAGCCTTGCCCAGACCTTCCTGGCCTCCGGGGGTACTGCCCCACCAAGGGGCAGGCTGCGGTGACTGGGTCCAGACATGCCCGTGCGCCTGCCCAGGATCATCCCCGCTGGTTCCTTTCCCCTGGGCGTAGGCCTCGGTTGAGGCCTCTTTGGAGAGGAGGTTGCTGGCAGGGGCTGTCTCCACACTGCAAGGTGCTGGAGCTCAGAGGGCTTCGTCAGAGGGAAGGGACCAGCAAAGGGCTGGATGCCCAAGACCTCTTTGACCCAGCAGCCTCAGGGCAGTAGGGAGAGCAAGAGGCCCAACTTGCCCCTAGGTCGGCTCTGACCCGTCCCACACAGGCAGCCAGCTCAGCAGCAGCCTGGCAGTCTCGGGCTCCCCCGAGCTCTCTGCCGGTGAAGGGGGCAGGAACAGACGTTTGCATGTGGTTCTGCCTTGGCCTCGGAGTGTGGACCCTCTGCCTGGCCCCCAGGCTCAGGGGCAAGGGCCCGGAGAGAGCACCACCCCGAAGCGCTTTTCTCCCGGGATTGGGAGCATTATGCGTGCCTGGCGGGAACAGCGGGCGGGAGTGCTTGCAAACCTGCCTTTGGAGGCAGACGGGGAGGTCTTCCAGCGGGAGAGTGCCGGTTGTGCTCAGAGGCCCCACAGGACAGGGGCAGGACCCAGCAGTGTCCCTGCCCCTGGCAGCCTTGCCCAGACCTTCCTGGCCTCCGGGGGTACTGCTCCACCAAGGGGCAGGCTGCGGGGACTGGGTCCAGACATGGCCGGGCGCCTCCCCAGGCTCATCCCCGCTGGTGCCTTTCCCCTGGGCCTAGGCCTGGTTGAGGCCTCCTTGTAGAGGAGGTTGCTGGCAGGGGCTGTCTCCACAGTGCAAGGTGCTGGAGCTCAGAGGGCCTCGTCAGAGAGAAGGGACCAGCAAGGGGCTGGATGCCCAAGACCTCTTTGGCCCAGCAGCCTCACGGAAGCAGGGAGAGCAAGAGGCCCAACTTGCCCCTAGGTCGGCTCTGCCCCTTCCCACACAGGCCGCCAGCCCAGCAGCTGCCTGGCAGACTCTGGCTCCTCTGAGCTCTCTGCCGGTGCAGGGGGCAGGAACAGACGTGTGCATGTGGTTCTGCCTTGACCTGGGAGTGTGTTCCCCCTGCATTGTCCCCAGGCTCAGGGGCAAGGGCCCGGTGAGAGCACCACCCCGAAGCGCTTTTCTCCCGGGCTTGGGAGCATTGTGCGTGCCTGGCGGGAACAGCGGGCGGGAGTGTTGGCAAATCTGCCTTTGGAGGCAGCCGGGGAGGCCTTCCAGCGGGAGAGGGCCGGTTGTGCTCAGAGGCCCCACCGGCCAGGGGCAGGACCCAACAGGGCCCCTGCCCCTGGCCAGCCTTGCCCAGACCTTCCTGGCCTCCGCGGGTACTGCCCCACGAAGGGCAGGCTGCGGGGACTGGGTCCAGACATGCCCGGGCGCCTCCCCAGCCTCATCCCCGCTGGTGCCTTTCCCCTGGGCCTAGGGCTCGGTTGAGGCCTCCTTGGAGGGGAGGTTGCTGGCAGGGGCTGTCTCCACACTGCAAGGTGCTGGAGCTCAGAGGGCCTTGTCAGAGGGAAGGGACCAGCAAGGGGCTGGATGCCCAAGACCTCTTTGGCCCAGCAGCCTCATGGCAGCAGGGAGAGCAAGAGGCCCAACTTGCCCCTAGTTCGGCTCTGACCCTTCCCACACAGGCTGCCAGCCCAGCAGCTGCCTGACAGACTCTGGCTCCCCCGAGCTCTCTGCCGGTGCAGGGGGCAGGAACAGACGTGTGCATGTGGTTCTGCCTTGGCCTGGGAATGTGTTCCCCCTGCATTGCCCCCAGGCTCAGGGGCAAGGGCCCGGTGAGAGAACCACCCCGAAGCGCTTGTCTCCCGGGCTTGGGAGCATTTGCGTGGCTGGCGGGAACAGCTAGTGGGAATGCTTGCAATCCGGCCTTTGGGGGCAGCCGGGGAGGTCCTCCATGGGCCCGGAGAGAACACCACCCCGATGCGCTTTTCTCCCGGGCTTGGGAGCATTGTGCGCGGGTGGCGGGAACAGCAGGCAGGAGTGCTTGCAAACCGGCCTTTGGAGGCAGGCGCGGAGGTCTTCCAAGGGCAAGGAGTGAGCACCACCCCAAAATGCTTTTCTCCCGTGCTTGGGAGCATTGTGCACGGCTGGTGGGAACAGCGGGCATGAGTGCTTGCATACCCGCCATTGGAGGCAGCCGGGGAGGTCTTCAAAGGGCCCTGAGAGAGCACCACCCCGAAGCCCTTTTCTCCGGGGTTTTGGAGCATTGTGCGTGGCTGGCGGGAACAGCGAGTGGGATGCTGGCAAACTGGACTTTGGGGTCAGCCGGGGACGTCCTCCATGGTCTCGGAGAGAACACAACCCCAAAATGCTTTTCTCCCGGGCTTGGGAGCATTGTGCGCGGCTGTCTGGAACAGCGGACATGAGTGCTTGCAAACCGGCCTTTGGAGGCAGCCGGGGAGGTCTTCCAAGGGCCCGGAGAGAGCACCACCCCAAAATGCTTTTCTCCCGGGCTTGGGAGCATTGTGCGTGGCTGGCGGAAGCAGCGGGAATGAGTACTTACAAACCGGCCTTTGGAGGCAGCCGGCGAGGTCTTGAAAGTGCCCGGAGAGAGCACCACCCTGAAGCGCTTTTCTCCCGGGCTTGGGAGCATTGTGCGTGCCTGGCTTGAACAGCGGGCGGGAGTGTTTGCAAACCGGCCTTTGGCGGCAGCCGGGGAGGTCTTCCAGCGGGAGAGGGCCGGTTGTGCTCAGAGGTCCCACAGGCCAGGGGCAGGACCCAGCAGGGCCCCTGCCCCTGGCCAGCCTTGCCCAGACCTTCCTGGCCTCCGGGGGTACTGCCCCACCAAGGGGCAGGCTGCGGGGACTGGGTCCAGACATGCCCGGGCGCCTCCCCAGGCTCATCCCCGCTGGTGCCTTTCCCCTGGGCCTAGGCCTCAGTTGAGGCCTCCTTGGAGAGGAGGTTGCTGGCAGGGGCTGTCTACACACTGCGAGGTGCTGGAGCTCAGAGGGCCTCGTCAGAGGGAAGGGACCAGCAAGGGGCTGGATGCCCAAGACCTCTTTGGCAAAGCAGCCTCAGGGCAGGAGGGAGAGCAAGAGGCCCAACTTGCCCCTAGGTCGGCTCTGCCCCTTCCCACACAGGCGGCCAGCCCAGCAGCTGCCTGACAGACTCTGGCTCCCCCGAGCTCTCTGCCGGTGCAGGGGGCAGGAACAGACGTGTGCATGTGGTTCTGCCTTTGCCTGGGAATGTGTTCCCCCTGCATTGCCCCCAGGCTCAGGGGCAAGGGCCCGGTGAGAGCATCACCTCGAAGTGCTTTTCTCCCGGGCTTGGGAGCATTGTGCGTGGCTGTCGGGAACAACGGGCAGGAGTATTGGCAATCCGGCTTTGGACGCAGCCGGGGAGGTCTTCCAGCGGGAGAGGGCTGGTTGTGCTCAGAGGCCCCACAGACCAGGGGCAGGACCCAGCAGGGCCCCTGCCCCTGGCCAGCCTTGCCCAGACCTTCCTGGCCTCCCGGGGTACTGCCCCACCAAGGGGCACGCTGCGGGGACTGGGTCCAGACATGCCCGGGCGCCTCCCCAGGCTCATCCCCGCTGGTGCCTTTCCCCGGGGCCTAGGCCTCGGTTGAGGCCTCCTTGGAGAGGAGGTTGCTGGCAGGGTCTGTCTCCAAACTGCAAGGTGCTGTAGCTCAGAGGGCCTCGTCAGAGGGAAGGGACCAGCAAGGGGCTGGATACCCAAGACCTCTTTGGCCCAGCAGCCTCAGGGCAGCAGGGAGAGCAAGAGGCCCAACTTGCCCCTAGGTCGGCTCTGCCCCTTCCCACACAGGCGGCTAGCCCAGCAGCTGCCTGACAGACTCTGTCTCCCCCGAGCTCTCTGCCGGTGCAGGGGACAGCAAGAGACGTGGGCATGTGGTTATGCCTTGGTCTGGGAGTGTGTTCCCCCTGCCTTTCCCACAGGCTCAGGGGCAAGGGCCCGGAGAGAGCACCACCCTGAAGCGCTTTTCTCCCGGGCTTGGGAGCATTGTGCGAGCCTGGCGTGAACAGCGGGCGGGAGTGTTTGCAAACCGGCCTTTGGAGGCAGCCGGGGAGGTCTTCCAGTGGGAGAGGGCCGGTTGTGCTCAGAGGCCCCACAGGCCAGGGGCAGGACACAGAAGGGCCCCTGCCCCTGGCCAGCATTGCCCAGACTTTCCTGGCCTCCGGGGGTACTGCCCCACCAAGGGTCAAGCTGCGGGGACTGGGTCCAGACATGCCCGGGCGCCTCCCCAGGCTCATCCCCGCTGGTGCCTTTCCCCTGGGCCTAGGCCTCGGTTTAGGCCTCCTTGGAGAGGAGGTTGCTGGCAGGGGCTTTCTCCACACTGCAAGGTGCGGGAGCTCAGAGGGCCTCGTCAGAGGGAAGGGACCAGCAAGGGACTGGATGCCCAAGACGCCTTTGGCCCAGCAGCCTCAGGGCAGGAGGGAGAGCAAGAGGCCCAACTTGCCCCTAGGTCGGCTCTGCCCCTTCCCACACAGGCGGACAGCCCAGTAGCTGCCTGACAGTCTCTGGCCCCCCCGAGCTCTCTGCCAGTGCAGGGGACAGGAACAGACGTGTGCATGTGTTTCTGCCTTGGTCTGGGAGTGTGTTCCCCCTGCCTTGCCCACAGGCTCAGGGGCAAGGGCCCGGAGAGAGCACCACCCCGAAGCGCTTTTCTCCCGGGCTTGGGAGCATTGTGCGTGCCTGGCGTGAACAGCGGGCGGGAGTGTTTGCAAACCGGCCTTTGGAGGCAGCCAGGGAGTTCTTCCAGTGGGAGAGGGCCGGTTGTGCTCAGAGGCCCCACAGGCCAGGGGCAGGACCCAGCAGGGCCCCTGTCCCTGTCCAGCCTTGCCCAGATCTTCCTGGCCTCCGGGCGTACGGCCCCACCGAGGGGCGGGCTGCGGGGACTGGGTCCAGACATACACGGGCGCCTCCCCAGGCTCATCCCCGCTGGTGCCTTTCCCCTGGGCCTAGGCCTCGGTTGAGGCCTCCTTGGAGAGGAGGTTGCTGGCAGGGGCTGTCTCCACACTGCGAGGTGCTGGAGCTCAGAGGGCCTCGTCAGAGGGAAGGGACCAGCAAGGGGCTGGATGCCCAAGACCTCTTTGGCCCAGCAGCCTCAGGGCAGCAGGGAGAGCAAGAGGCCCAACTTGCCCCTAGGTCGGCTCTGCCCCTTCCCACACAGGCAGCCAGCCCAGCAGCTGCCTGACAGACTCTGGCTCCACCGAGCTCTATACCGGTGCAGGGTGCAGGAATAGACGTGTGCATGTGGTTCTGACTTGGCCTGGGAGTGTGGAACCCCTGCCTGGCCCCCAGGCTCAGGGGAAAGGCCCGGAGAGAGCACCACCCCGAAGCGCTTTTCTCCCGGGCTTGGGAGCATTGTGCGTGCCTGGCGGGAACAGCGGGCGGGAGTGTTGGCAAACCGGCCTTTGGAGGCAGCCGGGGAGGTGTTCCAGCGGGAGAGGGCCGGTTGTGCTCAGAGGCCCCACAGGCCAGGGGCAGGACCCACCAGGGCCCGTGCCCCTGGCCAGCCTTGCCCAGACCTTCCTGGCCTCCGGGGGTACTGCCCCACCAAGGGGCAGGCTGCGGGGACTGGGTCCAGACATGCCCGGGTGCCTCCGCCGGCTCATCCCCGCTGGTGCTTTTCCTCTGAGCCTAGGCCTCAGTTGAGGCCTCCTTGGAGAGTAGGTTGCTGGCAGGGGCTGTCTCCACACTGCGAGGTGCTGGAACTCAGAGGGCCTCGTCAGAGGGAAGGGACAAGCAAGGGGCTGGATGCCCAAGACCTCTTTGGCCCAGCAGCCTCAGGGCAGCAGGGAGAGCAAGAGGCCCAACTTGCCCCTAGGTCGGCTCTGCCCCTTCCCACACAGGCCGCCAGCCCAGCAGCTGCCTGGCAGACTCTGGCTCCCCCGAGCTCTCTGCCGGTGCAGGGGGCAGGAACCCACTTGTGCATGTGGTTCTGCCTTGGCCTGGGAGTGTGGATCCCCTGCCTGGCCCCCAGGCTCAGGGGCAAGGGCCCGGAGAGAGCACCACACCGAAGCGCTTTTCTCCCGGACTTGGAAGCATTGTGCGTGCCTGGCGGCAACAGCGGGCGGGAGTGCTTGCAAACCAGCCTTTGGAGGCAGCCGGGGAGGTTTCCAGCGGGAGAGGGCCGGTTGTGCTCAGAGGCCCCACAGGCCAGGGGCAGAACCCAGCAGGGCCCCTGCCCCTGGCCAGCCTTGCCCAAACCTTCCTGGCCTCCGGGGGTACTGCCCCACCAAGGGGCAGGCTGCGGGCACTGGGTCCAGACATGCCCGGGCGCCTCCCCAGGCTCATCCCTGCTGGTGCCTTTCCCCTGGGCATAGAACTCGGTTGAGGCCTCCTTGGAGAGGAGGTTGCTGGCAGGGGCTGTCTCCACACTGCAAGGTGCTGGAGCTCAGAGGGCCTCGTCAGAGGGAAGGGACCAGCAATGGGCTGGATGCCCAAGACCTCTTTGGCCCAGCAGCCTCAGTGCAGCAGGGAGAGCAAGAGGCCCAACTTGCCCCTAGGTCGTCTCTGCCCCTTCCCACACAGGCAGCCAGCCCAGCGTCAGCCTGGCAGACTCTGGCTCCCCCGAGCTCTCTGCCGGTGCAGGGGGCATTAACAGACGTGTGCATGTGGTTCTGCCTTGGCCTGGGAGTGTGGACCCCCTGCCTGGCCCCCAGGCTCAGGGGCAAGGGCCCGGAGAGAGCACCACCCCGAAGCGCTTTTCTCCCGGGCTTGGGAACATTGTGCGTGCCTGGCGGGAACAGCGGGCGG
Organism: Dama dama; assembly: GCF_033118175.1. NCBI lineage: Eukaryota > Metazoa > Chordata > Mammalia > Artiodactyla > Cervidae > Dama > Dama dama. The sequence continues at coordinate 2,449,310 of NW_026870972.1, forward strand.
GATTGCTTGCACACCGGCCTTTGGATTCAGCCGGGGAGGTCTTCCAAGGGCTCCGAGTGAGCACCTCCCCAAAATGCTTTTCTCCCGGGCTTGGGAGCATTGTGCACGGCTGGGGGGAACAGCGGGCATGAGTGCTTGCATACCGGCCATTGGAGGCAGCCGGGGAGGTCTTCCAAGGGCCAGGAGAGAGCACCACCCCGAAGTGGTTTTCTCACGGGTTTTGGAGCATTGTGCGTAGCTGGCTGGAAAAGCGAGTGGGAGTGATTGCAAACCGGCATTTGGGGGCAGCCGGGGAGGTCCTCAATGGGCACGGAGAGAACACCACCCGGAAGCGCTTTTCTCCCGGTCTTGGGAGCATTGTCAGAGGCTGGCGGGAACAGCGGGCATTAGTGCTTGCATACCGGCCTTTTGAGGCGGCCGGGGTGGTCTTCCAAGGGCCCGGAGAGAGCACCACCCCAAAATGCTTTTCTCCCGGGCTTGGGAGCATTGTGCGCAGCTGGCGGGAACAGCGGGAATGAGTACTTGCAAACTGGCCTTTGGAGGTAGCCGGGGAGGTCTTCCAGGGGCCCGGCGAGAGCACCATCCCGAAGCACTTTTCTCCCGGGATTGGGAGCATTGTGCGTGCCTGGCGGGAAAAGCGGACGGGAGTGCTTGCAAACCGGCCTTTGGAGGCAGCCGCGGAGGTATTCCAGCGGGAGAGGGCCGGTTGTGCTCAGAGGCCTCACAGGCCAGGGGAAGGACCCAGCAGTGCCCCTGCCCCTGGCCAGCCTTGCCCAGGCTTTAATGGCCTCTGGGGGTACTGCTCCACCAAGGGGCAGGCTGCGGGTACTGGGTCCAGACATGCCCGGGCGCCTCCCCAGTCTCATCCCCGCTGGTGCCTTTACCCTGGGCCTAGGGCTCGGTTGAGGCCTCCTTGGAGAGGAGGTTGCTGGCAGGGGCTGTCTCCACACAGCAAGGTTCTGGAGCTCAGAGGGCCTCGTCAGAGGGAAGGGACCAGCAAGGGGCTGGATGCCCAAGACCTCTTTGGCCCAGCAGCCTCAGGGCAGCAGGGAGAGCAAGAGGCCTAACTTGCCCCTAGGTCGGCTCTGCCCCTTCCCACAAGGCCGCCAGCCCAGCAGCTGCCTGACAGACTCTGGCTCCCCCGAGCTCTCTGCCGTTGCAGGGATCAGGAACAGACGTGTGCATTTGGTTCTGTCTTGGCCTGGGAGTGTATTCCCCCTGCATTGCCCCCAGGATCAGGGGCAAGGGCCCGGAGAGAGCACCACCCCGAAGCGCTTTTCTCCCGGGCTTGGGAGCATTGTTCGTGCCTGGCGGGAATAGCGGGCACGAGTGTTGGCAAACCGGACTTTGGAGGCAGTCGGGGAGGTCTACGAGAGGGAGAGGGCCGGTCGTACTCAGAGGCCCCACAGGCCAGGGGCAGGACCCAGCAGGGCCCCTGCCCCTGGCCAGCCTTGCCCAGACCTTCCTGGCCTCCGGGGGTACTGCCCCACCAAGGGGCAGGCTGCGGGGTCTGGGTCCAGACATGCCCAGTCGCCTCCCCAGGCTCATCCCCGCTGGTGTTATTCCCCTGGGCCTAGGCCTCGGTTGAGGCCTCCTTGGAGAGGAGGTTGTTGGCAGTGGCTGTCTCCACACTGCGAGGTGCTGGAACTCAGAGGGCCTCGTCAGAGGGAAGGGACCAGCAAGGGGCTGGATGCCCAAGACCTCTTTGGCCCAGCAGCCTCAGGGCAGCAGGGAGAGCAAGAGGCCCAACTTGCCCCTAGGTCGGCTCTGCCCCTTCACACACAGGGAACCAGCCCAGCAGCTGCCTGGAAGACTCTGGCTCCCCCGAGCTCTCTGCCGGTGCAGGGGGCAGGATCAGACGTGTGCATGTGGTTCTGGCTTGGCCTGGGAGTGTGCACCCCCTGCCTGGCCCCAGGCTCAGGGACAAGGGCCCGGAGAGAGCACCACCCCGAAGCGCTTTTCTCCCGGGCGTGGCAGCATTGTGCGCGCCTGATGGAAACAGTGGACTGGAGTGCTTGCAAACCAGCCTTTGGAGGCAGCCGGGGAGGTATTCCAGCGGGAGAGGACCGGTTGTGCTCAGAGGCCCCACAGGCCAGGGGCAGAACCCTGCAGGGCCCCTGCCCCTGGCAGACTTGCCCAGACCTTCCTGGCCTCCGGGGGTACTGCGCCACCAAGGGGCAGGCTGTGGGGACTGGGTCCAGACATGCCCAGGCGCCTCCCCAGGCTCATCCCCGCTGGTGCCTTTCCCCTGGGCCTAGGCCTCGGTTGAGACCTCCTTGGAGAGGAGGTTTCTGGCAGGGGCTGTGTCCACACTGCAAGGTGCTGGAGCTCAGAGGGCCTCGTCAGAGGGAAGGGACCAGCAAGGGGCTGGATGCCCAAGACGTCTTTGGCCCAGCAGCCTCAGGGCAGCAGGGAGAGCAAGAGGCCCAACTTGCCCCTAGGTCGGCTCTGCCCCTTGCCACACAGGCCGCCAGCCCAGCAGCTGCCTGAAAGACTCTGGCTGCCCCGAGCTCTCTGCCGGTGCAGGGGGCAGGAACAGACGTGTGCATGTGATTCTGACTTGGCCTGGGAGTGTGGAACCCTTGCCTGGCCCCCAGGCTCAGGGGCAAGGGCCCGGAGAGAGCACCACCCCGAAGCGCTTTTCTCCCGGGCTTGGGAGCATTGTGCGTGCCTGGCGGGAACAGCGGGAGCGAGTGTTGGCAAACCATCCTTTGGAGGCAGTCGGGGAGGTCTTCCAGCGGGAGAGGGCCGGTCGTGCTCAGAGGCCCCACAGGCCAGGGGCAGGACCCAGCAGGGCCCCTTCCCCTGGCCAGCCTTGCCCAGACCTTCCTGGCCTCCGGGGGTACTGCCCCACCAAGGGGGAGGCTGCGGGGACTAGGTCCAGACATGCCCGGGCGCCTCCCCAGGCTCATCCCCGCTGGTGTTATTCCCCTGTGCCTAGGCCACGGTTGAGGCCTCCTTGGAGAGGAGGTTGTTGGCAGTGGCTGTCTCCACACTGCGAGGTGCTGGAACTCAGAGGGCCTGGTCAGAGGGAAGGGACCAGCAAGGGGCTGGATGCCCAAGACCTCTTTGGCCCAGCAGCCTCAGGGCAGCAGGGAGAGCAAGAGGCCCAACTTGCCCCTAGGTCGGCTCGGCCCCTTCCTACACAGGCCGCCAGCCCAGCAGCAGCCTGGCAGACTCTGGCTCCCCCGAGCTCTCTGCCGGTGCAGGGGGCAGGAACAGACGTGTGCATGTGGTTCTGCCTTTGCCTGGGAGTGTGAACCCCCTGCCTGGCCCCCAGGCTCAGGGGCAAGTGCCCGGAGAGTGCACTACCCCGAAGCGCTTTTCTCCCGGGCTTAGGAGCATTGTGCGTGTCTGGCGGGAACAGCGGGCGGGAGTGCTTGCAAACCGGCCTTTGGAGGCAGCCGGGGAGGTCTTCCAGCGGGAGAGGGCTGGTTTTGCTCAGAGGCCCCACAGGCCAGGGGCAGGACACAGCAGTGCCCCTGCCCCTAGCCAGCCTTGCCCAGAACTTCCTGGCCTCCGGGGGTACTGCCCCACCAAGGGGCAGGCTGCGGGGACTGGGTCCAGACATGCGCGAGCGCCTCCCCAGGCTCATCCCCGCTGGTGCCTTTCCCCTGGGCCTAGGCCTCGGTTGAGGCCTCCTTGGAGAGGAGGTTGCTGGCAGGGGCTGTCTCCACACTGCAAGGTGCTGGAGCTCAGAGGGCCTCGTCAGAGGGAAGGGACCTGTAAGGGGCTGGATGCCCAAGACCTCTTTGGCCCAGCAGCCTCAGGGCAGCAGGGAGAGCAAGAGGCCCAACTTGCCCCTAGGTAGGCTCTGCCCCTTCCCACACAGGCGGCCAGCCCAGCAGCTGCCTGACAGACTCTGGCTCCCCCGAGCTCTCTGCCGGTGCAGTGGTCAGGAACAGACTTGGACATGTGGTTCTGCCTTGGCCTGGGAGTGTGTTCCACCTGCCTTGCCCCCAGGCTCAGGGGCAAGGGCCCGGAGAGAGCACCACCCCGAAGCCCTTTTCTCCCGGGCTTGGGAGCATTGTGCGCGCCTGTTGGGAACAGTGGACGGGAGTGCTTCCAAACCAGCCTTTGGAGGCAGCCGGGGAGGTCTTCCAGCGGGAGAGGGCCGGTTGTGCTCAGAGGCCCCACAGGCCAGGGGCAGGACCCAGCAGGGACCCTGCCCCTGGCCAGACTTGCCCAGACCTTCCTGGCCTCCGGGGGTACTGCCCCACCAAGGGGAAGGCTGCGGGGCCTGGGTCCAGGCCTGCCCGGGCGCCTCCCCAGGATCATCCCCGCCAGTGCCTTTCCCCTGGGCCTAGGCCTCGGTTGAGGTCTTCTTGGAGAGGAGGTTGCTGGCAGGGGTTGTCTCCACACTGCAAGGTGCTGGAGCTCAGAGGGTCTCGTCAGAGGGAAGGGACCAGCAAGGGGCTGGATGCCCAAGACCTCTTTGGCCCAGCAGCCTCAGGGCAGCAGGGAGAGCAAGAGGCCCAACTTGCCCCTAGGTCGGCTCTGCCCCTTCCCACACAGGCAGCCAGCCCAACAGCAGCCTGGCAGACTCTGGCTACCCCGAACTCTCTGCCGGTGCAGGGGGCAGGAACAGACGTGTGCATGTGGTTCTGCCTTGGCCTGGGAGTGTGGACCCCCTGCCTGGCCCCCAGGCTCAGGGGCAAGGGCCCGGAGAGAGCACCACCCCGAAGCGCTTTTCTCCTGGGCTTGGGAGCATTGTGCGTGCCTGGCGGGAACAGCGGGCGGGAATGCTTGCAAACTGGCCTTTGGAGGTAGCCGGGGAGGTCTTCCAGCGAGAGAGTGCCGGTTGTGCTCAGAGGCCCCACAGGCCAGGGGCAGGACCCAGCAGGGTCCCTGCCCCTGGCAGCCTTGCCCAGACCTTCCTGGCCTCCGGGGGTACTGCGCCACCAAGGGGCAGGCTGCGGGGACTGGGTCCAGACATGCCCGGGAGCCTCCCCAGGCTCATCCCCGCTGGTGCCTTTCCCCTGGGCCTAGGCCTCGGTTGAGGCCTCCTTGGAGAGGAGGTTTCTGGCATGGGCTGTCTCCACACTGCAAGGTGCTGGAGCTCAGAGGGCCTCGTCAGAGGGAAGGGACCAGCTAGGGGCTGGTTGCCCAAGACCTCTTTGGCCCAGCAGCCTCAGGGCAGCAGGGAGAGAAAGAGGCCCAACTTGCCCCTAGGACGGCTCTGCCCCTTCCCACACAGGCGGCCAGCCCAAAAGTTGCCTGGCAGACTCTGGCTCCCCCGAACTCTCTGGCGGTGCAGGGGGCAGGAACAGACGTGTGCATGTGTTTCTGCCTTGGCCTGGGTGTGTGGATCCCCTGCCTGGCCCCCAGGCTCAGGGGCAAGGGCCCGGTGAGAGCACCACCCCGAAGCGCTTTTCTCCCGGGTTTTGGAGCATTGTGCGCGGCTGGCGGGAACAGCGGGAATGAGTGGTTGCAAACCAGATTTTGGAGGCAGCCGGGGAGGTCTTTCAAGGGCCCGGAGTGAGCACCACCCCAAAATGCTTTTCTCCCGGGCTTGGAGCATTGTAGGCGGCTGGCGGGAACAGCGGCCATGAGTGCTTGCAAACCATCCTTTTGAGGCAGCCGGGGTGGTCTTCCAAGGGCCCGGAGAGAGCACCACCCCAAAATGCTTTTCTCCCGGGCTTGGGAGCATTGTGCGCAGCTGGCGGGAACAGCGGGAATGAGTACTTGCAAATCGGCCTTTGGAGGTAGCCGGGGAGGTCTTCCAAGGACCCGGAGAGAGCCCCATCCCGAAGCACTTTTCTCCCGGGATTGGGAGCATTGTGCGTGGCTGGCGGGAACAGCAGGAAGGAGTCCTTGCAAACCGGCCTTTGGAGGCAGTCGGGGAGGTCTTCCAAGGGCCCGGAGAGAGCACCACCCCGAAGCGCTTTTCTCCCGGCTTGGGAGCATTGTGCGCGGGTGGTGGGAACAGCAGGCAGGAGTGCTTGCAAACCGGCCTTTGGAGGCAGCCGGGGAGGTCTTCCAAGGGCCTGGAGAGAGCACCACCTCGAAGCGCTTTTCTCACGGGTTTTGGAGCATTGTGTGGGGCTGGCGGGACAGCGGGAGGGAATTCTTGCAAATCTGCCTTTGGAGGCAGCCTGAGAAGTCTTCCAAGGGCCAGGAGAGAGCACCACTCCGAAGCGCTTCTCTCCCGGGCTTGGGAGCATTTCCTCGGATGGCGGGAACAGCGAGTGGGAGTGCTTGCAAACCGGCCTTTGGGGGCAGCTCGGGAGGTTCTCCATGGGCCCGGAGAGAACACCACCCCGAAGCGCTTTTCTCCCGGGTTTGGAGCATTTGCGCGGATGGCAGGAACAGCGAGTGGGAGTGATTGCAAAACGGCCTTTGGGGGCAGCCGGGGAGGTCCTCCATGGGCACGGAGAGAACACCACCCCGAAGCGCTTTTCTCCCGGTCTTGGGAGCATTGTGCGCGGCTGGCGGGAACAGCGGGCATTAGTGCTTGCAAACCGGACTTTGGAGGCAGCCGGGGAGGTCTTTCAAGGGCCTGGAGTGAGCACCACCCCAAAATGGTTTTCTCCCGGGCTTGGGAGCATTGTACGCGGCTGGCGGGAACAGCGGACATGAGTGCTTGCAAACCGGACTTTGGAGGCAGCCGGGGTGGTCTTCCAAGGGCCCGGAGAGAGCACCACCCCAAAATGCTTTTCTCCCGGACTTGGGAGCATTGTGCGCAGCTGGCGGGAACAGCGGGAATGAGTACTTGCAAACCTTCCTTTGGAGGTAGCCGGGGAGGTCTTCCAAGGGCCCGGCGAGAGCACCATCCGGAAGCACTTTTCTCCCGGGATTGGGAGCATTGTGCGTGGCTGGCGGGAACAGCAGGAAGGAGTCCTTGCAAACCGGCCTTTGGAGGCAGCCGGGGAGGTCTTCCAAAGGCCCGGAGAGAGCACCACCCCGAAGCGCTTTTCTCCCGGGCTTGGGAACATTGTGCACCTGTGGCGGGAACAGCAGGCTGGAGTCCTTGCAAACCGGCCTTTGGAGGCAACCGGGGAGGTCTTCCAAGGTCCTGGAGAGAGCACCACCTCGAAACGCTTTTCTCACGGGTTTTGGAGCATTGTGTGCGGCTGGCGGGACAGCGAGAGGGAATTCTTGCAAACAGGCCTTTGGAGGCAGCCGGAGAAGTCTTCCAAGGGCGCCGAGAGAGCACCACCCCGAAGCGCTTTTCTCCGGGTTTTGGAGCATGTGCGTGGCTGGCGGGAACCGCGAGTGGGAATGCTTGTAAACCGGCCTTTGGGGGCAGCCATGGAGGTCCTCCATGGTCCCGGAGAGAACACCACCCCGAAGCGCTTTTCTCACGGTCTTGGGAGCATTGTGGGCGGCTGGCGGGAACAGCGGGCATGAGTGCTTGCAAACCAGCCTTTGGAGGTAGCCGGGGAGGTCTTCCAAGGGCCCGGAGAGAGCACCATCCCGAAGCACTTTTCTCCCGGGATTGGGAGCATTGTGCGCGGCTGGCGGGAACAGTGGGCGGGAGTGCTTGCAAACCGGCCTTTGGAGGCAGCCGGGTAGGTCTTCCAAGGGCCAGGAGAGGGCACCACCCCGAAGCGCTTTTCTCCCGGTCTTGGGAGCATTTGCGCGGATGGCGGGAACAGCGAGTGGGAGTGCTTGCAAACCGGCCTTTGGGGGCAGCCCAGCAGGTCTTCCATGGGCCCTGAGAGAACACCACCCCGAAACGCTTTTCTCCCGGGCTTGGGAGCATTGTGCGCGCCTGGTGGGAACAGTGGGAGGGAGTGCTTGCAAACAAGCCTTTGGAGGCAGCCGGGGAGGTATTCCAGCGGGAGAGGGCCGGTTGTGCTCAGAGGCCCCACAGGCCAGGGGCAGGACCCAGCAGGGCCCCTGCCCCTGGCCAGCCTCGCCCAGATCTTCCTGGCCTCCGGGGGTACTGCGCCACCAAGGGGCAGGCTTTGGGGACTGGGTCCAGACATGCCCGGGCGCCTCCCCAGGCTCATCCCCGCTGGTGCCTTTCCCCTGGGCCTAGGGCTCGGTTGAGGCCTCCTTGGAGAGGAGGTTGCTGGCAGGGGCTGTCTCCACACTGCAAGGTGCTGGAGCTCAGAGGGCCTCGTCAGAGGGAAGGGACCAGCAAGGGGCTGGATGCCCAAGACCTCTTTGGCCCAGCAGCCTCAGGGCAGCAGGGAGAGCAAGAGGCCCAACTTGCCCCTAGGTCAGCTCTGCCCCTTCCCACACAGGCGGCCAGCCCAACAGCTGCCTGGCAGACTCTGGCTCCCCCGAGCTCTCTGCCGGTGCAGGGGGCAGGAACAGACGTGTGCATGTGGTTCTGCCTTGGCCTGGCAGTGTGTTCCCCCTGCCTGGCCCCCAGGCTGAGGGGCAAGGGCCCGGAGAGAGCACCACCCCGAAGCGCTTTTCTCCCGGGCTTGGGAGCATTGTGCGTGCCTGGCGTGAACATCGGGCGCGACTGTTTGCAAACCGGCCTTTGGAGTCAGCCGGCGAGGTCTTCCAGTGGGAGAGGGCCGGTTGTGCTCAGAAGCCCCACAGGCCAGGGGAAGGACCCAGCAGGGCTCCTGCCCCTTGCCAGCCTTGCCCAGACCTTCCTGGCCTCCGGGGGTACTGCCCCACCATGGGGCAGGCTGCGGGGACTGGGTCCAGACATGCCATGGCGCCTCCCCATGCTAATCCCCGATGGTGCCTTTCCCCTGGGCCTAGGCCTCGGTTTAGGCCTCCTTAGAGAGGAGGTTGCTGGCAGGGTCTTTCTCCACACTGCAAGGTGCTGGAGCTCAGAGGGCCTCGTCAGAGGGAAGGGACCAGCAAGGGGCTGGATGCCCAAGACCTCTTTGGCCCAGCAGCCTCAGGGCAGCAGGGAGAGCAAAAGGCCCAACTTGCCCCTAGGTCGGCTCTGCTCCTTCCCACACAGGCGGCCAGCCCAGCAGCTGCCTGGCAGACTATGGCTCCCCCGAGCTCTCTGCCGGTCCAGGGGGCAGGAACAGACGTGTGCATGTGGTTCTGCCTTGGCCTGGGAGTGTGGACCCCGTGCCTGGCCCCCAGGCTCAGTGGCAAGGGCCCGGAGGGAACACCACCCGAAGCGCTTTTCTCCCGGGCTTGGGAGCATTGTGCTTGCCTGGCGGGAACAGCGGGCGGGAGTTCTTGCAAACCGGCCTTTGGAGGCAGCCGGGGAGGTCTTCCAGCGGGAGAGGGCCGGTTGTGCTCAGAGGCCCCACCGGCCAGGGGCAGGACCCAGCAGGGCCCCTGCCCCTGGCCAGCCTTGCCCAGACCTTCCTGGCCTCCGGGGGTACTGCCCCACCAAGGGGCAGGCTGCGGGGACTGGGTCCAGAGATGCCCGGGCGCCTCCCCAGGCTCATCCCCGCTGGTGCCTTTCCCCTGGGCCTAGGCCTCGGTTTAGGCCTCCTTGGAGAGGAGGTTGCTGGCAGGGGCTGTCTCCACACTGCAAGGTGCTGGAGGTCAGAGGGCCTCGTCAGAGGGAAGGGATCAGCAAGGGGCTGGATGCCCAAGACCTCCTTGGCCCAGCAGCCTCAGGGCAGCACAGGTGATTCACACATGATTCCCATATGATTCCCACGTGATGCACAGTTTTTCACACGTGATTTCCACGTGACGCACACGTATTTCACACGTGATTCATACGTAATGCCTACGTGATTGACACGTGATTATCACGTTAAACACATGTGATTTCCACGTGATTCACACGTGATTTCGACGTGTCGCACACGTGACTCACAGGTGATTCCCACGTGACGCAGACGTGATTGACATGTGATTCCCACGTGATACACACGTGATTCCCTCGTGATGCACACGTGACGCACACGTGATTCACACGTTTTTCCCACGTGATGCACACGTGATTCCCACGTGATTTCCACGTGATGCACAGGTGACTGACACGTGATTTCCACGTGACGCACTAGTGATTCACAAGTGATTCCCACGTGATGCACACGTGATTCCGAGATTATTTCCACGTGACGCACACGTGATTTCCACGTGATTCCCACGTGACACACACGTGATTCAGACGTGATTCCCACGTGATGCACACGTGTTTCACATGTAATTTCCACGAGATGCACACGTGACTCACAGGTGATTCCCACGTGACGCACACCTGATTCCCACGTGATGCACACGTGATTCCCACGTGACGCACACGTGATTCACTCGTGATTCCCACGTGACGCACACGTGATTCACACGTGATTCACACGTGATGCACACTCCTTGAGACTGAAACTCAGGGTCCCTGTCACATACCTATAGCTGAAAGCAGCCTCCTGTTCAGGTGCTTGTGGAAAGTTGGTATTCCTCTAGAGTCGAAGCCATGTACTAAGCTCTCATCTCTAGTTGATTTGGGGTACACGGAGCTCTTTCTTGTTGCTATAGTGACCTCAGGATCCCTCTAGACCTGAGACAAGGTTCCTGGGGTTTCTCTGGAGTGCCATCTAGGAAATCAAGTCTCCTTTCGAGTTTTATGTGGAATATGGAATTTCTCTGCACGCAATGCAGCGGAATCGTGCCTACTCTAGCGGCAAAGGGGAAGTCTCATATCTCTTCTCAAGTTGTGGTGGGAACCTGGGGTATATTCTCAAGGTACAACAGGGATGCCCGTTCAAAACTCGGATTTGTTAAGTGATGTCAGGATTCCTGTCTAGTTAAGAGGGACACTTGTGTGCCACGTGTGCGTCAGTGTGCGTCACGTGGGAATGACGTGTCAATCACGTGAGAGACACGTGTGAATCAAGCGAGTGTCAAGTGTGTATCACGTGTGCACCACTTGTGCGTCTCAAGTGTGTCACCAGTGTGTCACGTGGGAATCACGTGTGCGTCACGTGTGAATCACGAGTGCATCACGTTGGAATCAAGTGTACTTCACGTGTGCATCACGTGGGAATCACGTGTTCTTCACGTAGGCATCACTTGGGAATCACGTGTGCGTCACGTGGGAATCACGTGTGAATCACGTGTGGGTCACGTGGGAGTCATGTGTCAGTCACGTGTGCATCACGTGGTAATCACGTGTGCATCACGTGGTAATCACGTGTCCATCCCGTGGGAATCACGTGTGCATCACGTGGGAATCACGTGTCAGTCACGTGTGCATCACGTGGGAATCACGTGTGCCTCATGTGGGAATCACGTGTGCATCCCGTGGGAATCACGTGTGCATCACCTCGTAATCACGTGTGCCTCATGTGGGAATCACGTGTGCGTCACGTGGGAATCACGTGTGCGTCATGCAGGAATCACATGAGAATCACCTGTGCGTCATGTGGAAGTCAGTTGGGAATCACCTGTGAATTACGTGTGCATCACGTGGAAATCACGTGTGAGTCAGGTGTGCATCACGTTGAAATCAAGTGCGAAACACGTGTGCATCACGTGGGAATCACGTGGGAATAACATGGGAATCACTTGTGTGTCACGTGGAAATCACGTGTGAATCACGTGCACGTCACGTGGGAATCACGTGTGAAACATGTGTGAGTCACGTGTGCATCACGTGGGAATCACGTGTGTGTCACGTGCGAATCACGTGGAAATCATGTGTGAATCACGTGTGCATCACGTGGGAATCACGTGTCAGTCACGTGTGCATCACTTGGGAATCACGTGTGCCTCATGTGGGAATCACGTGTGCATCCCGTGGGAATCACGTGTGCATCACCTGGTAATCACGTGTGCCTCATGTGGGAATCACGTGTGCGTCACATGTGAATCACGTGTGCGTCATGCAGGAATCACATGAGAATCACCTGTGCGTCACGTGGAAGTCAGTTGGGAATCACCTGTGGATTACGTGTGCATCACGTGGAAATCACGTGTGAGTCAGGTGTGCATCACGTTGAAATCACGTGTGAAACACGTGTGCATCACGTGGAAATCACGTGGGAATAACATGGGAATCACCTGTGTGTCACGTGGAAATCACGTGCGCGTCACGTGGGAATCACGTGTGAAACACGTGTGAGTCACGTGTGCATCACGTGGGAATCACGTGTGTGTCACGTGCGCATCACGTGTAAATCATGTGTGAATCACGTGTGCATCACTTGGGAATCATGTGTGAGTCACGTGTGCGTCACGTGGAAATCACGTGTGAATCACGTGTGCGTCACCTGGCAATCACGAGTGAATTACGTGTGCATCACGTGGAAATCACGTGTGAATCACATGTGCTTCACATGGGAATCACGTGTTAAACACGTGTGCGTCACCTGGGAATCATGTGGGAATCACGTGTGCATCATGTGGGAATCACGTGTCATTCAGGTTTCATTCAGGTGTGCTTCGTGTGGGAATCACGTGGAAATCACGTGTCATTCACGGGTGAATCACGTGGGAAACATGTGCCTCGCGTGGGAGTCACGTGTGAATCACGTGTGCATCACGTGTGAATCCCGTGGGTATCACGAGTGCGTCATGCGGGAATCATTTGCGAATCACGTGTGTGTCACCTGTCCATCGCTTGGGAATCACGTGTAAATCACGTGTCCGTCACTTGCGAATCACGTGTGCATCACGTGGGAATCACGTGTCAGTCACGTGTGCATCACGTGGGATTCACGTGTGCGTCATGTGGGAGTCACGTGGGAATCACGTGTCCATCCCACGGGAATCACGTGTCCATCCCGTGGGAATCACGTGTCCATCACGTGGGAATCACGTGTCAGTCACGTGTGCATCACGTGGGAATGACGTGTGCTTCATGTGGGAATCACGTGGGAATCACGTGTCCATCCCGTGGGAATCACGTGTGAATCACCTGTTAATCACGTGTCATTCACGTGTGGGTCATGAGGGAATCACGTGTGAAACACGTGTGAGTCACGTGTGCATCACGTGGGAATCACGTGTCATTCACATGTGAATCATGTCTGAATCACGTGCAAGTCAAAAGGTAATCACGTGTAAATCACGTGCGCGTCACGTGGGAATTACGTGTGCGTCATGTGGGAATCATTTGCGAATCATGTGTGCATCACGTGGGAGTCACGTGGGAATCACGTGTGAATCACGTGTGCGTCACGAGGAAATCACATGTCAGTCACGTGTGCATCACGTGGGAATCACGTGTGCATCACGGGGGAATCACGTGTGAGTCACGTGTGCGTCACGTGGAAATCACGTGTGATTCACGTGTGCGTCACGTGGGAATCACATGTGAAAAAGCTGTGAGTCACGTGTGCATCACATGGGAATCACGTGGGAATCACGTGTGCGTCATGCAGGAATCATTTGCGAATCACGTGTGTGTCACGTGTGAATCACCTCTGAATCACTTGCACGTCACATGGGAATCACGTGTGAATCACGTGTGCGTCACGTGCGAATCACGTGTGCCTCACGTGGGAATTACGTGGCAGTCACGTGTGTGTCACCTGGGAATCACGTGTGAAACACGTGTGTGTCACGTGTGCATCACGTGGAAATCATGTGTGAAACATGTGTGCATCACGTGGGAATCATGTGTGACTCACGTGTGCAGCACATGGGAATCACGTGTACGTCATGGGGGAATCAGTATGGAATCACGTGTACGTCACGTGGGAATCACGTGTAAATCACGTGTGCATCACGTGGAAATCACGTGGGAATCAAGTGCGCGTCACGTGGGAATAACGTGTGAAACACGTGTGTGTCACGTGTGCATTCCATGGAAATCACGTGTGAAACACCTGTGAGTCACGTGTGCATCACGTGGAAATCAGGTGTGAAACACGTGTGCGTCACGTGGGAATAATGTGGGAATCACGTGTGCGTCACGTGGAAATCACGTGTAAGTCACTTGTGCATCACATAGGAGTCACGTGTGTGTCACGTGGGAATCACTTGTGAGTCACGTGTGCATCACGTGGAAATCACGTGTGAATCACGTGTGCGTCACGTGGGAGTCACGTGGAAATCACGTGTGCATCACGTGGGAATCACGTGTCATTCAGGTTTAATTCACGTGTGCATCGTGTGGGAATCACGTGGGAATCACGTGTCAATCACGGGTGAATCACGTGGGAATCACGTGTGCCTCAGTGGGGAGTCACGTGGGAATCACGTGTCATTCACGTGTGTGTCACCTGGGAATCACGTGTGAAACACGTGTGCGTCACGTGTGAATCACATGTGCGTCACGTGGGCATCAAGTGTGCATCACGTGGGAATCACGTGTCAGTCATGTGTGCATCACGTGGGAATCACGTGTGCGTCACGTGGAAGTCACGTGTGAATCACGTGTGCGTCAGGTGGGAATCAAGTGTGCGTCATGCAGGAATCACGTGGGAAAAACTTGTGAATCACTTGTGTGCCACATGGGTATCACGTGTGAAACACGTTCGCATCACGTGGGAATCACGTGTGAATCATTTGTGAAACACGTGTGCGTCACGTGTGAATTATGTGTGAAACACGGGTGTGTCACTTGTGCATCACGTGGGAATCACCTGTGTGTCAGTTTGGAATCACGTGTGCATCAAGTGTGCATCACGTGCAAATCACGTGAGCGTCACGTGGGAATCACGTGTGAAACACGTGTGAGTCACGTGTGCATAACGTGGGAATCACGTGTGCCTCATGTGGGAATCACTTGTGTATCCCGTGGGAATCACGTGTGCATCACGTGTGCGTCACGAGGAAATCACATGTCAGTCACGTGTGCATCACGTGGGAATCACGTGTGCGTCACGGGGGAATCACGTGTGAATCACGTGTTCGTCACGGGGGAATCACGTGTGAAATACGTGTGCGTCACGGGGGAATCACGTGGGAATCACGTGTGCGTCATGCGGGAATCATTTGCAAATCACGTGTGTGTCACGTGTGAATCACGTCTGAATCACGTGTGCGTCACGTGGGAATAACGTGGGAATCACGTGTGTGTCACGTGAAAATCACGTGTGAATCACGTGGAAATCACTTGTAAGTCAAGTGTGCATCACGTGCGAATCACGTGTGAAACACGTGTGTGTCACGTGTGAATCACATCTGAATCAAGTGCACGTCACATGGGAATCACGTGTGAATCACGTGTGCAAAACGTGGGAATCACGTGTCATTCAGGATTCATTCACGTGTGCATCATGTGGGAATCACGTGGGAATCTCGTGTCATTCACGGGTGAATCACATGGGAATCACGTGTGCCTCTCATGGGAGTCACGTGTGTGTCACGTGTGCATCACGTGGGAATCAAGTGGGAATCACGTGTGAATCACGTGTGCATCACACGCGAATCACGTGTGCATCAGCGTGGGAATCACGTGTCAGTCACGTGTGCAACACGTGGTAATCACGTGTGCCTCATGTGGGAATCACGTGGGAATCACGTGTCCATCCCGTGGGAATCACATGTGCCTCACGTGGGAATCACGTGGGAATCACGTGTGCATCCTGTGGGAATCACGTGTGCATCACGTGGGAATCACCTGTGCCTCATGTGGGAAACACGTGGGAATCACGTGTGCATCCTGTGGGAATCACGTTTGCATCCCGTGGGAATCACTTGTGCATCACGTTGAAATCACGTGTGAAACACGTGTGTGTCACGTGGGAATCACGTGGGAATAACATGGGAATCACGTGTGTGTCACGTGGAAATCACGTGTGAATCACGTGTGAAACACGTGTGATTCACTTGTGCATCACGTGGGAATCACGTGTGTCACGTGTGCATCACGTGGAAATCATGTGTGAAACACGTGTGCATCACGTGGGAATCATGTGTGACTCACGTGTGCACCACATGGGAATCACATGTACGTCATGGGGGAATCAGTATGGAATCACGTGTACGTCACGTGGGAATCACGTGTAAATCACGTGTGAATCACGTGCGCGTCACGTGGGAATCACGTGTGAAACACGTGTGAGTCACGTGTGCATCACGTGGAAATCACGTGTGAAACAGCTGAGTTACTTGTGCATCACGTGGAAATCATGTGTGAATCACGTGTGCGTCACGTGGGAGTCACGTGGGAACACGTGTGCATCACGTGGGAATCACTTGGGAATCACGTGTGCGTCACGTGGGAGTCACGTGTGAATCACGTGTTCATCACGTGGGATTCACGTGTGCCTCACGTGGGAGTCACGTGGGAATCACGTGTGAATCACGTGTGCATCACGTGTCATTCACCTGTGTGTCACCTGGGAATCACGTGTGAAACACGTGTGCGTCACGTGTGAATCACGTGTCCGTCACTTGCGAATCACGTGTGCATCAGGTGGTAATCACGTGTCAGTCACGTGTGCATCCCGTGGGAATCACTTGTGTATCACGTGGGAATCATTTGTCAGTCACGTGTGCGTCACGTGGGAATCACGTGTGCGTCATGCAGGAATCACTTGAGAATCACCTGTGCGTCACGTGGAAGTCAGTTGGGAATCACCTGTGAATTATGTGTGCATCACGTGGAAATCACGTGTGAGTCAGGTGTGCATCACGTTGAAATCACGTGTGAAACACGTGCGCGTCACGTGGGAATCACGTGTGAAACACGTGTGAGTCACGTGTGCATCACGTGGGAATCACGTGTGTGTCACGTGCGCATCACGTGGAAATCATGTGTGAATCACGTGTGCATCACTTGGGAATCATGTGTGAGTCACGTGTGCGTCACGCGGAAATCACGTGTGAATCACGTGTGCGTCACGTGGGAATCACATGGGAATCACGTGTGCGTCATGGGGGAATCACTATGTTATCACGTGTATGTCACGTGTGCGTCACGTGGAAATCACGTGTGTGTCACGTGGAAATCACGAGTGAATCACGTGTGCGTCACGTGGGAATCACATGGGAATCACATGTGCGTCATGGGGGAATCACTATGGAATCACGTGTACGTAATGTGGGAATCACGTGTAAATCACGTGTGCTTCACGTGGAAATAACGTGCGTGTCACGTGTGTATCACGTGTGCATCACGTGGGAATCACTTGTGCGTCATGCAGGGATCACGTGGGAAAAACGTGTGAATCATGTGTGTGTCACGTGGGTATAACGTGTGAAACACGTGCGCATCACGTGGGAATCACGTGTGAATCACGTCTGCGTCACTTGGAAATAACGTGTTTGTCACGTCTGCCTCACGTGGGATTCACGTGTGAGTCACGTGTGCAATACGTGGAAATCATGTGTGAATCACGTGTGCGTCACGTGTGAATCACGTGGGAATCACGTGTGCAGCATGGGGGAATCACGTGTGAATCATTTGTGCGTCATGGGGGAATCACGTGGGAATCACGTGTGTAGCACGGGGGAATCACTTGTGAATCATTTGTGCGTCATGGGGGAATCACGAGGAATCACGTGTGCATCACCAGGGAATTACGAGTTAATCACGTGTGGGTCACAGGGGAATCACGTGGGAATCACGTGTGAATCACGTTTGCGTGACGGGGGAATCACGTGGGAATCAGTATGGAATCACGTGTACGTCACGTGGGAATCACAGGTAAATCACGTGTACGTCACGTGGGAATCACAGGTAAATCACGTGTGCGTCACGTGGAAATCACGTGGGAATCACGTGTGGTTCATGGGGAAATTAGTATGGAATCACGTGTACGTCACGTGGGAATCACGTGTAAGTCACGTGTGCGTCAAGTGGAAATCACGTGGGAATCACGTGCGCGTCACGTGTGTATCACGTGTGAATCACGTGTGCGTCACGTGGGAATCACGTGTGCGTATTGCAGGGATCACGTGGGAAAAACTTGTGAATCACGTGTGTGTCACGTGGGTATCACGTGTGAAACACGTGCGCGTCACGTGGGAATATCGTGTCAGTCACGTGTGTCTCACGTGGAATTCACCTGTGAGTCACGTGTGCAATACGTGGAAGTCACATGTGAATCACGTGTGCGTCACGTGTGAATCACGTGTGAATCACTTGTGCTTCACGTGGGAATCAGGTGTGAAACACGTGTGCGTCACTTGGAAATCACGTGTCAGTCACGAGTGCATTATGTGGGAATCAGGTGTGCGTCACGTGGGAATCACGTGTGCATCACAGGGGAATCACTTGTGAATCACGTGTGCGTCACGGGGGAATCACGTGGGAATCACGTGTGCATCATAGGGGAATCATGTGTGCGTCACGGGGGAATCACAAGTGAATCACATGTGCGTTACGAGGGAATCACGAGTGAATCACGTGTGCGTCACGTGCGAATCACGTGTGAATCACGTGTGCGTCACGGGGGAATCACGTGTGAATCACGTGTGCGTCACATAGGAATCACGTGTGAATCACGTCGTAATTTGAGATGAGAGTTTCGTCCCTGGCTTCGAATCCAGAGGAATACCAACTTACCACAAGCACCTCAAGAGGAGGCTTCTGTTAGCTACAGGTATGTGAGAGGGACCCTGAGTTTGTGGCCTTAAGTGGAATTTACACCAAGATGCTCTGACTCGAAAGGCCAGATATCCCTGCAGTGAATTGAATGCAGGCTCTTCTTGCATCTCCCAAGACGAAGTTATGTCTGAATCCCCTGTGGAGACCACAGAGAAAGACCTAGTTCTCCGCCTCATCACGACCGGAGGCCTCACATCCTTTGAAAATTCGAGAGGTTCCCGGAGATCAATGTTTCCAAAGCAGACGATGCTTGACTCCTCTTGAAAATTGATAGGAGTCCTAGGATCCCTGTGGCACGTGAAAAGGGGCCCTGGGTCTCCCGCCTCACGTGGAGATGCGTCCCACTTGCCATGCCAAGACTCGAGGAGAATCCCGAGGTGTCCCTCGCACCTAGGCAGGAGTCCTGACTTCGCTGAACAAACACGGGTCTGGAAGGGCCCTCCCCGTCGTAAATCAAGAATATACCCCAGGTTCCGGCCGCAACTCGAGAAAAACCATGAGACTTCCCCCTCGCCGCGAGATGAGGCCCGATTCCCCTGCACTGCGTGCAGAGCAATTCCGTGTTCCACATCAAACGTGAAAGGAGCCTTGATTTCCTTGATGGCTCTCCAGAGAAAACCCAAGATCACTGTCTCAAGTCTAGAGGGATCCTGAGGTCACTGTAGCAAGACGAAAGGCTCCGTGGACCCCAAATCAACTCGAGATGAGAGCTTAGTCCCTGGCTTCGACTCAAGAGGAATACCAACTTTCCAGAAGCACCTCAAGAGGAGGCTTCTCTCAGCTACAAGTATGAGAGAGGGACCCTGAGTTTGTGGCCTCAAGTGGAATGGACACCGAGATGCTCTGACTCGAAGTAAGGCCGGATATCCCTGCAATGAATTGAATGCAGGCTCGTCTTGCATCTCCCAAGACGAAGGGATGTCTGAATCCCCTGTGGAGACCACAGAGAAAGCCCTAGTTCTCCGGCTCATCACTACCGGATTCCTCAGATCCTTTGAAAACTCGAGAGGTCCGCGGAGATTAGTGCTTCCAAAGGAGATGATGCCTGACTCCTCTTGAAAATGGATAGGAGTCCCAGGATCCCTGTGGCACGTGGAAAGGGACCCTGGGTCTCCCGCCTCACATGGAGATGCGTCCCAATTGCCATGCCAAGACTCTAGGAGAATCCCGAGGGGTCCCTTGCACCTAGGCATGAGTCCTGACGTCGCTGAACAAACACTTGTCTGGAAGGGCCCTCCCCGTCGTAACTCGAGAATATACCCCAGGTTCCGGCTGTAACTCGAGAAAAACCATGAGACTTCCCCCTCGCTGCGACATGAGACCCGATTATCTGCACTGCGTGCAGAGCAATTCCGTGTTCCACTTCAAACGTGAAAGGAACCTTGGTTTCCTTGATGGCACTCCAGAGAAAACCCAAGATCACTGTCTCAAGTCTAGAGGGATCCTGAGGTAACTGTAGCAACACGAAAGGGCTCTGTGGACCCCAAATCAACTCGAGATGAGAGCTTAGTCCCTGGCTTCGACTCAAGAGGAATACCAACTTTCCACAAGCACCTCAAGAGGAGGCTTCTCTCAGCTACAGGTATGTGAGAGGGACCCTGAGTTTCTGACCTCAAGTGGAATGGACACCGAGATGCTCTGACTCAAAGTAAGGCCGGATATCCCTGCAGTGAGTTGAATACAGGCTCGTCTTGCATCTCCCAAGACGAAAGGGTGTCTGAATGCCCTGTGGAGACCACAGAGAAAGACCTAGTTCTCCGCCTCATCGCGACCGGATTCCTCAGATCCTTTGAAAACTCGAGAGGTCCGCGGAGATCAGTGCTTCCAAAGGAGACGATGCCTGACTCCTCTTGAAAATGGATAGGAGTCCCAGGTTCCCTGTGGCACGTGGAAAGGGACCCTGGGTCTCCCGCCTCAGGTGGAGACACGTTCCAATTGCCATGTCAAGACTCGAGGAGAATCCCGAGGTGTCCCTCGCACCTAGGCAGGAGTCCTGACGTCGCTGAACCAACACGTGTCTGGAAGGGCCCTCCCAGTCGTAAATCGAGAATATACCCCAGGTTCCGGCCGCAACTCGAGAAAAACAATGAGACTTCCCCCTCGCCGCGAGATGAGGCCCGATTCCCATGCACTGCGTGCAGAGCAATTCCGTGTTCCACATCAAACGTGAAAGGAGCCTTGATTTCCTTGATGGCACTCCAGAGAAAACCCAAGATCACTGTCTCAAGTCTAGAGGGATCCTGAGGTCATTGTAGCAACACGAAAGGGCTCCGTGGACCCCAAATCAACTCGAGATGAGAGCTTAGTCCCTGGTTTCGACTCAAGAGGAATAGCGACTTTCCACAAGCACCTCAAGAGGAGGCTTCTCTCAGCTACAGGTATGTGAGAGGGACCCTGAGTTTGTGGCCTCAAGTGGAATGGACACCGAGATGCTCTGACTCGAAGTAAGGCCGGATATCCCTGCAGTGAATTGAATGCAGGCTCGTCTTGCATCTGCCAAGACGAAGGGATGTCTGAATCCCCTGTGGAGACCACAGAGAAAGACCTAGTTCTCCGCGTCATTGCCAACAGATGTCTCACATCCTTTGAAAACTCGAGAGGTCTGCGGAGATCAGTGCTTCCAAAGGAGACGATGCCTGACTCCTCTTGAAAATGGATAGGAGTCCCAGGATCCCTGTGGCACATGGTAAGGGACACTCGGTCTCCCGCCTCACGTGTAGACGCGTCCCAATTTCCGTGCCAAGACTCGAGGAGAATCCCGAGGTGTCCCTCGCACCTGGCAGGAGTCCTGACATCACTAAACAAACACGGGTCTGGAAGGACCCTCCCCGCGGTAACTCGGGAAATAACCCAAGGTTCCGGCCGCAACTCGAGAAAAACCATGAGACTTCTCCCTCGCCGCGAGATGAGGCCCGATTCCCCTGCACTGCGTGCAGAGCAATTCCGTGTTCCACATCAAACGTGAAAGGAGCCTTGATTTCCGTGATGGCACTCCAGAGAAAACCCAAGATCACTGTCTCAAGTCTAGAGGGATCCTGAGGTCACTGTAGCAACAGGAAAGGGCTCCGTGGTCCCCAAATCAACTCAAGATGACAGCTTAGTCCCTGGCTTCGACTCAAGAGGAATACCAACTATCCACAAGCACCTCAAGAGGAGGCTTCTCTCAGCTACAGGTATGTGAGAGGGACCCTGAGTTTGTGGCCTCAAGTGGAATGGACACCGAGATGCTCTGACTCGAAGTAAGGCCGGACATCCCTTCAGTGAATTGAATGCAGGCTCGTCTTGCATCTGCCAAGATGAAGGGATGTCTGAATCCACTGTGGAGGCCACAGAGAAAGACCTAGATCTCCGCCTCATCGCAACTGGAGGCCTCACATCCTTTGAAAACTCGAGAGGTCCGCAGAGATCAGTGCTTCCAAAGGAGACGATGCCTGACTCCTCTTGAAAATGGATAGGAGTCCCAGGATCCCTGTGGCACGTGGAAAGGGACCCTGGGTCTCCCGCCTCACGTGAAGACGCGTCCCAATTGCCATGCCAAGACTCGAGGAGAATCCCGAAGTGTCCCTCGCACCTAGGCAGGAGTCCTGACGTCGCTGAACAAACACGTGTGTGGAAGGGCCCTACCCGTCGTAACTCGAGAATGTACCCCAGGTTCCGGCCGCAACTCGAGAAAAACCATGAGACTTCCCCCTAGCCGCGAGATGAGGCCCGATTCCCCTGCACTGCGTGCAGAGCAATTCCGTGTTCCACATCAAACGTGAAAGGAGCCTTGATTTCCTTGACGGCACTCCAGAGAAAATCCAAGATCACTGTCTCAAGTCTAGAGGGATCCTGAGGTTACTGTAGCAACAGGAAAGGGCTCTGTGGACACCAAATCAACTCGAGATGAGAGCTTAGTCCCTGCCTTCGACTGAAGAGGAATACCAACTTACTACAAGCACCTCAAGAGGAGGCTTCTGTCAGCTACAGGTATGTGAGAGGGACCCTGAGTTTGTGGCCTCAAGTGGAATGGTCACCGAGATGCTCTTACTTGAAGTAAGGACGGATATCCGTGCAGTGAATTGAATGCAGGCTCGTCTTGCATCTCCCAAGATGAAGGGATGTCTGAAATCCCTGAGGAGACCACAGAGAAAGACCTAGTTCTCCGCCTAATAGCCACCGGATGCCTCACATTCTTTGAAAACTCGAGAGGTCTGCGGAGATCAATGCTTCCAAAGGAGACGATGCCTGACTCCTCTTGAAAATGGACAGGAGTCCCAGGATCCCTGTGGCACGTGGAAAGGGACCCTGGGTCTCCCGCCTCACGTGGAGATGCGTCCCAATTGCCATGCCAAGACTCGAGGAGAATCCCGAGGTGTCCCTCGCACCTAGGCAGGAATCCTGACGTCGCCGAACAAACACGGGTCTGGAAGGGCCCTCCCCGTCGTAACTCGAGAATATACCCCAGGTTCCGGCCGCAACTCGAGAAAAACGATGAGACTTCCCCCTCGCAGCGAGATGAGGCCCGATTCCCCTGCACTGCGTGCAGAGCAATTCCGTGTTCCACATCAACGTGAAAGGAGCCTTGATTTCCTTGATGGCACTCCAAAGAAAACCCAAGATCACTGTCTCAAGTCTAGAGGGATCCTGAGGTCACTGTAGCAACACGAAAGGGCTCCATGGACCCCAAACAACTCGAGATGAGTGCTTGGTCCCTGGCTTCGACTCAAGAGGAATACCAACTTTCCACAAGCATCTCAAGAGGAGGCTTCTCTCAGCTACAGGTATGTGAGAGGGACCCTGAGTTTGTGGCCTCAAGTGGAATGGACACCGAATTGCTCTGACTTGAAGTAAGGCCGGGTATCCCTGCGGTGAATTGAATGCAGGCTCGTCTTGCATCTCCCAAGATGAAGGGATGTCTGAATCCCCTGTGGAGACCACAGAGAAAGACCTAGGTCTCCGCCTCATCGCGACCGGAGGCCTCACATCCTTTGAAAAATCCAGAGGTCCGCGGAGATCAATGCTTCCAAAGGAGACGATGCCTGACTCCTCTTGAAAATGGATAGGAGTCCCAGGATCCCTGTGGCACGTGGAAAGGGACCCTGGCTCTCCCGCCTCACGTGCAGACGAGTCCCAATTGCCATGCCAAGACTCGAGGAGAATCCCGAGGTGTCCCTCACACCTAGGCAGGAGTCCTGACGGCGCTGAACAAACACCTGTCAGGAAGGGCCCTCCCGGTCATAACTCGAGAATATTCCCCAGGTTCCGGCCGCAACTTGAGGAAAACCATGAGACTTCCCCCTCGCCGCGAGATGAGGCCCGATTCCCCAGCACTGCGTGCAGAGCAATTCCGTGTTCCACATCAAACGTGAAAGGAGCCTTGATTTCCTTGATGGCACTCCAGAGAAAACCCAAGACCACTGTCTCAAGTCTAGAGGGATCCTGAGGTCACTGTAGCAACACGAAAGGGCTCCGTGCACCCCGAATCAACTCGAGATGAGAGCTTCGTCCCTGGCTTCGACTCAAGAGGAATACCAACTTTCCACAAGCACCTCAATCGGAGGCTTCTCTCAGCTATAGGTATGTGAGAGGGACCCTGAGTTTGTGGCCTCAAGTGGAATGGACATCGAGATGCTCTGACTCGAAGTAAGGCCAGATATCCCTGCAGTGAATTGAATGCAGGCTCGTCCTGCATCTCCCAAGATGAAGGGATGTCTGAATCCCTTGTGGAGACCACAGAGAAAGACCTAGTTCTCCGCCTCATCGAGACCGGAGGGCTCACATCTTTTTAAAATTCGAGAGGTACGTGGAGATCAATGCTTCCAAAGGAGACGATGCCTGACTCCTCTTGAAAATTGATAGGAGTCACGGGATCCCTGTGGCACGTGGAAAGGGTCCCTGGGTCTCCCGCCTCATGTGGAGATGGATCCCAATTGCCATGCCAAGACTCGAGGAGAATCCCGAGCTGTCCCTCGCATCTACGCAGAAGTCCTTACGTCGCTGAACAAACACGTGTCTGGAAGGACCCTCCCAGTGGTACCTCGAGAATATACACAAGGTTCCAGCCGCAACTCGAGAAAAACCATGAGAGTTCCCCTCGCCGCGATATGAGGCCCGAACCCCTGCACTGCATGCAGAGCAATTCCGTGTTCCGCATCAAACATGAAAGGAGTCTTGGTTTCCTTAATGGCACTCCAGAGAATAACGAAGAACATGAGAAGTTGTGAAAAATATGAAGAGCATGACAAGGTGTGAAAAATACGAGGAGCTTGTAAAGGTCTGCAAAATACGAGGAGCATGAAATGGTGTGAAAAATACGAAGAGTGTGAAAAGGTGTGAAAAATATGAAGAGTGTGAAAAGTACTGAAAAATACGAGGAGCATGAAAACATCTGAAAAATACGAGGAGCATAAAAAGGTGTGAAAAATACGAGGAGCATGAAAAGGTTTGAAAAATAGGAAGAACAGGAAAGTCTGAAAAATACGAGGATCATTAAAAGGTGTGAAAAATTCGAAGAGCAGGAAAAGGTGTGAAAAATACGAGGAGCATGACAAGGTGTGAAAAACACGTGGAGCATGACAAGGTGTGAACACTACGAGGAGCATGAAAAAGTCTGAAAAATTCGAGTATCATGACAAGGTGTGAAAAATTTGAGGAGCATGAAAGTGTCTGAAAAATGAGAGGAGCATGAGAAGGTGTGAAAAATATGAGGAGCATGGAAAGGTCTGACAAAATTGAGGAGCATGTGAAGATCTGAAAAATACGAGAAGCCTTAAAAAGTGTGAATATTCGAGGAGCAGGAAAAGGTGTGAAAAATATGAGGAGCATGAAAAGGTTTGAAAAATACAAGGAGCATAATAAGGTGTGAAAAATACGATAAGCATGAAAAGGTCTGAAATATACGAGGAGCAATAAAAGGTGTGAAAAATTCGAGGATCAAGAAAAGGTGTGAAATATATGAGAAGCATGAAAAGGTCTGAAAATTACAAGGAGCATGACAGGTGTGAAAAACACGAGGTGCATGAAAAGGTGTGAAAAATACGAAGAGCATGAAAAGGTCTGAAAAATATGAGGAGCATGAAAAGGTGTCAAAAATATGAAGAGCGTGAAAAGGTGTGAAAAATACGAGGAGCATGAGAATGTCTGACAAATATGAGGAGCATGAAAAGGTCTGAAAAATAAGAGGAGGATGAAAAGGTGTCAAAAATACGTAGAACTTAAAAAAGTGTGAAAAATACGAGGAGCATGAAAATGTCTGAAAAATACGAGGAGCATGAACAGGTGTGAAAAATACGAGGAGCATGAAAACGTGTGAAAAATTTGAGTAGCAGGAAAAGGTGTGAAAAATATGAAGAGCATGAAAAGGTTTGAAAAATACAAGGAGCATGACAAGGTGTGAAACATACGAGTAGCATGACAGGGTGTGAAAAATTCAAGGAGCATGAAAATGTCTGAAAAACAAGAGGAGCATGAAAAGGTGTGAAAAATACGAGGAGCATGACAAGGTTTGAAAAATACGAGGAGCATGACAAGGTGTGAAATAAACGAGGAGCATGAAAAATTGTCAAAAATACGAGGAGAGTGAAAAGATCTGAAAAATACGAGGAGCATGAAAAGGTCTGAAAAATACGAGGAGCATGAAAAGTTGTCAAAAATACGAAGAGAATGAAAAGGTGTGAAAAATATGAAGAGCGTGAAAAGGTCTGAAATATTCGAGGAGCATGAAAATGTCTGGAAAATACGAGGAGCATGAAAAGGTGTGAAAAATATGAAGAGCATGAAAAGGTGTGAAAAATTCGAAGAGCAGGTAAGGTGTGAAAATACGAGGAGCATGAAAAGGTCTGAAAAATACGAGGAGCATGAAAAGTTGTCAAAAATACGAAGAGAATGAAAAGGTGTGAAAAATATGAAGAGCGTGAAAAGGTTTGAAAAATTCGAGGAGCATGAAAATGTCTGGAAAATACGAGGAGCATGAAAAGATGTGAAAAATACGAAGAGCAGGAAAAGGTGTGAAAAATATGAAGAGCATGAAAAGCTTTGAAAAATACGAGGAGCATGACAAGGTGTGAAAAATACGAGGAGCATGAAAAGGTGTGAAAAATATGAAGAGCATGAAAAGGTGGGAAAAATATGAGGAGCATGACAAGCTGTGAAAATTTCGAGGAGCATGAAAAGGTCTGACAAATACGAGGAGCATGAAAAGGTCTGAAAAATACGAGGAGCATTAAAACGTGTGAAAAATCCGAGGAGCAAGAAAAGGTGTGAAAAATACGAGGATCATGACAAGGTGTGAAAAATATGAGGAGCATGACAAGTTGAGAAAAATACGAGGAGCATGACAAGGTGTGAAATGTAGGAGGAACATGAAAAGATCTGAAAAATACGACGAGCATGACAAGGTGTGAAAAATACGAGGAACATGAAAAGGTGTGAAAAATATGAAGAGCATGAAAAGGTTGAAAAATACGAGGAGGATGAAAAGGTCTGAAATATACGAGGAGCATGAAACGGTGTGAAAAATTCGAGGAGCATGAAAAGGTGTGAAAAATACGAAGAGCGTGAAAACGTGTGAAAAATATGAAGAGCGTGAAATGGTCTGAAAAATTCGAGGAGCATGAAAAGATCTGAAAAATACGAGGAGCATGAAAAGGTGTGAAAAATACGAGGAGCATATAAAGGTGTGAAAAATACAAGGAGCATGAAAAGGTGTGAATAATTCGAAGAATAGAAAAATGTGTGAAAAATATGAGGAGCATGAAAAGGTGTGAAAATACGAGGAGCATGAAAAGATCTGAAAAATTCTAGGAGCATGAAAAAGCCTGAAAAATACGAAGAGCATGACAAGATATGAAAAATACGAGCAACATGACAAGGTGTGAAAAATACGAGGAGCATAACAAGGTGTGAAAAATACGAGGAGCATGACAAGGTGTGAAATATACGAGGAGCATGATAAGGTCTGACAAATACGAGGAGCATGACAAGGTGTGAAAAATATGAAGAGCATGAAAGGGTCTGAAAAATACGAGGAGCAGGACAAGGTTTGAAAAATACGAAGCGAATGAAAAGGTCTGAAAAATACGAGGAGCATGAAAAGTTGTGAAAAATAAGAGGAAAATGAAAAGGTGTGAAAAATACGAAGAGCATGAAAAGGTCTGAAGAATACGAGGAGCATGAAAATGTGTGAAAAATACGAGGAGCATGAAAAGGTGTGAAAATTACGACAGCAGGAAAAGTGTGAAAAATACGAGGAGCATAGAATGGTGTGAAAAATTCAAAGACCAGGAAAAGGTGTGAAATATACGATAAGCATGAAATGGTCTGAAAAATACGAGGAGCATGAAAAGGTGTCAAAAATACGGAGAGCGTGAAAAGGTGTGAAAAATATGAAGAGCGTGAAAAGGTGTGAAATTTCGAAGAGCATGAAAAGGTCTGAAAATGTTCTAGTTTCATTCTTTTACAAGTGGTTGACCAGTTATCCCAGCACCACTTGTTAAAGAGGTTGTCTTTTTTCCATTGTATATCCTTGCCTCCTTTGTCAAAGATAAGGTGTCCATAGGTCCGTGGATTTATCTCTGGGCTTTCTATTCTGTTCCATTGATCTATATTTCTGTCTTTGTGCCAGTACCATACTGTCTTGATGACTGTGGCTTTGTAGTAGAGTCTGAAGTCAGGCAGGTTGATTCCTCCCGTTCCATTCTTCTTTCTCAAGATTACTTTGGCTATTCGAGGTTTTTTGTATTTCCATACAAATTGTGAAATTCTTTGGTCTACTTCTGTGAAAAATACCGTTGGTAACTTGATAGGGATTGCATTGAATCTATAGATTGCTTTGGGTAGAATAGCCATTTTGACAATTTTGATTCTTCCAATCCATGAACACGGTATGTTTCTCCATCTGTTTGTGTCCTCTTTGATTTCTTTCATCAGTGTTTTATAGTTTTCTATGTATAGGTCCTTTGTTTCTTTAGGTAGATATACTCCTAAGTATTTTATTCTTTTTGTTGCAATGGTGAATGGTATTGTTTCTTTAATTTCTCTGTCTGTTTTTTCATTGTTAGTATATAGGAATGCAAGGGATTTCTGTGTGTTAATTTTATATCCTGCAACTTTACTATATTCATTGATTAGCTCTAGTAATTTTCTGGTAGAGACTTTAGGGTTTTTTATGTAGAGGATCATGTCATCTGCAAACAGTGAGAGTTTCACTTCTTCTTTTCCTATCTGGATTCCTTTTACTTCTTTTTCTGATCTGATTGCTGTGGCCAGAACTTCCAACACTATGTTGAATAGTAGTGGTGAGAGTGGGCACCCTTGTCTTGTTCCTGATTTCAGGGTAAATGCTTTCAATTTTTCACCATTGAGGGTGATGCTCGCTGTGGGTTTGTCATATATAGCTTTTATTATGTTGAGGTATGTTCCTTCTATTCCTGCTTTTTGGAGACACAAAAATAAACTCAAAATGGATTAAAGATCTAAATGTAAGACCAGAAACTATAAAACTCCTAGAGGAGAACATAGGCAAAACTCTCTCGGACATAAATCACAGCAAGATCCTCTATGACCCACCTCCCAGAATATTGGAAATAAAAGTAAAAATAAACAAATGGGACCTAATGAAACTTAAAAGCTTTTGCACTACAAAGCAAACTATAAGTAAGGTGAAAAGACAGCCCTCAGATTGGGAGAAAATAATAGCAACTGAAGAAACAGACAAAGGATTAATCTCAAAAATATACAAACAACTCCTACAGCTCAATTCCAGAAAAATAAATGACCCAATCAAAAAATGGGCCAAAGAACTAAACAGACATTTCTCCAAAGAAGACATACAGATGGCTAACAAACACATGAAAAGATGCTCAACATCACTCATTATTAGAGAAATGCAAATCAAAACCACAATGAGGTACCATTACACGCCAGTCAGGATGGCTGCTATCCAAATGTCTACAAGCAATAAATGCTGAAGAGGGTGTGGAGAAAAGGGAACCCTCTTACACTGTTGGTGGGAATGCAAACTAGTACAGCTGCTATGGAAAACAGTGTGGAGATTTCTTAAAAAACTGGAAATAGAACTGCCATATGACCCAGCAATCCCACTTCTGGGCATGCACACTGAGGAAACCAGATCTGAAAGAAACACGTGCACCCCAATGTTCATCACAGCACTGTTTATAATAGCCAGGACATGGAAGCAACCTAGATGCCCATCAGCAGATGAATGGATAAGGAAGCTGTGGTACATATGCACCATGGAATATTACTCAGCCATTAAAAAGAATTCATTTGAACCAGTCCTAATGAGATGGATGAAACTGGAGCCCCTTATACAGAGTGAAGTAAGCCAGAAAGATAAAGAACATTACAGCATACTAACACATGTATATGGAATTTAGAAAGATGGTAACGATAACCCTATATTCAAAACAGAAAAAGAGGCACAGTAATACAGAACAGACTTTTGAACTCTGTGGGAGAATGTGAGGGTGAGATATTTCAAAAGAACAGCATGTATACTATCTATGGTGAAACAGATCACCAGCCCAGGTGGAATGCATAAGACAAGTGCCCGGACCTGGTGCACTGGGAGGACCCCGAGGAATCGGGTGGAGAGGGAGGTAGGAGGGGGATCGGGATGGGGAATACGTGTAAATCTATGGCTGATTCATACCAATGTATGACAAAATAATAATAATAATAATAATAATAATAATAATAAAGAAAAGGTCTGAAAAATACGAGGAGCATGAAAAGGTGTGAAAAATACGAGGAGAAGGAAAAGGTTTGAAAAATACGAGGAGCAGGACAAGGTGTGAAAATGCCAGGAGCATGACATCGTGTAAAAAACACGAGGAGCAGGAAAAGGCGTGAAAAATACGAGCAGAATGAAAAGTGGTGAAAAATACAAAGAGCATGAAAAGGTCTGAAAAATACGAAGAGCATGAAAAGGTCTGAAAAATACGAGGAGCATGAAAACGTGTGAAAAATCCGAGGAGCAGAAAAAGGTGTGAAAAATAGGAAGAGAATGAAAAGGTCTGAAAAGTACGAGATGCATGAAAAGGTGTGAAAAATACGAGGAGCGTGAACAGGTGTGAAAAATATGAAGGGCGTGAAAAAGTCTGAAAAATACGAGGAGCATGAAAAGGTCTGAAAAATACGAGGAGCATGAAAAGGTGTGAAAAATATGAGGAGCATGGCAATGTGTGAAAAATACGAGGAGCATGAAAATGTCTGAAAAATACGAGGATCAGGAAAAGGTTCGAAAAATACGAAGAGAATGAAAAGGTCTGAAAAATACGAGGAGCATGAAAAGTTGTCAAAAATACGAGGAGAATGAAAAGGTGTGAAAAATACGAGGTGCACGAAAAGGTCTGAAAAATACAAGGAGCATGACAAGTTGTGAAAAATACGAGGAGCGTGACAACGTGTGAAAAATATGAGGAGCAGGGAAAGGCGTGAAAAATACGAGGAGCATGACAAGGTTTGAAATATATGAAGAGCATGAAAAGGTCTGAAAAGTACGAGGAGCATGACATGGTGTGAAAAATACGAGGAGCATGAAAAGGTGTGAAAAATACGAGAGCAGGAAAAGGTGAAAAATATGAGGAGAATGAAAAGGTGTGAAAAATACGAAGAGCATGAAAAGGTCTGAAGAATACGAGGAGCATGATAAAGTGTGTAAAATACGAGGCGCATGGAAAGGTGTGAAAAACACGACAGCAGGAAAAGGTGTGAAAAATACGAGGAGCATAGAAAGGTGAGAAAAATTCAAAGACAAGGAAAAGGTCTGAAAAATACGAGGAGCATGAAAAGGTGTCAAAAATACGAAGAGCGTGAAAAGGTGTGAAAAGTACGAGGAGCACGAAAAGGTGTGAAAAATTCGAAGAGTAAGAAAAGGTGTGAAAAATACGAGGATCAGGAAAAGGTGTGAAAAATACGAGGTGGATGAAAAGGTGAAAAATACCAGGTGCATGAAAAGGTCTGAAAAATACAAGGAGCATGACAAGGTGTGAAAAATACGAGGAGCGTGACAACGTGTGAAAAATACGAGGAGCAGGGAAAGGCGTGAAAAATACGAGGAGCATGACAAGGTTTGAAATATATGAAGAGCATGAAAAGGTCTGAAAAATACGAGGAGAATGACATGGTGTGAAAAATACGAGGAGCATGAAAAGGTGTGAAAAATACGAGAGGAGGAAAAGGTGAAAAATATGAGGAGAATGAAAAGGTGTGAAAAATATGAAGAGCATGAAAAGGTCTGAAGAATACGAGGACCATGATAAAGTGTGTAAAATACGAGGAGCATGGAACGGTGTGAAAAATACGACAGCAGGAAAAGGTGTGAAAAATTCGAAGAGTAAGAAAAGGTGTGAAAAATACGAGGATCAGGAAAAGGTGTGAAAAATACGAGGTGGATGAAAAGGTGAAAAATATGAGGAGCATGAAAAGGTGTGAAAAATACGAAGAGCATGAAAAGACTTGAAAAATAGGAGGAGCACGACAAGGTTTGAAAAATATGAAGAGCATGAAAAGGTCTGAATAATACGAGGAGCATGAAAAGGTGTGAAAAATATGAAGAGCATGAAAAGGTGTGAAAAATGCAAAGAACAGCAAGAGGTGTCAAAAATACGAAGAGCATGAAAATGTCTGAAAAATAAGAAGAGCATGAAAAGGTCTGAAAAATACAAGGAGCATGAAAAGGTTTCAAAAATACAAAGAGCGTGAACAGGTGTGAAAAATATGAAGAGCGTGAAAAGGCTTGAAAAATTCGAGGAGCATGAAAAGGTGTGAAAAATATGAGGAGCAAGAAAAGGTGTGAAAAATCCGAGGAACAGGAAAAGTTCAGAAATATGCGAGGAGCATGAAAACGTGTGAAAAATCCGAGGAGCAGGAAAAGGTGTGAAAAATACGAGGAGCATGAAAGGTGTAAAAATTCAAAGACCAGGAAAAGGTGTGAAAAATATGAAGAGCTTCAAAAGGTGTCAAAATAATGAGGAGCATGAAACGGTCTGAAAAATCGGAGGAGCATGAAACGGTGTTGAAAAACATGAAGAGCTTCAAAAGTTGTCAAAAATATGAGGAGCATGAAATGGTCGGAAAAATAGGAGGAGCATGAAGTGGTGTTCAAAAACATGAAGAGCCTGAAAATGTGTGAAAAATATGAGGAGCTTCAAAAAGTGTTAAAAATATGAGAAGCATGAATCGGTCTGAAAAATAAGAGGAGCATGAAGTGGAGTTCAAAAACATGAATAGACTGAAAAGGTGTGAAAAATATGAAGAGCTTCAAAAGGTGTGAAATACATGAGGAGCATGAAACTGTCTGAAAAATAGGAGGAGCATGGAGCGGTGTTCAAAACACGAAGAGCCTGAAAAGGTGTGAAAAATATGAAGCGCTTCAAAAGGTGTCAAAAATATGAGGAGCATGAAAACGCCGGAAAAATAGGAGGAGCATGAAGTGGTATTGAAAAACATGAAGAGCCTGAAAAAGTGTGAAAAATATGAAGAGCTTCAAAAGGTGTGAAAAATATGAAGAGCTTCATAAGGTGTCAAAAATGACATGAGAAGGAAACTGTCTGAAAAATAGGAGGAGCAAGAAGTGGTGTTGAAAAACATGAAGAGCCTGAAAAGGTGTGAAAAATATGAAGAGGTTCAAAAGGTGTGAAATACATGAGGAGCATGAAACTGTCTGAAAAAAAGGAGGAGCATGGAGCGGTGTTCAAAAACATGAAGAGCCTGAAAAGGTGTGAAAAATATGAAGAGCTTCAAAAGGTGTAAAAATTGGAGGAGCATGAAATGTTCTGAAAATAGGAGGAGCATGAAGCGGTGTTCAAACACATGAAGAGCCTGAAGACGTGTGAAAAATATGAAGGGCTTCAAAAGGTGTCAAAAATATGAGGAGCATGAAACGGTCTGAAAAATAGAAGGAGCATGATGCGGTGTTGAAAAACATGAAGAGCCTGAAAAGGTGTGAAAAATATGAACAGCTTCAAAAGGTGTCAAAAATATGAGGAGCATGAAACGGTCTGAAAAATAGGAGGAGAATGAAACGGTGTTCAAAAACATGAAGAGAGTGAAAGGGTGTGAAAAATATGAAGAGCTTCAAAACGTGTGAAATACATGAGAAGCATGAAACGGTTTGAATATAAGGAGGAGCATGAAGCGGTGTTCAAAAAGATGTAGAGCATGAAAAGGTGTGAAAAATATGAAGAGCTTCAAAAGGTGTCAAAAATATGAGGAGCATAAAACGGACTGAAAAATAGGAGGAGCATGAAGTTGTATTGAAAAAGTCGAAGAGAATGAAAAGGTGTGAGAAATATGAAGAGCTTCAAAAGGTGTGAAATACATGAGGAGCATGAAACGGTCTGAAAAATAGGAGGAGCAGAAAGAGGTGTTCAAAAACATGAAGAGCCTGAAAAGGTGGGAAATATATGAAGAGCTTGAAAAGGTGTTAAAAGTATGAGGAGCATGAAACCGACTGAAAAATAGGAGGAGCATGAAGTTGTATTGAAAAAGTCGAAGAGCATGAAAAGGTGTGAGAAATATGAAGAGCTTTAAAAGGTGTGAAAAATATGAAGAGCATGAAACGTTCTGAAAAATAGGAGGAGCATGAAAAGGTGTTCAAAAACATGAAGAGGCTGAAAAGGTGTGAAAAATATGGGGAGCTTGAAAAGGTGTCAAAATTATGAGGAGCATGAAACGGTCTGAAAAATAGGAGGTGCATGGAGCAGTGTTCAAAAACACGAAGAGCCTTAAAAGGTGTGAAAAATATGAAGAGCTTCAAAAGGTGTCAAAAATATGAGGAGCATGAAACGGTGTGAAAAATAGGAGGAACATGAAGCGGAGTTTAAAAACATGAAGATCCTGAAAAGGTGTGAAAAATATGAAGAGATTCAAAAGGTGTCAAAAATATGAGGAGCATGAAACGGTCTGAAAAATAGGAGGAGCATGAAGCGGTGTTGAAAAACATGAAGAGCCTGAAAAGGTGTGAAAAGTATGAAGCACTTCAAAAGGTGTCAAAAATATGAGGAGTATGAAACGGCCAGAAAAATAGGAGGAGCATGAAGTGTTATTGAAAAACATGAAGAGCCTGAAAAGGTGTGAAAAATATGAAGAGCTTCCAAAATTGTCAAAATATGAGGAGAATGAAACGGTCTGAAAAATACGAGGATCATGAAGCGGTGTTGAAAGACATGAAGAGCCTGAAAAGGTATGAAAAATATGAAGAGCTTAAAAAGGTGTCAAAAATGACATGAGAATGAAACGGTCTGAAAAATAGGAGGAGCATGAAGTGGTGTTGAAAAACATGAAGAGCCTGAAAAGGTGTGAAATATATGAAGAGCTACAAAAGGTGTCAAAAATATGAGGAGCATGAAACGGTCTGAAAAATAGGAGGAGAATGAAACGGTGTTCAAAAACATGAAGAGAGTGAAAGGGTGTGAAAAATATGAAGAGCTTCAAAACGTGTGAAATACATGAGAAGCATGAAACGGTTTGAATATAAGGAGGAGCATGAAGCGGTGTTCAAAAAGATGTAGAGCATGAAAAGGTGTGAAAAATATGAAGAGCTTCAAAAGGTGTCAAAAATATGAGGAGCATGAAACGGACTGAAAAATAGGAGGAGCATGAAGTTGTATTGAAAAAGTCGAAGAGAATGAAAAGGTGTGAGAAATATGAAGAGCTTCAAAAGGTGTGAAATACATGAGGAGCATGAAACGGTCTGAAAAATAGGATGAGCAGAAAGAGGTGTTCAAAAACATGAAGAGCCTGAAAAGGTGGGAAATATATGAAGAGCTTGAAAAGGTGTCAAAAATATGAGGAGCATGAAACGGACTGAAAAATAGGAGGAGCATGAAGTTGTATTGAAAAAGTCGAAGAGCATGAAAAGGTGTGAGAAATATGAAGAGCTTTAAAAGGTGTGAAAAATATGAGGGCATGAAACGTTCTGAAAAATAGGAGGAGCATGAAAAGGTGTTCAAAAACATGAAGAGCCTGAAAAGGTGTGAAAAATATGGGGAGCTTGAAAAGGTGTCAAAATTATGAGGAGCATGAAACGGTCTGAAAAATAGGAGGAGCATGAAGTGGTGTTGAAAAACATGAAGAGCCTGAAAAGGTGTGAAATATATGAAGAGCTACAAAAGGTGTCAAAAATATGAGGAGCATAAAACGGTCTGAAAAATAGGAGGAGCATGAAGTGGTGTTGAAAAACATGGAGAGCCTGAAAAGGTGTGAAAAATATGAAGAGCTTCAAATTGTGTGAAATAATGAGGAGCATGAAACTGTCTGAAAAATAGAGGGGCATGAAAAGTTGTCAAAAATACGAGGAGAATGAAAAGGTGTGAAAAATACGAGGTGCATGAAAAGGTCTGAAAAATACAAGGAGCATGACAAGTTGTGAAAAATACGAGGAGCGTGACAACGTGTGAAAAATACGAGGAGCAGGGAAAGGCGTGAAAAATACGAGGAGCATGACAAGGTTTGAAATATATGAAGAGCATGAAAAGGTCTGAAAAGTACGAGGAGCATGACATGGTGTGAAAAATACGAGGAGCATGAAAAGGTGTGAAAAATACGAGAGCAGGAAAAGGTGAAAAATATGAGGAGAATGAAAAGGTGTGAAAAATACGAAGAGCATGAAAAGGTCTGAAGAATACGAGGAGCATGATAAAGTGTGTAAAATACGAGGCGCATGGAAAGGTGTGAAAAATACGACAGCAGGAAAAGGTGTGAAAAATACGAGGAGCATAGAAAGGTGTGAAAAATTCAAAGACAAGGAAAAGGTCTGAAAAATACGAGGAGCATGAAAAGGTGTCAAAAATACGAAGAGCGTGAAAAGGTGTGAAAAGTACGAGGAGCACGAAAAGGTGTGAAAAATTCGAAGAGTAAGAAAAGGTGTGAAAAATACGAGGATCAGGAAAAGGTGTGAAAAATACGAGGTGG
The DNA here is from genome assembly GCF_033118175.1 of Dama dama. Taxonomy (NCBI): domain Eukaryota; kingdom Metazoa; phylum Chordata; class Mammalia; order Artiodactyla; family Cervidae; genus Dama; species Dama dama. The sequence continues at coordinate 2,485,557 of NW_026870972.1, forward strand.
ATGAAAAGGTGAAAAATACCAGGTGCATGAAAAGGTCTGAAAAATACAAGGAGCATGACAAGGTGTGAAAAATACGAGGAGCGTGACAACGTGTGAAAAATACGAGGAGCAGGGAAAGGCGTGAAAAATACGAGGAGCATGACAAGGTTTGAAATATATGAAGAGAATGAAAAGGTCTGAAAAGTACGAGGAGCATGACATGGTGTGAAAAATACGAGGAGCATGAAAAGGTGTGAAAAATACGAGAGAAGGAAAAGGTGAAAAATATGAGGAGAATGAAAAGGTGTGAAAAATATGAAGAGCATGAAAAGGTCTGAAGAATACGAGGAAAATGATAAAGTGTGTAAAATACGAGGAGCATGGAACGGTGTGAAAAATATGAGGAGCAAGAAAAGGTGTGAAAAATCCGAGGAACAGGAAAAGTTCAGAAATATGCGAGGAGCATGAAAACGTGTGAAAAATCCGAGGAGCAGGAAAAGGTGTGAAAAATACGAGGAGCATGAAAGGTGTAAAAAATTCAAAGACCAGGAAAAGGTGTGAAAAATATGAAGAGCTTCAAAAGGTGTCAAAATAATGAGGAGCATGAAACGGTCTGAAAAATCGGAGGAGCATGAAACGGTGTTGAAAAACATGAAGAGCTTCAAAAGTTGTCAAAAATATGAGGAGCATGAAATGGTCTGAAAAATAGGAGGAGCATGAAGTGGTGTTCAAAAACATGAAGAGCCTGAAAATGTGTGAAAAATATGAGGAGCTTCAAAAAGTGTCAAAAATATGAGAAGCATGAATCGGTCTGAAAAATAAGAGGAGCATGAAGTGGAGTTCAAAAACATGAAGAGACTGAAAAGGTGTGAAAAATATGAAGAGCTTCAAAAGGTGTGAAATACATGAGGAGCATGAAACTGTCTGAAAAATAGGAGGAGCATGGAGCGGTGTTCAAAACACGAAGAGCCAGAAAAGGTGTGAAAAATATGAAGCACTTCAAAAGGTGTCAAAAATATGAGGAGCATGAAAACGCCGGAAAAATAGGAGGAGCATGAAGTGGTATTGAAAAACATGAAGAGCCTGAAAAAGTGTGAAAAATATGAAGAGCTTCAAAAGGTGTGAAAAATATGAAGAGTTTCATAAGGTGTCAAAAATGACATGAGAAGGAAACTGTCTGAAAAATAGGAGGAGCAAGAAGTGGTGTTGAAATACATGAAGAGCCTGAAAAGGTGTGAAAAATATGAAGAGGTTCAAAAGGTGTGAAATATATGAGGAGCATGAAACTGTCTGAAAAATAGGAGGAGCATGATGCGGTGTTCAAAAACATGAAGAGCCTGAAAAGGTGTGAAAAATATGAAGAGCTTCAAAAGGTGTAAAAATTGGAGGAGCATGAAATGTTCTGAAAATAGGAGGAGCATGAAGCGGTGTTCAAACACATGAAGAGCCTGAAGACGTGTGAAAAATATGAAGGGCTTCAAAAGGTGTCAAAAATATGAGGAGCATGAAACGGTCTGAAAAATAGAAGGAGCATGATGCGGTGTTGAAAATCATGAGGAGCATGAAAAGGTGTGAAAAATATGAAGAGCTTCAAAAGGTGTGAAAAATGAGAGGAGCATGAAAAGATCTGAAAAATAGGAGGAGGATGAAGTGGTGTTGAAAAACATGAAGAGCCTGAAAATGTGTGAAATATATAAAGAGCTTCAAAATGTGTCAAAAATATGAGGAGCATGAAACGTTCTGAAAAGTAGGAGGAGCATGAAGCGGTGTTGAAAAACATGAAGAGCCTGAAAAGGTGTGAAAAATATGAACAGCTTCAAAAGGTGTCAAAAATATGAGGAGCATGAAACGGTCTGAAAAATAGGAGGAGAATGAAATGGTGTTCATAAACATGAAGAGAGTGAAAGGGTGTGAAAAATATGAAGAGCTTCAAAACGTGTGAAATACATGAGAAGCATGAAACGGTTTGAATATAAGGAGGAGCATGAAGCGGTGTTCAAAAAGATGTAGAGCATGAAAAGGTGTGAAAAATATGAAGAGCTTCAAAAGGTGTCAAAAATATGAGGAGCATGAAACGGACTGAAAAATAGGAGGAGCATGAAGTTGTATTGAAAAAGTCGAAGAGAATGAAAAGGTGTGAGAAATATGAAGAGCTTCAAAAGGTGTGAAATACATGGGGAGCATGAAACGGTCTGAAAAATAGGAGGAGCAGAAAGAGGTGTTCAAAAACATGAAGAGCCTGAAAAGGTGGGAAATATATGAAGAGCTTGAAAAGGTGTCAAAAATATGAGGAGCATGAAACGGACTGAAAAATAGGAGGAGCATGAAGTTGTATTGAAAAAGTCGAAGAGCATGAAAAGGTGTGAGAAATATGAAGAGCTTTAAAAGGTGTGAAAAATATGAAGAGCATGAATCGTTCTGAAAAATAGGAGGAGCATGAAAAGGTGTTCAAAAACATGCAGAGCCTGAAAAGGTGTGAAAAATATGGGGAGCTTGAAAAGGTGTCAAAATTATGAGGAGCATAAAACGGTCTGAAAAATAGGAGGTGCATGGAGCAGTGTTCAAAAACACGAAGAGCCTTAAAAGGAGTGAAAAATACGAAGAGCTTCAAAAGGTGTCAAAAATATGAGGAGCATGAAACGGTCTGAAAAATAGGATGAACATGAAGCGGAGTTTAAAAACATGAAGATCCTGAAAAGGTGTGAAAAATATGAAGAGATTCAAAAGGTGTCAAAAATATGAGGAGCATGAAACGGTCTGAAAAATAGGAGGAGCATGAAGCGGTGTTGAAAAACATGAAGAACCTGAAAAGGTGTGAAAAGTATGACGCACTTCAAAAGGTGTCAAAAATATGAGGAGTATGAAAGGGCCAGAAAAATAGGAGGAGCATGAAGTGTTATTGAAAAACATGAAGAGCCTGAAAAGGTGTGAAAAATATGAAGAGCTTCCAAAATTGTCAAAATATGAGGAGAATGAAACGGTCTGAAAAATAAGCGGATCATGAAGCGGTGTTGAAAGACATGAAGAGCCTGAAAAGGTGTGAAATATATGAAGAGCTACAAAAGGTGTCAAAAATATGAGGAGCATAAAACGGTCTGAAAAATAGGAGGAGCATGAAGTGGTGTTGAAAAACATGAAGAGCCTGAAAAGGTGTGAAATATATGAAGAGCTACAAAAGGTGTCAAAAATATGAGGAGCATAAAACGGTCTGAAAAATAGGAGGAGCATGAAGTGGTGTTGAAAAACATGGAGAGCCTGAAAAGGTGTGAAAAATATGAAGAGCTTCAAATTGTGTGAAATAATGAGGAGCATGAAACTGTCTGAAAAATAGGAGGAGCATGAAGCGGTGTTCAAAAACATGAAGAGCCTGAAAAGGTGTGTAAAATATGAAGAGCTTCAAAAAGTGTCAAAAATATGAGGAGCATGAATCGTTCTGAAAAATAGGAGGAGCATGAAACGGTGTTCAAAAACATGAAGAGACTGAAAAGGTGTGAAAAATATGAAGAGCTTCAAAAGCTGTGAAATATATGAGGAACATGAAACGGTCCGAAAAGTAAGACGTGCATGAAGCAGTGTTCAAAAACATGAAGAGCCTGAAAAGGTGTAAAATATGAAGAGCTTCAAAGGTGTCAAAAATATGAGGACCATGAAACGGTCTGAAAAATAGAAGGAGCATGAAGAGGTGTGGAAAATCATGAGGAGCATGAAAAGGTGTGAAAAATATGAATAGCTTCAAAAGGTGTGAAAAATGAGAGGAGCATGAAAAGATCTGAAAAATAGGAGGAGGATGAAGTGGAGTTGAAAAACATGAAGAGCATGAAAAGGTGTGAAAAATATGAAGAGCTTCAAAAGGTGTCAAAAATATGAGGAGCATGAAAGGTTCTGAAAAATAGGAGGAACATGAAGTGGTGTTCAAAAACATGAAGAGCCTGAAAAGGAGTGAAAAATATGAAGAGCTTCAAAAGGTGTCAAAAATATGAGGAGCATGAAACGGTCTGAAAAATAGGAGGAGCACGAAGTGGTGTTGAAAAACATGAAGAGCCTGAAAAGGTGTGAAAAATATGAAGAGCTTCAAAACGTGTAAAAATTGGAGGAGCATGAAATGTTCTGAAAATAGGAGGAGCATGAGGCGGTGTTCAAAAACATGGAGAGCCTGAAGACGTGTGAAAAATATGAAGAGCTTCAAAAGGTGTCAAAGATATGAGGAGCATGAAACGGTCTGAAAAATAGAAGGAGCATGATGCGGTGTTGAAAATCATGAGGAGCATGAAAATGTGTGAAAAATATGAAGAGCTTCAAAAGGTGTGAAAAATGAGAGGAGCATGAAAAGATCTGAAAAATAGGAGGAGGATGAAGTGGTGTTGAAAAACATGAAGAGCCTGAAAATGTGTGAAATATATAAAGAGCTTCAAAATGTGTCAAAAATATGACGAGCATGAAACGTTCTGAAAAATAGGAGGAGCATGAAGCGGTGTTGAAAAACATGAAGAGCCTGAAAGGGTGTGAAAAATATGAACAGCTTCAAAAGGTGTCAAAAATATGAGGAGCATGAAACGGACTGAAAAATAGGAGGACCATGAAGTTGTATTGAAAAAGTCGAAGAGAATGAAAAGGTGTGAGAAATATGAAGAGCTTCAAAAGGTGTGAAATACATGAGGAGCATGAAACGGTCTGAAAAATAGGAGGAGCATGAAGAGGTGTTCAAAAACATGAAGAGCTTGAAAAGGTGGGAAATAGATGAAGAGCTTGAAAAGGTGTCAAAAATATTAGGAGCATGAAACGGACTGAAAAATAGGAGGAGCATGAAGTTGTATTGAAAAAGTCGAAGAGCATGAAAAGGTGTGAGAAATATGAAGAGCTTTAAAAGGTGTGAAAAATATGAAGAGCATGAAACGTTCTGAAAAATAGGAGGAGCATGAAAAGGTGTTCAAAAACATGAAGAGGCTGAAAAGGTGTGAAAAATATGGGGAGCTTGAAAAGGTGTCAAAATTATGAGGAGCATGAAACGGTCTGAAAAATAGGAGGTGCATGGAGCAGTGTTCAAAAACACGAAGAGCCTTAAAAGTTGTGAAAAATACGAAGAGCTTCAAAAGGTGTCAAAAATATGAGGAGCCTGAAACGGTCTGAAAAACAGGAGGAACATAAAACGGTCTGAAAAATAGGAGGAGCATGAATTGGTGTTGAAAAACATGAAGAGCCTTAAAAGGTGTGAAAAATATGAAGAGCTTCAAAAGGTGTGAAAAATATGAAGAGCTTCAAAAGGTGTGAAATACATGAGGAGCATGAAACGGTCTGAAAAATAGGAGGAGCATGAAACGGTGTTGAAAAACATGAACAGCTTGAAAAGCTGTGAAAAATATGAAAGGCTTCAAAAGGTGTGAAATACATGAGGAGCATGAAACGGTCTGAAAAATAGGAGGAGCATGAAACTGTGTTCAAAAACATGAAGAGCCTGTAAGGTGTGAAACATATGAGGAGCTTCAAACGGTGTGAAATACATGAGGAGCATGAAACGGTCTGAAAAATAGGAGGAGCTTGAAGCGGTGTTCAAAAACATGAAGAGCCTCAGAAGGTGTGAAAATTATGAAGAGCTTTAAAAGATGTCAGAAATATGAGGAGCATGAAACGATCTGAAAAACAGCAGGAGCATGAAGTGGTGTTGAAAAACATGAAGAGCCTGAAAAGCTGTGAAATATATGAAGAGCTTCAAAATGTGTCAAAAATATGAGGAGCATGAAACGGTCAGAAAAATAGGAGGAGCATGAAGCGGTGTTGAAAAACATGAAGAGCCTGAAAAGCTGTGAAAAATATGAAGAGCTTAAAAGGTGTCAAAAATATGAGGAGCAAGAAACGGTCTGAAAAATAGAAGGAGCATAAAGCGGTGTTGAAAAATTTGAAGAGCCTGAAAAGGTGTGAAAAATATGAAGAGCTTCAAAAGCTGTCAAATATATGAGGAGCATGAAACGGTGTGAAAAGTACGAGGAGCATGAAGCGATGTTGAAAAACATGAAAAGCCTGAAAAGGTGTGAAAATTATGAAAAGCTTCAAAAGGTTTCAAAAATATGAGGAGCATGAAACGGTCTGAAAAATAGGAGGAGCATGAAGCGGTGTTGAAAAACATGACGAGCGTTAAAAGGTATGAAAAATAGGAAGAGTTTCAAAAGGTGTCAATAATAAGAAATGCATGAAACAGTCTGAAGTATAGGAGGAGCAAGAAATGGTCTGAAAAATAGGAGGAGCATGAAGCGGTGTTCAAAAACATGATGAGCCTGGAAAGGTGTGAAAAATATGAAGAGCTTCAAAAGGTGTCAATAATATGAGGAGCATGAAACGGTCTGAAATATAGGAGGGTCATGAAGGAGTGTTGAAAAACATGAAGAGGCTGAAAATGTGTGAAAAATATGAAGAGATTCAAAAGGTGTGAAAAATATGAAGAGCTTCAAAAGGTGTCAAAAATGAGATGAGCATGAAACGATCTGAAAAATAGGAGGAGCATGAAGCGGTGTTGAAAAACATGAAGTGACTGAAAAGGTGTGAGAAATATGAAGAGCTTCAAATGTTGTCAAAAATACGAGGAGCATGAAACGGTCTTAAAAATAGGAGTAGCAGGAAGCGGTGTTCAAAAACATGATGAGCCTGGAAAGGTGTGAAAAATATGAAGAGCTTCAAAAGGTGTCAAAATATGAGGAACATGAAATGGTATGAAAATATGAGGAGCATGAAACGGTCTGAAAATAGGAGGAGCATGAAGCGGTGTTCAAAACCATTGAGAACCTGAAAAGGTGTGAAAATTATAAAGAGCTTCAAAAGGTGTCAAAAATATGAGGAGCATGAAACGGTCTGAAAAATAGGAGGAGCATGAAGCAGTGTTGAAAAACATGAAGAGCCTGAAAAGGTGTGAAAAACAGGAGTATCTTCAAAAGGTGTCAAAAATATGAGGAGCATGAAACGGTCTGAACATACGAGGACCATGAAGCGGTGTTCAAAAACGTGAAGAGCGTGAAGAGGTGTGAAAAATATGAAGAGCTTCAAAAAGTGTCAAAAGTATGAAGAGCATGAAACGTTCTGAAAAAGGAGTAGCATGAAACGGTGTTCAAAAACATGAAGAGCCTGAAAAGGTGTGAAAAATATGAAGAGCATCAAAAGGTGTCAAAATATGAGGAACATGAAATGGTATGAAAATATGAGGAGCATGAAACGGTCTGAAAATAGGAGGAGCATGAAGCGATGTTAAAAAACATGGAGAACCTGAAAAGGTGTGAAAATTATAAAGAGCTTCAAAAAGTGTCAAAAATATGAGGAGCATGAAACGGTCTGAACATACGAGGAGCATGAAGAGGTGTTCAAAAACATGAAGAGCGTGAAAAGGTGTGAAAAATATGAAGAGCTTCAAAACGTGTGAAAAATGAGATGAGCATGAAACGGTCTGAAAAATAGGAGGAGCATGAAGCGGTGTTCAAAAACATGAAGAGCCTGAAAAAGTGTGAAAAATATGAAGAGCTTCAAAAGGTGTCAAATATATGAGGAGCATGAAACGGTCTCAAAAATAGGAGGAGCTTGAAGCGGTGTTCAAAAACATGAAGAGCCTGAAAAGATTTGAAAAATATGAAGAGCTTCAATAGGTGTCAAAAATATGAGGAGAAAGAACCGGTCTGAAAAATAGAAGGAGCATGAAGCGGTGTTCAAAATATGATGAGCCTGAAAAGGTGTGAAAATATGAACAGCTTCAAAAGCTGTCAAATATATGAGGAGCATGAAACGGTCTGAAAAATAGGAGGAGCATGAAGCGGTGTTGAAAAACATGAAGAGCCTGAAAAGGTGTGAAAAATATGAAGAGTTTCAAAAGGTGTGAAAAATATGAAGAGCTTCCAGAGGTGTAAAAAATGAGATGAGCATGAAACGGTCTGCAAAATAGGAGGAGCATGAAACGGTCTTAAAAATATGAGGGACATGAAGCGGTGTTCAAAAACATGGAGAGCCTGAAAAGGTGTGAAAAATAGGTGGAGCATGAAACGTTCTCAAAAAAGGAGGAGCATGAAACGATCTTAAAAATAGGAGGAGAATGAAGCGGTGTTCAAAAACATGGAGAGCCGGAAAAGGTGTGAAAACCATGAAGAGCTTCAAAAGGTGTCAACAATATGAAGAGCATGAAACGGTCTGAAAAATATGAGGAGCATGAAGCGGTGTTCAAAAACATGGAGAGGATGAAAAGGTGTGAAAAATATGAAGAGCTTCAAACGGTGTCAAAAATAAGAGGAGCATGAAACGGTCTGAAAAATAGGAGGAGCATGAAGCAGTGTTGAAAAACATGAAGAGCCTGAAAAGGTGTGAAAAATATGAAGAGCTTCAAAAGTTGTGAAAAATATGAAGAGCTTCAAAAGGTGTAAAAAATGAGATGAGCATGAAACGGTCTGTAAAATAGGAGGAGCATGAAACGGTGTTCAAAACATGAAGAGCCTGAAAAGGTGTGAAAAATATGAAGAGCTTCAAAAGTTGTGAAAAATATGAAGAGCTTCAAAAGGTGTCAAAGAAAATGAGGAGCATGAAACAGTGTGAAAAATAGGAGGAGCATGAAGCGGTGTTCAAAAACATGAAGAGCCTGAAAAGGTGTGGAAAATATGAAGAGTTTCAAAAGCTGTTAAAAATATGAGGAGCATGAAACGATTTGAAAAACAGGAGGAGCATGATGTGGTGTTGAAAAACATGAAGAGCCTGAAAAGGTGTGAAAAATGTGAAGTGCTTCAAAAGGTGTCATAAATGAGATGAGCATGAAACGGTCTGAAAAATAGGAGGAATATGAAGCGGTGTTCAAAAACATGAAGAGCCTGAAAAGGTGTGAGAAATAGGAGGACCTTCAACAGGTGTCAAAAATATGAGGAGCATGAAACGGTCTGAAATATAGAAGGATCATGAAGCAGTGTTGAAAAACATGAAGAGGCTGAAAATGTGTGAAAAATATGAAGAGCTTCAAAAGGTGTGAAAAATATGAAGAGCTTCAAAAGGTGTCAAAAATGAGATGAGCATGAAACGGTCTGAAAAATAGGAGGAGCATGAAGTGGTGTTGAAAAACATGAAGAGCCTAAAAGGTGTGAAATACATGAAGAGCTTCAAAAGGTGTGAAAAATATGAGGAGCATGAAACGGTCTGAAAAATCGGAGGAGCATGAAGCGGTGTTCAAAAATATGAAGAACCTGAAAAGGTGTGAAAAATATGAAGACCTTTAAAAGGTGTCAAATATATGAGGAACATGAAACGGTCTCAAAAATAGGAGGAGCATGAAGCGGTATTCAACTACATGGAGATCCTGAAAAGGTACGAAAAATATGAAGAGCTTCAAAAAGTGTCAAAAGTATGAAGAGCATGAAACGTTCTGAAAAAGGAGTAGCATGAAACGGTGTTCAAAAACATGATGAGCCTGGAAAGGTGTGAAAAATATGAAGAGCTTCAAAAGGTGTCAATAATATGAGGAGCATGAAACGGTCTGAAATATAGGAGGATCATGAAGGAGTGTTGAAAAACATGAAGAGGCTGAAAATGTGTGAAAAATATGAAGAGATTCAAAAGGTGTGAAAAATATGAAGAGCTTCAAAAGGTGTCAAAAATGAGATGAGCATGAAACGATCTGAAAAATAGGAGGAGCATGAAGCGGTGTTGAAAAACATGAAGAGCCTGAAAAGGTGTGAAACATATTAAGAGCTTCAAAAGGTGTCAAAAAGATGAGGAGCATGAAACGGTCTGAAAAATCGGAGGAGCATGAAGCGGTGTTCAAAAACATGAAGAGCCTGAAAAGGTGTGAAAAATATGAAGAGCTTCAAAAGGTGTCAAAATATGAGGAACATGAAATGGTATGAAAATATGAGGAGCATGAAATGGTCTGAAAATAGGAGGAACATGAAGCGGTGTTCAAAAACATGGAGAACCTGAAAAGGTGTGAAAATTATAAAGAGCTTCAAAAGGTGTCAAAAATATGAGGAGCATGAAACGGTCTGAAAAATAGGAGGAGCATGAAGCAGTGTTGAAAAACATGAAGAGCCTGAAAAGGTGTGAAAAACAAGAGGATCTTCAAAAGGTGTCAAAAATATGAGGAGCATGAAATGGTCTGAACATACGAGGAGCATGAAGCGGTGTTCAAAAACGTGAAGAGCGTGAAAAGATGTGAAAAATATGAAGAGTTTCAAAAGCTGTTAAAAATATGAGGAGCATGAAACGTTCTCAAAAAGGAGTAGCATGAAACGGTGTTCAAAAACATGAAGAGCCTGAAAAGGTGTGAAAAATATGAAGAGCTTCAAAAGGTGTCAAAATATGAGGAACATGAAATGGTATGAAAATATGAGGAGCATGAAACGGTCTGAAAATAGGAGGAGCATGAAGCGGTGTTCAAAAACATGGAGAACCTGAAAAGGTGTGAAAATTATAAAGAGCTTCAAAAAGTGTCAAAAATATGAGGAGCATGAAACGGTCTGAAAAATAGGAGGAGCATGAAGCAGTGTTGAAAAACATGCAGAGCCTGAAAAGGTGTGAAAAACAGGAGGATCTTCAAAAGGTGTCAAAAATATGAGGAGCATGAAACGGTCTGAACATACGAGGAGCATGAAGCGGTGTTCAAAAACATGAAGAGCGTGAAAAGGTGTGAAAAATATGAAGAGCTTCAAAACGTGTGAAAAATGAGATGAGCATGAAACAGTCTGAAAAATAGGAGGAGCATGAAGCGATGTTCAAAAACATGAAGAGCCTGAAAAAGTATGAAAAATATGAAGAGCTTCAAAAGGTGTCAAAAATATGAGGAGCATGAAACGGTCTCAAAAATAGGAGGAGCTTGAAGCGGTGCTCAAAAACATGAAGAGCCTGAAAAGATTTGAAAAATATGAAGAGCTTCAATAGGTGTCAAAAATATGAGGAGAAAGAACCGGTCTGAAAAATAGAAGGAGCATGAAGCGGTGTTCAAAATATGATGAGCCTGAAAAGGTGTGAAAAATATGAACAGCTTCAAAAGCTGTCAAATATATGAGGAGCATGAAACGGTCTGAAAAATAGGAGGAGCATGAAGCGGTGTTGAAAAACATGAAGAGCCTGAAAAGGTGTGAAAAATATGAAGAGTTTCAAAAGGTGTGAAAAATATGAAGAGCTTCAAGAGGTGTAAAAAATGAGATGAGCATGAAACGGTCTGCAAAATAGGAGGAGCATGAAACGGTCTTAAAAATAGGAGGGACATGAAGCGGTGTTCAAAAACATGGAGAGCCTGAAAAGGTGTGAAAAATAGGTGGAGCATGAAACGTTCTCAAAAAAGGAGGAGCATGAAACGGTCTTAAAAATAGGAGGAGAATGAAGTCGTGTTCAAAAACATGGAGAGCCGGAAAAGGTGTGAAAAACATGAAGAGCTTCAAAAGGTGTCAACAATATGAAGAGCATGAAACGGTCTGAAAAATATGAGGAGCATGAAGCGGTGTTCAAAAACATGGAGAGGATGAAAAGGTGTGAAAAATATGAAGAGCTTCAAACGGTGTCAAAAATAAGAGGAGCATGAAACGGTCTGAAAAATAGGAGGAGCATGAAGCAGTGTTGAAAAACATGAAGAGCCTGAAAAGGTGTGAAAAATATGAAGAGCTTCAAAAGTTGTGAAAAATATGAAGAGCTTCAAAAGGTGTAAAAAATGAGATGAGCATGAAACGGTCTGTAAAATAGGAGGAGCATGAAACGGTGTTCAAAACATGAAGAGCCTGAAAAGGTGTGAAAAATATGAAGAGCTTCAAAAGTTGTGAAAAATATGCAGAGCTTCAAAAGGTGTCAAAGAAAATGAGGAGCATGAAACGGTCTGAAAAATAGGAGGAGCATGAAGCGGTGTTCAAAAACATGAAGAGCCTGAAAAGGTGTGGAAAATATGAAGAGTTTCAAAAGCTGTTAAAAATATGAGGAGCATGAAACGATTTGAAAAACAGGAGGAGCATGATGTGGTGTTGAAAAACATGAAGAGCCTGAAAAGGTGTGAAAAATGTGAAGTGCTTCAAAAGGTGTCATAAATGAGATGAGCATGAAACGGTCTGAAAAATAGGAGGAGCATGAAGCGGTGTTCAAAAACATGAAGAGCCTGAAAAGGTGTGAGAAATAGGAGGACCTTCAACAGGTGTCAAAAATATGAGGAGCATGAAACGGTCTGAAATATAGAAGGATCATGAAGCAGTGTTGAAAAACATGAACAGGCTGAAAATGTGTGAAAAATATGAAGAGCTTCAAAAGGTGTGAAAAATATGAAGAGCTTCAAAAGGTGTCAAAAATGAGATGAGCATGAAACGGTCTGAAAAATAGGAGGAGCATGAAGTGGTGTTGAAAAACATGAAGAGCCTAAAAGGTGTGAAATATATGAAGAACTTCAAAAGGTGTGAAAAATATGAGGAGCATGAAACGGTCTGAAAAATCGGAGGAGCATGAAGCGGTGTTCAAAAATATGAAGAAACTGAAAAGGTGTGAAAAATATGAAGACCTTTAAAAGGAGTCAAAAATATGAGGAGCATGAAACGGTCTCAAAAATAGGAGGAGCATGAAGCGGTATTCAACTACATGGAGATCCTGAAAAGGTACGAAAAATATGAAGAGCTTCAAAAAGTGTCAAAAGTATGAAGAGCATGAAACGTTCTGAAAAAGGAGTAGCATGAAACGGTGTTCAAAAACATGATGAGCCTGGAAAGGTGTGAAAAATATGAAGAGCTTCAAAAGGTGTCAATAATATGAGGAGCATGAAACGGTCTGAAATATAGGAGGATCATGAAGGAGTGTTGAAAAACATGAAGAGGCTGAAAATGTGTGAAAAATATGAAGAGATTCAAAAGGTGTGAAAAATATGAAGAGCTTCAAAAGGTGTCAAAAATGAGATGAGCATGAAACGATCTGAAAAATAGGAGGAGCATGAAGCGGTGCTGAAAAACATGAAGAGCCTGAAAACGTGTGAAAAATATTAAGAGCTTCAAAAGGTGTCAAAAAGATGAGGAGCATGAAACGGTCTGAAAAATCGGAGGAGCATGAAGCGGTGTTCAAAAACATGAAGAGCCTGAAAAGGTGTGAAAAATATGAAGAGCTTCAAAAGGTGTCAAAATATGAGAAACATGAGATGGTATGAAAATATGAGGAGCATGAAACGGTCTGAAAATAGGAGGAGCATGAAGCGGTGTTCAAAAACATGGAGAACCTGAAAAGGTGTGAAAATTATAAAGAGCTTCAAAAGGTGTCAAAAATATGAGGAGCATGAAACGGTCTGAAAAATAGGAGGAGCATGAAGCAGTGTTGAAAAACATGAAGAGCCAGAAAAGGTGTGAAAAACAGGAGGATCTTCAAAAGGTGTCAAAAATATGAGGAGCATGAAACGGTCTGAACATACGAGGAGCATGAAGCGGTGTTCAAAAACGTGAAGAGCGTGAAAAGGTGTGAAAAATATGAAGAGTTTCAAAAGCTGTTAAAAATATGAGGAGCATGAAACGTTCTGAAAAAGGAGTAGCATGAAACGGTGTTCAAAACATGAAGAGCCTGAAAAGGTGTGAAAAATATGAAGAGCTTCAAAAGGAGTCAAAATATGAGAAACATGAAATGGTATGAAAATATGAGGAGCATGAAACGGTCTGAAAATAGGAGGAGCATGAAGCGATGTTCAAAAACATGGAGAACCTAAAAGGTGTGAAAATTATAAAGAGCTACAAAAAGTGTCAAAAATATGAGGAGCATGAAACGGTCTGAAAAATAGGAGGAACATGAAGCAGTGTTGAAAAACATGCAGAGCCTGAAAAGGTGTGAAAAACAGGAGGATCTTCAAAAGGTGTCAAAAATATGAGGAGCATGAAACGGTCTGAACATACGAGGAGCATGAAGCGGTGTTCAAAAACATGAAGAGCGTGAAAAGGTGTGAAAAATATGAAGAGCTTCAAAAGGTGTCAAAATATGAGGAACATGAAATGGTATGAAAATATGAGGAGCATGAAACGGTCTGAAAATAGGAGGAGCATGAAGCAGTGTTAAAAAACATGCAGAGCCTGAAAAGGTGTGAAAAACAGGAGGATCTTCAAAGGTGTCAAAAATATGAGGAGCATGAAACAGTCTGAACATACGAGGAGCATGAAGCGGTGTTCAAAAACATGAAGAGCGTGAAAAGGTGTGAAAAATATGAAGAGCTTCAAAACGTGTGAAAAATGAGATGAGCATGAAACGGTCTGAAAAATAGGAGGAGCATGAAGCGGTGTTCAAAAACATGAAGAGCCTGAAAAAGTGTGAAAAATATGAAGAGCTTTAAAAGGTGTCAAAAACATGAGGAGCATGAAACGGTCTCAAAAATAGGAGGAGCTTGAAGCGGTGTTCAAAAACATGAAGAGCCTGAAAAGATTTGAAAAATATGAAGAGCTTCAATAGGTGTCAAAAATATGAGGAGAAAGAACCGGTCTGAAAAATAGAAGGAGCATGAAGCGGTGTTCAAAAAATGAAGAGCCTGAAAAGGTGTGAAAAATATGAACAGCTTCAAAAGCTGTCAAATATATGAGGAGCATGAAATGGTCTGAAAAATAGGAGGAGCATGAAGCAGTGTTGAAAAACATGAAGAGCCTGAAAAGGTGTGAAAAATATGAAGAGTTTCAAAAGGTGTGAAAAATATGAAGAGCTTCAAGAGGTGTAAAAAATGAGATGAGCATGAAACGGTCTGCAAAATAGGAGGAGCATGAAACGGTCTTAAAAATAGGAGGTACATGAAGCGGTGTTCAAAAACATGGAGAGCCTGCAAAGGTGTGAAAAATAGGAGGAGCATGAAACGTTCTCAAAAAAGGAGGAGCATGAAACGGTCTAAAAAATAGGAGGAGAATGAAGCGGTGTTCAAAAACATCGAGAGCCGGAAAAGGTGTGAAAAACATGAAGAGCTTCAAAAGGTGTCAATAATATGAAGAGCATGAAACGGTCTGAAAAATATGAGGAGCATGAAGCGGTGTTCAAAAACATGGAGAGGCTGAAAAGATGTGAAAAATATGAAGAGCTTCAAACGGTGTCAAAAATAAGAGGAGCATGAAACGGTCTGAAAAATAGGAGGAGCATGAAGCAGTGTTGAAAAACATGAAGAGCCTGAAAAGGTGTGAAAAATATGAAGAGCTTCAAAACTTGTGAAAAATATGAAGAGCTTCAAAAGGTGTAAAAAATGAGATGAGCATGAAACGGTCTGAAAAATAGGAGGAGCTTGAAGCGGTGTTCAAAAACATGAAGAGCCTCAGAAGGTGTGAAAATTATGAAGAGCTTTAAAAGATGTCAGAAATATTAGGAGCATGAAACGATCTGAAAAACAGCAGGAGCATGAAGTGGTGTTGAAAAACTTGAAGAGCCTGAAAAGCTGTGAAAAATATGAAGAGCTTAAAAAGTTGTCAAAAATATGAGGAGCAAGAAACGGTCTGAAAATTAGGAGGAGCATGAGGCGGTGTTCAAATACATGAAGAGCCTGAAAAGGTGTGAAAAATATGAAGAGCTTCAAAGGGTGTCAAAAATATGAGGAGCATGAAAGGGTCTGAAATATAGGAGGAGCATGAAGCGGTGTTCAAAAACATGAAGAGCAAGAAAAGATGTGAAAAATAGGAAGAGCTTCAAAAGGTGTCAAAAATATGAGGAGCATGAAACGGTCTGAAAATTAGGAGGAGCATGAGGCGGTGTTCAAATACATGAAGAGCCTGAAAAGGTGTGAAAAATATGAAGAGCTTCAAAGGGTGTGAAAAATATGAGGAGCTTGAAACGGTTCGAAAAATAGGAGGAGCATGAGGCGGTGTTCAAAAACATGAAGAGCCTGAAAAGGTGTGAAAAATATGAAGAGGTTCAAAAGGTGTCACAAACATGAGGAGAATGAAACGGTCTCATATAGGAGGAGCATGAAGCGGTGTTCAAAACCATGGAGAGCCTGAAACGGTGTGAAAAATATGAAGAGCTTCAAAGGTTGTCAAAAATATGAGAACCATGAAACGGTCTCAAAAATAGGAGGAGCGTGAAGTGGTGTTGAAAAACATGAAGAGCCTGAAAAGGTGTGAAAAATATGAAGAGCTTCAAAAGGTGTCAAAAATGAGATGAGCATGAAGGGTCTGAAAGATAGGAGGAGCATGAAGTGGTGCTGAAAAACATGAAGAGCCTTAAAAGGTGTGAAAAATATGAAGAGCTTCAAAAGGTGTGAAAAACATGAAGAGCTTCAAAACGTGTCAAAAATATGAGGAGGATGAAACGGACTGAAAAATAGGAGGAGCGTGAAGTGGTGTTGAAAAACACGAAGAGCCTGAAAAGGTGTGAAAAATATGAAGAGCTTCAAAAGGTGTCAAAAATACGGGCGGCATGAAACGGTCTGAAAAATAGGAAGATCATGAAGCGGTGTTGAAAAACATGAACAGCTTGAAAAGGTGAGAAAAATATGAAGGGCTTCAAAAAGTGTGAAATACATGAGGAGGATGAAACGGTCTGAAAAATAGGAGGAGCATGCAACGGTGTTCAAAAACATGAAGAGCCTGTAAATGTGTGAAAAATATGAGGAGCTTCAAAAGGTGTGAAATACATGAGGAGCATGAAACGGTCTGAAAAATAGGAGGAGCTTGAAGCGGTGTTCAAAAACATGAAGATCCTAAAAAGGTGTGAAAAATATGAAGAGGTTTAAAAGATGTCAAAAATATGAGGAGCATGAAACGATCTAAAAAACAGGAGGAGCATGAAGTTGTGTTGAAAAACATGAAGAGTCTGAAAAGCTGTGATATATATGAAGAGTTTCAAAAGGTTTCAAAAATATGAGGAGCATGAAACGTTCAGAAAAATAGAAGGAGCATGAAGCGGTGTTGAAAAATATGAAGAGCCTGAAAAAGTGTGAAAAATATGAAGAGCTTAAATAGGCGTCAAAAATATGAGGAGCAAGAAACGGTCTGAAAAATAGAAGGAGCATAAAGCGGTGTTGAAAAATTTGAAGAGCCTGAAACGGTGTGAAATATATGAAGAGCTTCAAAAGCTGTCAAATATATGAGGAGCATGAAACGGTCTGAAAAATAGGAGGAGCATGAAGCGATGTTGAAAAACATGAAGAGCCTGAAAAGGTGTGAACATTATGAAGAGCTTCAAAAGGTTTCAAAAATATGAGGAGCATGAAACAGTCTGAAATATAGGAGGAGCAAGAAACGGTCTGAAAAATAGGAGGAGCATGAAGCGGTATTCAACTACATGGAGATCCTGAAAAGGTACGAAAAATATGAAGAGCTTCAAAAGGTGTGAAAAATATGAAGAGCTTCAAAAGGTGTCAAAAATGAGATGAGCATGAAACGGTCTGAAAAATAGGAGGAGCATGAAGTGGTGTTGAAAAACATGAAGAGCCTAAAAGGTGTGAAATATATGAAGAGCTTCAAAAGGTGTGAAAAATATGAGGAGCATGAAACGGTCTGAAAAATTGGAGGAGCATGAAGCGGTGTTCAAAAATATGAAGAACCTGAAAAGGTGTGAAAATATGAAGACCTTTAAAAGGTGTCAAAAATATGAGGAGCATGAATCGGTCTCAAAAATAGGAGGAGCATGAAGCGGTATTCAACTACATGGAGATCCTGAAAAGGTACGAAAAATATGAAGAGCTTCAAAAAGTGTCAAAAGTATGAAGAGCATGAAACGTTCTGAAAAAGGAGTAGCATGAAACGGTGTTCCAAAACATGATGAGCATGGAAAGGTGTGAAAAATATGAAGAGCTTCAAAAGGTGTCAATAATATGAGGAGCATGAAACGGTCTGAAATATAGGAGGATCATGAAGGAGTGTTGAAAAACATGAAGAGGCTGAAAATGTGTGAAAAATATGAAGAGATTCAAAAGGTGTGAAAAATATGAAGAGCTTCAAAAGGTGTCAAAAATGAGATGAGCATGAAACGATCTGAAAAATAGGAGGAGCATGAAGCGGTGTTGAAAAACATGAAGAGCCTGAAAAGGTGTGAAAAATATTAAGAGTTTCAAAAGGTGTCAAAAAGATGAGGAGCATGAAACGATCTGAAAAATCGGAGGAGCATGAAGCGGTGTTCAAAAACATGAAGAGCCTGAAAAGGTGTGAAAAATATGAAGAGCTTCAAAAGGTGTCAAAATATGTGGAACATGAAATGGTATGAAAATATGAGGAGCATGAAACGGTCTGAAAATAGGAGGAGCATGAAGCGGTGTTCAAAAACATGGAGAACCTGAAAAGGTGTGAAAATTATAGAGAGCTTCAAAAGGTGTCAAAAATATGAGGAGCATGAAACGGTCTGAAAAATAGGAGGAGCATGAAGCAGTGTTGAAAAACATGAAGAGCCTGAAAAGGTGTGAAAAACAGGAGGATCTTCAAAAGGTGGCAAAAATATGAGGAGCATGAAATGGTCTGAACATACGAGGAGCATGAAGCGGTGTTCAAAAACATGAAGAGCGTGAAAAGGTGTCAAAAATATGAAGAGCTTCAAAAAGTGTCAAAAGTATGAAGAGCATGAAACGTTCTGAAAAAGGAGTAGCATGAAACCATGTTCAAAAACATGAAGAGCCTGAAAAGGTGTGAAAAATATGAAGAGCTTCAAAAGGTGTCAAAATATGAGGAACATGAAATGGTATGAAAATTTGAGGAGCATGAAACGGTCTTAAAAATAGGAGGGACATGAAGCGGTGTTCAAAAACATGGAGAGCCTGAAAAGGTGTGAAAAATAGGACGAGCATGAAACGTTCTCAAAAAAGGAGGAGCATGAAACCGTCTTAAAAATAGGAGGAGAATGAAGCGGTGTTCAAAAACATGGAGAGCCGGAAAAGGTGTGAAAAACATGAAGAGCTTCAAAAGGTGTCAACAACATGAAGAGCATGAAACGGTCTGAAAAATATGAGGAGCATGAAGCGGTGTTCAAAAACATGGAGAGGCTGAAAAGGTGTGAAAAATATGAAGAGCTTCAAACGGTGTCAAAAATAAGAGGAGCATGAAACGGTCTGAAAAATAGGAGGAGCATGAAGCAGTGTTGAAAAACATGAAGAGCCGGAAAAGGTGTGAAAAATATGAAGAGCTTCAAAAGTTGTGAAAAATATGAAGAGCTTCAAAAGGTGTAAAAAATGAGATGAGCATGAAACGGTCTGTAAAATAGGAGGAGCATGAAGCGGTGTTCAAAACATGAAGAGCCTGAAAAGGTGTAAAAAATATGAAGAGCTTCAAACGGTCTGAAAAATATGAGGGGCATGAAAGGGTCTCAAAATTAGGAGGAGCATGAAGCGGTATTCAAATATATGGAGATCCTGAAAACGTACTAAAAATATGAAGAGCTTCAAAAGGTGTCAAAAATATGAAGAGCATGAAACTTTCTGAAAAAAGAGTAGCATGAAGCGGTGTTCAAAAACATGGAGAACCTGAAAAGGTGTGAAAACTATAAAGAGCTTCAAAAGGTGTCAAAAATATGAGGAGCATGAAACGGTCTGAAAAATAGGAGGAGCATGAAACGATGTTAAAAACATGCAGAGCCTGAAAATGTGTGAAAAATTTGAAGAGCTTCAAAAGGTGTCAAAAATATGGGGAGCATGAAACGGTCTGAAAAATAGGAGGAGCATGAAGCGGTGTTGAAAAACATGAAGAGTCTGAAAACCTGTGAATAATATGAAGAGCTTCAAAAGCTGTCAAATATACGAGGAGCATGAAACGGTCTGAAAAATAGGAGGAGCATGAAGAGGTATTGAAAAACATGAAGAGACTGAAAAGGTGTGAAAAATATGAAGAGCTTCAAAAGGTGTCATAAATATGAGCAGCATGAAACGGTCTAAAATATAGGAGGAGCATGAAACGGTGTTCAAAAACATGAAGAGTCTGAATAGGTGTGAAAAATATGAAGAGCTTCAAAAGGTGTGAAAAATGAAAGGAGCATGAAAAGGTCTGAATAAAAGGAGGAGCATGAAGTTGTGTTGAAAAACTTGAAGAGCCTGAAAAGGTGTGAAAAATATGAAGAGCTTCAAAAGGTGTCAAAAATATGTGAAGCATGAAATGGTCTGAAAAATAGAAGGAGCATGAAGCGGTGTTGAAAAACATGAAGAGCCTTGAATGGTGTGAAAAATATGAAGAGCTTCAAAAGCTGTCAGATATATGAGGAGCATGAAACGATCTGAAAAAGAGGAGGAGCATGAAACGGTGTTGAAGCACATGAAGAGCCGGAAAAGGTGTGAAAAATATGAAGAGCTTCAAAAGGTGTGAAAAATATGAAGAGCTTCAAAAGTTGTAAAAAATGAGATGAGCATGAAACGGTCTGTAAATTAGGAGGAGCATGAAGCGGTGTTCAAAACATGAAGAGCCGGAAAAGGTGTGAAAAATATGAAGAGCTTCAAAAGGTGTGAAAACTATGAGGAGCATGAAACGGTGAAAAATAGGAGGAGCATAAAGCGATGTTCAAAAACATGAAGAGCCTGAAAAGGTGTGAAAAATATGAAGAGCTTTAAAAGGTGTCAAAAATATGAGGAGCATGAAACAGTCTCAAAAATAGGAGGAGCATGAAGCGGTATTCAAATACATGGAGACCCTGAAAAGGTACGAAAAATATGAAGAGCTTCAAAAGGTGTGAAAAATATGAAGAGCATGAAACGTTCTGAAAAAGGAGTAGCATTAAACGGTGTTCAAAATCAGGAAGAGCCTGGAAAGGTGTGAAAAATATGAAGAGCATCAAAACGTGTCAAAAATATGAGGAGCATGAAACGGTCTGAAAAATAGGAGGAGCATGAAGCAGTGTTAAAAACATGAAGAGCCTGAAAACCTGTGAAAAATATTAAGAGCTTAAAAAGGTGTGAAAAATATGAAGAGTTTCAAAAGGTGTAATAGTGACATGAGCATGAAACGGTCTGAAAAATAGGAGGAGCATGAAGAGGTTTTGAAAAACATGAAGAGCCTGAAAAGGTGTGAAAAATATGAAGAGCTTCAAAAGGTGTCAAAAATATGAGGAGCATGAAACGGTCTGAAAAATAGGAGGAGCATGAAGAGGTGTTGAAAAACATGAAGAGCCTGAAAAGGTGTGAAAAATATGAAGAGCTTCAAAAGGTGTGAAAAATATGAAGAGCTTCAAAAGGTGTCAAAAATATGAAGAGCTTCAAAAGGTGTCAAAAATACGAGGAGCATGATACGGTCTGAAATATAGGAGAAGCATGAAACGGTGTTGAAAAACATGAAGAGTCGAAAAGGTGGAAAAATAGGAAGAGCTTCAAAAGGTGTCAAAAATATGAGGAGAATGAAAGGGTCTGAAAAATACGAGGAGAATGATACGGTCGGAAATATAGGAGAAACATGAAACGGTGTTGAAAAACATGAAGAGTCTGAAAACGTGTGAAAAGTAGGAAGAGCTTCAAAAGGTGTCAAAAATGAAAGGAGCATGAAATGGTCTGAAAAATAGGAGGAGCATGAAGTGATGTTTATAAACATGAAGAACCTGAAAAGTTGTGAAATATATGAAGAGCTTCAAAAGGTGTCAAAAATACGAGGAGCATGATACGGTCTGAAATATAGGAGAAGCATGAAACGGTGTTGAAAAACATGAAGAGTCGAAAAGGTGGAAAATAGGAAGAGCTTCAAAAGGTGTCAAAAATATGAGGAGCATGAAAGGGTCTGAAAAATATGAGGAGCATGATACGGTCTGAAATATAGGAGAAGCATGAAACGGTGTTGAAAAACATGAAGAGTTGAAAAGGTGTGAAAAATTGGAAGAGATTCAAAAGGTGTCAAAATATGAAAAGCATGAAACGGTCTGAAAAACAGGAGGACAATGAACGGTGTTGAAAAACATGAATAGCATGAAAAGGTGTGAAAAATATGTAGAGCTTCAAAAGGTGTCAAAATTATGAGGAGCATGAAAAGGTCTGAAAAATATGAGGAGCACGAAACTGTCTGAAAAATAGGAGGAGAATGAAACGGCATTGAAAAACATGAAGAGCTTCAAAAGGTTTCGAAAATATGAGGAGTATGAAACGGTCTGAAAAAAAAGAGGATCATGAAACGGTGTTGAAAAACTTGGAAAGCCTTAAAAGGTGTGAAAAATATGAAGAGCATCAAAATGTGTCAAAAACATGAAGAGCATCAAAAGGTTTCAAAAATGAGATGAGCATGAAACGGTCTGAAAAATATGAGGAGCATGAAGTGGTGTTGAAAAACATGAAGAGCCTGAAACAGTGTGAAAAATATGAAGAGCTTCAAAAGGAGTGAAAAATATGAAGAGCTTCAAAAGGTGTCAAAAATGACATGAAAATGAAACGGTCTGAATAATAGGAGGAGCATGAAGTGCTGTTGAAAAACATGAAGAGCCTGAAAACGTGTGAAAAATATGAAGAGCTTCAAAAGGTGTGAAAAATGAAAGAAGCATGAAAAGGTCTGAAAAATAGGAGGAGCATGAAGAGGTGTTGAAAAACATGATGAACCTGAAAAGTTGTGAAAAATATGAAGAGCTTCAAAAGGTGTCAAAAATATGTGAAGCATGAAATGGTCTGAAAAATAGGAGGAGCATGAAGTGGTGTTAAAAAACATGAAGAGCCTCAAAAGGTGTGAAAAATATGAAGAGCTTCAAAAGGTGTGAAAAATGAAAGGAGTATGAAAAGGTCTGAATAAAAAGAGGAGCATGAAGTGGTGTTGAAAAACTTGAAGAGGCTGAAAAGGTGTGAAAAATAAGAAGAGCTTCAAAAGGTGTCAAAAATATGTGAAGCATGAAATGGTCTGAAAAATAGGAGGAGCATGATACGGTCTGAAATAAAGAGAAGCATGAAACGGTGTTGAAAAACATGAAGGGCCTGAAAAGGTGTGAAAAATATGAAGAGCTTCAAAAGGTGTCAAAAATATGTGAAGCATGAAATGGTCTCAAAAATATGAGGAGCATGAAACAGTCTGAAAATTAGGAGGAGCATGAAGCGGTGTTGAAAAACATGAAGGGCCTGAAAAGGTTTGAAAAATATGAAGAGCTTCAAAAAGTTTCAAAAATATGAGGAGCATGAAAAGGTCTGAAAAATATGAGGAGCACGAAACTGTCTGAAAAATAGGAGGAGAATGAAACGGCATTGAAAAACATGAAGAGCTTCAAAAGGTTTCGAAAATATGAGGAGCATGAAACGGTCTGAAAAAAAAGAGGATCATGAAATGGTGTTGAAAAACTTGGAAAGCCTTAAAAGGTGTGAAAAATATGAAGAGCATCAAAATGTGTCAAAAACATGAGGAGCATGAGACAGTCTGAAAAATATGAGGAGCATGAAACTGTCTGAAAAAGAGGAGGAGCATTAAATGGTGTTGTAAAACATGAAGAGCTTCAAAAAGCATCAGAAATATGAGGAGCATGAAACGGTCTGAAAAATCTGAGGAGTATGAAACGGTCTGAAAATTAGGAGGAGCACGAAACGCTGTTGAAAAATATGAAGAGCCTGAAATGGTGTGAAAAATATGAAGATCTTAAAAAGGTGTGAAAAATATGAGGAGCATGAAAGGGTTTGAAAAATACGAGGAGCATGATACAGTCTGAAATATAGGAGAAGCATGAAACGGTGTTGAAAAACATGAAGAGTCGAAAAGGTGTGAAAAATAGGAAGAGCTTCAAAAGGTGTCAAAAATATGAAAAGCATGAAACGGTCTGAAAAACAGGAGGAGAATGAACGGTGTTGAAAAACATAAAGAGCATGAAAAGGTGTGAAAAATATGTAGAGCTTCAAAAGGTGTCAAAATTATGAGGAGCATGCAACGGTCTGAAAAATAGGAGGAGCATGAAGCGGTGTTCAAAAACATGAAGAGCCTGAAAAGGTGTGAAAAATATGAAGAGCTTCAAAAGGTGTCAAAATATGTGGAACATGAAATGGTATGAAAATATGAGGAGCATGAAACGGTCTGAAAATAGGAGGAGCATGAAGCGGTGTTCAAAAACATGGAGAACCTGAAAAGGTGTGAAAATTATAAAGAGCTTCAAAAGGTGTCAAAAATATGAGGAGCATGAAACGGTCTGAAAAATAGGAGGAGCATGAAGCAGTGTTGAAAAACATGAAGAGCCTGAAAAGGTGTGAAAAACAGGAGGATCTTCAAAAGGTGGCAAAAATATGAGGAGCATGAAATGGTCTGAACATACGAGGAGCATGAAGCGGTGTTCAAAAACATGAAGAGCGTGAAAAGGTGTGAAAAATATGAAGAGCTTCAAAAAGTGTCAAAAGTATGAAGAGCATGAAACGTTCTGAAAAAGGAGTAGCATGAAACCATGTTCAAAAACATGAAGAGCCTGAAAAGGTGTGAAAAATATGAAGAGCTTCAAAAGGTGTCAAAATATGAGGAACATGAAATGGTATGAAAATTTGAGGAGCATGAAACGGTCTTAAAAATAGGAGGGACATGAAGCGGTGTTCAAAAACATGGAGAGCCTGAAAAGGTGTGAAAAATAGGACGAGCATGAAACGTTCTCAAAAAAGGAGGAGCATGAAACCGTCTTAAAAATAGGAGGAGAATGAAGCGGTGTTCAAAAACATGGAGAGCCGGAAAAGGTGTGAAAAACATGAAGAGCTTCAAAAGGTGTCAACAACATGAAGAGCATGAAACGGTCTGAAAAATATGAGGAGCATGAAGCGGTGTTCAAAAACATGGAGAGGCTGAAAAGGTGTGAAAAATATGAAGAGCTTCAAACGGTGTCAAAAATAAGAGGAGCATGAAACGGTCTGAAAAATAGGAGGAGCATGAAGCAGTGTTGAAAAACATGAAGAGCCTGAAAAGGTGTGAAAAATATGAAGAGCTTCAAAAGGTGTCAAAAATATGAGGAGCATGAAACAGTCTGAAAATTAGGAGGAGCATGAAGCGGTGTTGAAAAACATGAAGGGCCTGAAAAGGTTTGAAAAATATGAAGAGCTTCAAAAAGTTTCAAAAATATGAGGAGCATGAAAAGGTCTGAAAAATATGAGGAGCACGAAACTGTCTGAAAAATAGGAGGAGAATGAAACGGCATTGAAAAACATGAAGAGCTTCAAAAGGTTTCGAAAATATGAGGAGCATGAAACGGTCTGAAAAAAAAGAGGATCATGAAATGGTGTTGAAAAACTTGGAAAGCCTTAAAAGGTGTGAAAAATATGAAGAGCATCAAAATGTGTCAAAAACATGAGGAGCATGAGACAGTCTGAAAAATATGAGGAGCATGAAACTGTCTGAAAAAGAGGAGGAGCATTAAATGGTGTTGTAAAACATGAAGAGCTTCAAAAAGCGTCAGAAATATGAGGAGCATGAAACGGTCTGAAAAATCTGAGGAGTATGAAACGGTCTGAAAATTAGGAGGAGCACGAAACGCTGTTGAAAAATATGAAGAGCCTGAAATGGTGTGAAAAATATGAAGAGCTTCAAAAGGTGTCAAAATATGAGGAACATGAAATGGTATGAAAATTTGAGGAGCATGAAACGGTCTTAAAAATAGGAGGGACGTGAAGCGGTGTTCAAAAACATGGAGAGCCGGAAAAGGTGTGAAAAACATGAAGAGCTTCAAAAGGTGTCAACAACATGAAGAGCATGAAACGGTCTGAAAAATATGAGGAGCATGAAGCGGTGTTCAAAAACATGGAGAGGCTGAAAAGGTGTGAAAAATATGAAGAGCTTCAAACGGTGTCAAAAATAAGAGGAGCATGAAACGGTCTGAAAAATAGGAGGAGCATGAAGCAGTGTTGAAAAACATGAAGAGCCTGAAAAGGTGTGAAAAATATGAAGAGCTTCAAAAGTTGTGAAAAATATGAAGAGCTTCAAAAGGTGTCAAAAATGAGATGAGCATGAAACGGTCTGTAAAATAGGAGGAGCATGAAGCGGTGTTCAAAACATGAAGAGCCTGAAAAGGTGTAAAAAATATGAAGAGCTTCAAAAGGTCTGAAAAATATGAGGGGCATGAAAGGGTCTCAAAATTAGGAGGAGCATGAAGCGGTATTCAAATATATGGAGATCCTGAAAACGTACTAAAAATATGAAGAGCTTCAAAAGGTGTCAAAAATATGAAGAGCATGAAACTTTCTGAAAAAAGAGTAGCATGAAGCGGTGTTCAAAAACATGGAGAACCTGAAAAGGTGTGAAAACTATAAAGAGCTTCAAAAGGTGTCAAAAATATGAGGAGCATGAAACGGTCTGAAAAATAGGAGGAGCATGAAACGATGTTAAAAACATGCAGAGCCTGAAAATGTGTGAAAAATTTGAAGAGCTTCAAAAGGTGTCAAAAATATGGGGAGCATGAAACGGTCTGAAAAATAGGAGGAGCATGAAGCGGTGTTGAAAAACATGAAGAGTCTGAAAACCTGTGAATAATATGAAGAGCTTCAAAAGCTGTCAAATATACGAGGAGCATGAAACGGTCTGAAAAATAGGAGGAGCATGAAGAGGTATTGAAAAACATGAAGAGACTGAAAAGGTGTGAAAAATATGAAGAGCTTCAAAAGGTGTCATAAATATGAGCAGCATGAAACGGTCTAAAATATAGGAGGAGCATGAAACGGTGTTCAAAAACATGAAGAGTCTGAATAGGTGTGAAAAATATGAAGAGCTTCAAAAGGTGTGAAAAATGAAAGGAGCATGAAAAGGTCTGAATAAAAGGAGGAGCATGAAGTTGTGTTGAAAAACTTGAAGAGCCTGAAAAGGTGTGAAAAATATGAAGAGCTTCAAAAGGTGTCAAAAATATGTGAAGCATGAAATGGTCTGAAAAATAGAAGGAGCATGAAGCGGTGTTGAAAAACATGAAGAGCCTGGAATGGTGTGAAAAATATGAAGAGCTTCAAAAGCTGTCAAATATATGAGGAGCATGAAACGATCTGAAAAAGAGGAGGAGCATGAAACGGTGTTGAAGCACATGAAGAGCCGGAAAAGGTGTGAAAAATATGAAGAGCTTCAAAAGGTGTGAAAAATATGAAGAGCTTCAAAAGTTGTAAAAAATGAGATGAGCATGAAACGGTCTGTAAATTAGGAGGAGCATGAAGCGGTGTTCAAAACATGAAGAGCCGGAAAAGGTGTGAAAAATATGAAGAGCTTCAAAAGGTGTGAAAACTATGAGGAGCATGAAACGGTGAAAAATAGGAGGTGCATAAAGCGATGTTCAAAAACATGAAGAGCCTGAAAAGGTGTGAAAAATATGAAGAGCTTTAAAAGGTGTCAAAAATATGAGGAGCATGAAACAGTCTCAAAAATAGGAGGAGCATGAAGCGGTATTCAAATACATGGAGACCCTGAAAAGGTACGAAAAATATGAAGAGCTTCAAAAGGTGTGAAAAATATGAAGAGCATGAAACGTTCTGAAAAAGGAGTAGCATTAAACGGTGTTCAAAATCAGGAAGAGCCTGGAAAGGTGTGAAAAATATGAAGAGCATCAAAACGTGTCAAAAATATGAGGAGCATGAAACGGTCTGAAAAATAGGAGGAGCATGAAGCAGTGTTAAAAACATGAAGAGCCTGAAAACCTGTGAAAAATATTAAGAGCTTAAAAAGGTGTGAAAAATATGAAGAGTTTCAAAAGGTGTAATAGTGACATGAGCATGAAACGGTCTGAAAAATAGGAGGAGCATGAAGAGGTTTTGAAAAACATGAAGAGCCTGAAAAGGTGTGAAAAATATGAAGAGCTTCAAAAGGTGTCAAAAATATGAGGAGCATGAAACGGTCTGAAAAATAGGAGGAGCATGAAGAGGTGTTGAAAAACATGAAGAGCCTGAAAAGGTGTGAAAAATATGAAGAGCTTCAAAAGGTGTGAAAAATATGAAGAGCTTCAAAAGGTGTCAAAAATATGAAGAGCTTCAAAAGGTGTCAAAAATACGAGGAGCATGATACGGTCTGAAATATAGGAGAAGCATGAAACGGTGTTGAAAAACATGAAGAGTCGAAAAGGTGGAAAAATAGGAAGAGCTTCAAAAGGTGTCAAAAATATGAGGAGAATGAAAGGGTCTGAAAAATACGAGGAGAATGATACGGTCGGAAATATAGGAGAAACATGAAACGGTGTTGAAAAACATGAAGAGTCTGAAAACGTGTGAAAAGTAGGAAGAGCTTCAAAAGGTGTCAAAAATGAAAGGAGCATGAAATGGTCTGAAAAATAGGAGGAGCATGAAGTGATGTTTATAAACATGAAGAACCTGAAAAGTTGTGAAATATATGAAGAGCTTCAAAAGGTGTCAAAAATACGAGGAGCATGATACGGTCTGAAATATAGGAGAAGCATGAAACGGTGTTGAAAAACATGAAGAGTCGAAAAGGTGGAAAATAGGAAGAGCTTCAAAAGGTGTCAAAAATATGAGGAGCATGAAAGGGTCTGAAAAATATGAGGAGCATGATACGGTCTGAAATATAGGAGAAGCATGAAACGGTGTTGAAAAACATGAAGAGTTGAAAAGGTGTGAAAAATTGGAAGAGATTCAAAAGGTGTCAAAATATGAAAAGCATGAAACGGTCTGAAAAACAGGAGGACAATGAACGGTGTTGAAAAACATGAATAGCATGAAAAGGTGTGAAAAATATGTAGAGCTTCAAAAGGTGTCAAAATTATGAGGAGCATGAAAAGGTCTGAAAAATATGAGGAGCACGAAACTGTCTGAAAAATAGGAGGAGAATGAAACGGCATTGAAAAACATGAAGAGCTTCAAAAGGTTTCGAAAATATGAGGAGTATGAAACGGTCTGAAAAAAAAGAGGATCATGAAACGGTGTTGAAAAACTTGGAAAGCCTTAAAAGGTGTGAAAAATATGAAGAGCATCAAAATGTGTCAAAAACATGAAGAGCATCAAAAGGTTTCAAAAATGAGATGAGCATGAAACGGTCTGAAAAATATGAGGAGCATGAAGTGGTGTTGAAAAACATGAAGAGCCTGAAAAAGTGTGAAAAATATGAAGAGCTTCAAAAGGAGTGAAAAATATGAAGAGCTTCAAAAGGTGTCAAAAATGACATGAAAATGAAACGGTCTGAATAATAGGAGGAGCATGAAGTGCTGTTGAAAAACATGAAGAGCCTGAAAACGTGTGAAAAATATGAAGAGCTTCAAAAGGTGTGAAAAATGAAAGAAGCATGAAAAGGTCTGAAAAATAGGAGGAGCATGAAGAGGTGTTGAAAAACATGATGAACCTGAAAAGTTGTGAAAAATATGAAGAGCTTCAAAAGGTGTCAAAAATATGTGAAGCATGAAATGGTCTGAAAAATAGGAGGAGCATGAAGTGGTGTTAAAAAACATGAAGAGCCTCAAAAGGTGTGAAAAATATGAAGAGCTTCAAAAGGTGTGAAAAATGAAAGGAGTATGAAAAGGTCTGAATAAAAAGAGGAGCATGAAGTGGTGTTGAAAAACTTGAAGAGGCTGAAAAGGTGTGAAAAATAAGAAGAGCTTCAAAAGGTGTCAAAAATATGTGAAGCATGAAATGGTCTGAAAAATAGGAGGAGCATGATACGGTCTGAAATAAAGAGAAGCATGAAACGGTGTTGAAAAACATGAAGGGCCTGAAAAGGTGTGAAAAATATGAAGAGCTTCAAAAGGTGTCAAAAATATGTGAAGCATGAAATGGTCTCAAAAATATGAGGAGCATGAAACAGTCTGAAAATTAGGAGGAGCATGAAGCGGTGTTGAAAAACATGAAGGGCCTGAAAAGGTTTGAAAAATATGAAGAGCTTCAAAAAGTTTCAAAAATATGAGGAGCATGAAAAGGTCTGAAAAATATGAGGAGCACGAAACTGTCTGAAAAATAGGAGGAGAATGAAACGGCATTGAAAAACATGAAGAGCTTCAAAAGGTTTCGAAAATATGAGGAGCATGAAACGGTCTGAAAAAAAAGAGGATCATGAAATGGTGTTGAAAAACTTGGAAAGCCTTAAAAGGTGTGAAAAATATGAAGAGCATCAAAATGTGTCAAAAACATGAGGAGCATGAGACAGTCTGAAAAATATGAGGAGCATGAAACTGTCTGAAAAAGAGGAGGAGCATTAAATGGTGTTGTAAAACATGAAGAGCTTCAAAAAGCGTCAGAAATATGAGGAGCATGAAACGGTCTGAAAAATCTGAGGAGTATGAAACGGTCTGAAAATTAGGAGGAGCACGAAACGCTGTTGAAAAATATGAAGAGCCTGAAATGGTGTGAAAAATATGAAGATCTTAAAAAGGTGTGAAAAATATGAGGAGCATGAAAGGGTTTGAAAAATACGAGGAGCATGATACAGTCTGAAATATAGGAGAAGCATGAAACGGTGTTGAAAAACATGAAGAGTCGAAAAGGTGTGAAAAATAGGAAGAGCTTCAAAAGGTGTCAAAAATATGAAAAGCATGAAACGGTCTGAAAAACAGGAGGAGAATGAACGGTGTTGAAAAACATAAAGAGCATGAAAAGGTGTGAAAAATATGTAGAGCTTCAAAAGGTGTCAAAATTATGAGGAGCATGCAACGGTCTGAAAAATAGGAGGAGCATGAAGCGGTGTTCAAAAACATGAAGAGCCTGAAAAGGTGTGAAAAATATGAAGAGCTTCAAAAGGTGTCAAAATATGTGGAACATGAAATGGTATGAAAATATGAGGAGCATGAAACGGTCTGAAAATAGGAGGAGCATGAAGCGGTGTTCAAAAACATGGAGAACCTGAAAAGGTGTGAAAATTATAAAGAGCTTCAAAAGGTGTCAAAAATATGAGGAGCATGAAACGGTCTGAAAAATAGGAGGAGCATGAAGCAGTGTTGAAAAACATGAAGAGCCTGAAAAGGTGTGAAAAACAGGAGGATCTTCAAAAGGTGGCAAAAATATGAGGAGCATGAAATGGTCTGAACATACGAGGAGCATGAAGCGGTGTTCAAAAACATGAAGAGCGTGAAAAGGTGTGAAAAATATGAAGAGCTTCAAAAAGTGTCAAAAGTATGAAGAGCATGAAACGTTCTGAAAAAGGAGTAGCATGAAACCATGTTCAAAAACATGAAGAGCCTGAAAAGGTGTGAAAAATATGAAGAGCTTCAAAAGGTGTCAAAATATGAGGAACATGAAATGGTATGAAAATTTGAGGAGCATGAAACGGTCTTAAAAATAGGAGGGACATGAAGCGGTGTTCAAAAACATGGAGAGCCTGAA
The DNA here is from genome assembly GCF_033118175.1 of Dama dama. Taxonomy (NCBI): domain Eukaryota; kingdom Metazoa; phylum Chordata; class Mammalia; order Artiodactyla; family Cervidae; genus Dama; species Dama dama. Next base: position 2,516,554 of record NW_026870972.1, read on the forward strand.
AAGGTGTGAAAAATAGGACGAGCATGAAACGTTCTCAAAAAAGGAGGAGCATGAAACCGTCTTAAAAATAGGAGGAGAATGAAGCGGTGTTCAAAAACATGGAGAGCCGGAAAAGGTGTGAAAAACATGAAGAGCTTCAAAAGGTGTCAACAACATGAAGAGCATGAAACGGTCTGAAAAATATGAGGAGCATGAAGCGGTGTTCAAAAACATGGAGAGGCTGAAAAGGTGTGAAAAATATGAAGAGCTTCAAACGGTGTCAAAAATAAGAGGAGCATGAAACGGTCTGAAAAATAGGAGGAGCATGAAGCAGTGTTGAAAAACATGAAGAGCCTGAAAAGGTGTGAAAAATATGAAGAGCTTCAAAAGGTGTCAAAAATATGAGGAGCATGAAACAGTCTGAAAATTAGGAGGAGCATGAAGCGGTGTTGAAAAACATGAAGGGCCTGAAAAGGTTTGAAAAATATGAAGAGCTTCAAAAAGTTTCAAAAATATGAGGAGCATGAAAAGGTCTGAAAAATATGAGGAGCACGAAACTGTCTGAAAAATAGGAGGAGAATGAAACGGCATTGAAAAACATGAAGAGCTTCAAAAGGTTTCGAAAATATGAGGAGCATGAAACGGTCTGAAAAAAAAGAGGATCATGAAACAGTGTTGAAAAACTTGGAAAGCCTTAAAAGGTGTGAAAAATATGAAGAGCATCAAAATGTGTCAAAAACATAAGGAGCATGAGACAGTCTGAAAAATATGAGGAGCATGAAACTGTCTGAAAAAGAGGAGGAGCATTAAATGGTGTTGTAAAACATGAAGAGCTTCAAAAAGCGTCAGAAATATGAGGAGCATGAAACGGTCTGAAAAATCTGAGGAGTATGAAACGGTCTGAAAATTAGGAGGAGCACGAAACGCTGTTGAAAAATATGAAGAGCCTGAAATGGTGTGAAAAATATGAAGAGCTTCAAAAGGTGTCAAAATATGAGGAACATGAAATGGTATGAAAATTTGAGGAGCATGAAACGGTCTTAAAAATAGGAGGGACGTGAAGCGGTGTTCAAAAACATGGAGAGCCGGAAAAGGTGTGAAAAACATGAAGAGCTTCAAAAGGTGTCAACAACATGAAGAGCATGAAACGGTCTGAAAAATATGAGGAGCATGAAGCGGTGTTCAAAAACATGGAGAGGCTGAAAAGGTGTGAAAAATATGAAGAGCTTCAAACGGTGTCAAAAATAAGAGGAGCATGAAACGGTCTGAAAAATAGGAGGAGCATGAAGCAGTGTTGAAAAACATGAAGAGCCTGAAAAGGTGTGAAAAATATGAAGAGCTTCAAAAGTTGTGAAAAATATGAAGAGCTTCAAAAGGTGTCAAAAATGAGATGAGCATGAAACGGTCTGTAAAATAGGAGGAGCATGAAGCGGTGTTCAAAACATGAAGAGCCTGAAAAGGTGTAAAAAATATGAAGAGCTTCAAAAGGTCTGAAAAATATGAGGGGCATGAAAGGGTCTCAAAATTAGGAGGAGCATGAAGCGGTATTCAAATATATGGAGATCCTGAAAACGTACTAAAAATATGAAGAGCTTCAAAAGGTGTCAAAAATATGAAGAGCATGAAACTTTCTGAAAAAAGAGTAGCATGAAGCGGTGTTCAAAAACATGGAGAACCTGAAAAGGTGTGAAAACTATAAAGAGCTTCAAAAGGTGTCAAAAATATGAGGAGCATGAAACGGTCTGAAAAATAGGAGGAGCATGAAACGATGTTAAAAACATGCAGAGCCTGAAAATGTGTGAAAAATTTGAAGAGCTTCAAAAGGTGTCAAAAATAAGGGGAGCATGAAACGGTCTGAAAAATAGGAGGAGCATGAAGCGGTGTTGAAAAACATGAAGAGTCTGAAAACCTGTGAATAATATGAAGAGCTTCAAAAGCTGTCAAATATACGAGGAGCATGAAACGGTCTGAAAAATAGGAGGAGCATGAAGAGGTATTGAAAAACATGAAGAGACTGAAAAGGTGTGAAAAATATGAAGAGCTTCAAAAGGTGTCATAAATATGAGCAGCATGAAACGGTCTAAAATATAGGAGGAGCATGAAACGGTGTTCAAAAACATGAAGAGTCTGAATAGGTGTGAAAAATATGAAGAGCTTCAAAAGGTGTGAAAAATGAAAGGAGCATGAAAAGGTCTGAATAAAAGGAGGAGCATGAAGTTGTGTTGAAAAACTTGAAGAGCCTGAAAAGGTGTGAAAAATATGAAGAGCTTCAAAAGGTGTCAAAAATATGTGAAGCATGAAATGGTCTGAAAAATAGAAGGAGCATGAAGCGGTGTTGAAAAACATGAAGAGCCTGGAATGGTGTGAAAAATATGAAGAGCTTCAAAAGCTGTCAAATATATGAGGAGCATGAAACGATCTGAAAAAGAGGAGGAGCATGAAACGGTGTTGAAGCACATGAAGAGCCGGAAAAGGTGTGAAAAATATGAAGAGCTTCAAAAGGTGTGAAAAATATGAAGAGCTTCAAAAGTTGTAAAAAATGAGATGAGCATGAAACGGTCTGTAAATTAGGAGGAGCATGAAGCGGTGTTCAAAACATGAAGAGCCGGAAAAGGTGTGAAAAATATGAAGAGCTTCAAAAGGTGTGAAAACTATGAGGAGCATGAAACGGTGAAAAATAGGAGGAGCATAAAGCGATGTTCAAAAACATGAAGAGCCTGAAAAGGTGTGAAAAATATGAAGAGCTTTAAAAGGTGTCAAAAATATGAGGAGCATGAAACAGTCTCAAAAATAGGAGGAGCATGAAGCGGTATTCAAATACATGGAGACCCTGAAAAGGTTGAAAAATATGAAGAGCTTCAAAAGGTGTGAAAAATATGAAGAGCATGAAACGTTCTGAAAAAGGAGTAGCATTAAACGGTGTTCAAAATCAGGAAGAGCCTGGAAAGGTGTGAAAAATATGAAGAGCATCAAAACGTGTCAAAAATATGAGGAGCATGAAACGGTCTGAAAAATAGGAGGAGCATGAAGCAGTGTTAAAAACATGAAGAGCCTGAAAACCTGTGAAAAATATTAAGAGCTTAAAAAGGTGTGAAAAATATGAAGAGTTTCAAAAGGTGTAATAGTGACATGAGCATGAAACGGTCTGAAAAATAGGAGGAGCATGAAGAGGTTTTGAAAAACATGAAGAGCCTGAAAAGGTGTGAAAAATATGAAGAGCTTCAAAAGGTGTCAAAAATATGAGGAGCATGAAACGGTCTGAAAAATAGGAGGAGCATGAAGAGGTGTTGAAAAACATGAAGAGCCTGAAAAGGTGTGAAAAATATGAAGAGCTTCAAAAGGTGTGAAAAATATGAAGAGCTTCAAAAGGTGTCAAAAATATGAAGAGCTTCAAAAGGTGTCAAAAATACGAGGAGCATGATACGGTCTGAAATATAGGAGAAGCATGAAACGGTGTTGAAAAACATGAAGAGTCGAAAAGGTGGAAAAATAGGAAGAGCTTCAAAAGGTGTCAAAAATATGAGGAGAATGAAAGGGTCTGAAAAATACGAGGAGAATGATACGGTCGGAAATATAGGAGAAACATGAAACGGTGTTGAAAATCATGAAGAGTCTGAAAACGTGTGAAAAGTAGGAAGAGCTTCAAAAGGTGTCAAAAATGAAAGGAGCATGAAATGGTCTGAAAAATAGGAGGAGCATGAAGTGATGTTTATAAACATGAAGAACCTGAAAAGTTGTGAAATATATGAAGAACTTCAAAAGGTGTCAAAAATACGAGGAGCATGATACGGTCTGAAATATAGGAGAAGCATGAAACGGTGTTGAAAAACATGAAGAGTCGAAAAGGTGGAAAATAGGAAGAGCTTCAAAAGGTGTCAAAAATATGAGGAGCATGAAAGGGTCTGAAAAATATGAGGAGCATGATACGGTCTGAAATATAGGAGAAGCATGAAACGGTGTTGAAAAACATGAAGAGTTGAAAAGGTGTGAAAAATAGGAAGAGATTCAAAAGGTGTCAAAATATGAAAAGCATGAAACGGTCTGAAAAACAGGAGGACAATGAACGGTGTTGAAAAACATGAATAGCATGAAAAGGTGTGAAAAATATGTAGAGCTTCAAAAGGTGTCAAAATTATGAGGAGCATGAAAAGGTCTGAAAAATATGAGGAGCACGAAACTGTCTGAAAAATAGGAGGAGAATGAAACGGCATTGAAAAACATGAAGAGCTTCAAAAGGTTTCGAAAATATGAGGAGTATGAAACGGTCTGAAAAAAAAGAGGATCATGAAACGGTGTTGAAAAACTTGGAAAGCCTTAAAAGGTGTGAAAAATATGAAGAGCATCAAAATGTGTCAAAAACATGAAGAGCATCAAAAGGTTTCAAAAATGAGATGAGCATGAAACGGTCTGAAAAATATGAGGAGCATGAAGTGGTGTTGAAAAACATGAAGAGCCTGAAAAAGTGTGAAAAATATGAAGAGCTTCAAAAGGAGTGAAAAATATGAAGAGCTTCAAAAGGTGTCAAAAATGACATGAAAATGAAACGGTCTGAATAATAGGAGGAGCATGAAGTGCTGTTGAAAAACATGAAGAGCCTGAAAACGTGTGAAAAATATGAAGAGCTTCAAAAGGTGTGAAAAATGAAAGAAGCATGAAAAGGTCTGAAAAATAGGAGGAGCATGAAGAGGTGTTGAAAAACATGATGAACCTGAAAAGTTGTGAAAAATATGAAGAGCTTCAAAAGGTGTCAAAAATATGTGAAGCATGAAATGGTCTGAAAAATAGGAGGAGCATGAAGTGGTGTTAAAAAACATGAAGAGCCTCAAAAGGTGTGAAAAATATGAAGAGCTTCAAAAGGTGTGAAAAATGAAAGGAGTATGAAAAGGTCTGAATAAAAGGAGGAGCATGAAGTGGTGTTGAAAAACTTGAAGAGGCTGAAAAGGTGTGAAAAATATGAAGAGCTTCAAAAGGTGTCAAAAATATGTGAAGCATGAAATGGTCTGAAAAATAGGAGGAGCATGATATGGTCTGAAATAAAGAGAAGCATGAAACGGTGTTGAAAAACATGAAGGGCCTGAAAAGGTGTGAAAAATATGAAGAGCTTCAAAAGGTGTCAAAAATATGTGAAGCATGAAATGGTCTCAAAAATATGAGGAGCATGAAACAGTCTGAAAATTAGGAGGAGCATGAAGCGGTGTTGAAAAACATGAAGAGCCTGAAAAGGTGTGAAAAACAGGAGGATCTTCAAAAGGTGGCAAAAATATGAGGAGCATGAAATGGTCTGAACATACGAGGAGCATGAAGCGGTGTTCAAAAACATGAAGAGCGTGAAAAGGTGTGAAAAATATGAAGAGCTTCAAAAAGTGTCAAAAGTATGAAGAGCATGAAACGTTCTGAAAAAGGAGTAGCATGAAACCATGTTCAAAAACATGAAGAGCCTGAAAAGGTGTGAAAAATATGAAGAGCTTCAAAAGGTGTCAAAATATGAGGAACATGAAATGGTATGAAAATTTGAGGAGCATGAAACGGTCTTAAAAATAGGAGGGACATGAAGCGGTGTTCAAAAACATGGAGAGCCTGAAAAGGTGTGAAAAATAGGACGAGCATGAAACGTTCTCAAAAAAGGAGGAGCATGAAACCGTCTTAAAAATAGGAGGAGAATGAAGCGGTGTTCAAAAACATGGAGAGCCGGAAAAGGTGTGAAAAACATGAAGAGCTTCAAAAGGTGTCAACAACATGAAGAGCATGAAACGGTCTGAAAAATATGAGGAGCATGAAGCGGTGTTCAAAAACATGGAGAGGCTGAAAAGGTGTGAAAAATATGAAGAGCTTCAAACGGTGTCAAAAATAAGAGGAGCATGAAACGGTCTGAAAAATAGGAGGAGCATGAAGCAGTGTTGAAAAACATGAAGAGCCTGAAAAGGTGTGAAAAATATGAAGAGCTTCAAAAGGTGTCAAAAATATGAGGAGCATGAAACAGTCTGAAAATTAGGAGGAGCATGAAGCGGTGTTGAAAAACATGAAGGGCCTGAAAAGGTTTGAAAAATATGAAGAGCTTCAAAAAGTTTCAAAAATATGAGGAGCATGAAAAGGTCTGAAAAATATGAGGAGCACGAAACTGTCTGAAAAATAGGAGGAGAATGAAACGGCATTGAAAAACATGAAGAGCTTCAAAAGGTTTCGAAAATATGAGGAGCATGAAACGGTCTGAAAAAAAAGAGGATCATGAAACAGTGTTGAAAAACTTGGAAAGCCTTAAAAGGTGTGAAAAATATGAAGAGCATCAAAATGTGTCAAAAACATGAGGAGCATGAGACAGTCTGAAAAATATGAGGAGCATGAAACTGTCTGAAAAAGAGGAGGAGCATTAAATGGTGTTGTAAAACATGAAGAGCTTCAAAAAGCGTCAGAAATATGAGGAGCATGAAACGGTCTGAAAAATCTGAGGAGTATGAAACGGTCTGAAAATTAGGAGGAGCACGAAACGCTGTTGAAAAATATGAAGAGCCTGAAATGGTGTGAAAAATATGAAGAGCTTCAAAAGGTGTCAAAATATGAGGAACATGAAATGGTATGAAAATTTGAGGAGCATGAAACGGTCTTAAAAATAGGAGGGACGTGAAGCGGTGTTCAAAAACATGGAGAGCCGGAAAAGGTGTGAAAAACATGAAGAGCTTCAAAAGGTGTCAACAACATGAAGAGCATGAAACGGTCTGAAAAATATGAGGAGCATGAAGCGGTGTTCAAAAACATGGAGAGGCTGAAAAGGTGTGAAAAATATGAAGAGCTTCAAAAGTTGTGAAAAATATGAAGAGCTTCAAAAGGTGTCAAAAATGAGATGAGCATGAAACGGTCTGTAAAATAGGAGGAGCATGAAGCGGTGTTCAAAACATGAAGAGCCTGAAAAGGTGTAAAAAATATGAAGAGCTTCAAAAGGTCTGAAAAATATGAGGGGCATGAAAGGGTCTCAAAATTAGGAGGAGCATGAAGCGGTATTCAAATATATGGAGATCCTGAAAACGTACTAAAAATATGAAGAGCTTCAAAAGGTGTCAAAAATATGAAGAGCATGAAACTTTCTGAAAAAAGAGTAGCATGAAGCGGTGTTCAAAAACATGGAGAACCTGGAAAGGTGTGAAAACTATAAAGAGCTTCAAAAGGTGTCAAAAATATGAGGAGCATGAAACGGTCTGAAAAATAGGAGGAGCATGAAACGATGTTAAAAACATGCAGAGCCTGAAAATGTGTGAAAAATTTGAAGAGCTTCAAAAGGTGTCAAAAATATGGGGAGCATGAAACGGTCTGAAAAATAGGAGGAGCATGAAGCGGTGTTGAAAAACATGAAGAGTCTGAAAACCTGTGAATAATATGAAGAGCTTCAAAAGCTGTCAAATATACGAGGAGCATGAAACGGTCTGAAAAATAGGAGGAGCATGAAGAGGTATTGAAAAACATGAAGAGACTGAAAAGGTGTGAAAAATATGAAGAGCTTCAAAAGGTGTCATAAATATGAGCAGCATGAAACGGTCTAAAATATAGGAGGAGCATGAAACGGTGTTCAAAAACATGAAGAGTCTGAATAGGTGTGAAAAATATGAAGAGCTTCAAAAGGTGTGAGAAATGAAAGGAGCATGAAAAGGTCTGAATAAAAGGAGGAGCATGAAGTTGTGTTGAAAAACTTGAAGAGCCTGAAAAGGTGTGAAAAATATGAAGAGCTTCAAAAGGTGTCAAAAATATGTGAAGCATGAAATGGTCTGAAAAATAGAAGGAGCATGAAGCGGTGTTGAAAATCATGAAGAGCCTGGAATGGTGTGAAAAATATGAAGAGCTTCAAAAGCTGTCAAATATATGAGGAGCATGAAACGATCTGAAAAAGAGGAGGAGCATGAAACGGTGTTGAAGCACATGAAGAGCCGGAAAAGGTGTGAAAAATATGAAGAGCTTCAAAAGGTGTGAAAAATATGAAGAGCTTCAAAAGTTGTAAAAAATGAGATGAGCATGAAACGGTCTGTAAATTAGGAGGAGCATGAAGCGGTGTTCAAAACATGAAGAGCCGGAAAAGGTGTGAAAAATATGAAGAGCTTCAAAAGGTGTGAAAACTATGAGGAGCATGAAACGGTGAAAAATAGGAGGAGCATAAAGCGATGTTCAAAAACATGAAGAGCCTGAAAAGGTGTGAAAAATATGAAGAGCTTTAAAAGGTGTCAAAAATATGAGGAGCATGAAACAGTCTCAAAAATAGGAGGAGCATGAAGCGGTATTCAAATACATGGAGACCCTGAAAAGGTACGAAAAATATGAAGAGCTTCAAAAGGTGTGAAAAATATGAAGAGCATGAAACGTTCTGAAAAAGGAGTAGCATTAAACGGTGTTCAAAATCAGGAAGAGCCTGGAAAGGTGTGAAAAATATGAAGAGCATCAAAACGTGTCAAAAATATGAGGAGCATGAAACGGTCTGAAAAATAGGAGGAGCATGAAGCAGTGTTAAAAACATGAAGAGCCTGAAAACCTGTGAAAAATATTAAGAGCTTAAAAAGGTGTGAAAAATATGAAGAGTTTCAAAAGGTGTAATAGTGACATGAGCATGAAACGGTCTGAAAAATAGGAGGAGCATGAAGAGGTTTTGAAAAACATGAAGAGCCTGAAAAGGTGTGAAAAATATGAAGAGCTTCAAAAGGTGTCAAAAATATGAGGAGCATGAAACGGTCTGAAAAATAGGAGGAGCATGAAGAGGTGTTGAAAAACATGAAGAGCCTGAAAAGGTGTGAAAAATATGAAGAGCTTCAAAAGGTGTGAAAAATATGAAGAGCTTCAAAAGGTGTCAAAAATATGAAGAGCTTCAAAAGGTGTCAAAAATACGAGGAGCATGATACGGTCTGAAATATAGGAGAAGCATGAAACGGTGTTGAAAAACATGAAGAGTCGAAAAGGTGGAAAAATAGGAAGAGCTTCAAAAGGTGTCAAAAATATGAGGAGAATGAAAGGGTCTGAAAAATACGAGGAGAATGATACGGTCGGAAATATAGGAGAAACATGAAACGGTGTTGAAAAACATGAAGAGTCTGAAAACGTGTGAAAAGTAGGAAGAGCTTCAAAAGGTGTCAAAAATGAAAGGAGCATGAAATGGTCTGAAAAATAGGAGGAGCATGAAGTGATGTTTATAAACATGAAGAACCTGAAAAGTTGTGAAATATATGAAGAGCTTCAAAAGGTGTCAAAAATACGAGGAGCATGATACGGTCTGAAATATAGGAGAAGCATGAAACGGTGTTGAAAAACATGAAGAGTCGAAAAGGTGGAAAATAGGAAGAGCTTCAAAAGGTGTCAAAAATATGAGGAGCATGAAAGGGTCTGAAAAATATGAGGAGCATGATACGGTCTGAAATATAGGAGAAGCATGAAACGGTGTTGAAAAACATGAAGAGTTGAAAAGGTGTGAAAAATAGGAAGAGATTCAAAAGGTGTCAAAATATGAAAAGCATGAAACGGTCTGAAAAACAGGAGGACAATGAACGGTGTTGAAAAACATGAATAGCATGAAAAGGTGTGAAAAATATGTAGAGCTTCAAAAGGTGTCAAAATTATGAGGAGCATGAAAAGGTCTGAAAAATATGAGGAGCACGAAACTGTCTGAAAAATAGGAGGAGAATGAAACGGCATTGAAAAACATGAAGAGCTTCAAAAGGTTTCGAAAATATGAGGAGTATGAAACGGTCTGAAAAAAAAGAGGATCATGAAACGGTGTTGAAAAACTTGGAAAGCCTTAAAAGGTGTGAAAAATATGAAGAGCATCAAAATGTGTCAAAAACATGAAGAGCATCAAAAGGTTTCAAAAATGAGATGAGCATGAAACGGTCTGAAAAATATGAGGAGCATGAAGTGGTGTTGAAAAACATGAAGAGCCTGAAAAAGTGTGAAAAATATGAAGAGCTTCAAAAGGAGTGAAAAATATGAAGAGCTTCAAAAGGTGTCAAAAATGACATGAAAATGAAACGGTCTGAATAATAGGAGGAGCATGAAGTGCTGTTGAAAAACATGAAGAGCCTGAAAACGTGTGAAAAATATGAAGAGCTTCAAAAGGTGTGAAAAATGAAAGAAGCATGAAAAGGTCTGAAAAATAGGAGGAGCATGAAGAGGTGTTGAAAAACATGATGAACCTGAAAAGTTGTGAAAAATATGAAGAGCTTCAAAAGGTGTCAAAAATATGTGAAGCATGAAATGGTCTGAAAAATAGGAGGAGCATGAAGTGGTGTTAAAAAACATGAAGAGCCTCAAAAGGTGTGAAAAATATGAAGAGCTTCAAAAGGTGTGAAAAATGAAAGGAGTATGAAAAGGTCTGAATAAAAGGAGGAGCATGAAGTGGTGTTGAAAAACTTGAAGAGGCTGAAAAGGTGTGAAAAATATGAAGAGCTTCAAAAGGTGTCAAAAATATGTGAAGCATGAAATGGTCTGAAAAATAGGAGGAGCATGATATGGTCTGAAATAAAGAGAAGCATGAAACGGTGTTGAAAAACATGAAGGGCCTGACAAGGTGTGAAAAATATGAAGAGCTTCAAAAGGTGTCAAAAATATGTGAAGCATGAAATGGTCTCAAAAATAGGAGGAGCATGAAACAGTCTGAAAATTAGGAGGAGCATGAAGCGGTGTTGAAAAACATGAAGGGCCTGAAAAGATTTGAAAAATATGAAGAGCTTCAAAAAGTTTCAAAAATATGAGGAGCATGAAAAGGTCTGAAAAATATGAGGAGCACGAAACTGTCTGAAAAATAGGAGGAGAATGAAACGGCATTGAAAAACATGAAGAGCTTCAAAAGGTTTCGAAAATATGAGGAGCATGAAACGGTCTGAAAAAAAAGAGGATCATGAAATGGTGTTGAAAAACGTGGAAAGCCTTAAAAGGTGTGAAAAATATGAAGAGCATCAAAATGTGTCAAAAACATGAGGAGCATGAGACAGTCTGAAAAATATGAGGAGCATGAAACTGTCTGAAAAAGAGGAGGAGCATTAAATGGTGTTGTAAAACATGAAGAGCTTCAAAAAGCGTCAGAAATATGAGGAGCATGAAACGGTCTGAAAAATCTGAGGAGTATGAAACGGTCTGAAAATTAGGAGGAGCACGAAACGCTGTTGAAAAATATGAAGAGCCTGAAATGGTGTGAAAAATATGAAGATCTTAAAAAGGTGTGAAAAATATGAGGAGCATGAAAGGGTCTGAAAAATACGAGGAGCATGATACAGTCTGAAATATAGGAGAAGCATGAAACGGTGTTGAAAAACATGAAGAGTCGAAAAGGTGTGAAAAATAGGAAGAGCTTCAAAAGGTGTCAAAAATATGAAAAGCATGAAACGGTCTGAAAAACAGGAGGAGAATGAACGGTGTTGAAAAACATGAAGAGCATGAAAAGGTGTGAAAAATATGTAGAGCTTCAAAAGGTGTCAAAATTATGAGGAGCATGCAACGGTCTGAAAAATAGGAGGAGCATGAAGCGGTGTTCAAAAACATGAAGAGCCTGAAAAGGTGTGAAAAATATGAAGAGCTTCAAAAGGTGTCAAAATATGTGGAACATGAAATGGTATGAAAATATGAGGAGCATGAAACGGTCTGAAAATAGGAGGAGCATGAAGCGGTGTTCAAAAACATGGAGAACCTGAAAAGGTGTGAAAATTATAAAGAGCTTCAAAAGGTGTCAAAAATATGAGGAGCATGAAACGGTCTGAAAAATAGGAGGAGCATGAAGCAGTGTTGAAAAACATGAAGAGCCTGAAAAGGTGTGAAAAACAGGAGGATCTTCAAAAGGTGGCAAAAATATGAGGAGCATGAAATGGTCTGAACATACGAGGAGCATGAAGCGGTGTTCAAAAACATGAAGAGCGTGAAAAGGTGTGAAAAATATGAAGAGCTTCAAAAAGTGTCAAAAGTATGAAGAGCATGAAACGTTCTGAAAAAGGAGTAGCATGAAACCATGTTCAAAAACATGAAGAGCCTGAAATGGTGTGAAAAATATGAAGAGCTTCAAAAGGTGTCAAAATATGAGGAACATGAAATGGTATGAAAATTTGAGGAGCATGAAACGGTCTTAAAAATAGGAGGGACATGAAGCGGTGTTCAAAAACATGGAGAGCCTGAAAAGGTGTGAAAAATAGGACGAGCATGAAACGTTCTCAAAAAAGGAGGAGCATGAAACCGTCTTAAAAATAGGAGGAGAATGAAGCGGTGTTCAAAAACATGGAGAGCCGGAAAAGGTGTGAAAAACATGAAGAGCTTCAAAAGGTGTCAACAACATGAAGAGCATGAAACGGTCTGAAAAATATGAGGAGCATGAAGCGGTGTTCAAAAACATGGAGAGGCTGAAAAGGTGTGAAAAATATGAAGAGCTTCAAACGGTGTCAAAAATAAGAGGAGCATGAAACGGTCTGAAAAATAGGAGGAGCATGAAGCAGTGTTGAAAAACATGAAGAGCCTGAAAAGGTGTGAAAAATATGAAGAGCTTCAAAAGGTGTCAAAAATATGAGGAGCATGAAACAGTCTGAAAATTAGGAGGAGCATGAAGCGGTGTTGAAAAACATGAAGGGCCTGAAAAGGTTTGAAAAATATGAAGAGCTTCAAAAAGTTTCAAAAATATGAGGAGCATGAAAAGGTCTGAAAAATATGAGGAGCACGAAACTGTCTGAAAAATAGGAGGAGAATGAAACGGCATTGAAAAACATGAAGAGCTTCAAAAGGTTTCGAAAATATGAGGAGCATGAAACGGTCTGAAAAAAAAGAGGATCATGAAACAGTGTTGAAAAACTTGGAAAGCCTTAAAAGGTGAGAAAAATATGAAGAGCATCAAAATGTGTCAAAAACATGAGGAGCATGAGACAGTCTGAAAAATATGAGGAGCATGAAACTGTCTGAAAAAGAGGAGGAGCATTAAATGGTGTTGTAAAACATGAAGAGCTTCAAAAAGTGTCAGAAATATGAGGAGCAAGAAACGGTCTGAAAAATATGAGGAGCATGAAATGGTCTGAAAATTAGGAGGAGCACGAAACGCTGTTGAAAAATATGAAGAGCCTGAAATGGTGTGAAAAATATGAAGATCTTAAAAAGGTGTGAAAAATATGAGGAGCATGAAAGGGTCTGAAAATTACGAGGAGCATGATATGGTCTGAAATATAGGAGAAGCATGAAACGTTGTTGAAAAACATGAAGAGTCGAAAAGGTGTGAATAATATGAAGGCTTCAAAAGGTGTCAAAAATATGAAAAGCATGAAACGGTCTGAAAAAGAGGAGGAGAATGAAACGGTGTTGAAAAACATGAAGAGCCTGAAAAGGTGTGAAAAATATGAACAGCTTCAAAAGGTGTCAAAAATATGAGGAGCATGAAAGGGTCTGAAAAATACGAGGAGCATGATACGGTCTGAAATATAGGAGAAGCATGAAACGGTGTTGAAAAACATGAAGAGTCGAAAAGGTGGAAAAATAGGAAGAGCTTCAAAAAGTGTCAAAAATATGAGAAGCATGAAATGGTCTGAAAAATAGGAGGAGTATGAAACGGTGTTGAAAAACATGAAGAGCCTGAAAAGGTTTGAAACATATAAAGAGCTTCAAAAGGTGTCAAAAATATGAGGAGCATGAAACAGTCTGAAAAATAGGAGGAGCAGGAAGTGGTGTTGAAAAACATGAAGAGCCTGAAAAGGTGTGAAAAATATGAACAGCTTCAAAAGGTGTCAAAAATATGAGGAGCATGAAAGGGTCTGAAAAATACGAGGAGCATGATACGGTCTGAAATATAGGAGAAGCATGAAACGGTGTTGAAAAACATGAAGAGTCGAAAATGTGGAAAAATAGGAAGAGCTTCAAAAAGTGTCAAAAATATGAGAAGCATGAAATGGTCTGAAAAATAGGAGGAGTATGAAACGGTGTTGAAAAACATGAAGAGCCTGAAAAGGTTTGAAACATATGAAGAGCTTCAAAAGGTGTCAAAAATATGAGGAGCATGAAACAGTCTGAAAAATAGGAGGAGCAGGAAGTGGTGTTGAAAAACATGAAGAGCCTGAAAAGGTGTGAAAAATATGAAGAGCTTCAAAAGGTGTCAAAAATATGAGGAGCATGAAACAGTCTGAAAATTAGGAGGAGCATGAAGCGGTGTTGAAAAACATGAAGGGCCTGAAAAGGTTTGAAAAATATGAAGAGCTTCAAAAAGTTTCAAAAATATGAGGAGCATGTAAACGTCTGAAAAATATGAGGAGCACGAAACTGTCTGAAAAATAGGAGGAGAATGAAACGGCATTGAAAAACATGAAGAGCTTCAAAAGTTTTCGAAAATATGAGGAGCATGAAACGGTCTGAAAAAAAAGAGGATCATGAAACGGTGTTGAAAAACTTGGAAAGCCTTAAAAGGTGTGAAAAATATGAAGAGCATCAAAATGTGTCAAAAACATGAGGAGCATGAGACAGTCTGAAAAATATGAGGAGCATGAAACTGTCTGAAAAAGAGGAGGAGCATTAAATGGTGTTGTAAAACATGAAGAGCTTCAAAAAGCGTCAGAAATATGAGGAGCATGAAACAGTCTGAAAAATCTGAGGAGCATGAAACGGTCTGAAAATTAGGAAGAGCACGAAACGCTGTTGAAAAATATGAAGAGCCTGAAATGGTGTGAAAAATATGAAGAGCTTCAAGGGTGTCAAAAATATGAGGAGCATGAAAAAGTCTGAAAAATAGGAGGAGCATGAAACGGTGTTGAAAAACAGGAAGAGCATGAAAAGGTGTGAAAAATAGGAAGAGCTTCAAAAGGTGTCAAAAATATGAGGATCATGAAACGGTCTGAAAACTAGGAGGAGCATGAAACGGTCTGAAAAATGGGAGGAGCATGAAGCGGTGTTCAAAAACATGAAGACCCAGAAAAGGTGTGAAAAATATGAAGAGCTTCAAAAGGTGTGAAAAATATGAAGAACATGAAATGGTCTGAAAATTAGGAGGAGCATGAAACGGTGTTGAAAAATATGAAGAGCTTGAAAAGGGGTAAAAAATATGAAGAGCTTCAAAAGGTGTCAATAATATGAGGAGCATGAAACGGTCTGAAAAATAGGAGGAGCATGAAGCTTTGCTCAAAAACATGAAGAGCCTGAGAGGGTGTGAAAAATATGAAGAGCCTCAAAACGGGTCAAAAATCTGAGGAGCATGAAACGGTCTGAAAAATAGGAGGAGGATGAAGCGGTGTTCAAAAATATGAAGAGCCCGAAAAGGGGTGAAAAATATGAAGAGCTTCAAAAGGTGTCAAAAATATGAGGAGGAAGAAATGGTCTGAAAAATAGGAGGAGCATGAAGCGGTGTTGAAAAACATGAAGAGCCTGAAAAGGTGTGAAAAATATGAAGAGCTTCAAAAGATGTCAAAAATATGAAGAGCATGAAACGGTCTGAAAAATAGGAGGAGCATGAAGCGTTGTTGAAAAACATGAAGAGCCTGAAAAGGTGTGAAAAATATGAAGAGCTTACAAAGGTTTCAAAATTATGAGGAGCATGAAAAGGTCTGAAAAATAGGAGGAGCATGATTTGATGTTGAAAAACATGAAGAGCCTGAAAAGGTGTGAAAAATACAAGAGATTCTAAAGGTGTGAAATATATGAGGAGCATGAAACGGTCTGAAAAAGAGGAGGAGCATATAACAGTGTTCAAAAACATGAAGAGCCTGGAATGGTGTGAAAAATATGAAGAGGTTTAAAACGTGTCAAAAACATGAGGAGCATGAAACGGTCTGAAAAATAGGAGCAGCATGAAATGGTGTTCAAAAACATGAAGAGCCTGAAAAGGTGTGAAAAATATGAACAGCTTCAAAAGGTGTGAAATGAAGCGCATGAAACAATCTGAAAAATAGGAGGAGCATGAATCTGTGCTCAAAACATGAAGAGCCTGAGAAGGTGTGAAAAATATGAAGAGCTTCAAAAGGTGAGAAAAATATGAGGAGCATGAAACGGTCTGAAAAATGCGAGGAGCATGAAGCAGTGTTGAAAAACATGAAGAGCCTGAAAAGGTGTGAAAAATATGAAGAGCTTCAAAAGGTGTCAAAAATATGAGGAGCATGAAACGGTTTGAAAAATAGGAGGAGAATGAAGCGGTCTGAAAAATAGGAGGAGCATGACACGGTCTGAAAAATGCGAGGAGCATGAAGCGGTGTTGAAAAACATGAAGAGCCTGAAAAGGTGTGAAAAATAGGAGGAGCTTCAAAAGGTGTCAAAAATGTGAGGAGGAAAAAACGATCTTAAAAATAGGAGGAGCATGAAACGATGTTGAAAAACATGAAAAGCATGAAAAGGTGTGAAAAATAGGAAGAGCTTCAAAAGGTGTCAAAAAATTAGGAGCATGAAGCGGTCTGAAAAATAAGAAGAGCATGAAGCGGTGGTCAAAAACAAGAAGAGCCTGAAAACGTATGAAAAATATGAAGAGCTTCAAATGGTGTGAAAAATAAGAGGAGCATGAAACGGTCAGAAAAATAGGAGGAGCATGACTTGATGTTGAAAAACATGAAGAGCCTGAAAAGGTGTGAAATATGAAGAGCTTCAAAAGTTGTCAAAAATATGAGGAGCATTAAACGTTCTGAAAAATAGGAGGACCATGAAACGTTGTTCAAAAGCATGAAGAGCCTGGAAAGGTGTGAAAAATATGAAGAGCCACAAAACGGGTCAAAAATATGAGGAGCATCAAACGGTCTGAAAAAGAGGAGGAGCATGAAGCAGTGTTCAAAAACATGAAGAGCCTGAAAAGGTGTGAAAAATATGAAGAGCTTCAAATGGTGTGAAAATTATGAGGAGCATGAAACGGTCTGAAAAATAGGAGGAGCATGATTTGATGTTGAAAAACATGAAGAGCCTGAAAAGGTGTGAAAAATACAAGAGCTTCTAAAGGTGTGAAATATATGAGGAGCATGAAACGGTCTGAAAAATAGGAGGAGCATGAAGCTGTGCTCAAAAACATTAAGAGCCTGAGAAGGGGTTAAAAATATGAAGAGCTTCTAAAGGTGTCAAAAATATGAGGAGCATGAAACGGACTGAAGAACGGAAGGAGCATGAAACGGTGTTCAAAAACATGAAGAGCCTGAAAAGGTGTGAAAAATATGAAGAACTTCAAAAGGTGTGAAAAATATGAGGAGCATGAAACTGTCTGAAAAATACGAGGATCATGAAGCGGTGTTGAGAAACATGAAGAGCCTGAAAAGGTGTGAAAAATATGAAGAGCTTCTAAAGGTGTCAAAAATATGAGGAACATGAAACGGTCTGAAAAATAGGAGCAGCATGAAACGGTGTTCAAAAACATGAAGAGCTTGAAAAGGTGTGAAAAACATGAATAGCTTCAAAAGGTGTGAAATACATGAGGAGAATGAAACGATCTGAAAAATAGGAGGAGCATGAAGCTGTGCTCAAAACATGAAGAGCCTGAGAAAGTGTGAAAAATATGAAGAGCTTCAAAAGGTGTGAAAAATATGAGGAGCATGAAACGGTCTGAAAAATACTAGGAGCATGAAGCGGTGTTCAAAAACATGAAGAGCCTGAAAAGGTGTGTCAAATACGAGAGTTTCTAAAGGTGTGAAGTACATGAGGAGCATGAAATGGTCTGAAAAATAGGAGGAGCATTAAGCGGTGTACAAAAACTTGGAGAGCCTGAAAAGGCATGAAAAATATGAAGAGCTTCAAAAGTTGTCAAAAATATGAGGAGAATGAAACGGTCTGAAAAAGAGAAAGCATTAAGCGGTGTTCAAAAACATGAAGATCCTGAAAAGGTGTGAAATCAATGAAGAGCTTCAAAAGCTGTCAAATATATGAGGAGCATGAAACTGTCTGAAAAATAGCAGGAGCATGAAACTGTCTGAAAAAGAGGAGGAGCATGAAACGGTGTTCAAAAACATAAAGAGCCTGATAAGGTTTGAAAAATAGGAGGAGCTTCAAAAGGTGTCAAAAATATGAGGAGCATGAAACGGTCTGAAAAATAGGAGGAGAATGAAGCTGTGTGCAAAAACATGAAGAGCCTGAAAATGTGTGAAAAATATGAAGAGCTTCAAAGGGTGTCAAAAATAGGAGGAGCATGAAACGGTCTCAAAAATACGAGGAGCTTGACGCGATGTTCAAAAACATGTAGAGCCTGACAAGGTGTGAAAAATATGAAAGGCTTCAAAAGATTTCAAATATATGAGGAGCATGAAACGGTCTGAAAAATAGAAGGAGCATCAAGCGGTGTTGAGAAACATGAAGAGCCTGAAAAGGTGTGAAAAATATGAAGAGCCTCAAAACGTGTCAAAAATATGAGGAGCATGAAACGGTCTGACAAATAGTTGGAGCATGAAACGGTCTGAAAAATAGGAGGAGCATGAAGCGGTGTTGAAAAACATGAAGACCCTGAAAAGGTGTGAAAATTATGAAGAGCTTCAAATTGTGTCAAAAATATGAGGAGCATGAAACGGTCTGAAAAATAGGAGGCACATGAAACGGTCTGAAAAAAAGGAGGAGCATGAAACGGTGTGGAAAAACATGAAGAGCTTGAAAACGTGTGAAAAATAGGAAGAGCTTCAAAAGCTGTGAGAAATATGAAGAGCTTCAAAAGGTGTCAAAAATGAGATGAGCATGAAACGGTCTGAAAATTCGGAGCAGCATGAAGATGTGTTGAAAACATGAAGAGCCTGACAATGTGTGAAATATATGAAGAGCTTCGAAAGGTGTCAAAAATATGAGGAGTATAAAACGGTCTGAAAAAGAGGAGGAGCATGAAACGGTCTGAAAATTAAGAGGAGTATGAAAGAGTGTGGAAAAATATGGAGAGCCTGAAAAGGAGTTAAATATAGGAAGAGCTTCAAATGTGACAAAAATATGAGGAGCATGAAATGGTCTGAAAAACAGGAGGTGCGTGAAGCAGTGTTCAAAATCATGAAGAGCCTGAAAAGGTGTGAAAAATAAAAGAGCTTCAAAAGGTGTGAAAAATATGAGGAGCATGAAACGGTCTGAAATATAGCAGCAGGAAGGGGTGTTGAAATACATGAAGAGGTTGAAAAGGTGTGAAAAATATGAAGAGCTTCAAAGGGTGTCAAAAATATGAGGAGCATGAAACGGTCTGAAAAATAGGAGGAGCATGAAGCAGTGTTCAAAAACATGGAGAACCTGAAAAGGTGTGAAAAATATGAAGAGCCTCAAAACCTGTCAGATATATGAGGGGCATGAAACGGTCTGAAAAAGAGGAGGAGCATGAAGCAGTGTTGAAAAACATGAAGAGCCTGAAAAGGTGTGAAAAATATGAAGAGTTTCAAAACGTGTCAAAAATATGAGGAGCGTGAAATGGTCTGAAAATAGGAGGAGCATGAAGCGGTTTTGAAAAAGATGAAGAGCCTGAAAAGGTGTGAAAAATATGAAGAGCTTCAAAAGGTGTCAAAAGTATGAGGAACATGAAACGCTCTGAAATATAGAAGGAGCATCAAGCGGTGTTGAGAAACATGAAGAGCCTGAAAAGGTTTGAAAAATATGAAGAGCTTCAAAAGGTGTCAAAAATATGAGGAGCATGAAACGGTCTGAAAAATAGGAGGAGCATGAAACGGTCTGAAAAATAGGAGGAGCATGAAACGGTGTTGAAACACATGAAGAGCCTGAAAAGGTGGGAAAAATATGAAGAGCTTCAAAAGATGTCAAAAATATGAAGAGCATGAAACGGTCTGAAAAATAGGAGGAGCATGAAGCGTTGTTGAAAAACATGAAGAGCCTGAAAAGGTGTGAAAAATATGAAGAGATTACAAAGGTTTCAAAATTATGAGGAGCATGAAAAGGTCTGAAAAATAGGAGGAGCATGATTTGATGTTGAAAAACATGAAGAGCCTGAAAAGGTGTGAAAAATACAAGAGATTCTAAAGGTGTGAAATATATGAGGAGCATGAAACGGTCTGAAAAAGAGGAGGAGCATATAACAGTGTTCAAAAACATGAAGAGCCTGGAATGGTGTGAAAAATATGAAGAGGTTTAAAACGTGTCAAAAACATGAGGAGCATGAAACGGTCTGAAAAATAGGAGCAGCATGAAATGGTGTTCAAAAACATGAAGAGCCTGAAAAGGTGTGAAAAATATGAACAGCTTCAAAAGGTGTGAAATGAAGCGCATGAAACAATCTGAAAAATAGGAGGAGCATGAATCTGTGCTCAAAACATGAAGAGCCTGAGAAGGTGTGAAAAATATGAAGAGCTTCAAAAGGTGAGAAAAATATGAGGAGCATGAAACGGTCTGAAAAATGCGAGGAGCATGAAGCAGTGTTGAAAAACATGAAGAGCCTGAAAAGGTGTGAAAAATATGAAGAGCTTCAAAAGGTGTCAAAAATATGAGGAGCATGAAACGGTTTGAAAAATAGGAGGAGAATGAAGCGGTCTGAAAAATAGGAGGAGCATGACACGGTCTGAAAAATGCGAGGAGCATGAAGCGGTGTTGAAAAACATGAAGAGCCTGAAAAGGTGTGAAAAATAGGAGGAGCTTCAAAAGGTGTCAAAAATGTGAGGAGGAAAAAACGATCTTAAAAATAGGAGGAGCATGAAACGATGTTGAAAAACATGAAAAGCATGAAAAGGTGTGAAAAATAGGAAGAGCTTCAAAAGGTGTCAAAAAATTAGGAGCATGAAGCGGTCTGAAAAATAAGAAGAGCATGAAGCGGTGGTCAAAAACAAGAAGAGCCTGAAAACGTATGAAAAATATGAAGAGCTTCAAATGGTGTGAAAAATAAGAGGAGCATGAAACGGTCAGAAAAATAGGAGGAGCATGACTTGATGTTGAAAAACATGAAGAGCCTGAAAAGGTGTGAAATATGAAGAGCTTCAAAAGTTGTCAAAAATATGAGGAGCATTAAACGTTCTGAAAAATAGGAGGACCATGAAACGTTGTTCAAAAACATGAAGAGCCTGGAAAGGTGTGAAAAATATGAAGAGCCACAAAACGGGGAAAAATATGAGGAGCATCAAACGGTCTGAAAAAGAGGAGGAGCATGAAGCAGTGTTCAAAAACATGAAGAGCCTGAAAAGGTGTGAAAAATATGAAGAGCTTCAAATGGTGTGAAAATTATGAGGAGCATGAAACGGTCTGAAAAATAGGAGGAGCATGATTTGATGTTGAAAAACATGAAGAGCCTGAAAAGGTGTGAAAAATACAAGAGCTTCTAAAGGTGTGAAATATATGAGGAGCATGAAACGGTCTGAAAAATAGGAGGAGCATGAAGCTGTGCTCAAAAACATTAAGAGCCTGAGAAGGGGTTAAAAATATGAAGAGCTTCTAAAGGTGTCAAAAATATGAGGAGCATGAAACGGACTGAAGAACGGAAGGAGCATGAAACGGTGTTCAAAAACATGAAGAGCCTGAAAAGGTGTGAAAAATATGAAGAACTTCAAAAGGTGTGAAAAATATGAGGAGCATGAAACTGTCTGAAAAATACGAGGATCATGAAGCGGTGTTGAGAAACATGAAGAGCCTGAAAAGGTGTGAAAAATATGAAGAGCTTCTAAAGGTGTCAAAAATATGAGGAACATGAAACGGTCTGAAAAATAGGAGCAGCATGAAATGGTGTTCAAAAACATGAAGAGCTTGAAAAGGTGTGAAAAACATGAATAGCTTCAAAAGGTGTGAAATACATGAGGAGAATGAAACGATCTGAAAAATAGGAGGAGCATGAAGCTGTGCTCAAAACATGAAGAGCCTGAGAAAGTGTGAAAAATATGAAGAGCTTCAAAAGGTGTGAAAAATATGAGGAGCATGAAACGGTCTGAAAAATACTAGGAGCATGAAGCGGTGTTCAAAAACATGAAGAGCCTGAAAAGGTGTGTCAAATACGAGAGTTTCTAAAGGTGTGAAGTACATGAGGAGCATGAAATGGTCTGAAAAATAGGAGGAGCATTAAGCGGTGTACAAAAACTTGGAGAGCCTGAAAAGGCATGAAAAATATGAAGAGCTTCAAAAGTTGTCAAAAATATGAGGAGAATGAAACGGTCTGAAAAAGAGAAAGCATTAAGCGGTGTTCAAAAACATGAAGATCCTGAAAAGGTGTGAAATCTATGAAGAGCTTCAAAAGCTGTCAAATATATGAGGAGCATGAAACTGTCTGAAAAATAGCAGGAGCATGAAACTGTCTGAAAAAGAGGAGGAGCATGAAACGGTGTTCAAAAACATAAAGAGCCTGATAAGGTTTGAAAAATAGGAGGAGCTTCAAAAGGTGTCAAAAATATGAGGAGCATGAAACGGTCTGAAAAATAGGAGGAGAATGAAGCTGTGTGCAAAAACATGAAGAGCCTGAAAATGTGTGAAAAATATGAAGAGCTTCAAAGGGTGTCAAAAATAGGAGGAGCATGAAACGGTCTCAAAAATAGGAGGAGCTTGACGCGATGTTCAAAAACATGTAGAGCCTGACAAGGTGTGAAAAATATGAAAGGCTTCAAAAGATTTCAAATATATGAGGAGCATGAAACGGTCTGAAAAATAGAAGGAGCATCAAGCGGTGTTGAGAAACATGAAGAGCCTGAAAAGGTGTGAAAAATATGAAGAGCCTCAAAACGTGTCAAAAATATGAGGAGCATGAAACGGTCTGACAAATAGTTGGAGCATGAAACGGTCTGAAAAATAGGAGGAGCATGAAGCGGTGTTGAAAAACATGAAGACCCTGAAAAGGTGTGAAAATTATGAAGAGCTTCAAATTGTGTCAAAAATATGAGGAGCATGAAACGGTCTGAAAAATAGGAGGCACATGAAACGGTCTGAAAAAAAGGAGGAGCATGAAACGGTGTGGAAAAACATGAAGAGCTTGAAAACGTGTGAAAAATAGGAAGAGCTTCAAAAGCTGTGAGAAATATGAAGAGCTTCAAAAGGTGTCAAAAATGAGATGAGCATGAAACGGTCTGAAAATTCGGAGCAGCATGAAGTTGTGTTGAAAACATGAAGAGCCTGACAATGTGTGAAATATATGAAGAGCTTCGAAAGGTGTCAAAAATATGAGGAGTATAAAACGGTCTGAAAAAGAGGAGGAGCATGAAACGGTCTGAAAATTAGGAGGAGTATGAAAGAGTGTGGAAAAATATGGAGAGCCTGAAAAGGAGTTAAATATAGGAAGAGCTTCAAAAGTGACAAAAATATGAGGAGCATGAAATGGTCTGAAAAACAGGAGGTGCGTGAAGCAGTGTTCAAAATCATGAAGAGCCTGAAAAGGTGTGAAAAATAAAAGAGCTTCAAAAGGTGTGAAAAATATGAGGAGCATGAAACGGTCTGAAATATAGCAGCAGGAAGGGGTGTTGAAATACATGAAGAGGTTGAAAAGGTGTGAAAAATATGAAGAGCTTCAAAGGGTGTCAAAAATATGAGGAGCATGAAACGGTCTGAAAAATAGGAGGAGCATGAAGCAGTGTTCAAAAACATGGAGAACCTGAAAAGGTGTGAAAAATATGAAGAGCCTCAAAACCTGTCAGATATATGAGGGGCATGAAACGGTCTGAAAAAGAGGAGGAGCATGAAGCAGTGTTGAAAAACATGAAGAGCCTGAAAAGGTGTGAAAAATATGAAGAGCTTCAAAACGTGTCAAAAATATGAGGAGCGTGAAACGGTCTGAAAATAGGAGGAGCATGAAGCGGTTTTGAAAAAGATGAAGAGCCTGAAAAGGTGTGAAAAATATGAAGAGCTTCAAAAGGTGTCAAAAGTATGAGGAACATGAAACGCTCTGAAATATAGAAGGAGCATCAAGCGGTGTTGAGAAACATGAAGAGCCTGAAAAGGTTTGAAAAATATGAAGAGCTTCAAAAGGTGTCAAAAATATGAGGAGCATGAAACGGTCTGAAAAATAGGAGGAGCATGAAACGGTCTGAAAAATAGGAGGAGCATGAAACGGTGTTGAAACACATGAAGAGCCTGAAAAGGTGGGAAAAATATGAAGAGCTTCAAAAGATGTCAAAAATATGAAGAGCATGAAACGGTCTGAAAAATAGGAGGAGCATGAAGCGTTGTTGAAAAACATGAAGAGCCTGAAAAGGTGTGAAAAATATGAAGAGCTTACAAAGGTTTCAAAATTATGAGGAGCATGAAAAGGTCTGAAAAATAGGAGGAGCATGATTTGATGTTGAAAAACATGAAGAGCCTGAAAAGGTGTGAAAAATACAAGAGATTCTAAAGGTGTGAAATATATGAGGAGCATGAAACGGTCTGAAAAAGAGGAGGAGCATATAACAGTGTTCAAAAACATGAAGAGCCTGGAATGGTGTGAAAAATATGAAGAGGTTTAAAACGTGTCAAAAACATGAGGAGCATGAAACGGTCTGAAAAATAGGAGCAGCATGAAATGGTGTTCAAAAACATGAAGAGCCTGAAAAGGTGTGAAAAATATGAACAGCTTCAAAAGGTGTGAAATGAAGCGCATGAAACAATCTGAAAAATAGGAGGAGCATGAATCTGTGCTCAAAACATGAAGAGCCTGAGAAGGTGTGAAAAATATGAAGAGCTTCAAAAGGTGAGAAAAATATGAGGAGCATGAAACGGTCTGAAAAATGCGAGGAGCATGAAGCAGTGTTGAAAAACATGAAGAGCCTGAAAAGGTGTGAAAAATATGAAGAGCTTCAAAAGGTGTCAAAAATATGAGGAGCATGAAACGGTTTGAAAAATAGGAGGAGAATGAAGCGGTCTGAAAAATAGGAGGAGCATGACACGGTCTGAAAAATGCGAGGAGCATGAAGCGGTGTTGAAAAACATGAAGAGCCTGAAAAGGTGTGAAAAATAGGAGGAGCTTCAAAAGGTGTCAAAAATGTGAGGAGGAAAAAACGATCTTAAAAATAGGAGGAGCATGAAACGATGTTGAAAAACATGAAAAGCATGAAAAGGTGTGAAAAATAGGAAGAGCTTCAAAAGGTGTCAAAAAATTAGGAGCATGAAGCGGTCTGAAAAATAAGAAGAGCATGAAGCGGTGGTCAAAAACAAGAAGAGCCTGAAAACGTATGAAAAATATGAAGAGCTTCAAATGGTGTGAAAAATAAGAGGAGCATGAAACGGTCAGAAAAATAGGAGGAGCATGACTTGATGTTGAAAAACATGAAGAGCCTGAAAAGGTGTGAAATATGAAGAGCTTCAAAAGTTGTCAAAAATATGAGGAGCATTAAACGTTCTGAAAAATAGGAGGACCATGAAACGTTGTTCAAAAACATGAAGAGCCTGGAAAGGTGTGAAAAATATGAAGAGCCACAAAACGGGTCAAAAATATGAGGAGCATCAAACGGTCTGAAAAAGAGGAGGAGCATGAAGCAGTGTTCAAAAACATGAAGAGCCTGAAAAGGTGTGAAAAATATGAAGAGCTTCAAATGGTGTGAAAATTATGAGGAGCATGAAACGGTCTGAAAAATAGGAGGAGCATGATTTGATGTTGAAAAACATGAAGAGCCTGAAAAGGTGTGAAAAATACAAGAGCTTCTAAAGGTGTGAAATATATGAGGAGCATGAAACGGTCTGAAAAATAGGAGGAGCATGAAGCTGTGCTCAAAAACATTAAGAGCCTGAGAAGGGGTTAAAAATATGAAGAGCTTCTAAAGGTGTCAAAAATATGAGGAGCATGAAACGGACTGAAGAACGGAAGGAGCATGAAACGGTGTTCAAAAACATGAAGAGCCTGAAAAGGTGTGAAAAATATGAAGAACTTCAAAAGGTGTGAAAAATATGAGGAGCATGAAACTGTCTGAAAAATACGAGGATCATGAAGCGGTGTTGAGAAACATGAAGAGCCTGAAAAGGTGTGAAAAATATGAAGAGCTTCTAAAGGTGTCAAAAATATGAGGAACATGAAACGGTCTGAAAAATAGGAGCAGCATGAAATGGTGTTCAAAAACATGAAGAGCTTGAAAAGGTGTGAAAAACATGAATAGCTTCAAAAGGTGTGAAATACATGAGGAGAATGAAACGATCTGAAAAATAGGAGGAGCATGAAGCTGTGCTCAAAACATGAAGAGCCTGAGAAAGTGTGAAAAATATGAAGAGCTTCAAAAGGTGTGAAAAATATGAGGAGCATGAAACGGTCTGAAAAATACTAGGAGCATGAAGCGGTGTTCAAAAACATGAAGAGCCTGAAAAGGTGTGTCAAATACGAGAGTTTCTAAAGGTGTGAAGTACATGAGGAGCATGAAATGGTCTGAAAAATAGGAGGAGCATTAAGCGGTGTACAAAAACTTGGAGAGCCTGAAAAGGCATGAAAAATATGAAGAGCTTCAAAAGTTGTCAAAAATATGAGGAGAATGAAACGGTCTGAAAAAGAGAAAGCATTAAGCGGTGTTCAAAAACATGAAGATCCTGAAAAGGTGTGAAATCTATGAAGAGCTTCAAAAGCTGTCAAATATATGAGGAGCATGAAACTGTCTGAAAAATAGCAGGAGCATGAAACTGTCTGAAAAAGAGGAGGAGAATGAAACGGTGTTCAAAAACATAAAGAGCCTGATAAGGTTTGAAAAATAGGAGGAGCTTCAAAAGGTGTCAAAAATATGAGGAGCATGAAACGGTCTGAAAAATAGGAGGAGAATGAAGCTGTGTGCAAAAACATGAAGAGCCTGAAAATGTGTGAAAAATATGAAGAGCTTCAAAGGGTGTCAAAAATAGGAGGAGCATGAAACGGTCTCAAAAATAGGAGGAGCTTGACGCGATGTTCAAAAACATGTAGAGCCTGACAAGGTGTGAAAAATATGAAAGGCTTCAAAAGATTTCAAATATATGAGGAGCATGAAACGGTCTGAAAAATAGAAGGAGCATCAAGCGGTGTTGAGAAACATGAAGAGCCTGAAAAGGTGTGAAAAATATGAAGAGCCTCAAAACGTGTCAAAAATATGAGGAGCATGAAACGGTCTGAAAAATAGTTGGAGCATGAAACGGTCTGAAAAATAGGAGGAGCATGAAGCGGTGTTGAAAAACATGAAGAGCCTGAAAAGGTGTGAAAATTATGAAGAGCTTCAAATTGTGTCAAAAATATGAGGAGCATGAAACGGTCTCAAAAAAAGGAGGAGCATGAAACGGTCTGAAAAAAGGAGGAGCATGAAACGGTGTGGAAAAACATGAAGAGCTTGAAAACGTGTGAAAAATATGAAGAGCTTCAAAAGCTGTGAGAAATATGAAGAGCTTCAAAGGGTGTCAAAAATATGAGGAGCATGAAAAGGTCTGAAAAATAGGAGGAGCATGATTTGATGTTGAAAAACATGAAGAGCCTGAAAAGGTGTGAAAAATACAAGAGATTCTAAAGGTGTGAAATATATGAGGAGCATGAAACAGTCTGAAAAAGAGGAGGAGCATATAACAGTGTTCAAAAACATGAAGAGCCTGAAAAGGTGTGAAAAATATGAACAGCTTCAAAAGGTGTGAAATGAAGCGCATGAAACAATCTGAAAAATAGGAGGAGCATGAATCTGTGCTCAAAACATGAAGAGCCTGAGAAGGTGTGAAAAATATGAAGAGCTTCAAAAGGTGAGAAAAATATGAGGAGCATGAAACGGTCTGAAAAATGCGAGGAGCATGAAGCGGTGTTGAAAACCATGAAGAGCCTGAAAAGGTGTGAAAAATATGAAGAGCTTCAAAAGGTGTCAAAAATATGAGGAGCATGAAACGGTTTGAAAAATAGGAGGAGAATGAAGCGGTCTGAAAAATAGGAGGAGCATGACACGGTCTGAAAAATGCGAGGAGCATGAAGCGGTGTTGAAAAACATGAAGAGCCTGAAAAGGTGTGAAAAATAAGAGGAGCTTCAAAAGGTGTCAAAAATGTGAGGAGCAAAAAACGATCTTAAAAATAGGAGGAGCATGAAACGATGTTGAAAAACATGAAAAGCATGAAAAGGTGTGAAAAATAGGAAGAGCTTCAAAAGGTGTCAAAAAATTAGGAGCATGAAGCGGTCTGAAAAATAAGAAGAGCATGAAGCGGTGGTCAAAAACAAGAAGAGCCTGAAAACGTATGAAAAATATGAAGAGCTTCAAATGGTGTGAAAAATAAGAGGAGCATGAAACGGTCAGAAAAATAGGAGGAGCATGACTTGATGTTGAAAAACATGAAGAGCCTGAAAAGGTGTGAAATATGAAGAGCTTCAAAAGTTGTCAAAAATATGAGGAGCGTTAAACGTTCTGAAAAATAGGAGGACCATGAAACGTTGTTCAAAAACATGAAGAGCCTGGAAAGGTGTGAAAAATATGAAGAGCCACAAAACGGGTCAAAAATATGAGGAGCATCAAACGGTCTGAAAAAGAGGAGGAGCATGAAGCAGTGTTCAAAAACATGAAGAGCCTGAAAAGGTGTGAAAAATATGAAGAGCTTCAAAACGTGTCAAAAATATGAGGAGCGTGAAACGGTCTGAAAATAGGAGGAGCATGAAGCGGTTTTGAAAAAGATGAAGAGCCTGAAAAGGTGTGAAAAATATGAAGAGCTTCAAAAGGTGTCAAAAGTATGAGGAACATGAAACGCTCTGAAATATAGAAGGAGCATCAAGCGGTGTTGAGAAACATGAAGAGCCTGAAAAGGTTTGAAAAATATGAAGAGCTTCAAAAGGTGTCAAAAATATGAGGAGCATGAAACGGTCTGAAAAATAGGAGGAGCATGAAACGGTCTGAAAAATAGGAGGAGCATGAAACGGTGTTGAAACACATGAAGAGCCTGAAAATGTGGGAAAAATATGAAGAGCTTCAAAAGATGTCAAAAATATGAAGAGCATGAAACGGTCTGAAAAATAGGAGGAGCATGAAGCGTTGTTGAAAAACATGAAGAGCCTGAAAAGGTGTGAAAAATATGAAGAGCTTACAAAGGTTTCAAAATTATGAGGAGCATGAAAAGGTCTGAAAAATAGGAGGAGCATGATTTGATGTTGAAAAACATGAAGAGCCTGAAAAGGTGTGAAAAATACAAGAGATTCTAAAGGTGTGAAATATATGAGGAGCATGAAACGGTCTGAAAAAGAGGAGGAGCATATAACAGTGTTCAAAAACATGAAGAGCCTGGAATGGTGTGAAAAATATGAAGAGGTTTAAAACGTGTCAAAAACATGAGGAGCATGAAACGGTCTGAAAAATAGGAGCAGCATGAAATGGTGTTCAAAAACATGAAGAGCCTGAAAAGGTGTGAAAAATATGAACAGCTTCAAAAGGTGTGAAATGAAGCGCATGAAACAATCTGAAAAATAGGAGGAGCATGAATCTGTGCTCAAAACATGAAGAGCCTGAGAAGGTGTGAAAAATATGAAGAGCTTCAAAAGGTGAGAAAAATATGAGGAGCATGAAACGGTCTGAAAAATGCGAGGAGCATGAAGCAGTGTTGAAAAACATGAAGAGCCTGAAAAGGTGTGAAAAATATGAAGAGCTTCAAAAGGTGTCAAAAATATGAGGAGCATGAAACGGTTTGAAAAATAGGAGGAGAATGAAGCGGTCTGAAAAATAGGAGGAGCATGACACGGTCTGAAAAATGCGAGGAGCATGAAGCGGTGTTGAAAAACATGAAGAGCCTGAAAAGGTGTGAAAAATAGGAGGAGCTTCAAAAGGTGTCAAAAATGTGAGGAGGAAAAAACGATCTTAAAAATAGGAGGAGCATGAAACGATGTTGAAAAACATGAAAAGCATGAAAAGGTGTGAAAAATAGGAAGAGCTTCAAAAGGTGTCAAAAAATTAGGAGCATGAAGCGGTCTGAAAAATAAGAAGAGCATGAAGCGGTGGTCAAAAACAAGAAGAGCCTGAAAACGTATGAAAAATATGAAGAGCTTCAAATGGTGTGAAAAATAAGAGGAGCATGAAACGGTCAGAAAAATAGGAGGAGCATGACTTGATGTTGAAAAACATGAAGAGCCTGAAAAGGTGTGAAATATGAAGAGCTTCAAAAGTTGTCAAAAATATGAGGAGCATTAAACGTTCTGAAAAATAGGAGGACCATGAAACGTTGTTCAAAAACATGAAGAGCCTGGAAAGGTGTGAAAAATATGAAGAGCCACAAAACGGGTCAAAAATATGAGGAGCATCAAACGGTCTGAAAAAGAGGAGGAGCATGAAGCAGTGTTCAAAAACATGAAGAGCCTGAAAAGGTGTGAAAAATATGAAGAGCTTCAAATGGTGTGAAAATTATGAGGAGCATGAAACGGTCTGAAAAATAGGAGGAGCATGATTTGATGTTGAAAAACATGAAGAGCCTGAAAAGGTGTGAAAAATACAAGAGCTTCTAAAGGTGTGAAATATATGAGGAGCATGAAACGGTCTGAAAAATAGGAGGAGCATGAAGCTGTGCTCAAAAACATTAAGAGCCTGAGAAGGGGTTAAAAATATGAAGAGCTTCTAAAGGTGTCAAAAATATGAGGAGCATGAAACGGACTGAAGAACGGAAGGAGCATGAAACGGTGTTCAAAAACATGAAGAGCCTGAAAAGGTGTGAAAAATATGAAGAACTTCAAAAGGTGTGAAAAATATGAGGAGCATGAAACTGTCTGAAAAATACGAGGATCATGAAGCGGTGTTGAGAAACATGAAGAGCCTGAAAAGGTGTGAAAAATATGAAGAGCTTCTAAAGGTGTCAAAAATATGAGGAACATGAAACGGTCTGAAAAATAGGAGC
The DNA here is from genome assembly GCF_033118175.1 of Dama dama. Lineage (NCBI taxonomy): Eukaryota > Metazoa > Chordata > Mammalia > Artiodactyla > Cervidae > Dama > Dama dama. The sequence goes on from NW_026870972.1 coordinate 2,547,089, forward strand.
AGCATGAAATGGTGTTCAAAAACATGAAGAGCTTGAAAAGGTGTGAAAAACATGAATAGCTTCAAAAGGTGTGAAATACATGAGGAGAATGAAACGATCTGAAAAATAGGAGGAGCATGAAGCTGTGCTCAAAACATGAAGAGCCTGAGAAAGTGTGAAAAATATGAAGAGCTTCAAAAGGTGTGAAAAATATGAGGAGCATGAAACGGTCTGAAAAATACTAGGAGCATGAAGCGGTGTTCAAAAACATGAAGAGCCTGAAAAGGTGTGTCAAATACAAGAGTTTCTAAAGGTGTGAAGTACATGAGGAGCATGAAATGGTCTGAAAAATAGGAGGAGCATTAAGCGGTGTACAAAAACTTGGAGAGCCTGAAAAGGCATGAAAAATATGAAGAGCTTCAAAAGTTGTCAAAAATATGAGGAGAATGAAACGGTCTGAAAAAGAGAAAGCATTAAGCGGTGTTCAAAAACATGAAGATCCTGAAAAGGTGTGAAATCTATGAAGAGCTTCAAAAGCTGTCAAATATATGAGGAGCATGAAACTGTCTGAAAAATAGCAGGAGCATGAAACTGTCTGAAAAAGAGGAGGAGCATGAAACGGTGTTCAAAAACATAAAGAGCCTGATAAGGTTTGAAAAATAGGAGGAGCTTCAAAAGGTGTCAAAAATATGAGGAGCATGAAACGGTCTGAAAAATAGGAGGAGAATGAAGCTGTGTGCAAAAACATGAAGAGCCTGAAAATGTGTGAAAAATATGAAGAGCTTCAAAGGGTGTCAAAAATAGGAGGAGCATGAAACGGTCTCAAAAATAGGAGGAGCTTGACGCGATGTTCAAAAACATGTAGAGCCTGACAAGGTGTGAAAAATATGAAAGGCTTCAAAAGATTTCAAATATATGAGGAGCATGAAACGGTCTGAAAAATAGAAGGAGCATCAAGCGGTGTTGAGAAACATGAAGAGCCTGAAAAGGTGTGAAAAATATGAAGAGCCTCAAAACGTGTCAAAAATATGAGGAGCATGAAACGGTCTGAAAAATAGTTGGAGCATGAAACGGTCTGAAAAATAGGAGGAGCATGAAGCGGTGTTGAAAAACATGAAGAGCCTGAAAAGGTGTGAAAATTATGAAGAGCTTCAAATTGTGTCAAAAATATGAGGAGCATGAAACGGTCTCAAAAAAAGGAGGAGCATGAAACGGTCTGAAAAAAGGAGGAGCATGAAACGGTGTGGAAAAACATGAAGAGCTTGAAAACGTGTGAAAAATATGAAGAGCTTCAAAAGCTGTGAGAAATATGAAGAGCTTCAAAGGGTGTCAAAAATATGAGGAGCATGAAAAGGTCTGAAAAATAGGAGGAGCATGATTTGATGTTGAAAAACATGAAGAGCCTGAAAAGGTGTGAAAAATACAAGAGATTCTAAAGGTGTGAAATATATGAGGAGCATGAAACAGTCTGAAAAAGAGGAGGAGCATATAACAGTGTTCAAAAACATGAAGAGCCTGAAAAGGTGTGAAAAATATGAACAGCTTCAAAAGGTGTGAAATGAAGCGCATGAAACAATCTGAAAAATAGGAGGAGCATGAATCTGTGCTCAAAACATGAAGAGCCTGAGAAGGTGTGAAAAATATGAAGAGCTTCAAAAGGTGAGAAAAATATGAGGAGCATGAAACGGTCTGAAAAATGCGAGGAGCATGAAGCGGTGTTGAAAACCATGAAGAGCCTGAAAAGGTGTGAAAAATATGAAGAGCTTCAAAAGGTGTCAAAAATATGAGGAGCATGAAACGGTTTGAAAAATAGGAGGAGAATGAAGCGGTCTGAAAAATAGGAGGAGCATGACACGGTCTGAAAAATGCGAGGAGCATGAAGCGGTGTTGAAAAACATGAAGAGCCTGAAAAGGTGTGAAAAATAAGAGGAGCTTCAAAAGGTGTCAAAAATGTGAGGAGCAAAAAACGATCTTAAAAATAGGAGGAGCATGAAACGATGTTGAAAAACATGAAAAGCATGAAAAGGTGTGAAAAATAGGAAGAGCTTCAAAAGGTGTCAAAAAATTAGGAGCATGAAGCGGTCTGAAAAATAAGAAGAGCATGAAGCGGTGGTCAAAAACAAGAAGAGCCTGAAAACGTATGAAAAATATGAAGAGCTTCAAATGGTGTGAAAAATAAGAGGAGCATGAAACGGTCAGAAAAATAGGAGGAGCATGACTTGATGTTGAAAAACATGAAGAGCCTGAAAAGGTGTGAAATATGAAGAGCTTCAAAAGTTGTCAAAAATATGAGGAGCGTTAAACGTTCTGAAAAATAGGAGGACCATGAAACGTTGTTCAAAAACATGAAGAGCCTGGAAAGGTGTGAAAAATATGAAGAGCCACAAAACGGGTCAAAAATATGAGGAGCATCAAACGGTCTGAAAAAGAGGAGGAGCATGAAGCAGTGTTCAAAAACATGAAGAGCCTGAAAAGGTGTGAAAAATATGAAGAGCTTCAAATGGTGTGAAAATTATGAGGAGCATGAAACGGTCTGAAAAATAGGAGGAGCATGATTTGATGTTGAAAAACATGAAGAGCCTGAAAAGGTGTGAAAAATACAAGAGCTTCTAAAGGTGTGAAATATATGAGGGGCATGAAACGGTCTGAAAAATAGGAGGAGCATGAAGCTGTGCTCAAAAACATTAAGAGCCTGAGAAGGGGTTAAAAATATGAAGAGCTTCTAAAGGTGTCAAAAATATGAGGAGCATGAAACGGACTGAAGAACTGAAGGAGCATGAAACAGTGTTCAAAAACATGAAGAGCCTGAAAAGGTGTGAAAAATATGAAGAACATCAAAAGGTGTGAAAAATATGAGGAGCATGAAACTGTCTGAAAAATACGAGGATCATGAAGCGGTGTTGAGAAACATGAAGAGCCTGAAAAGGTGTGAAAAATATGAAGAGCTTCTAAAGGTGTCAAAAATATGAGGAACATGAAACGGTCTGAAAAATAGGAGCAGCATGAAATGGTGTTCAAAAACATGAAGAGCTTGAAAAGGTGTGAAAAATATGAATAGCTTCAAAAGGTGTGAAATACATGAGGAGAATGAAACGATCTGAAAAATAGGAGGAGCATGAAGCTGTGCTCAAAACATGAAGAGCCTGAGAAAGTGTGAAAAATATGAAGAGCTTCAAAAGGTGTGAAAAATATGAGGAGCATGAAACGGTCTGAAAAATACTAGGAGCATGAAGCGGTGTTCAAAAACATGAAGAGCCTGAAAAGGTGTGTCAAATACGAGAGTTTCTAAAGGTGTGAAATACATGAGGAGCATGAAATGGTCTGAAAAATAGGAGGAGCATGAAGCGGTGTACAAAAACTTGGAGAGCCTGAAAAGGTATGAAAAATATGAAGAGCTTCATAAGTTGTCAAAAATATGAGGAGAATGAAACGGTCTGAAAAAGAGAAAGCATTAAGCGGTGTTCAAAAACATGAAGATCCTGAAAAGGTGTGAAATCTATGAAGAGCTTCAAAAGCTGTCAAATATATGAGGAGCATGAAACTGTCTGAAAAATAGCAGGAGCATGAAACTGTCTGAAAAAGAGGAGGAGCATGAAACGGTGTTCAAAAACATAAAGAGCCTGATAAGGTTTGAAAAATAGGAGGAGCTTCAAAAGGTGTCAAAAATATGAGGAGCATGAAACGGTCTGAAAAATAGGAGGAGAATGAAGCTGTGTGCAAAAACATGAAGAGCCTGAAAATGTGTGAAAAATATGAAGAGCTTCAAAGGGTGTCAAAAATAGGAGGAGCATGAAACGGTCTCAAAAATAGGAGGAGCTTGACGCGATGTTCAAAAACATGTAGAGCCTGACAAGGTGTGAAAAATATGAAAGGCTTCAAAAGATTTCAAATATATGAGGAGCATGAAACGGTCTGAAAAATAGAAGGAGCATCAAGCGGTGTTGAGAAACATGAAGAGCCTGAAAAGGTGTGAAAAATATGAAGAGCCTCAAAACGTGTCAAAAATATGAGGAGCATGAAACGGTCTGAAAAATAGTTGGAGCATGAAACGGTCTGAAAAATAGGAGGAGCATGAAGCGGTGTTGAAAAACATGAAGAGCCTGAAAAGGTGTGAAAATTATGAAGAGCTTCAAATTGTGTCAAAAATATGAGGAGCATGAAACGTTCTGAAAGATAGGAGGAGCATGAAACTGTGTTGAAAAACATGAAGAGCCTGAAAAGGTGTGAAATATATAAAGAGTTTCAAAAGGTGTTAAAAATATGAGGAGCATGAAACGGTCTGAAAAATAGGAGGCACATGAAACGGTCTGAAAAAAAGGAGGAGCATGAAACGGTGTGGAAAAACATGAAGAGCTTGAAAACGTGTGAAAAATAGGAAGAGCTTCAAAAGCTGTGAGAAATATGAAGAGCTTCAAAAGGTGTCAAAAATGAGATGAGCATGAAACGGTCTGAAAATTCGGAGCAGCATGAAGTTGTGTTGAAAACATGAAGAGCCTGACAAGGTGTGAAATATATGAAGAGCTTCGAAAGGTGTCAAAAAAATGAGGAGTATGAAACGGTCTGAAAAAGAGGAGGAGCATGAAACGGTCTGAAAATTAGGAGGAGTATGAAAGAGTGTGGAAAAATATGGAGAGCCTGAAAAGGAGTTAAATATAGGAAGAGCTTCAAAAGTGACAAAAATATGAGGAGCATGAAATGGTCTGAAAAACAGGAGGTGCATGAAGCAGTGTTCAAAATCATGAAGAGCCTGAAAAGGTGTGAAAAATAAAAGAGCTTCAAAAGGTGTGAAAAATATGAGGAGCATGAAACGGTCTGAAATATAGCAGCAGGAAGGGGTGTTGAAATACATGAAGAGTTGAAAAGGTGTGAAAAATATGAAGAGCTTCAAAGGGTGTCAAAAATATGAGGAGCATGAAACGGTCTGAAAAATAGGAGGAGCATGAAGCAGTGTTCAAAAACATGGAGAACCTGAAAAGGTGTGAAAAATATGAAGAGCCTCAAAACCTGTCAGATATATGAGGGGCATGAAACGGTCTGAAAAAGAGGAGGAGCATGAAGCAGTGTTGAAAAACATGAAGAGCCTGAAAAGGTGTGAAAAATATGAAGAACTTCAAAACGTGTAAAAAATATGAGGAGCGTGAAACGGTCTGAAAATAGGAGGAGCATGAAGCGGTTTTGAAAAAGATGAAGAGCCTGAAAAGGTGTGAAAAATATGAAGAGCTTCAAAAGGTGTCAAAAGTATGAGGAACATGAAACGCTCTGAAATATAGAAGGAGCATCAAGCGGTGTTGAGAAACATGAAGAGCCTGAAAAGGTGTGAAAAATATGAAGAGCTTCAAAAGGTGTCAAAAATATGAGGAGCATGAAACGGTCTGAAAAATAGGAGGAGCATGAAACGGTCTGAAAAATAGGAGAAGCATGAAACGGTGTTGAAACACATGAAGAGCCTGAAAAGGTGGGAAAAATATGAAGAGCTTCAAAAGATTTCAAAAATATGAGGAACATGAAATGGTCTGAAAAATAGAAGGAGCATCAAGCGGTGCTGAGAAACATGAAGAGCCTGAAAAGGTGTGAAAAATATGAAGAGCCTCAAAACGTGTCAAAAATATGAGGAGCATGAAACGGTCTGAAAAATAGTTGGAGCATGAAACGGTCAGAAAAATAGGAGGAGGATGAAGAGGTGTTGAAAAACATGAAAAGCCTGAAAAGGTGTGAAAAATAGGAGGAGCTTCAAAAGGTTTCAGAAATATGAGGAGCATGAAACGGTCTTAAAAATAGGAGGAGCATGAAGCGGTGTTGAAAAACATGAAGAGCCTGAAAAGGTGTAAAATTATGAAGAGCTTCAAATTGTGTCAAAAATATGAGGAGCATGAAACGGTCTGAAAGATAGGAGGAGCATGAAACTGTGTTGAAAAACATGAAGAGCCTGAAAACTTGTGAAATATATAAAGAGTTTCAAAACGTGTTAAAAATATGAGGAGCATGAAACGGTCTGAAAAATAGGAGGCGCATGAAGTGGTGTTCAAAAACATGGAGAGCCTGAAAAGGTGTGAAAAATTTGAAGAGCTTCAAAAGGTGTCAAAAATATGAGGAGCATGAAACGGTCTCAAAAAAAGGAGGAGCATGAAACGGTCTGAAAAAAGGAGGAGCATGAAACGGTGTGGAAAAACATGAAGAGCTTGAAAACGTGTGAAAAATATGAAGAGCTTCAAAAGCTGTGAGAAATATGAAGAGCTTCAAAAGGTGTCAAAAATATGAGGAGCATGAAACAGTCTGAAATATAGGATAAGCAAGAAACGGTTTTTAAAAAGATGAAGAGGAGAAAATGTGTGAAAAATATGAAGAGCTACAAAAGGTGTCAAAAATATGAGAAGCATGAAACCAATGAAAAATAAGAGGAGCATGAAGCGGTGTTGAAAAACATGAAGAGCCTGAAAAGGTGTGAAAAATATGAAGAGCTACAAAAGATGTCAAAAATATGAAGAGCATGAAACGGTCTGAAAAATAGGAGGAGCATGAAGCGGTGTTGAAAAACATGAAGAGCCTGAAAAGGTGTGAAAAATATGAAGAGCTTACAAAGGTTTCAAAATTATGAGGAGCATGAAAAGGTCTGAAAAATAGGAGGAGCATGATTTGATGTTGAAAAACATGAAGAGCCTGAAAAGGTGTGAAAAATACAAGAGATTCTAAAGGTGTGAAATATATGAGGAGCATGAAACAGTCTGAAAAAGAGGAGGAGCATATAACAGTGTTCAAAAACATGAAGAGCCTGAAAAGGTGTGAAAAATATGAACAGCTTCAAAAGGTGTGAAATGAAGCGCATGAAACAATCTGAAAAATAGGAGGAGCATGAATCTGTGCTCAAAACATGAAGAGCCTGAGAAGGTGTGAAAAATATGAAGAGCTTCAAAAGGTGAGAAAAATATGAGGAGCATGAAACGGTCTGAAAAATGCGAGGAGCATGAAGCGGTGTTGAAAACCATGAAGAGCCTGAAAAGGTGTGAAAAATATGAAGAGCTTCAAAAGGTGTCAAAAATATGAGGAGCATGAAACGGTTTGAAAAATAGGAGGAGAATGAAGCGGTCTGAAAAATAGGAGGAGCATGACACGGTCTGAAAAATGCGAGGAGCATGAAGCGGTGTTGAAAAACATGAAGAGCCTGAAAAGGTGTGAAAAATAAGAGGAGCTTCAAAAGGTGTCAAAAATGTGAGGAGCAAAAAACGATCTTAAAAATAGGAGGAGCATGAAACGATGTTGAAAAACATGAAAAGCATGAAAAGGTGTGAAAAATAGGAAGAGCTTCAAAAGGTGTCAAAAAATTAGGAGCATGAAGCGGTCTGAAAAATAAGAAGAGCATGAAGCGGAGGTCAAAAACAAGAAGAGCCTGAAAACGTATGAAAAATATGAAGAGCTTCAAATGGTGTGAAAAATAAGAGGAGCATGAAACGGTCAGAAAAATAGGAGGAGCATGACTTGATGTTGAAAAACATGAAGAGCCTGAAAAGGTGTGAAATATGAAGAGCTTCAAAAGTTGTCAAAAATATGAGGAGCATTAAACGTTCTGAAAAATAGGAGGACCATGAAACGTTGTTCAAAAGCATGAAGAGCCTGGAAAGGTGTGAAAAATATGAAGAGCCACAAAACGGGTCAAAAATATGAGGAGCATCAAACGGTCTGAAATAGAGGAGGAGCATGAAGCAGTGTTCAAAAACATGAAGAGCCTGAAAAGGTGTGAAAAATATGAAGAGCTTCAAATGGTGTGAAAATTATGAGGAGCATGAAACGGTCTGAAAAATAGGAGGAGCATGATTTGATGTTGAAAAACATGAAGAGCCTGAAAAGGTGTGAAAAATACAAGAGCTTCTAAAGGTGTGAAATATATGAGGGGCATGAAACAGTCTGAAAAATAGGAGGAGCATGAAGCTGTGCTCAAAAACATTAAGAGCCTGAGAAGGGGTTAAAAATATGAAGAGCTTCTAAAGGTGTCAAAAATATGAGGAGCATGAAACGGACTGAAGAACTGAAGGAGCATGAAACGGTGTTCAAAAACATGAATAGCCTGAAAAGGTGTGAAAAATATGAAGAACTTCAAAAGGTGTGAAAAATATGAGGAGCATGAAACTGTCTGAAAAATACGAGGATCATGAAGCGGTGTTGAGAAACATGAAGAGCCTGAAAAGGTGTGAAAAATATGAAGAGCTTCTAAAGGTGTCAAAAATATGAGGAACATGAAACGGTCTGAAAAATAGGAGCAGCATGAAATGGTGTTCAAAAACATGAAGAGCTTGAAAAGGTGTGAAAAACATGAATAGCTTCAAAAGGTGTGAAATACATGAGGAGAATGAAACGATCTGAAAAATAGGAGGAGCATGAAGCTGTGCTCAAAACATGAAGAGCCTGAGAAAGTGTGAAAAATATGAAGAGCTTCAAAAGGTGTGAAAAATATGAGGAGCATGAAACGGTCTGAAAAATACTAGGAGCATGAAGCGGTGTTCAAAAACATGAAGAGCCTGAAAAGGTGTGTCAAATACGAGAGTTTCTAAAGGTGTGAAATACATGAGGAGCATGAAATGGTCTGAAAAATAGGAGGAGCATGAAGCGGTGTACAAAAACTTGGAGAGCCTGAAAAGGTATGAAAAATATGAAGAGCTTCAAAAGTTGTCAAAAATATGAGGAGAATGAAACGGTCTGAAAAAGAGAAAGCATTAAGCGGTGTTCAAAAACATGAAGATCCTGAAAAGGTGTGAAATCTATGAAGAGCTTCAAAAGCTGTCAAATATATGAGGAGCATGAAACTGTCTGAAAAATAGCAGGAGCATGAAACTGTCTGAAAAAGAGGAGGAGCATGAAACGGTGTTCAAAAACATAAAGAGCCTGATAAGGTTTGAAAAATAGGAGGAGCTTCAAAAGGTGTCAAAAATATGAGGAGCATGAAACGGTCTGAAAAATAGGAGGAGAATGAAGCTGTGTGCAAAAACATGAAGAGCCTGAAAATGTGTGAAAAATATGAAGAGCTTCAAAGGGTGTCAAAAATAGGAGGAGCATGAAACGGTCTCAAAAATAGGAGGAGCTTGACGCGATGTTCAAAAACATGTAGAGCCTGACAAGGTGTGAAAAATATGAAAGGCTTCAAAAGATTTCAAATATATGAGGAGCATGAAACGGTCTGAAAAATAGAAGGAGCATCAAGCGGTGTTGAGAAACATGAAGAGCCTGAAAAGGTGTGAAAAATATGAAGAGCCTCAAAACGTGTCAAAAATATGAGGAGCATGAAACGGTCTGAAAAATACTTGGAGCATGAAACGGTCTGAAAAATAGGAGGAGCATGAAGCGGTGTTGAAAAACATGAAGAGACTGAAAAGTTGTGAAAATTATGAAGAGCTTCAAATTGTGTCAAAAATATGAGGAGCATGAAACGTTCTGAAAGATAGGAGGAGCATGAAACTGTGTTGAAAAACATGAAGAGCCTGAAAAGGTGTGAAATATATAAAGAGTTTCAAAAGGTGTTAAAAATATGAGGAGCATGAAACGGTCTGAAAAATAGGAGGCACATGAAATGGTCTGAAAAAAAGGAAGAGCATGAAACGGTTTGGAAAAACATGAAGAGCTTGAAAACGTGTGAAAAATAGGAAGAGCTTCAAAAGCTGTGAGAAATATGAAGAGCTTCAAAAGGTGTCAAAAATGAGATGAGCATGAAACGGTCTGAAAAATCGGAGCAGCATGAAGTTGTGTTGAAAACATGAAGAGCCTGACAAGGTGTGAAATATATGAAGAGCTTCAAAAGGTGTCAAAAATATGAGGAGTATGAAACGGTCTGAAAAAGAGGAGGAGCATGAAACGGTCTGAAAATTAGGAGGAGTATGAAAGAGTGTGGAAAAATATGGAGAGCCTGAAAAGGAGTTAAATATAGGAAGAGCTTCAAAAGTGACAAAAATATGAGGAGCATGAAATGGTCTGAAAAACAGGAGGTGCATGAAGCAGTGTTCAAAATCATGAAGAGCCTGAAAAGGTGTGAAAAATAAAAGAGCTTCAAAAGGTGTGAAAAATATGAGGAGCATGAAACGGTCTGAAATATAGCAGCAGGAAGGGGTGTTGAAATACATGAAGAGCTTGAAAAGGTGTGAAAAATATGAAGAGCTTCAAAGGGTGTCAAAAATATGAGGAGCATGAAACGGTCTGAAAAATAGGAGGAGCATGAAGCAGTGTTCAAAAACATGGAGAACCTGAAAAGGTGTGAAAAATATGAAGAGCCTCAAAACCTGTCAGATATATGAGGGGCATGAAACGGTCTGAAAAAGAGGAGGAGCATGAAGCAGTGTTGAAAAACATGAAGAGCCTGAAAAGGTGTGAAAAATATGAAGAACTTCAAAACGTGTCAAAAATATGAGGAGCGTGAAACGGTCTGAAAATAGGAGGAGCATGAAGCGGTTTTGAAAAAGATGAAGAGCCTGAAAAGGTGTGAAAAATATGAAGAGCTTCAAAAGGTGTCAAAAGTATGAGGAACATGAAACGCTCTGAAATATAGAAGGAGCATCAAGCGGTGTTGAGAAACATGAAGAGCCTGAAAAGGTGTGAAAAATATGAAGAGCTTCAAAAGGTGTCAAAAATATGAGGAGCATGAAACGGTCTGAAAAATAGGAGGAGCATGAAACGGTCTGAAAAATAGGAGGAGCATGAAACGGTGTTGAAACACATGAAGAGCCTGAAAAGGTGGGAAAAATATGAAGAGCTTCAAAAGATTTCAAAAATATGAGGAACATGAAATGGTCTGAAAAATAGAAGGAGCATCAAGCGGTGCTGAGAAACATGAAGAGCCTGAAAAGGTGTGAAAAATATGAAGAGCCTCAAAACGTGTCAAAAATATGAGGAGCATGAAACGGTCTGAAAAATAGTTGGAGCATGAAACGGTCAGAAAAATAGGAGGAGGATGAAGAGGTGTTGAAAAACATGAAAAGCCTGAAAAGGTGTGAAAAATAGGAAGAGCTTCAAAAGGTTTCAGAAATATGAGGAGCATGAAACGGTCTGAAAAATAGGAGGAGCATGAAGCGGTGTTGAAAAACATGAAGAGCCTGAAAAGGTGTGAAAATTATGAAGAGCTTCAAATTGTGTCAAAAATATGAGGAGCATGAAACGGTCTGAAAGATAGGAGGAGCATGAAACTGTGTTGAAAAACATGAAGAGCCTGAAAACTTGTGAAATATATAAAGAGTTTCAAAACGTGTTAAAAATATGAGGAGCATGAAACGGTCTGAAAAATAGGAGGCGCATGAAGTGGTGTTCAAAAACATGGAGAGCCTGAAAAGGTGTGAAAAATTTGAAGAGCTTCAAAAGGTGTCAAAAATATGAGGAGCGTGAAACGGTCTGAAAATAGGAGGAGCATGAAGCGGTGTTGAAAAACATGAAGAGCCTGAAAAGGTGTGAAAAATAAGAGGAGCTTCAAAAGGTGTCAAAAATGTGAGGAGCAAAAAACGATCTTAAAAATAGGAGGAGCATGAAACGATGTTGAAAAACATGAAAAGCATGAAAAGGTGTGAAAAATAGGAAGAGCTTCAAAAGGTGTCAAAAAATTAGGAGCATGAAGCGGTCTGAAAAATAAGAAGAGCATGAAGCGGTGGTCAAAAACAAGAAGAGCCTGTAAACGTATGAAAAATATGAAGAGCTTCAAATGGTGTGAAAAATAAGAGGAGCATGAAGCGGTCAGAAAAATAGGAGGAGCATGACTTGATGTTGAAAAACATGAAGAGCCTGAAAAGGTGTGAAATATGAAGAGCTTCAAAAGTTGTCAAAAATATGAGGAGCATTAAACGTTCTGAAAAATAGGAGGACCATGAAACGTTGTTCAAAAGCATGAAGAGCCTGGAAAGGTGTGAAAAATATGAAGAGCCACAAAACGGGTCAAAAATATGAGGAGCATCAAACGGTCTGAAATAGAGGAGGAGCATGAAGCAGTGTTCAAAAACATGAAGAGCCTGAAAAGGTGTGAAAAATATGAAGAGCTTCAAATGGTGTGAAAATTATGAGGAGCATGAAACGGTCTGAAAAATAGGAGGAGCATGATTTGATGTTGAAAAACATGAAGAGCCTGAAAAGGTGTGAAAAATACAAGAGCTTCTAAAGGTGTGAAATATATGAGGGGCATGAAACGGTCTGAAAAATAGGAGGAGCATGAAGCTGTGCTCAAAAACATTAAGAGCCTGAGAAGGGGTTAAAAATATGAAGAGCTTCTAAAGGTGTCAAAAATATGAGGAGCATGAAACGGACTGAAGAACGGAAGGAGCATGAAACGGTGTTCAAAAACATGAATAGCCTGAAAAGGTGTGAAAAATATGAAGAACTTCAAAAGGTGTGAAAAATATGAGGAGCATGAAACTGTCTGAAAAATACGAGGATCATGAAGCGGTGTTGAGAAACATGAAGAGCCTGAAAAGGTGTGAAAAATATGAAGAGCTTCTAAAGGTGTCAAAAATATGAGGAACATGAAACGGTCTGAAAAATAGGAGCAGCATGAAATGGTGTTCAAAAACATGAAGAGCTTGAAAAGGTGTGAAAAACATGAATAGCTTCAAAAGGTGTGAAATACATGAGGAGAATGAAACGATCTGAAAAATAGGAGGAGCATGAAGCTGTGCTCAAAACATGAAGAGCCTGAGAAAGTGTGAAAAATATGAAGAGCTTCAAAAGGTGTGAAAAATATGAGGAGCATGAAACGGTCTGAAAAATACTAGGAGCATGAAGCGGTGTTCAAAAACATGAAGAGCCTGAAAAGGTGTGTCAAATACGAGAGTTTCTAAAGGTGTGAAATACATGAGGAGCATGAAATGGTCTGAAAAATAGGAGGAGCATGAAGCGGTGTACAAAAACTTGGAGAGCCTGAAAATGTATGAAAAATATGAAGAGCTTCAAAAGGTGTCAAAAATATGAGGAGCATGAAACGGTCTGAAAAATAGGAGGAGAATGAAGCTGTGTGCAAAAACATGAAGAGCCTGAAAATGTGTGAAAAATATGAAGAGCTTCAAAGGGTGTCAAAAATAGGAGGAGCATGAAACGGTCTCAAAAAGAGGCGGAGCTTGACGCGATGTTCAAAAACATGTAGAGCCTGACAAGGTGTGAAAAATATGAAAGGCTTCAAAAGATTTCAAATATATGAGGAGCATGAAACGGTCTGAAAAATAGAAGGAACATCAAGCGGTGTTGAGAAACATGAAGAGACTGAAAAGGTGTGAAAAATATGAAGAGCCTCAAAACGTGTCAAAAATATGAGGAGCATGAAACGGTCTGAAAAATAGTTGGAGCATGAAACGGTCTGAAAAATAGGAGGAGCATGAAGCGGTGTTGAAAAACATGAAGAGCCTGAAAAGGTGTGAAAATTATGAAGAGCTTCAAATTGTGTCAAAAATATGAGGAGCATGAAACGTTCTGAAAGATAGGAGGAGCATGAAACAGTGTTGAAAAACATGAAGAGCCTGAAAAGGTGTGAAATATATAAAGAGTTTCAAAAGGTGTTAAAAATATGAGGAGCATGAAACGGTCTGAAAAATAGGAGGCACATGAAATGGTCTGAAAAAAAGGAAGAGCATGAAACGGTTTGGAAAAACATGAAGAGCTTGAAAACGTGTGAAAAATAGGAAGAGCTTCAAAAGCTGTGAGAAATATGAAGAGCTTCAAAAGGTGTCAAAAATGAGATGAGCATGAAACGGTCTGAAAAATCGGAGCAGCATGAAGTTGTGTTGAAAACATGAAGAGCCTGACAAGGTGTGAAATATATGAAGAGCTTCAAAAGGTGTCAAAAATATGAGGAGTATGAAACGGTCTGAAAAAGAGGAGGAGCATGAAACGGTCTGAAAATTAGGAGGAGTATGAAAGAGTGTGGAAAAATATGGAGAGCCTGAAAAGGAGTTAAATATAGGAAGAGCTTCAAAAGTGACAAAAATATGAGGAGCATGAAATGGTCTGAAAAACAGGAGGTGCATGAAGCAGTGTTCAAAATCATGAAGAGCCTGAAAAGGTGTGAAAAATTAAAGAGCTTCAAAAGGTGTGAAAAATATGAGGAGCATGAAACGGTCTGAAATATAGCAGCAGGAAGGGGTGTTGAAATACATGAAGAGCTTGAAAAGGTGTGAAAAATATGAAGAGCTTCAAAGGGTGTCAAAAATATGAGGAGCATGAAACGGTCTGAAAAATAGGAGGAGCATGAAGCAGTGTTCAAAAACATGGAGAACCTGAAAAGGTGTGAAAAATATGAAGAGCCTCAAAACCTGTCAGATATATGAGGGGCATGAAACGGTCTGAAAAAGAGGAGGAGCATGAAGCAGTGTTGAAAAACATGAAGAGCCTGAAAAGGTGTGAAAAATATGAAGAACTTCAAAACGTGTCAAAAATATGAGGAGCGTGAAACGGTCTGAAAATAGGAGGAGCATGAAGCGGTTTTGAAAAAGATGAAGAGCCTGAAAAGGTGTGAAAAATATGAAGAGCTTCAAAAGGTGTCAAAATTATGAGGAACATGAAACGCTCTGAAATATAGAAGGAGCATCAAGCGGTGTTGAGAAACATGAAGAGCCTGAAAAGGTGTGAAAAATATGAAGAGCTTCAAAAGGTGTCAAAAATATGAGGAGCATGAAACGGTCTGAAAAATAGGAGGAGCATGAAACGGTCTGAAAAATAGGAGGAGCATGAAACGGTGTTGAAACACATGAAGAGCCTGAAAAGGTGGGAAAAATATGAAGAGCTTCAAAAGATTTCAAAAATATGAGGAACATGAAATGGTCTGAAAAATAGAAGGAGCATCAAGCGGTGCTGAGAAACATGAAGAGCCTGAAAAGGTGTGAAAAATATGAAGAGCCTCAAAACGTGTCAAAAATATGAGGAGCATGAAACGGTCTGAAAAATAGTTGGAGCATGAAACGGTCAGAAAAATAGGAGGAGGATGAAGAGGTGTTGAAAAACATGAAAAGCCTGAAAAGGTGTGAAAAATAGGAAGAGCTTCAAAAGGTTTCAGAAATATGAGGAGCATGAAACGGTCTGAAAAATAGGAGGAGCATGAAGCGGTGTTGAAAAACATGAAGAGCCTGAAAAGGTGTGAAAATTATGAAGAGCTTCAAATTGTGTCAAAAATATGAGGAGCATGAAACGGTCTGAAAGATAGGAGGAGCATGAAACTGTGTTGAAAAACATGAAGAGCCTGAAAACTTGTGAAATATATAAAGAGTTTCAAAACGTGTTAAAAATATGAGGAGCATGAAACGGTCTGAAAAATAGGAGGCGCATGAAGTGGTGTTCAAAAACATGGAGAGCCTGAAAAGGTGTGAAAAATATGAAGAGCTTACAAAGGTTTCAAAATTATGAGGAGCATGAAAAGGTCTCAAAAAAAGGAGGAGCATGAAACGGTCTGAAAAAAGGAGGAGCATGAAACGGTGTGGAAAAACATGAAGAGCTTGAAAACGTGTGAAAAATATGAAGAGCTTCAAAAGCTGTGAGAAATATGAAGAGCTTCAAAAGGTGTCAAAAATATGAGGAGCATGAAACAGTCTGAAATATAGGATAAGCAAGAAACGGTTTTTAAAAAGATGAAGAGGAGAAAATGTGTGAAAAATATGAAGAGCTACAAAAGGTGTCAAAAATATGAGAAGCATGAAACCAATGAAAAATAAGAGGAGCATGAAGCTGTGTTGAAAAACATGAAGACCTTGAAAAGGTGTGAAATATAGGAAGAGCTTCAAAAGGGGTCAAAAATATGAGGTGCATGAAACAGTCGGAAAAATAGGAGGAGCATGAAACGGTGTTGAAAAACATGAAGAGCCTGAAAAGGTGTGAAAAATATGAAGAACTTGAAAAGTTGTCAAAAATATGGGGAGAATGAAACAGTCTGAAAATTAGGATGAGAATGAAACGGTTTTGAAAAAGATAAAGAGCATGAAAAGGGGTGAAAATTATGAAGAGCTTCGAAAGGTGTCAAAAATATGAGAAGCATGAAAGGGTCTGAAAAATTGGAGGAGCAAAAAGTGGTGTTGAAAAACATGAAGAGCTTGAAAAAGTGTGAAATATATGAAGAGCTTCAAAACGTGTCAAAAATATGAGAAGCATGAAACGGTCTGAGAAATAGCAGGAGCAAGAAGCGGTGTTTAAAAACATGAAGATCCTTAAAATGTTTGAAATATATGAAGAGCTTCAAACGGTGTCAAAAATATGAGGAGCATGAAACGGTCTGAAAAATAGGGGGGGCATGAAGCGGTGGTCAAAACATGAAGAGCCTGAAAAGGTGTGAAAAATATGAAGAGCTTAAAAAGGTGTCAAAAACATGAGGAGCATGAAATGGTCTGAAAAATAGGAGGAG
The DNA here is from genome assembly GCF_033118175.1 of Dama dama. Lineage (NCBI taxonomy): Eukaryota > Metazoa > Chordata > Mammalia > Artiodactyla > Cervidae > Dama > Dama dama. The sequence goes on from NW_026870972.1 coordinate 2,563,398, forward strand.
CATGAAGTGGTGATGAAAAACATGAAGAGCTTGAAAAGCTGTGAAAATTATGAGGAGCTTCAAAAGGTTTCAAAAATATGAGAAGCATAAAAAGACTGAAAAATTGGAGGAGCAGGAAGCGGTGTTGAAAAACATGAAGAGCCTGAAAATGTGTGAAATATATGAAGAGCTTCAAAAGGTGTCAAAAATATGAGGAGCATGAAAAGGTCTGAAAATTAGGAGCAGCATGAAGCGGTCGTCAAATATATTAAGGGCCTGAAAAGGCGTGAAAAATAAGAAGAACTTCAAAAGGTGTCAAAAATATGAGGAGCATGAAACGGTCTGAAAAATAGGAGCAGCATGAAGCGGTCATCAAATATATTAAGAGCCTGAAAAGGTGTCAAAAATATGAAGAGTTTCAAGGGTGTCAAAAATATGAGGAGCATGAAAAAGTCTGAAAATAGGAGGAGCATGAAACGGTGTTGAAAAACAGGAAGAGCATGAAAAGGTGTGAAAAATAGGAAGAGCTTCAAAAGGTGTCAAAAATATGAGGATCATGAAACGGTCTGAAAAATAGGAGGAGCATGAAACGGTCTGAAAAATGGGAGGAGCATGAAGCGGTGTTCAAAAACATGGAGAGCCTGTAAAGGTGTGAAAATATAAAAAGCTTCAAAAAGTGTCAATAATATGAGGACCATGAAACGGTCTGAAAAATAGGAGGAGCATGAAACGGTGTTGAAAAACATGAAGAGCATGAAAAGGTGTGAAAATAGGAAGAGCTTCAAAAGGTGTCAATAATATGAGGATCATGAAACGGTCTGAAAAATAGGAGGAGCATGAAACGGTCTGAAAAATGGGAGGAGCATGAAGCGGTGTTCAAAAACATGAAGACCCAGAAAAGGTGTGAAAAATATGAAGAGCTTCAAAAGGTGTGAAAGATATGAGGAACATGAAATGGTCTGAAAATTAGGAGGAGCATGAAACGGTGTTGAAAAATATGAAGAGCTTGAAAAGGGGTCAAAAATATGAAGAGCTTCAAAAGGTGTCAATAATATGAGGAGCATGAAACGGTCTGAAAAATAGGAGGAGCATGAAGCTTTGCTCAAAAACATGAAGAGCCTGAGAGGGTGTGAAAAATATGAAGAGCCTCAAAACGGGTCAAAAATCTGAGGAGCATGAAACGGTCTGATAAATAGGAGGAGGATGAAGCGGTGTTCAAAAATATGAAGAGCCCGAAAAGGGGTGAAAAATATGGAGAGCTTCAAAAGGAGTCAAAAAAATTAGGAGCATGAAGCGGTCTGAAAAATAAGAAGAGCATGAAGCGGTGGTCAAAAACAAGAAGAGCCTGAAAACATATGAAAAATACGAAGAGCTTCAAATGGTGTGAAAAATAAGAGGAGCATGAAACGGTCAGAAAAATAGGAGGAGCATGACTTGATGTTGAAAAACATGAAGAGCCTGAAAAGGTGTGAAAAATAGGAAGAGCTTCAAAAGGTGTCAAAAAAATTAGGAGCATGTAGCGGTCTGAAAAATAAGAAGAGCATGAAGCGGTGGTCAAAAACAAGAAGAGCCTGAAAACGTATGAAAAATACGAAGAGCTTCAAATGGTGTGAAAAATAAGAGGAGCATGAAACGGTCAGAAAAATAGGAGGAGCATGACTTGATGTTGAAAAACATGAAGAGCCTGAAAAGGTGTGAAATATGAAGAGCTTCAAAGTTGTCAAAAATATGAGGAGCATTAAACGTTCTGAAAAATAGGAGGACCATGAAACGTTGTTCAAAAACATGAAGAGCCTGGAAAGGTGTGAAAAATATGAAGAGCCACAAAACGGGTCAAAAATATGAGGAGCATCAAACGGTCTGAAAAAGAGGAGGAGCATGAAGCAGTGTTCAAAAACATGAAGAGCCTGAAAAGGTGTGAAAAATATGAAGAGCTTCAAATGGTGTGAAAATTATGAGGAGCATGAAACGGTCTGAAAAATAGGAGGAGCATGATTTGATGTTGAAAAACATGAAGAGCCTGAAAAGGTGTGAAAAATACAAGAGCTTCTAAAGGTGTGAAATATATGAGGAGCATGAAACGGTCTGAAAAATAGGAGGAGCATGAAGCTGTGCTCAAAAACATTAAGAGCCTGAGAAGGGGATAAAAATATGAAGAGCTTCTAAAGGTGTCAAAAATATGAGGAGCATGAAACGGACTGAAGAACTGAAGGAGCATGAAACGGTGTTCAAAAACATGAAGAGCCTGAAAAGGTGTGAAAAATATGAAGAACTTCAAAAGGTGTGAAAAATATGAGGAGCATGAAACTGTCTGAAAAATACGAGGATCATGAAGCGGTGTTGAGAAACATGAAGAGCCTGAAAAGGTGTGAAAAATATGAAGAGCTTCTAAAGGTGTCAAAAATATGAGGAACATGAAACGGTCTGAAAAATAGGAGCAGCATGAAATGGTGTTCAAAAACATGAAGAGCTTGAAAAGGTGTGAAAAATATGAATAGCTTCAAAAGGTGTGAAATACATGAGGAGAATGAAACGATCTGAAAAATAGGAGGAGCATGAAGCTGTGCTCAAAACATGAAGAGCCTGAGAAAGTGTGAAAAATATGAAGAGCTTCAAAAGGTGTGAAAAATATGAGGAGCATGAAACGGTCTGAAAAATACTAGGACCATGAAGCGGTGTTCAAAAACATGAAGAGCCTGAAAAGGTGTGTCAAATACGAGAGTTTCTAAAGGTGTGAAATACATGAGGAGCATGAAATGGTCTGAAAAATAGGAGGAGCATGAAGCGGTGTACAAAAACTTGGAGAGCCTGAAAAGGTATGAAAAATATGAAGAGCTTCGAAAGTTGTCAAAAATATGAGGAGAATGAAACGGTCTGAAAAAGAGAAAGCATTAAGCGGTGTTCAAAAACATGAAGATCCTGAAAAGGTGTGAAATCTATGAAGAGCTTCAAAAGCTGTCAAATATATGAGGAGCATGAAACTGTCTGAAAAATAGCAGGAGCATGAAACTGTCTGAAAAAGAGGAGGAGCATGAAACGGTGTTCAAAAACATAAAGAGCCTGATAAGGTTTGAAAAATAGAAGGAGCTTCAAAAGGTGTCAAAAATATGAGGAGCATGAAACGGTCTGAAAAATAGAAGGAGAATGAAGCTGTGTGCAAAAACATGAAGAGCCTGAAAATGTGTGAAAAATATGAAGAGCTTCAAAGGGTGTCAAAAATAGGAGGAGCATGAAACGGTCTCAAAAATAGGAGGAGCTTGACGCGGTGTTCAAAAACATGTAGAGCCTGACAAGGTGTGAAAAATATGAAGAGCCTCAAAAGGTTTCAAATATATGAGGAGCATGAATCGGTCTGAAAAATAGCAGGAGCATGATGAAGTGTAGAAAAACATGAACAGCCTGAAAAGGTGTGAAAAATATGAAGAGCTTCAAAAGGTGTCAAAATATGAGGAGCATGAAACGGTCGGAAAAATAGGAGGAGCATGAAACGGTCTGAAAAATAGGAGGAGCATGAAACGGTGTTGAAACACATGAAGAGCCTGAAAAGGTGGGAAAAATATGAAGAGCTTCAAAAGATTTCAAATATATGAGGAGCATGAAACGGTCTGAAAAATAGGAGGAGCATGAAGCAGTGTTGAAAAACATGAAGAGCCTGAAAAGGTGTGAAAATTATGAAGAGCTTCAAATTGTGTCAAAAATATGAGGAGCATGAAACGTTCTGAAAGATAGGAGGAGCATGAAACTGAGTTGAAAAACATGAAGAGCCTGAAAAGGTGTGAAATATGTAAAGAGTTTCAAAAGGTGTTAAAAATATGAGGAGCATGAAACGGTCTGAAAAATAGGAGGCGCATGAAACGGTCTGAAAAAAAGGAGGAGCATGAAACGGTGTGGATAAACATGAAGAGCTTGAAAACGTGTGAAAAATAGGAAGAGCTTCAAAAGCTGTGAGAAATATGAATAGCTTCAAAAGGTGTCAAAAATGAGATGAGCATGAAACGGTCTGAAAAATCGGAGCAGCATGAAGTTGTGTTGAAAACATGAAGAGCCTGACAAGGTGTGAAATATATGAAGAGCTTCAAAAGGTGTCAAAAATATGAGGAGTATGAAACGGTCTGAAAAAGAGGAGGAGCATGAAACGGTCTGAAAATTAGGAGGAGTATGAAAGAGTGTGGAAAAATATGGAGAGCCTGAAAAGGAGTTAAATATAGGAAGAGATTCAAAAGTGACAAAAATATGAGGAGCATGAAATGGTCTGAAAAACAGGAGGTGCATGAAGCAGTGTTCAAAATCATGAAGAGCCTGAAAAGGTGTGAAAAATAAAAGAGCTTCAAAAGGTGTGAAAAATATGAGGAGCATGAAACGGTCTGAAATATAGCAGCAGGAAGGGGTGTTGAAATACATGAAGAGCTTGAAAAGGTGTGAAAAATATGAAGAGCTTCAAAGGGTGTCAAAAATATGAGGAGCATGAAACGGTCTGAAAAATAGGAGGAGCATGAAGCAGTGTTCAAAAACATGGAGAACCTGAAAAGGTGTGAATAATATGAAGAGCTTCAAAACGTGTCAAAAATATGAGGAGCGTGAAACGGTCTGAAAATAGGAGGAGCATGAAGCGGTTTTGAAAAAGATGAAGAGCCTGAAAAGGTGTGAAAAATATGAAGAGCTTCAAAAGGTGTCAAAAGTATGAGGAACATGAAACGCTCTGAAATATAGAAGGAGCATCAAGCGGTGTTGAGAAACATGAAGAGCCTGAAAAGGTGTGAAAAATATGAAGAGCTTCAAAAGGTGTCAAAAATATGAGGAGCATGAAACGGTCTGAAAAATAGGAGGAGCATGAAACGGTCTGAAAAATAGGAGGAGCATGAAACGGTGTTGAAACACATGAAGAGCCTGAAAAGGTGGGAAAAATATGAAGAGCTTCAAAAGATTTCAAAAATATGAGGAACATGAAATGGTCTGAAAAATAGAAGGAGCATCAAGCGGTGCTGAGAAACATGAAGAGCCTGAAAAGGTGTGAAAAATATGAAGAGCCTCAAAACGTGTCAAAAATGTGAGGAGCATGAAACGGTCTGAAAAATAGTTGGAGCATGAAACGGTCAGAAAAATAGGAGGAGGATGAAGAGGTGTTGAAAAACATGAAAAGCCTGAAAAGGTGTGAAAAATAGGAGGAGCTTCAAAAGGTTTCAAAAATATGAGGAGCATGAAACGGTCTGAAAAATAGGAGGAGCATGAAGCGGTGTTGAAAAACATGAAGAGCCTGAAAAGGTGTGAAAATTATGAAGAGCTTCAAATTGTGTCAAAAATATGAGGAGCATGAAACGGTCTGAAAGATAGGAGGAACATGAAACTGTGTTGAAAAACATGAAGAGCCTGAAAACTTGTGAAATATATAAAGAGTTTCAAAACGTGTTAAAAATATGAGGAGCATGAAACGGTCTGAAAAATAGGAGGCGCATGAAGTGGTGTTCAAAAACATGGAGAGCCTGAAAAGGTGTGAAAAATTTGAAGAGCTTCAAAAGGTGTCAAAAATATGAGGAGCATGAAACGGTCTCAAAAAAAGGAGGAGCATGAAACGGTCTGAAAAAAGGAGGAGCATGAAACGGTGTGGAAAAACATGAAGAGCTTGAAAACGTGTGAAAAATATGAAGAGCTTCAAAAGCTGTGAGAAATATGAAGAGCTTCAAAAGGTGTCAAAAATGAGATGAGCATGAAACGGTCTGAAAAATCGGATCAGCATGAAGTGGTGTTGAAAAACATGAAGAGCCTGAAAAGGTGTGAAATATATGAAGAGCTTCAAAAGGTGTCAAAAATATGAGGAGTATGAAACGGTCTGAAAAAGAGGAGGAGCATGAAACGGTCTGAAAAATAGGAGGAGTATGAAAGAGTGTGGAAAAATATGGAGAGCCTGAAAAGGAGTTAAATATAGGAAGAGCTTCAAAAGTGACAAAAATATGAGGAGCATGAAATGGTCTGAAAAACAGGAGGTGCATGAAGCAGTGTTCAAAAACATGAAGAGCCTGAAAAGGTGTGAAAAATAAAAGAGCTTCAAAAGGTGTGAAAAATATGAGGAGCATGAAACGGTCTGAAATATAGGAGCAGCATGAAGGGGTGTTGAAATACATGAAGAGCTTGAAAAGGTGTGAAAAATATGAAGAGCTTCAAAGGGTGTCAAAAATATGAGGAGCATGAAACGGTCTGAAAAATAGGAGGAGCATGAAGCAGTGTTCAAAAACATGGAGAACCTGAAAAGGTGTGAAAAATATGAAGAGCCTCAAAACCTGTCAAATATATGAGGGGCATGAATGGGTCTGAAAAAGAGGAGGAGCATGACGCAGTGTTGAAAAACATGAAGAGCCTGAAAAGGTGTGAAAAATATGAAGAGCTTCAAAACGTGTCAAAAATATGAGGAGCGTGAAACGGTCTGAAAATAGGAGGAGCATGAAGCGGTTTTGAAAAAGATGAAGAGCCTGAAAAGGTGTGAAAAATATGAAGAGCTTCAAAAGGTGTCAAAAGTATGAGGAACATGAAACGGTTTGAAAAATAGGAGGAGCATGAAAAGTTCTGAAAAAAAGGAGGAGCATGAAGTGGTGTGGAAAAACATGAAGAGCCTGAAAACGTGTGAAAAATAGGAAGAGCTTCAAACGGTGTCAAAAATATGAGGAGCAGGATACGGTCTGAAAATAGGAGGAGCAGGAAGCGGTATTCAAAAATATGAAGAGCCTGAAAATATGTGAAAAATATGAAGAGCTTCAAAAGGTGTCAAAAATGAGATGAGCATGAAACGGTCTGAAAAATAGGAGGAGCATGAAACGGTGTTCAAAAACATGAAGAGCCTGAAAAGGTGTGAAAAATATGAAGCGCTTCAAAAGATGTAAAATACATGAAGAGCATTAAACGGTCTGAAAAATAGGAGGAGCATGAAGCGGTGTTGAAAAACATGAAGAGCCTAAAAAGGTGTGAAAAATATGAAGAGCTTCTAAAGGTGTGAAATACACGAGGAGCATGAAACGGTCCGAAAAATAGGAGGAGCATGAAGCGGTGTTGACAACATGAAGAGTCTGAAACGGTGTGAAAAATTTGAAGAGCTTCAAAAGGTGTCAAAAATATGAGGAGCATGAAACGGTCTGAAAAATGGGAGGAGCATGAAGCGGTGTTCAAAAACATGACGAGCCTGAAAAGGTGTGAAAAATATGAAGAGCTTCAAAAGATGTGAAATACATGAGGAGCATTGAACGGTCTGAAAAATAGGAGGAGCATGAAGCGGTGTTCAAAAACATGAAGAGCCTGAAAAGGTGTGAAAAATATGAAGATCTTCAAAAGGTGTCAAAAATATGAGGACCATGAAACGGTCTGAAAAATAGGAGGAGCATGAAACGGTGTTCAAAAACCTGAAGAGCCTGAAAAGTTGTGAAAAATATAAAGAGCTTCAAAAGGTGTGAAATGCATGAGGAGCATTAAACGGTCTGAAAAATAGCAGGAGCATGAAGTGGTGTTCAAAAACATGAAGAGCCTGAAAAGTTGTGAAAAATATGAAGAGCTTCAAAAGGTGTCAAAAATATGAGGAGCATGAAACGGTCTGAAAAATAGGAGAAGCCTGAAACGGTGTTCAGAAACATGAAGAGCCTGAAAAAGAGTCAAAAATATGAAGAGCTTCAAAAGGTGTCAAAAATATGAAGAGCATGAAACGGTCTGAAAAATAGGAGGAGCATGAAGCGGTGTTGAAAAACATGAAGAGCCTGAAAAGGTGTGAAAAATATGAAGAGCTTACAAAGGTTTCAAAATTATGAGGAGCATGAAAAGGTCTGAAAAATAGGAGTAGAATGATTTGATGTTGAAAAACATGAAGAGCCTGAAAAGGTGTGAAAAATACAAGAGATACTAAAGGTGTGAAATATATGAGGAGCATGAAACGGTCCGAAAAAGAGGAGGAGCATATAACAGTGTTCAAAAACATGAAGAGCCTGGAATGGTGTGAAAAATATGAAGAGGTTTAAAACGTGTCAAAAACATGAGGAGCATGAAACGGTCTGAAAAATAGGAGCAGCATGAAATGGTGTTCAAAAACATGAAGAGCCTGAAAAGGTGTTAAAAATATGAACAGCTTCAAAAGGTGTGAAATACATGAAGAGCATGAAACGATCTGAAAAATAGGAGGAGCATGAACCTGTGCTCAAAACATGAAGAGCCTGAGAAGGTGTGAAAAATATGAAGAGCTTCAAAAGGTGAGAAAAATATGAGGAGCATGAAACGGTCTGAAAAATGCGAGGAGCTTGAAGCGGTGTTGAAACACATGAAGAGCCTGAAAAGGTGTGAAAAATATGAAGAGCTTCAAAAGGTGTCAAAAATATGAGGAGCATGAAACGGTTTGAAAAATAGGAGAAGAATGAAGCGGTCTGAAAAATAGGAGGAGCATGAAACGGTGTTGAAAAACATGAAGAGCCTGAAAAGGTGTGAAAAATAGGAGGAGCTTCAAAAGGTGTCAAAAATGTGAGGAGCATGAAACGGTCTGAAAAATAGGAGGAGCATGAAGCGGTGTACAAAAACTTGGAGAGCCTGAAAAGGTATGAAAAATATGAAGAGCTTCAAAAGTTGTCAAAAATATGAGGAGCATGAAACGGTCTGAAAAATAGGAGGAGAATGAAGCTGTGTGCAAAAACATGAAGAGCCTGAAAATGTGTGAAAAATATGAAGAGCTTCAAAGGGTGTCAAAAATAGGAGGAGCATGAAACGGTCTCAAAAATAGGAGGAGCTTGACGCGGTGTTCAAAAACATGTAGAGCCTGACAAGGTGTGAAAAATATGAAGAGCCTCAAAAGGTTTCAAATATATGAGGAGCATGAATCGGTCTGAAAAATAGCAGGAGCATGAAGCAGTGTAGAAAAACATGAACAGTCTGAAAAGGTGTGAAAAATATGAAGAGCTTCAAAAGGTGTCAAAAGATGAGGAGCATGAAACGGTCGGAAAAATAGGAGGAGCATGAAACGGTCTGAAAAATAGGAGGAGCATGAAACGGTGTTGAAACACATGAAGAGCCTGAAAAGGTGGGAAAAATATGAAGAGCTTCAAAAGATTTCAAATATATGAGGAGCATGAAACAGTCTGAAAAATAGAAGGAGCATCAAGCGGTGTTGAGAAACATGAAGAGCCTGAAAAGGTGTGAAAAATATGAAGAGCCTCAAAACGTGTCAAAAATATGAGGAGCATGAAACGGTCTGAAAAATAGTTGGAGCATGAAACGGTCTGAAAAATAGGAGGAGCATGAAGCGGTGTTGAAAAACATGAAGAGCCTGAAAAGGTGTGAAAAATATGAAGAGCTTCAAAAGGTGTCAAAACATGAGGAGCATGAAACGGTCGGAAAAATAGGAGGAGCATGAAACGGTCTGAAAAATAGGAGGAGCATGAAACGGTGTTGAAACACATGAAGAGCCTGAAAAGGTGGGAAAAATATGAAGAGCTTCAAAAGATTTCAAATATATGAGGAGCATGAAACAGTCTGAAAAATAGAAGGAGCATCAAGCGGTGTTGAGAAACATGAAGAGCCTGAAAAGGTGTGAAAAATATGAAGAGCCTCAAAACGTGTCAAAAATATGAGGAGCATGAAACGATCTGAAAAATAGTTAGAGCATGAAACGGTCTGAAAAATAGAAGGAGCATCATGCAGTGTTGAGAAACATGAAGAGCCTGAAAAGGTGTGAAAAATATGAAGAGCCTCAAAACGTGTCAAAAATATGAGGAGCATGAAACGGTCTGAAAAATAGTTGGAGCATGAAACGGTCTGCAAAATAGGAGGAGCATGAAGCGGTGTTGAAAAACATGAAGAGCCTGAAAAGGTGTGAACATTATGAAGAGCTTCAAATTGTGTCAAAAATATGAGGAGCATGAAACGTTCTGAAAGATAGGAGGAGCATGAAACTGTGTTGAAAAACATGAAGAGCCTGAAAAGGTGTGAAAAATATAAAGAGTTTCAAAAGGTGTTAAAAATATGAGGAGCATGAAACGGTCTGAAAAATAGGAGGCGCATGAAACGGTCTGAAAAAAAGGAGGAGCATGAAACGGTGTGGAAAAACATGAAGAGCTTGAAAACGTGTGAAAAATAGGAAGAGCTTCAAAAGCTGTGAGAAATATGAATAGCTTCAAAAGGTGTCAAAAATGAGATGAGCATGAAACGGTCTGAAAAATCGGAGCAGCATGAAGTTGTGTTGAAAACATGAAGAGCCTGACAAGGTGTGAAATATATGAAGAGCTTCAAAAGGTGTCAAAAATATGAGGAGTATGAAACGGTCTGAAAAAGAGGAGGAGCATGAAACGGTCTGAAAATTTGGAGGAGTATGAAAGAGTGTGGAAAAATATGGAGAGCCTGAAAAGGAGTTAAATATAGGAAGAGCTTCAAAAGTGACAAAAATATGAGGAGCATGAAATGGTCTGAAAAACAGGAGGTGCATGAAGCAGTGTTCAAAATCATGAAGAGCCTGAAAAGGTCTGAAAAATAAAAGAGCTTCAAAAGGTGTGAAAAATATGAGGAGCATGAAACGGTCTGAAATATAGCAGCAGGAAGGGGTGTTGAAATACATGAAGAGGTTGAAAAGGTGTGAAAAATATGAAGAGCTTCAAAGGGTGTCAAAAATATGAGGAGCATGAAACGGTCTGAAAAATAGGAGGAGCATGAAGCAGTGTTCAAAAACATGGAGAACCTGAAAAGGTGTGAAAAATATGAAGAGCCTCAAAACCTGTCAGATATATGAGGGGCATGAAACGGTCTGAAAAAGAGGAGGAGCATGAAGCAGTGTTGAAAAACATGAAGAGCCTGAAAAGGTGTGAAAAATAGGAAGAGCTTCAAAACGTGTCAAAAATATGAGGAGCGTGAAACGGTCTGAAAATAGGAGGAGCATGAAGCGGTTTTGAAAAAGATGAAGAGCCTGAAAAGGTGTGAAAAATATGAAGAGCCTCAAAAGATGTCAAAAGTATGAGGAACATGAAACGCTCTGAAATATAGAAGGAGCATCAAGCGGTGTTGAGAAACATGAAGAGCCTGAAAAGGTGTGAAAAATAAGAAGAGCTTCAAAAGGTGTCAAAAATATGAGGAGCATGAAACGGTCTGAAAAATAGGAGGAGCATGAAACGGTCTGAAAAATAGGAGGAGCATGAAACGGTGTTGAAACACATGAAGAGCCTGAAAAGGTGTGAAAAATATGAAGACTCTCAAAAAATATCAAAACTATGAGGAGTATGAAACGGTCTGAAAAATAGGAGGAGCATCAAGCGGAGTTGAAAAACATGAAGAGCCTGAAAATGTGTGAAAAATATGAAGAGCTTCAAAAATGTGAAAAATATGAAGAGCTTCAAAAAGTGTCAAAAATGAGATTACCATGAAACGTTCTGAAAAATAGAAGGAGCATGAAGCAGTGTTGAAAATCATGAAGAGCCTGAAAAGGTGTGAAAAATATGAAGAGCTTCAAAATGTGTGAAAAACATGAAGAGCTTCAAAAGGTGTCAAAATGAGATGAGCATGAAACGGTCTGAAAAATAGGAGGAGCATGAAGTGGTGTTGAAAAAAATTAAGAGCCTGAAAAGGTGTGAAATATATGAAGAGCTTCAAAAGTTGTCAAAAATATGAGGAGAATGAAACAGTCTGAAAAATAGGAGGAGCATGAAGCCGTGTTGAAAAACATGAAGAGCCTGAAAAGGTGTGAAAAATATGAAGAGCTTCTAAAGGTGTCAAAAATATGAGGAGAATGAAACGGTCTGAAATATAGGAAAATCATGAAGCAGTGTTGAAAAACATGAAGAGCCTGAAAAGGTGTGGAAAATATGAAGAGCTTCAAAAGGTGTCAAAAATATGAGGAGCATGAAACGGTTCGAAAAATAGGAGGAGCATGAAACGGTGTTCAAAACATGAAGAGCATGAAAACGTGTGAAAAATATGAAGAGCTTCAAAAGGTGTGAAATACATGAGGAGCATGATACGGTCTGAAAAGTAGGAGGAGCATGAAGTGGTTGTGAAAAACTTCAAGAGCCTGAAAAGGTGTGCAAAATATGAAGAGCTTCAAAAGGTGTGAAATTCATGAGGAGATGAAACGGTCTGAAAAATAGGAGGGGCATGAAGCGGTGTTCAAAAACATGCAGAGACTGAAAAGGTGTGAAAAATATGAAGAGCTTCAAAAGGTGTGAAAAATATGAGGAGCATGAAACGGTCTGAAAAATAGGAGGAGCATGAAGCAGTGTTGAAAAACATGAAGAGGCTGAAAGGTTTGAAAAATATGAAGAGCTTCAATAGGTGTGAAATACATGAGAAGCATGAAACGGTCTGAAAAATAGGAGGAGCATGAAGCGGTGTTGAAAAACATAAAGAGCCTGAAAACGTGTGAAAAATACGAAGAGCTTCAAAAATGTGAAAAATATGAAGAGCTTCAAAAGGTGTGAAAAATACGAAGAGCTTCAAAAGGTGTCAAAAATATGAGGAGCATGAAACGGACTGAAAAATAGGAGTAGCATGAAGTGGTGTTGAAAAACATGAGGAGCCTGAAAATGTGTGAAAAATATGAAGAGCTTCAAAAGGTGTGAAAAATATGAAGAGCTTCAAAAGGTGTGAAATACATGAGAAGCAGGAAACGGTCTGAAAAATTGGAGGAGCATGAAGCGGTGTTCCAAAACATGAAGAGCCTGAAAAGGTGTGAAAACTATGAAGAGCTTCAAAAGGTTTCACAAATATGAAGAGCATGAAATGGTCTGAAAAATAGGAGGAGCATGAAGCGGTGTTGAAAATTATGAAGATCCTGAAAAGGTGTGAAAAATATGAAGAGATTCAAAATGAGTCTAATATATGAAGAGCATGAAAAGTTCAGAAAAATCGGAGGAGCATGAAGTTGTGTTGAAAAACATGAAGAGCCTGAAAAGGTGTGAAAAATATGAAGAGCTTCAAAAGCTGTGAAAAATATGAGGAGCATGAAACGGTCTGAAAAATAGGAGGAGCATGAAGCGGTGTTCAAAAACATGAAGAGCATGAAAAGGTGTGAAAAATATGAAGAGCTTCAAAAGGTGTGAAATACATGAGGAGCATGATACGGTCTGAAAAATAGGAGAAGCATGAAGTTGTGTTGAAAAACATGAAGAGCCTGAAAAGGTGTGAAAAATATGAAGATCTTCAAAAGGTGGGAAAAGTATGAGGAGAATGAAACGGTCTGAAAAATAGGAGGAGCATGAAGCGGTGTTCAAAACCATGAAGAGCCACAAAAGGTGTGAAAAATATGAAGAGCTTTAAAAGGTGTCAAAATATGAGGAGCATGAAACGTTCTGAAAAATAGGAGGATCATGAAACGGTGTTCAAAAACATGAAGAGCCTGAAAAGGTGCGAAAAATATGAAGAGCTTCAAAAGGTGTGAAATACATGAGGAGCATGATACGGTCTGAAAAATAGGAGAAGCATGAAGTTGTGTTGAAAAACATGAAGAGCCTGAAAAGGTGTGAAAAATATGAAGATCTTCAAAAGGTGTGAAAAGTATGAGGAGAATGAAACGGTCTGAAAAATAGGAGGAGCATGAAGCGGTGTTCAAAACCATGAAGAGCCACAAAAGGTGTGAAAAATATGAAGAGCTTTAAAAGGTGTCAAAATATGAGGAGCATGAAACGTTCTGAAAAATAGGAGGATCATGAAACGGTGTTCAAAAACATGAAGAGCCTGAAAAGGTGCGAAAAATATGAAGAGCCTCAAAAATAGGAGGAGCAAGAAGCGCTGTTGAAAAAGATGAAGAGCCTGAAACCGAGTGAAAAATATGAAGAGCTTCAAAAATGTGAAAAATATGAAGAGCTTCAAAAGGTGTGAAAAATACGAAGAGCTTCAAAAGGTGTCAAAAATGAGATGAGCATGAAACTGTCTGAAAAATAGGAGGAGCATAAAGCGGTGTTGAAAATCATGAAGAGCCTGAAAAGGTGTGAAAATTATGAAGAGCTTCAAAAATGTGAAAAATATGAAGAGCTTCAAAAGGTGTGAAAAATACGAAGAGCTTCAAAAGGTGTCAAAAATATGAGGAGCATGAAACGGACTGAAAAATAGGAGTAGCATGAAGTGGTGTTGAAAAACCTGAGGAGCCTGAAAATGTGTGAAAAATATGAAGAGCTTCAAAAGATGTGAAAAATATGAAGAGCTTCAAAATGTGTGAAATACATGAGAAGCAGGAAACGGTCTGAAAAATTGGAGGAGCATGAAGCGGTGTTCCAAAACATGAAGAGCCTGAAAAGGTGTGAAAAATATGTGGAGTTTCAAAAGGTGTGAAAAATATGAGGAGCATGAAACGGTCTGAAAAATAGGAGGAGCATGAAGCAGTGTTGAAAAACATGAACAGGCTGAAAGGTTTGAAAAATATGAAGAGCTTCAAAAGGTGTGAAATACATGAGAAGCATGAAACGGTCTGAAAAATAGGAGGAGCATGAAGCGGTGTTGAAAAACATAAAGAGCCTGAAAACGTGTGAAAAATACGAAGAGCTTCAAAAATGTGAAAAATATGAAGAGCTTCAAAAGGTGTGAAAAATACGAAGAGCTTCAAAAGGTGTCAAAAATATGAGGAGCATGAAACGGACTGAAAAATAGGAGTAGCATGAAGTGGTGTTGAAAAACATGAGGAGCCTGAAAATGTGTGAAAAATATGAAGAGCTTCAAAAGGTGTGAAAAATATGAAGAGCTTCAAAAGGTGTGAAATACATGAGAAGCAGGAAACGGTCTGAAAAATTGGAGGAGCATGAAGCGGTGTTCCAAAACATGAAGAGCCTGAAAAGGTGTGAAAACTATGAAGAGCTTCAAAAGCTTTCACAAATATGAAGAGCATGAAATGGTCTGAAAAATAGGAGGAGCATGAAGCGGTGTTGAAAATTATGAAGATCCTGAAAAGGTGTGAAAAATATGAAGAGATTCAAAATGAGTCTAATATATGAAGAGCATGAAAAGTTCAGAAAAATCGGAGGAGCATGAAGTTGTGTTGAAAAACATGAAGAGCCTGAAAAGGTGTGAAAAATATGAAGAGCTTCAAAAGCTGTGAAAAATATGAGGAGCATGAAACGGTCTGAAAAATAGGAGGAGCATGAAGCGGTGTTCAAAAACATGAAGAGCATGAAAAGGTGTGAAAAATATGAAGAGCTTCAAAAGGTGTGAAATACATGAGGAGCATGATACGGTCTGAAAAATAGGAGAAGCATGAAGTTGTGTTGAAAAACATGAAGAGCCTGAAAAGGTGTGAAAAATATGAAGATCTTCAAAAGGTGTGAAAAGTATGAGGAGAATGAAACGGTCTGAAAAATAGGAGGAGCATGAAGCGGTGTTCAAAACCATGAAGAGCCACAAAAGGTGTGAAAAATATGAAGAGCTTTAAAAGGTGTCAAAATATGAGGAGCATGAAACGTTCTGAAAAATAGGAGGATCATGAAACGGTGTTCAAAAACATGAAGAGCCTGAAAAGGTGCGAAAAATATGAAGAGCTTCAAAAGGTGTGAAATACATGAGGAGCATGATACGGTCTGAAAAATAGGAGAAGCATGAAGTTGTGTTGAAAAACATGAAGAGCCTGAAAAGGTGTGAAAAATATGAAGATCTTCAAAAGGTGTGAAAAGTATGAGGAGAATGAAACGGTCTGAAAAATAGGAGGAGCATGAAGCGGTGTTCAAAACCATGAAGAGCCACAAAAGGTGTGAAAAATATGAAGAGCTTTAAAAGGTGTCAAAATATGAGGAGCATGAAACGTTCTGAAAAATAGGAGGATCATGAAACGGTGTTCAAAAACATGAAGAGCCTGAAAAGGTGCGAAAAATATGAAGAGCCTCAAAAATAGGAGGAGCAAGAAGCGCTGTTGAAAAACATGAAGAGCCTGAAACCGAGTGAAAAATATGAAGAGCTTCAAAAATGTGAAAAATATGAAGAGCTTCAAAAGGTGTGAAAAATATGAAGAGCTTCAAAAGGTGTCAAAAATGAGATGAGCATGAAACTGTCTGAAAAATAGGAGGAGCATAAAGCGGTGTTGAAAATCATGAAGAGCCTGAAAAGGTGTGAAAATTATGAAGAGCTTCAAAAGATGTGAAATACATGAAGAGCTTCAAAAGATGTCAAAATGAGATGAGCATGAAACGGTCTGAAAAATAGGAGGAGCAAGAAGCGGTGTTGAAAAACATGAAGAGCCTGAAAACGTGTGAAAAATATGAAGAGCTTCAAAAATGTGAAAAATATGAAGAGCTTCAAAAGGTGTCAAAAATGAGATGAGCATGAAACGGTCTGAAAAATAGGAGGAGCATGAAACGGTGTTCAAAAACATGAAGAGCCTGAAAAGGTGTGAAAAATATGAAGCGCTTCAAAAGATGTAAAATACATGAAGAGCATTAAACGGTCTGAAAAATAGGAGGAGCATGAAGCGGTGTTGAAAAACATGAAGAGCCTAAAAAGGTGTGAAAAATATGAAGAGCTTCTAAAGGTGTGAAATACACGAGGAGCATGAAACGGTCCGAAAAATAGGAGGAGCATGAAGCGGTGTTGAAAAACATGAAGAGCCTGAAAAGGTGTGAAAAATATGAAGAGCTTCAAAAGGTGTCAAAACATGAGGAGCATGAAACGGTCGGAAAAATAGGAGGAGCATGAAACGGTCTGAAAAATAGGAGGAGCATGAAACGGTGTTGAAACACATGAAGAGCCTGAAAAGGTGGGAAAAATATGAAGAGCTTCAAAAGATTTCAAATATATGAGGAGCATGAAACAGTCTGAAAAATAGAAGGAGCATCAAGCGGTGTTGAGAAACATGAAGAGCCTGAAAAGGTGTGAAAAATATGAAGAGCCTCAAAACGTGTCAAAAATATGAGGAGCATGAAACGATCTGAAAAATAGTTAGAGCATGAAACGGTCTGAAAAATAGAAGGAGCATCATGCAGTGTTGAGAAACATGAAGAGCCTGAAAAGGTGTGAAAAATATGAAGAGCCTCAAAACGTGTCAAAAATATGAGGAGCATGAAACGGTCTGAAAAATAGTTGGAGCATGAAACGGTCTGCAAAATAGGAGGAGCATGAAGCGGTGTTGAAAAACATGAAGAGCCTGAAAAGGTGTGAACATTATGAAGAGCTTCAAATTGTGTCAAAAATATGAGGAGCATGAAACGTTCTGAAAGATAGGAGGAGCATGAAACTGTGTTGAAAAACATGAAGAGCCTGAAAAGGTGTGAAAAATATAAAGAGTTTCAAAAGGTGTTAAAAATATGAGGAGCATGAAACGGTCTGAAAAATAGGAGGCGCATGAAACGGTCTGAAAAAAAGGAGGAGCATGAAACGGTGTGGAAAAACATGAAGAGCTTGAAAACGTGTGAAAAATAGGAAGAGCTTCAAAAGCTGTGAGAAATATGAATAGCTTCAAAAGGTGTCAAAAATGAGATGAGCATGAAACGGTCTGAAAAATCGGAGCAGCATGAAGTTGTGTTGAAAACATGAAGAGCCTGACAAGGTGTGAAATATATGAAGAGCTTCAAAAGGTGTCAAAAATATGAGGAGTATGAAACGGTCTGAAAAAGAGGAGGAGCATGAAACGGTCTGAAAATTTGGAGGAGTATGAAAGAGTGTGGAAAAATATGGAGAGCCTGAAAAGGAGTTAAATATAGGAAGAGCTTCAAAAGTGACAAAAATATGAGGAGCATGAAATGGTCTGAAAAACAGGAGGTGCATGAAGCAGTGTTCAAAATCATGAAGAGCCTGAAAAGGTCTGAAAAATAAAAGAGCTTCAAAAGGTGTGAAAAATATGAGGAGCATGAAACGGTCTGAAATATAGCAGCAGGAAGGGGTGTTGAAATACATGAAGAGGTTGAAAAGGTGTGAAAAATATGAAGAGCTTCAAAGGGTGTCAAAAATATGAGGAGCATGAAACGGTCTGAAAAATAGGAGGAGCATGAAGCAGTGTTCAAAAACATGGAGAACCTGAAAAGGTGTGAAAAATATGAAGAGCCTCAAAACCTGTCAGATATATGAGGGGCATGAAACGGTCTGAAAAAGAGGAGGAGCATGAAGCAGTGTTGAAAAACATGAAGAGCCTGAAAAGGTGTGAAAAATAGGAAGAGCTTCAAAACGTGTCAAAAATATGAGGAGCGTGAAACGGTCTGAAAATAGGAGGAGCATGAAGCGGTTTTGAAAAAGATGAAGAGCCTGAAAAGGTGTGAAAAATATGAAGAGCCTCAAAAGATGTCAAAAGTATGAGGAACATGAAACGCTCTGAAATATAGAAGGAGCATCAAGCGGTGTTGAGAAACATGAAGAGCCTGAAAAGGTGTGAAAAATATGAAGAGCTTCAAAAGGTGTCAAAAATATGAGGAGCATGAAACGGTCTGAAAAATAGGAGGAGCATGAAACGGTCTGAAAAATAGGAGGAGCATGAAACGGTGTTGAAACACATGAAGAGCCTGAAAAGGTGTGAAAAATATGAAGACTCTCAAAAAATATCAAAACTATGAGGAGTATGAAACGGTCTGAAAAATAGGAGGAGCATCAAGCGGAGTTGAAAAACATGAAGAGCCTGAAAATGTGTGAAAAATATGAAGAGCTTCAAAAATGTGAAAAATATGAAGAGCTTCAAAAAGTGTCAAAAATGAGATTACCATGAAACGTTCTGAAAAATAGAAGGAGCATGAAGCAGTGTTGAAAATCATGAAGAGCCTGAAAAGGTGTGAAAAATATGAAGAGCTTCAAAATGTGTGAAAAACATGAAGAGCTTCAAAAGGTGTCAAAATGAGATGAGCATGAAACGGTCTGAAAAATAGGAGGAGCATGAAGTGGTGTTGAAAAAAATTAAGAGCCTGAAAAGGTGTGAAATATATGAAGAGCTTCAAAAGTTGTCAAAAATATGAGGAGAATGAAACAGTCTGAAAAATAGGAGGAGCATGAAGCCGTGTTGAAAAACATGAAGAGCCTGAAAAGGTGTGAAAAATATGAAGAGCTTCTAAAGGTGTCAAAAATATGAGGAGAATGAAACGGTCTGAAATATAGGAAAATCATGAAGCAGTGTTGAAAAACATGAAGAGCCTGAAAAGGTGTGGAAAATATGAAGAGCTTCAAAAGGTGTCAAAAATATGAGGAGCATGAAACGGTTCGAAAAATAGGAGGAGCATGAAACGGTGTTCAAAACATGAAGAGCATGAAAACGTGTGAAAAATATGAAGAGCTTCAAAAGGTGTGAAATACATGAGGAGCATGATACGGTCTGAAAAGTAGGAGGAGCATGAAGTGGTTGTGAAAAACTTCAAGAGCCTGAAAAGGTGTGCAAAATATGAAGAGCTTCAAAAGGTGTGAAATTCATGAGGAGATGAAACGGTCTGAAAAATAGGAGGGGCATGAAGCGGTGTTCAAAAACATGCAGAGACTGAAAAGGTGTGAAAAATATGAAGAGCTTCAAAAGGTGTGAAAAATATGAGGAGCATGAAACGTTCTGAAAAATAGGAGGAGCATGAAGCAGTGTTGAAAAACATGAAGAGGCTGAAAGGTTTGAAAAATATGAAGAGCTTCAATAGGTGTGAAATACATGAGAAGCATGAAACGGTCTGAAAAATAGGAGGAGCATGAAGCGGTGTTGAAAAACATAAAGAGCCTGAAAACGTGTGAAAAATACGAAGAGCTTCAAAAATGTGAAAAATATGAAGAGCTTCAAAAGGTGTGAAAAATACGAAGAGCTTCAAAAGGTGTCAAAAATATGAGGAGCATGAAACGGACTGAAAAATAGGAGTAGCATGAAGTGGTGTTGAAAAACATGAGGAGCCTGAAAATGTGTGAAAAATATGAAGAGCTTCAAAAGGTGTGAAAAATATGAAGAGCTTCAAAAGGTGTGAAATACATGAGAAGCAGGAAACGGTCTGAAAAATTGGAGGAGCATGAAGCGGTGTTCCAAAACATGAAGAGCCTGAAAAGGTGTGAAAACTATGAAGAGCTTCAAAAGGTTTCACAAATATGAAGAGCATGAAATGGTCTGAAAAATAGGAGGAGCATGAAGCGGTGTTGAAAATTATGAAGATCCTGAAAAGGTGTGAAAAATATGAAGAGATTCAAAATGAGTCTAATATATGAAGAGCATGAAAAGTTCAGAAAAATCGGAGGAGCATGAAGTTGTGTTGAAAAACATGAAGAGCCTGAAAAGGTGTGAAAAATATGAAGAGCTTCAAAAGCTGTGAAAAATATGAGGAGCATGAAACGGTCTGAAAAATAGGAGGAGCATGAAGCGGTGTTCAAAAACATGAAGAGCATGAAAAGGTGTGAAAAATATGAAGAGCTTCAAAAGGTGTGAAATACATGAGGAGCATGATACGGTCTGAAAAATAGGAGAAGCATGAAGTTGTGTTGAAAAACATGAAGAGCCTGAAAAGGTGTGAAAAATATGAAGATCTTCAAAAGGTGTGAAAAGTATGAGGAGAATGAAACGGTCTGAAAAATAGGAGGAGCATGAAGCGGTGTTCAAAACCATGAAGAGCCACAAAAGGTGTGAAAAATATGAAGAGCTTTAAAAGGTGTCAAAATATGAGGAGCATGAAACGTTCTGAAAAATAGGAGGATCATGAAACGGTGTTCAAAAACATGAAGAGCCTGAAAAGGTGCGAAAAATATGAAGAGCTTCAAAAGGTGTGCAATACATGAGGAGCATGATACGGTCTGAAAAATAGGAGAAGCATGAAGTTGTGTTGAAAAACATGAAGAGCCTGAAAAGGTGTGAAAAATATGAAGATCTTCAAAAGGTGTGAAAAGTATGAGGAGAATGAAACGGTCTGAAAAATAGGAGGAGCATGAAGCGGTGTTCAAAACCATGAAGAGCCACAAAAGGTGTGAAAAATATGAAGAGCTTTAAAAGGTGTCAAAATATGAGGAGCATGAAACGTTCTGAAAAATAGGAGGATCATGAAACGGTGTTCAAAAACATGAAGAGCCTGAAAAGGTGCGAAAAATATGAAGAGCCTCAAAAATAGGAGGAGCAAGAAGCGCTGTTGAAAAAGATGAAGAGCCTGAAACCGAGTGAAAAATATGAAGAGCATCAAAAATGTGAAAAATATGAAGAGCTTCAAAAGGTGTGAAAAATACGAAGAGCTTCAAAAGGTGTCAAAAATGAGATGAGCATGAAACTGTCTGAAAAATAGGAGGAGCATAAAGCGGTGTTGAAAATCATGAAGAGCCTGAAAAGGTGTGAAAATTATGAAGAGCTTCAAAAATGTGAAAAATATGAAGAGCTTCAAAAGGTGTGAAAAATACGAAGAGCTTCAAAAGGTGTCAAAAATATGAGGAGCATGAAACGGACTGAAAAATAGGAGTAGCATGAAGTGGTGTTGAAAAACCTGAGGAGCCTGAAAATGTGTGAAAAATATGAAGAGCTTCAAAAGATGTGAAAAATATGAAGAGCTTCAAAATGTGTGAAATACATGAGAAGCAGGAAACGGTCTGAAAAATTGGAGGAGCATGAAGCGGTGTTCCAAAACATGAAGAGCCTGAAAAGGTGTGAAAAATATGTGGAGTTTCAAAAGGTGTGAAAAATATGAGGAGCATGAAACGGTCTGAAAAATAGGAGGAGCATGAAGCAGTGTTGAAAAACATGAACAGGCTGAAAGGTTTGAAAAATATGAAGAGCTTCAAAAGGTGTGAAATACATGAGAAGCATGAAACGGTCTGAAAAATAGGAGGAGCATGAAGCGGTGTTGAAAAACATAAAGAGCCTGAAAACGTGTGAAAAATACGAAGAGCTTCAAAAATGTGAAAAATATGAAGAGCTTCAAAAGGTGTGAAAAATACGAAGAGCTTCAAAAGGTGTCAAAAATATGAGGAGCATGAAACGGACTGAAAAATAGGAGTAGCATGAAGTGGTGTTGAAAAACATGAGGAGCCTGAAAATGTGTGAAAAATATGAAGAGCTTCAAAAGGTGTGAAAAATATGAAGAGCTTCAAAAGGTGTGAAATACATGAGAAGCAGGAAACGGTCTGAAAAATTGGAGGAGCATGAAGCGGTGTTCCAAAACATGAAGAGCCTGAAAAGGTGTGAAAACTATGAAGAGCTTCAAAAGCTTTCACAAATATGAAGAGCATGAAATGGTCTGAAAAATAGGAGGAGCATGAAGCGGTGTTGAAAATTATGAAGATCCTGAAAAGGTGTGAAAAATATGAAGAGATTCAAAATGAGTCTAATATATGAAGAGCATGAAAAGTTCAGAAAAATCGGAGGAGCATGAAGTTGTGTTGAAAAACATGAAGAGCCTGAAAAGGTGTGAAAAATATGAAGAGCTTCAAAAGCTGTGAAAAATATGAGGAGCATGAAACGGTCTGAAAAATAGGAGGAGCATGAAGCGGTGTTCAAAAACATGAAGAGCATGAAAAGGTGTGAAAAATATGAAGAGCTTCAAAAGGTGTGAAATACATGAGGAGCATGATACGGTCTGAAAAATAGGAGAAGCATGAAGTTGTGTTGAAAAACATGAAGAGCCTGAAAAGGTGTGAAAAATATGAAGATCTTCAAAAGGTGTGAAAAGTATGAGGAGAATGAAACGGTCTGAAAAATAGGAGGAGCATGAAGCGGTGTTCAAAACCATGAAGAGCCACAAAAGGTGTGAAAAATATGAAGAGCTTTAAAAGGTGTCAAAATATGAGGAGCATGAAACGTTCTGAAAAATAGGAGGATCATGAAACGGTGTTCAAAAACATGAAGAGCCTGAAAAGGTGCGAAAAATATGAAGAGCTTCAAAAGGTGTGAAATACATGAGGAGCATGATACGGTCTGAAAAATAGGAGAAGCATGAAGTTGTGTTGAAAAACATGAAGAGCCTGAAAAGGTGTGAAAAATATGAAGATCTTCAAAAGGTGTGAAAAGTATGAGGAGAATGAAACGGTCTGAAAAATAGGAGGAGCATGAAGCGGTGTTCAAAACCATGAAGAGCCACAAAAGGTGTGAAAAATATGAAGAGCTTTAAAAGGTGTCAAAATATGAGGAGCATGAAACGTTCTGAAAAATAGGAGGATCATGAAACGGTGTTCAAAAACATGAAGAGCCTGAAAAGGTGCGAAAAATATGAAGAGCCTCAAAAATAGGAGGAGCAAGAAGCGCTGTTGAAAAACATGAAGAGCCTGAAACCGAGTGAAAAATATGAAGAGCTTCAAAAATGTGAAAAATATGAAGAGCTTCAAAAGGTGTGAAAAATATGAAGAGCTTCAAAAGGTGTCAAAAATGAGATGAGCATGAAACTGTCTGAAAAATAGGAGGAGCATAAAGCGGTGTTGAAAATCATGAAGAGCCTGAAAAGGTGTGAAAATTATGAAGAGCTTCAAAAGATGTGAAATACATGAAGAGCTTCAAAAGATGTCAAAATGAGATGAGCATGAAACGGTCTGAAAAATAGGAGGAGCAAGAAGCGGTGTTGAAAAACATGAAGAGCCTGAAAACGTGTGAAAAATATGAAGAGCTTCAAAAATGTGAAAAATATGAAGAGCTTCAAAAGGTGTGAAAAATACGAAGAGCTTCAAAAGGTGTCAAAAATATGAGGAGCATGAAACGGACTGAAAAATAGGAGTAGCATGAAGTGGTGTTGAAAAACCTGAGGAGCCTGAAAATGTGTGAAAAATATGAAGAGCTTCAAAAGATGTGAAAAATATGAAGAGCTTCAAAATGTGTGAAATACATGAGAAGCAGGAAACGGTCTGAAAAATTGGAGGAGCATGAAGCGGTGTTCCAAAACATGAAGAGCCTGAAAAGGTGTGAAAAATATGTGGAGTTTCAAAAGGTGTCAAAAATATGAGGAGCATGAAACGGTCTGAAAAATAGGAGGAGCATGAAGCGGAGTTGAAAAACATGAAGAGCCTGAAAATAAGTGAAAAATATGAAGAGCTTCAAAAGATGTGAAAAATATGAAGAACTTCAAAAGGTGTGAAAAATATGAAGAGCTTCAAAAGGTGTCAAAAATGAGATGAGCATGAAACTGTCTGAAAAATAGGAGGAGCATAAAGCGGTGTTGAAAATCATGAAGAGCCTGAAAAGGTTTGAAAAATATGAAGAGCTTCAAAAGATGTGAAAAACATGAAGAGCTTCAAAAGATGTCAAAATGAGATGAGCATGAAACGGTCTGAAAAATAGGAGGAGCAAGAAGCGGTGTTGAGAAACATGAAGAGCCTGAAAAGATGTGAAAAATATGAAGAGCTTCTAACTGTGTCAAAAATATGAGGAGCATGAAACGGTCTGAAAAATAGTTAGAGCATAAAACGGTCTGAAAAATAGGAGGAGCATGAAACGGTGTTCAAAAACATGAAGAGCCTGAAAAGGTGTGAAAAATATGAAGACTCTCAAAAAATATCAAAACTATGAGGAGTATGAAACGGTCTGAAAAATAGGAGGAGCATCAAGCGGAGTTGAAAAACATGAAGAGCCTGAAAATGTGTGAAAAATATGAAGAGCTTCAAAAATGTGAAAAATATGAAGATCTTCAAAAGGTGTGAAAAATATGAAGAGCTTCAAAAAGTGTCAAAAATGAGATTACCATGAAACGTTCTGAAAAATAGAAGGAGCATGAAGCAGTGTTGAAAATCATGAAGAGCCTGAAAAGGTGTGAAAAATATGAAGAGCTTCAAAATGTGTGAAAAACATGAAGAGCTTCAAAATGTGTCAAAATGAGATGAGCATGAAACGGTCTGAAAAATAGGAGGAGCATGAAGTGGTGTTGAAAAAAATTAAGAGCCTGAAAAGGTGTGAAATATATGAAGAGCTTCAAAAGTTGTCAAAAATATGAGGAGAATGAAACAGTCTGAAAAATAGGAGGAGCATGAAGCCGTGTTGAAAAACATGAAGAGCCTGAAAAGGTGTGAAAAATATGAAGAACTTCTAAAGGTGTCAAAAATATGAGGAGAATGAAACGGTCTGAAATATAGGAAAATCATGAAGCAGTGTTGAAAAACATGAAGAGCCTGAAAAGGTGTGGAAAATATGAAGAGCTTCAAAAGGTGTCAAAAATATGAGGAGCATGAAACGGTTCGAAAAATAGGAGGAGCATGAAACGGTGTTCAAAACATGAAGAGCATGAAAACGTGTGAAAAATATGAAGAGCTTCAAAAGGTGTGAAATACATGAGGAGCATGATACGGTCTGAAAAGTAGGAGGAGCATGAAGTGGTTGTGAAAAACTTCAAGAGCCTGAAAAGGTGTGCAAAATATGAAGAGCTTCAAAAGGTGTGAAATTCATGAGGAGATGAAACGGTCTGAAAAATAGGAGGGGCATGAAGCGGTGTTCAAAAACATGCAGAGACTGAAAAGGTGTGAAAAATATGAAGAGCTTCAAAAGGTGTGAAAAATATGAGGAGCATGAAACGGTCTGAAAAATAGGAGGAGCATGAAGCAGTGTTGAAAAACATGAAGAGGCTGAAAGGTTTGAAAAATATGAAGAGCTTCAATAGGTGTGAAATACATGAGAAGCATGAAACGGTCTGAAAAATAGGAGGAGCATGAAGCGGTGTTGAAAAACATAAAGAGCCTGAAAACGTGTGAAAAATATGAAGAGCTTCAAAAATGTGAAAAATATGAAGAGCTTCAAAAGGTGTGAAAAATACGAAGAGCTTCAAAAGGTGTCAAAAATATGAGGAGCATGAAACGGACTGAAAAATAGGAGTAGCATGAAGTGGTGTTGAAAAACATGAGGAGCCTGAAAATGTGTGAAAAATATGAAGAGCTTCAAAAGGTGTGAAAAATATGAAGAGCTTCAAAAGGTGTGAAATACATGAGAAGCAGGAAACGGTCTGAAAAATTGGAGGAGCATAAAGCGGTGTTCCAAAACATGAAGAGCCTGAAAAGGTGTGAAAAATATGAAGAGCTTCAAAAGGTTTCACAAATATGAAGAGCATGAAATGGTCTGAAAAATAGGAGGAGCATGAAGCGGTGTTGAAAATTATGAAGATCCTGAAAAGGTGTGAAAAATATGAAGAGCTTCAAAATGAGTCTAATATATGAAGAGCATGAAAAGTTCAGAAAAATCGGAGGAGCATGAAGTTGTGTTGAAAAAACATGAAGAGCCTGAAAAGGTGTGAAAAATATGAAGAGCTTCAAAAGCTGTGAAAAATATGAGGAGCATGAAACGGTCTGAAAAATAGGAGGAGCATGAAGCGGTGTTCAAAAACATGAAGAGCATGAAAAGGTGTGAAAAATATGAAGAGCTTCAAAAGGTGTGAAATACATGAGGAGCATGATACGGTCTGAAAAATAGGAGAAGCATGAAGT
Organism: Dama dama; assembly: GCF_033118175.1. Lineage (NCBI taxonomy): Eukaryota > Metazoa > Chordata > Mammalia > Artiodactyla > Cervidae > Dama > Dama dama. Next base: position 2,589,591 of record NW_026870972.1, read on the forward strand.
TGTGTTGAAAAACATGAAGAGCCTGAAAAGGTGTGAAAAATATGAAGATCTTCAAAAGGTGTGAAAAGTATGAGGAGAATGAAACGGTCTGAAAAATAGGAGGAGCATGAAGCGGTGTTCAAAACCATGAAGAGCCACAAAAGGTGTGAAAAATATGAAGAGCTTCTAAAGGTGTCAAAAATATGAGGAGAATGAAACGGTCTGAAATATAGGAAAATCATGAAGCAGTGTTGAAAAACATGAAGAGCCTAAAAAGGTGTGGAAAATATGAAGAGCTTCAAAAGGTGTCAAAAATATGAGGAGCATGTAACAGTTCGAAAAATAGGAGGAGCATGAAACGGTGTTCAAAACATGAAGAGCATGAAAACGTGTGAAAAATATGAAGAGCTTCAAAAGGTGTGAAATACATGAGGAGCATGATACGGTCTGAAAAGTAGGAGGAGCATGAAGTGGTTGTGAAAAACTTCAAGAGCCTGAAAAGGTGTGCAAAATATGAAGAGCTTCAAAAGGTGTGAAATTCATGAGGAGATGAAACGGTCTGAAAAATAGGAGGGGCATGAAGCGGTGTTCAAAAACATGCAGAGACTGAAAAGGTGTGAAAAATATGAAGAGCTTCAAAAGGTGTGAAAAATATGAGGAGCATGAAACGGTCTGAAAAATAGGAGGAGCATGAAGCAGTGTTGAAAAACATGAAGAGGCTGAAAGGTTTGAAAAATATGAAGAGCTTCAAAAGGTGTGAAATACATGAGAAGCATGAAACGGTCTGAAAAATAGGAGGAGCATGAAGCGGTGTTGAAAAACATAAAGAGCCTGAAAACGTGTGAAAAATACGAAGAGCTTCAAAAATGTGAAAAATATGAAGAGCTTCAAAAGGTGTGAAAAATACGAAGAGCTTCAAAAGGTGTCAAAAATATGAGGAGCATGAAACGGACTGAAAAATAGGAGTAGCATGAAGTGGTGTTGAAAAACATGAGGAGCCTGAAAATGTGTGAAAAATATGAAGAGCTTCAAAAGGTGTGAAAAATATGAAGAGCTTCAAAAGGTGTGAAATACATGAGAAGCAGGAAACGGTCTGAAAAATTGGAGGAGCATGAAGCGGTGTTCCAAAACATGAAGAGCCTGAAAAGGTGTGAAAAATATGAAGAGCTTCAAAAGGTTTCACAAATATGAAGAGCATGAAATGCTCTGAAAAATAGGAGGAGCATGAAGCGGTGTTGAAAATTATGAAGATCCTGAAAAGGTGTGAAAAATATGAAGAGATTCAAAATGAGTCTAATATATGAAGAGCATGAAAAGTTCAGAAAAATCGAAGGAGCATGAAGTTGTGTTGAAAAACATGAAGAGCCTGAAAAGGTGTGAAAAATATGAAGAGCTTCAAAAGCTGTGAAAAATATGAGGAGCATGAAACGGTCTGAAAAATAGGAGGAGCATGAAGCGGTGTTCAAAAACATGAAGAGCATGAAAAGGTGTGAAAAATATGAAGAGCTTCAAAAGGTGTGAAATACATGAGGAGCATGATACGGTCTGAAAAATAGGAGAAGCATGAAGTTGTGTTGAAAAACATGAAGAGCCTGAAAAGGTGTGAAAAATATGAAGATCTTCAAAAGGTGTGAAAAGTATGAGGAGAATGAAACGGTCTGAAAAATAGGAGGAGCATGAAGCGGTGTTCAAAACCATGAAGAGCCACAAAAGGTGTGAAAAATATGAAGAGCTTTAAAAGGTGTCAAAATATGAGGAGCATGAAACGTTCTGAAAAATAGGAGGATCATGAAACGGTGTTCAAAAACATGAAGAGCCTGAAAAGGTGCGAAAAATATGAAGAGCCTCAAAAATAGGAGGAGCAAGAAGCGCTGTTGAAAAACATGAAGAGCCTGAAACCGAGTGAAAAATATGAAGAGCTTCAAAAATGTGAAAAATATGAAGAGCTTCAAAAGGTGTGAAAAATACGAAGAGCTTCAAAAGGTGTCAAAAATGAGATGAGCATGAAACTGTCTGAAAAATAGGAGGAGCATAAAGCGGTGTTGAAAATCATGAAGAGCCTGAAAAGGTGTGAAAATTATGAAGAGCTTCAAAAGATGTGAAATACATGAAGAGCTTCAAAAGATGTCAAAATGAGATGAGCATGAAACGGTCTGAAAAATAGGAGGAGCAAGAAGCGGTGTTGAAAAACATGAAGAGCCTGAAAACGTGTGAAAAATATGAAGAGCTTCAAAAATGTGAAAAATATGAAGAGCTTCAAAAGGTGTCAAAAATACGAAGAGCTTCAAAAGGTGTCAAAAATATGAGGAGCATGAAACGGACTGAAAAATAGGAGTAGCATGAAGTGGTGTTGAAAAACCTGAGGAGCCTGAAAATGTGTGAAAAATATGAAGAGCTTCAAAAGGTGTGAAAAATATGAAGAGCTTCAAAATGTGTGAAATACATGAGAAGCAGGAAACGGTCTGAAAAATTGGAGGAGCATGAAGCGGTGTTCCAAAATATGAAGAGCCTGAAAAGGTGTGAAAAATATGTGGAGTTTCAAAAGGTGTCAAAAATATGAGGAGCATGAAACGGTCTGAAAAATAGGAGGAGCATGAAGCGGAGTTGAAAAACATGAAGAGCCTGAAAATAAGTGAAAAATATGAAGAGCTTCAAAAGATGTGAAAAATATGAAGAACTTCAAAAGGTGTGAAAAATATGAAGAGCTTCAAAAGGTGTCAAAAATGAGATGAGCATGAAACTGTCTGAAAAATAGGAGGAGCATAAAGCGGTGTTGAAAATCATGAAGAGCCTGAAAAGGTTTGAAAAATATGAAGAGGTTCAAAAGATGTGAAAAACATGAAGAGCTTCAAAAGATGTCAAAATGAGATGAGCATGAAACGGTCTGAAAAATAGGAGGAGCAAGAAGCGGTGTTGAGAAACATGAAGAGCCTGAAAAGATGTGAAAAATATGAAGAGCTTCTAACGGTGTCAAAAATATGAGGAGCATGAAACGGTCTGAAAAATAGTTAGAGCATGAAACGGTCTGAAAAATAGGAGGAGCATGAAACGGTGTTCAAAAACATGAAGAGCCTGAAAAGGTGTGAAAAATATGAAGACTCTCAAAAAATATCAAAACTATGAGGAGTATGAAACGGTCTGAAAAATAGGAGGAGCATCAAGCGGAGTTGAAAAACATGAAGAGCCTGAAAATGTGTGAAAAATATGAAGAGCTTCAAAAATGTGAAAAATATGAAGATCTTCAAAAGGTGTGAAAAATATGAAGAGCTTCAAAAAGTGTCAAAAATGAGATTACCATGAAACGTTCTGAAAAATAGAAGGAGCATGAAGCAGTGTTGAAAATCATGAAGAGCCTGAAAAGGTGTGAAAAATATGAAGAGCTTCAAAATGTGTGAAAAACATGAAGAGCTTCAAAAGGTGTCAAAATGAGATGAGCATGAAACGGTCTGAAAAATAGGAGGAGCATGAAGTGGTGTTGAAAAAAATTAAGAGCCTGAAAAGGTGTGAAATATATGAAGAGCTTCAAAAGTTGTCAAAAATATGAGGAGAATGAAACAGTCTGAAAAATAGGAGGAGCATGAAGCCGTGTTGAAAAACATGAAGAGCCTGAAAAGGTGTGAAAAATATGAAGAGCTTCTAAAGGTGTCAAAAATATGAGGAGAATGAAACGGTCTGAAATATAGGAAAATCATGAAGCAGTGTTGAAAAACATGAAGAGCCTGAAAAGGTGTGGAAAATATGAAGAGCTTCAAAAGGTGTCAAAAATATGAGGAGCATGAAACGGTTCGAAAAATAGGAGGAGCATGAAACGGTGTTCAAAACATGAAGAGCATGAAAACGTGTGAAAAATATGAAGAGCTTCAAAAGGTGTGAAATACATGAGGAGCATGATACGGTCTGAAAAGTAGGAGGAGCATGAAGTGGTTGTGAAAAACTTCAAGAGCCTGAAAAGGTGTGCAAAATATGAAGAGCTTCAAAAGGTGTGAAATTCATGAGGAGATGAAACGGTCTGAAAAATAGGAGGGGCATGAAGCGGTGTTCAAAAACATGCAGAGACTGAAAAGGTGTGAAAAATATGAAGAGCTTCAAAAGGTGTGAAAAATATGAGGAGCATGAAACGGTCTGAAAAATAGGAGGAGCATGAAGCAGTGTTGAAAAACATGAAGAGGCTGAAAGGTTTGAAAAATATGAAGAGCTTCAATAGGTGTGAAATACATGAGAAGCATGAAACGGTCTGAAAAATAGGAGGAGCATGAAGCGGTGTTGAAAAACATAAAGAGCCTGAAAACGTGTGAAAAATATGAAGAGCTTCAAAAATGTGAAAAATATGAAGAGCTTCAAAAGGTGTGAAAAATACGAAGAGCTTCAAAAGGTGTCAAAAATATGAGGAGCATGAAACGGACTGAAAAATAGGAGTAGCATGAAGTGGTGTTGAAAAACATGAGGAGCCTGAAAATGTGTGAAAAATATGAAGAGCTTCAAAAGGTGTGAAAAATATGAAGAGCTTCAAAAGATGTGAAATACATGAGAAGCAGGAAACGGTCTGAAAAATTGGAGGAGCATGAAGCGGTGTTCCAAAACATGAAGAGCCTGAAAAGGTGTGAAAAATATGAAGAGCTTCAAAAGGTTTCACAAACATGAAGAGCATGAAATGGTCTGAAAAATAGGAGGAGCATGAAGCGGTGTTGAAAATTATGAAGATCCTGAAAAGGTGTGAAAAATATGAAGAGCTTCAAAATGAGTCTAATATATGAAGAGCATGAAAAGTTCAGAAAAATCGGAGGAGCATGAAGTTGTGTTGAAAAACATGAAGAGCCTGAAAAGGTGTGAAAAATATGAAGAGCTTCAAAAGCTGTGAAAAATATGAGGAGCATGAAACGGTCTGAAAAATAGGAGGAGCATGAAGCGGTGTTCAAAAACATGAAGAGCATGAAAAGGTGTGAAAAATATGAAGAGCTTCAAAAGGTGTGAAATACATGAGGAGCATGATACGGTCTGAAAAATAGGAGAAGCATGAAGTTGTGTTGAAAAACATGAAGAGCCTGAAAAGGTGTGAAAAATATGAAGATCTTCAAAAGGTGTGAAAAGTATGAGGAGAATGAAACGGTCTGAAAAATAGGAGGAGCATGAAGCGGTGTTCAAAACCATGAAGAGCCACAAAAGGTGTGAAAAATATGAAGAGCTTTAAAAGGTGTCAAAATATGAGGAGCATGAAACGTTCTGAAAAATAGGAGGATCATGAAACGGTGTTCAAAAACATGAAGAGCCTGAAAAGGTGCGAAAAATATGAAGAGCCTCAAAAATAGGAGGAGCAAGAAGCGCTGTTGAAAAACATGAAGAGCCTGAAACCGAGTGAAAAATATGAAGAGCTTCAAAAATGTGAAAAATATGAAGAGCTTCAAAAGGTGTGAAAAATACGAAGAGCTTCAAAAGGTGTCAAAAATGAGATGAGCATGAAACTGTCTGAAAAATAGGAGGAGCATAAAGCGGTGTTGAAAATCATGAAGAGCCTGAAAAGGTGTGAAAATTATGAAGAGCTTCAAAAGATGTGAAATACATGAAGAGCTTCAAAAGATGTCAAAATGAGATGAGCATGAAACGGTCTGAAAAATAGGAGGAGCAAGAAGCGGTGTTGAAAAACATGAAGAGCCTGAAAACGTGTGAAAAATATGAAGAGCTTCAAAAATGTGAAAAATATGAAGAGCTTCAAAAGGTGTGAAAAATACGAAGAGCTTCAAATGGTGTCAAAAATATGAGGAGCATGAAACGGACTGAAAAATAGGAGTAGCATGAAGTGGTGTTGAAAAACCTGAGGAGCCTGAAAATGTGTGAAAAATATGAAGAGCTTCAAAAGGTGTGAAAAATATGAAGAGCTTCAAAATGTGTGAAATACATGAGAAGCAGGAAACGGTCTGAAAAATTGGAGGAGCATGAAGCGGTGTTCCAAAACATGAAGAGCCTGAAAAGGTGTGAAAAATATGTGGAGTTTCAAAAGGTGTCAAAAATATGAGGAGCATGAAACGGTCTGAAAAATAGGAGGAGCATGAAGCGGAGTTGAAAAACATGAAGAGCCTGAAAATAAGTGAAAAATATGAAGAGCTTCAAAAGATGTGAAAAATATGAAGAACTTCAAAAGGTGTGAAAAATATGAAGAGCTTCAAAAGGTGTCAAAAATGAGATGAGCATGAAACTGTCTGAAAAATAGGAGGAGCATAAAGCGGTGTTGAAATCATGAAGAGCCTGAAAAGGTTTGAAAAATATGAAGAGCTTCAAAAGATGTGAAAAACATGAAGAGCTTCAAAAGATGTCAAAATGAGATGAGCATGAAACGGTCTGAAAAATAGGAGGAGCAAGAAGCGGTGTTGAGAAACATGAAGAGCCTGAAAAGATGTGAAAAATATGAAGAGCTTCTAACGGTGTCAAAAATATGAGGAGCATGAAACGGTCTGAAAAATAGTTAGAGCATGAAACGGTCTGAAAAATAGGAGGAGCATGAAACGGTGTTCAAAAACATGAAGAGCCTGAAAAGGTGTGAAAAATATGAGGAACTTCAAAAGGTGTGAAAAATATGAGGAGCATGAAACTGTCTGAAAAATACGAGGATCATGAAGCGGTGTTGAGAAACATGAAGAGCCTGAAAAGGTGTGAAAAATATGAAGAGCTTCTAAAGGTGTCAAACATATGAGGAACATGAAACGGTCTGAAAAATACGAGCAGCATGAAATGGTGTTCAAAAACATGAAGAGCTTGAAAAGATGTGAAAAATATGAATAGCTTTAAAAGGTGTGAAATACATGAGGAGAATGAAACGATCTGAAAAATAGGAGGAGCATGAAGCTGTGCTCAAAACATGAAGAGCCTGAGAAAGTGTGAAAAATATGAAGAGCTTCAAAAGGTGTGAAAAATATGAGGAGCATGAAACGGTCTGAAAAATACTAGGAGCATGAAGCGGTGTTCAAAAACATGAAGAGCCTGAAAAGGTGTGTCAAATACGAGAGTTTCTAAAGGTGTGAAATACATAAGGAGTATGAAATGGTCTGAAAAATAGGAGGAGCATGAAGCGGTGTACAAAAACTTGGAGAGCCTGAAAAGGTATGAAAAATATGAAGAGCTTCAAAAGTTGTCAAAAATATGAGGAGAATGAAACGGACTGAAAAAGAGAAAGCATTAAGCGGTGTTCAAAAACATGAAGATCCTGAAAAGGTGTGAAATCTATGAAGAGCTTCAAAAGCTGTCAAATATATGAGGAGCATGAAACTGTCTGAAAAATAGCAGGAGCATGAAACTGTCTGAAAAAGAGGAGGAGCATGAAACGGTGTTCAAAAACATAAAGAGCCTGATAAGGTTTGAAAAATAGGAGGAGCTTCAAATGGTGTCAAAAATATGAGGAGCATGAAACGGTCTGAAAAATAGGAGGAGAATGAAGCTGTGTGCAAAAACATGAAGAGCCTGAAAATGTGTGAAAAATATGAAGAGCTTCAAAGGGTGTCAAAAATAGGAGGAGCATGAAACGGTCTCAAAAATAGGAGGAGCTTGACGCGGTGTTCAAAAACATGTAGAGCCTGACAAGGTGTGAAAAATATGAAGAGCCTCAAAAGGTTTCAAATATATGAGGAGCATGAATCGGTCTGAAAAATAGCAGGAGCATGAAGCAGTGTTGAAAATCATGAAGAGCCTGAAAAGGTGTGAAAAATATGAAGAGCTTCAAAATGTGTGAAAAACATGAAGAGCTTCAAAAGGTGTCAAAATGAGATGAGCATGAAACGGTCTGAAAAATAGGAGGAGCATGAAGTGGTGTTGAAAAAAATTAAGAGCCTGAAAAGGTGTGAAATATATGAAGAGCTTCAAAAGTTGTCAAAAATATGAGGAGAATGAAACAGTCTGAAAAATAGGAGGAGCATGAAGCCGTGTTGAAAAACATGAAGAGCCTGAAAAGGTGTGAAAAATATGAAGAGCTTCTAAAGGAGTCAAAAATATGAGGAGAATGAAACGGTCTGAAATATAGGAAAATCATGAAGCAGTGTTGAAAAACATGAAGAGCCTGAAAAGGTGTGGAAAATATGAAGAGCTTCAAAAGGTGTCAAAAATATGAGGAGCATGAAACGGTTCGAAAAATTGGAGGAGCATGAAACGGTGTTCAAAACATGAAGAGCATGAAAACGTGTGAAAAATATGAAGAGCTTCAAAAGGTGTGAAATACATGAGGAGCATGATACGGTTTGAAAAGTAGGAGGAGCATGAAGTGGTTGTGAAAAACTTCAAGAGCCTGAAAAGGTGTGCAAAATATGAAGAGCTTCAAAAGGTGTGAAATTCATGAGGAGATGAAACGGTCTGAAAAATAGGAGGGGCATGAAGCGGTGTTCAAAAACATGCAGAGACTGAAAAGGTGTGAAAAATATGAAGAGCTTCAAAAGGTGTGAAAAATATGAGGAGCATGAAACGGTCTGAAAAATAGGAGGAGCATGAAGCAGTGTTGAAAAACATGAAGAGGCTGAAAGGTTTGAAAAATATGAAAAGCTTCAATAGGTGTGAAATACATGAGAAGCATGAAACGGTCTGAAAAATAGGAGGAGCATGAAGCGGTGTTGAAAAACATAAAGAGCCTGAAAACGTGTGAAAAATATGAAGAGCTTCAAAAATGTGAAAAATATGAAGAGCTTCAAAAGGTGTGAAAAATACGAAGAGCTTCAAAAGGTGTCAAAAATATGAGGAGCATGAAACGGACTGAAAAATAGGAGTAGCATGAAGTGGTGTTGAAAAACATGAGGAGCCTGAAAATGTGTGAAAAATATGAAGAGCTTCAAAAGGTGTGAAAAATATGAAGAGCTTCAAAAGGTGTGAAATACATGAGAAGCAGGAAACGGTCTGAAAAATTGGAGGAGCATGAAGCGGTGTTCCAAAACATGAAGAGCCTGAAAAGGTGTGAAAACTATGAAGAGCTTCAAAAGGTTTCACAAATATGAAGAGCATGAAATGGTCTGAAAAATAGGAGGAGCATGAAGCGGTGTTGAAAATTATGAAGATCCTGAAAAGGTGTGAAAAATATGAAGAGATTCAAAATGAGTCTAATATATGAAGAGCATGAAAAGTTCAGAAAAATCGGAGGAGCATGAAGTTGTGTTCAAAAACATGAAGAGCCTGAAAAGGTGTGAAAAATATGAAGAGCTTCAAAAGCTGTGAAAAATATGAGGAGCATGAAACGGTCTGAAAAATAGGAGGAGCATGAAGCGGTGTTCAAAAACATGAAGAGCATGAAAAGGTGTGAAAAATATGAAGAGCTTCAAAAGGTGTGAAATACATGAGGAGCATGATACGGTCTGAAAAATAGGAGAAGCATGAAGTTGTGTTGAAAAACATGAAGAGCCTGAAAAGGTGTGAAAAATATGAAGATCTTCAAAAGGTGTGAAAAGTATGAGGAGAATGAAACGGTCTGAAAAATAGGAGGAGCATGAAGCGGTGTTCAAAACCATGAAGAGCCACAAAAGGTGTGAAAAATATGAAGAGCTTTAAAAGGTGTCAAAATATGAGGAGCATGAAACGTTCTGAAAAATAGGAGGATCATGAAACGGTGTTCAAAAACATGAAGAGCCTGAAAAGGTGCGAAAAATATGAAGAGCCTCAAAAATAGGAGGAGCAAGAAGCGCTGTTGAAAAACATGAAGAGCCTGAAACCGAGTGAAAAATATGAAGAGCTTCAAAAATGTGAAAAATATGAAGAGCTTCAAAAGGTGTGAAAAATACGAAGAGCTTCAAAAGGTGTCAAAAATGAGATGAGCATGAAACTGTCTGAAAAATAGGAGGAGCATAAAGCGGTGTTGAAAATCATGAAGAGCCTGAAAAGGTGTGAAAATTATGAAGAGCTTCAAAAGATGTGAAATACATGAAGAGCTTCAAAAGATGTCAAAATGAGATGAGCATGAAACGGTCTGAAAAATAGGAGGAGCAAGAAGCGGTGTTGAAAAACATGAAGAGCCTGAAAACGTGTGAAAAATATGAAGAGCTTCAAAAATGTGAAAAATATGAAGAGCTTCAAAAGGTGTGAAAAATACGAAGAGCTTCAAATGGTGTCAAAAATATGAGGAGCATGAAACGGACTGAAAAATAGGAGTAGCATGAAGTGGTGTTGAAAAACCTGAGGAGCCTGAAAATGTGTGAAAAATATGAAGAGCTTCAAAAGGTGTGAAAAATATGAAGAGCTTCAAAATGTGTGAAATACATGAGAAGCAGGAAACGGTCTGAAAAATTGGAGGAGCATGAAGCGGTGTTCCAAAACATGAAGAGCCTGAAAAGGTGTGAAAAATATGTGGAGTTTCAAAAGGTGTCAAAAATATGAGGAGCATGAAACGGTCTGAAAAATAGGAGGAGCATGAAGCGGAGTTGAAAAACATGAAGAGCCTGAAAATAAGTGAAAAATATGAAGAGCTTCAAAAGATGTGAAAAATATGAAGAACTTCAAAAGGTGTGAAAAATATGAAGAGCTTCAAAAGGTGTCAAAAATGAGATGAGCATGAAACTGTCTGAAAAATAGGAGGAGCATAAAGCGGTGTTGAAATCATGAAGAGCCTGAAAAGGTTTGAAAAATATGAAGAGCTTCAAAAGATGTGAAAAACATGAAGAGCTTCAAAAGATGTCAAAATGAGATGAGCATGAAACGGTCTGAAAAATAGGAGGAGCAAGAAGCGGTGTTGAGAAACATGAAGAGCCTGAAAAGATGTGAAAAATATGAAGAGCTTCTAACGGTGTCAAAAATATGAGGAGCATGAAACGGTCTGAAAAATAGTTAGAGCATGAAACGGTCTGAAAAATAGGAGGAGCATGAAACGGTGTTCAAAAACATGAAGAGCCTGAAAAGGTGTGAAAAATATGAAGACTCTCAAAAAATATCAAAACTATGAGGAGTATGAAACGGTCTGAAAAATAGGAGGAGCATCAAGCGGAGTTGAAAAACATGAAGAGCCTGAAAATGTGTGAAAAATATGAAGAGCTTCAAAAATGTGAAAAATATGAAGATCTTCAAAAGGTGTGAAAAATATGAAGAGCTTCAAAAAGTGTCAAAAATGAGATTACCATGAAACGTTCTGAAAAATAGAAGGAGCATGAAGCAGTGTTGAAAATCATGAAGAGCCTGAAAAGGTGTGAAAAATATGAAGAGCTTCAAAATGTGTGAAAAACATGAAGAGCTTCAAAATGTGTCAAAATGAGATGAGCATGAAACGGTCTGAAAAATAGGAGGAGCATGAAGTGGTGTTGAAAAAAATTAAGAGCCTGAAAATGTGTGAAATATATGAAGAGCTTCAAAAGTTGTCAAAAATATGAGGAGAATGAAACAGTCTGAAAAATAGGAGGAGCATGAAGCCGTGTTGAAAAACATGAAGAGCCTGAAAAGGTGTGAAAAATATGAAGAGCTTCTAAAGGTGTCAAAAATATGAGGAGAATGAAACGGTCTGAAATATAGGAAAATCATGAAGCAGTGTTGAAAAACATGAAGAGCCTGAAAAGGTGTGGAAAATATGAAGAGCTTCAAAAGGTGTCAAAAATATGAGGAGCATGAAACGGTTCGAAAAATAGGAGGAGCATGAAACGGTGTTCAAAACATGAAGAGCATGAAAACGTGTGAAAAATATGAAGAGCTTCAAAAGGTGTGAAATACATGAGGAGCATGATACGGTCTGAAAAGTAGGAGGAGCATGAAGTGGTTGTGAAAAACTTCAAGAGCCTGAAAAGGTGTGCAAAATATGAAGAGCTTCAAAAGGTGTGAAATTCATGAGGAGATGAAACGGTCTGAAAAATAGGAGGGGCATGAAGTGGTGTTCAAAAACATGCAGAGACTGAAAAGGTGTGAAAAATATGAAGAGCTTCAAAAGGTGTGAAAAATATGAGGAGCATGAAACGGTCTGAAAAATAGGAGGAGCATGAAGCAGTGTTGAAAAACATGAAGAGGCTGAAAGGTTTGAAAAATATGAAGAGCTTCAAAAGGTGTGAAATACATGAGAAGCATGAAACGGTCTGAAAAATAGGAGGAGCATGAAGCGGTGTTGAAAAACATAAAGAGCCTGAAAACAGGTGAAAAATATGAAGAGCTTCAAAAATGTGAAAAAAATGAAGAGCTTCAAAAGGTGTGAAAAATACGAAGAGCTTCAAAAGGTGTCAAAAATATGAGGAGCATGAAACGGACTGAAAAATAGGAGTAGCATGAAGTGGTGTTGAAAAACATGAGGAGCCTGAAAATGTGTGAAAAATATGAAGAGCTTCAAAAGGTGTGAAAAATATGAAGAGCTTCAAAAGGTGTGAAATACATGAGAAGCAGGAAACGGTCTGAAAAATTGGAGGAGCATGAAGCGGTGTTCCAAAACATGAAGAGCCTGAAAAGGTGTGAAAACTATGAAGAGCTTCAAAAGCTTTCACAAATATGAAGAGCATGAAATGGTCTGAAAAATAGGAGGAGCATGAAGCGGTGTTGAAAATTATGAAGATCCTGAAAAGGTGTGAAAAATATGAAGAGATTCAAAATGAGTCTAATATATGAAGAGCATGAAAAGTTCAGAAAAATCGGAGGAGCATGAAGTTGTGTTGAAAAACATGAAGAGCCTGAAAAGGTGTGAAAAATATGAAGAGCTTCAAAAGCTGTGAAAAATATGAGGAGCATGAAACGGTCTGAAAAATAGGAGGAGCATGAAGCGGTGTTCAAAAACATGAAGAGCCTGAAAAGGTGTGAAAAATATGAAGAGCTTCAAAAGGTGTGAAATACATGAGGAGCATGATACGGTCTGAAAAATAGGAGAAGCATGAAGTTGTGTTGAAAAACATGAAGAGCCTGAAAAGGTGTGAAAAATATGAAGATCTTCAAAAGGTGTGAAAAGTATGAGGAGAATGAAACGGTCTGAAAAATAGGAGGAGCATGAAGCGGTGTTCAAAACCATGAAGAGCCACAAAAGGTGTGAAAAATATGAAGAGCTTTAAAAGGTGTCAAAATATGAGGAGCATGAAACGTTCTGAAAAATAGGAGGATCATGAAACGGTGTTCAAAAACATGAAGAGCCTGAAAAGGTGTGAAAAATATGAAGAGATTCAAAATGAGTCTAATATATGAAGAGCATGAAAAGTTCAGAAAAATCGGAGGAGCATGAAGTTGTGTTGAAAAACATGAAGAGCTTGAAAAGGTGTGAAAAATATGAAGAGCTTCAAAAGCTGTGAAAAATATGAGGAGCATGAAACGGTCTGAAAAATAGGAGGAGCATGAAGCGGTGTTCAAAAACATGAAGAGCCTGAAAAGGTGTGAAAAATATGAAGAGCTTCAAAAGGTGTGAAATACATGAGGAGCATGATACGGTCTGAAAAATAGGAGAAGCATGAAGTTGTGTTGAAAAACATGAAGAGCCTGAAAAGGTGTGAAAAATATGAAGATCTTCAAAAGGTGTGAAAAGTATGAGGAGAATGAAACGGTCTGAAAAATAGGAGGAGCATGAAGCGGTGTTCAAAACCATGAAGAGCCACAAAAGGTGTGAAAAATATGAAGAGCTTTAAAAGGTGTCAAAATATGAGGAGCATGAAACGTTCTGAAAAATAGGAGGATCATGAAACGGTGTTCAAAAACATGAAGAGCCTGAAAAGGTGCGAAAAATATGAAGAGCCTCAAAAATAGGAGGAGCAAGAAGCGCTGTTGAAAAAGATGAAGAGCCTGAAACCGAGTGAAAAATATGAAGAGCTTCAAAAATGTGAAAAATATGAAGAGCTTCAAAAGGTGTGAAAAATACGAAGAGCTTCAAAAGGTGTCAAAAATGAGATGAGCATGAAACTGTCTGAAAAATAGGAGGAGCATAAAGCGGTGTTGAAAATCATGAAGAGCCTGAAAAGGTGTGAAAATTATGAAGAGCTTCAAAAGATGTGAAATACATGAAGAGCTTCAAAAGATGTCAAAATGAGATGAGCATGAAACGGTCTGAAAAATAGGAGGAGCAAGAAGCGGTGTTGAAAAACATGAAGAGCCTGAAAACGTGTGAAAAATATGAAGAGCTTCAAAAATGTGAAAAATATGAAGAGCTTCAAAAGGTGTGAAAAATACGAAGAGCTTCAAATGGTGTCAAAAATATGAGGAGCATGAAACGGACTGAAAAATAGGAGTAGCATGAAGTGGTGTTGAAAAACCTGAGGAGCCTGAAAATGTGTGAAAAATATGAAGAGCTTCAAAAGGTGTGAAAAATATGAAGAGCTTCAAAATGTGTGAAATACATGAGAAGCAGGAAACGGTCTGAAAAATTGGAGGAGCATGAAGCGGTGTTCCAAAACATGAAGAGCCTGAAAAGGTGTGAAAAATATGTGGAGTTTCAAAAGGTGTCAAAAATATGAGGAGCATGAAACGGTCTGAAAAATAGGAGGAGCATGAAGCGGAGTTGAAAAACATGAAGAGCCTGAAAATAAGTGAAAAATATGAAGAGCTTCAAAAGATGTGAAAAATATGAAGAACTTCAAAAGGTGTGAAAAATATGAAGAGCTTCAAAAGGTGTCAAAAATGAGATGAGCATGAAACTGTCTGAAAAATAGGAGGAGCATAAAGCGGTGTTGAAATCATGAAGAGCCTGAAAAGGTTTGAAAAATATGAAGAGCTTCAAAAGATGTGAAAAACATGAAGAGCTTCAAAAGATGTCAAAATGAGATGAGCATGAAACGGTCTGAAAAATAGGAGGAGCAAGAAGCGGTGTTGAGAAACATGAAGAGCCTGAAAAGATGTGAAAAATATGAAGAGCTTCTAACGGTGTCAAAAATATGAGGAGCATGAAACGGTCTGAAAAATAGTTAGAGCATGAAACGGTCTGAAAAATAGGAGGAGCATGAAACGGTGTTCAAAAACATGAAGAGCCTGAAAAGGTGTGAAAAATATGAGGAACTTCAAAAGGTGTGAAAAATATGAGGAGCATGAAACTGTCTGAAAAATACGAGGATCATGAAGCGGTGTTGAGAAACATGAAGAGCCTGAAAAGGTGTGAAAAATATGAAGAGCTTCTAAAGGTGTCAAACATATGAGGAACATGAAACGGTCTGAAAAATACGAGCAGCATGAAATGGTGTTCAAAAACATGAAGAGCTTGAAAAGATGTGAAAAATATGAATAGCTTTAAAAGGTGTGAAATACATGAGGAGAATGAAACGATCTGAAAAATAGGAGGAGCATGAAGCTGTGCTCAAAACATGAAGAGCCTGAGAACGTGTGAAAAATATGAAGAGCTTCAAAAGGTGTGAAAAATATGAGGAGCATGAAACGGTCTGAAAAATACTAGGAGCATGAAGCGGTGTTCAAAAACATGAAGAGCCTGAAAAGGTGTGTCAAATACGAGAGTTTCTAAAGGTGTGAAATACATAAGGAGCATGAAATGGTCTGAAAAATAGGAGGAGCATGAAGCGGTGTACAAAAACTTGGAGAGCCTGAAAAGGTATGAAAAATATGAAGAGCTTCAAAAGTTGTCAAAAATATGAGGAGAATGAAACGGACTGAAAAAGAGAAAGCATTAAGCGGTGTTCAAAAACATGAAGATCCTGAAAAGGTGTGAAATCTATGAAGAGCTTCAAAAGCTGTCAAATATATGAGGAGCATGAAACTGTCTGAAAAATAGCAGGAGCATGAAACTGTCTGAAAAAGAGGAGGAGCATGAAACGGTGTTCAAAAACATAAAGAGCCTGATAAGGTTTGAAAAATAGGAGGAGCTTCAAATGGTGTCAAAAATATGAGGAGCATGAAACGGTCTGAAAAATAGGAGGAGAATGAAGCTGTGTGCAAAAACATGAAGAGCCTGAAAATGTGTGAAAAATATGAAGAGCTTCAAAGGGTGTCAAAAATAGGAGGAGCATGAAACGGTCTCAAAAATAGGAGGAGCTTGACGCGGTGTTCAAAAACATGTAGAGCCTGACAAGGTGTGAAAAATATGAAGAGCCTCAAAAGGTTTCAAATATATGAGGAGCATGAATCGGTCTGAAAAACAGCAGGAGCATGAAGCAGTGTTGAAAATCATGAAGAGCCTGAAAAGGTGTGAAAAATATGAAGAGCTTCAAAATGTGTGAAAAACATGAAGAGCTTCAAAAGGTGTCAAAATGAGATGAGCATGAAACGGTCTGAAAAATAGGAGGAGCATGAAGTGGTGTTGAAAAAAATTAAGAGCCTGAAAAGGTGTGAAATATATGAAGAGCTTCAAAAGTTGTCAAAAATATGAGGAGAATGAAACAGTCTGAAAAATAGGAGGAGCATGAAGCCGTGTTGAAAAACATGAAGAGCCTGAAAAGGTGTGAAAAATATGAAGAGCTTCTAAAGGAGTCAAAAATATGAGGAGAATGAAACGGTCTGAAATATAGGAAAATCATGAAGCAGTGTTGAAAAACATGAAGAGCCTGAAAAGGTGTGGAAAATATGAAGAGCTTCAAAAGGTGTCAAAAATATGAGGAGCATGAAACGGTTCGAAAAATAGGAGGAGCATGAAACGGTGTTCAAAACATGAAGAGCATGAAAACGTGTGAAAAATATGAAGAGCTTCAAAAGGTGTGAAATACATGAGGAGCATGATACGGTTTGAAAAGTAGGAGGAGCATGAAGTGGTTGTGAAAAACTTCAAGAGCCTGAAAAGGTGTGCAAAATATGAAGAGCTTCAAAAGGTGTGAAATTCATGAGGAGATGAAACGGTCTGAAAAATAGGAGGGGCATGAAGCGGTGTTCAAAAACATGCAGAGACTGAAAAGGTGTGAAAAATATGAAGAGCTTCAAAAGGTGTGAAAAATATGAGGAGCATGAAACGGTCTGAAAAATAGGAGGAGCATGAAGCAGTGTTGAAAAACATGAAGAGGCTGAAAGGTTTGAAAAATATGAAAAGCTTCAATAGGTGTGAAATACATGAGAAGCATGAAACGGTCTGAAAAATAGGAGGAGCATGAAGCGGTGTTGAAAAACATAAAGAGCCTGAAAACGTGTGAAAAATATGAAGAGCTTCAAAAATGTGAAAAATATGAAGAGCTTCAAAAGGTGTGAAAAATACGAAGAGCTTCAAAAGGTGTCAAAAATATGAGGAGCATGAAACGGACTGAAAAATAGGAGTAGCATGAAGTGGTGTTGAAAAACATGAGGAGCCTGAAAATGTGTGAAAAATATGAAGAGCTTCAAAAGGTGTGAAATACATGAGAAGCAGGAAACGGTCTGAAAAATTGGAGGAGCATGAAGCGGTGTTCCAAAACATGAAGAGCCTGAAAAGGCGTGAAAACTATGAAGAGCTTCAAAAGGTTTCACAAATATGAAGAGCATGAAATGGTCTGAAAAATAGGAGGAGCATGAAGCGGTGTTGAAAATTATGAAGATCCTGAAAAGGTGTGAAAAATATGAAGAGATTCAAAATGAGTCTAATATATGAAGAGCATGAAAAGTTCAGAAAAATCGGAGGAGCATGAAGTTGTGTTCAAAAACATGAAGAGCCTGAAAAGGTGTGAAAAATATGAAGAGCTTCAAAAGCTGTGAAAAATATGAGGAGCATGAAACGGTCTGAAAAATAGGAGGAGCATGAAGCGGTGTTCAAAAACATGAAGAGCATGAAAAGGTGTGAAAAATATGAAGAGCTTCAAAAGGTGTGAAATACATGAGGAGCATGATACGGTCTGAAAAATAGGAGAAGCATGAAGTTGTGTTGAAAAACATGAAGAGCCTGAAAAGGTGTGAAAAATATGAAGATCTTCAAAAGGTGTGAAAAGTATGAGGAGAATGAAACGGTCTGAAAAATAGGAGGAGCATGAAGCGGTGTTCAAAACCATGAAGAGCCACAAAAGGTGTGAAAAATATGAAGAGCTTTAAAAGGTGTCAAAATATGAGGAGCATGAAACGTTCTGAAAAATAGGAGGATCATGAAACGGTGTTCAAAAACATGAAGAGCCTGAAAAGGTGCGAAAAATATGAAGAGCCTCAAAAATAGGAGGAGCAAGAAGCGCTGTTGAAAAAGATGAAGAGCCTGAAACCGAGTGAAAAATATGAAGAGCTTCAAAAATGTGAAAAATATGAAGAGCTTCAAAAGGTGTGAAAAATACGAAGAGCTTCAAAAGGTGTCAAAAATGAGATGAGCATGAAACTGTCTGAAAAATAGGAGGAGCATAAAGCGGTGTTGAAAATCATGAAGAGCCTGAAAAGGTGTGAAAATTATGAAGAGCTTCAAAAGATGTGAAATACATGAAGAGCTTCAAAAGATGTCAAAATGAGATGAGCATGAAACGGTCTGAAAAATAGGAGGAGCAAGAAGCGGTGTTGAAAAACATGAAGAGCCTGAAAACGTGTGAAAAATATGAAGAGCTTCAAAAATGTGAAAAATATGAAGAGCTTCAAAAGGTGTGAAAAATACGAAGAGCTTCAAATGGTGTCAAAAATATGAGGAGCATGAAACGGACTGAAAAATAGGAGTAGCATGAAGTGGTGTTGAAAAACCTGAGGAGCCTGAAAATGTGTGAAAAATATGAAGAGCTTCAAAAGGTGTGAAAAATATGAAGAGCTTCAAAATGTGTGAAATACATGAGAAGCAGGAAACGGTCTGAAAAATTGGAGGAGCATGAAGCGGTGTTCCAAAACATGAAGAGCCTGAAAAGGTGTGAAAAATATGTGGAGTTTCAAAAGGTGTCAAAAATATGAGGAGCATGAAACGGTCTGAAAAATAGGAGGAGCATGAAGCGGAGTTGAAAAACATGAAGAGCCTGAAAATAAGTGAAAAATATGAAGAGCTTCAAAAGATGTGAAAAATATGAAGAACTTCAAAAGGTGTGAAAAATATGAAGAGCTTCAAAAGGTGTCAAAAATGAGATGAGCATGAAACTGTCTGAAAAATAGGAGGAGCATAAAGCGGTGTTGAAATCATGAAGAGCCTGAAAAGGTTTGAAAAATATGAAGAGCTTCAAAAGATGTGAAAAACATGAAGAGCTTCAAAAGATGTCAAAATGAGATGAGCATGAAACGGTCTGAAAAATAGGAGGAGCAAGAAGCGGTGTTGAGAAACATGAAGAGCCTGAAAAGATGTGAAAAATATGAAGAGCTTCTAACGGTGTCAAAAATATGAGGAGCATGAAACGGTCTGAAAAATAGTTAGAGCATGAAACGGTCTGAAAAATAGGAGGAGCATGAAACGGTGTTCAAAAACATGAAGAGCCTGAAAAGGTGTGAAAAATATGAAGACTCTCAAAAAATATCAAATCTATGAGGAGTATGAAACGGTCTGAAAAATAGGAGGAGCATCAAGCGGAGTTGAAAAACATGAAGAGCCTGAAAATGTGTGAAAAATATGAAGAGCTTCAAAAATGTGAAAAATATGAAGATCTTCAAAAGGTGTGAAAAATATGAAGAGCTTCAAAAAGTGTCAAAAATGAGATTACCATGAAACGTTCTGAAAAATAGAAGGAGCATGAAGCAGTGTTGAAAATCATGAAGAGCCTGAAAAGGTGTGAAAAATATGAAGAGCTTCAAAATGTGTGAAAAACATGAAGAGCTTCAAAATGTGTCAAAATGAGATGAGCATGAAACGGTCTGAAAAATAGGAGGAGCATGAAGTGGTGTTGAAAAAAATTAAGAGCCTGAAAATGTGTGAAATATATGAAGAGCTTCAAAAGTTGTCAAAAATATGAGGAGAATGAAACAGTCTGAAAAATAGGAGGAGCATGAAGCCGTGTTGAAAAACATGAAGAGCCTGAAAAGGTGTGAAAAATATGAAGAGCTTCTAAAGGTGTCAAAAATATGAGGAGAATGAAACGGTCTGAAATATAGGAAAATCATGAAGCAGTGTTGAAAAACATGAAGAGCCTGAAAAGGTGTGGAAAATATGAAGAGCTTCAAAAGGTGTCAAAAATATGAGGAGCATGAAACGGTTCGAAAAATAGGAGGAGCATGAAACGGTGTTCAAAACATGAAGAGCATGAAAACGTGTGAAAAATATGAAGAGCTTCAAAAGGTGTGAAATACATGAGGAGCATGATACGGTCTGAAAAGTAGGAGGAGCATGAAGTGGTTGTGAAAAACTTCAAGAGCCTGAAAAGGTGTGCAAAATATGAAGAGCTTCAAAAGGTGTGAAATTCATGAGGAGATGAAACGGTCTGAAAAATAGGAGGGGCATGAAGTGGTGTTCAAAAACATGCAGAGACTGAAAAGGTGTGAAAAATATGAAGAGCTTCAAAAGGTGTGAAAAATATGAGGAGCATGAAACGGTCTGAAAAATAGGAGGAGCATGAAGCAGTGTTGAAAAACATGAAGAGGCTGAAAGGTTTGAAAAATATGAAGAGCTTCAAAAGGTGTGAAATACATGAGAAGCATGAAACGGTCTGAAAAATAGGAGGAGCATGAAGCGGTGTTGAAAAACATAAAGAGCCTGAAAACAGGTGAAAAATATGAAGAGCTTCAAAAATGTGAAAAAAATGAAGAGCTTCAAAAGGTGTGAAAAATACGAAGAGCTTCAAAAGGTGTCAAAAATATGAGGAGCATGAAACGGACTGAAAAATAGGAGTAGCATGAAGTGGTGTTGAAAAACATGAGGAGCCTGAAAATGTGTGAAAAATATGAAGAGCTTCAAAAGGTGTGAAAAATATGAAGAGCTTCAAAAGGTGTGAAATACATGAGAAGCAGGAAACGGTCTGAAAAATTGGAGGAGCATGAAGCGGTGTTCCAAAACATGAAGAGCCTGAAAAGGTGTGAAAACTATGAAGAGCTTCAAAAGCTTTCACAAATATGAAGAGCATGAAATGGTCTGAAAATAGGAGGAGCATGAAGCGGTGTTGAAAATTATGAAGATCCTGAAAAGGTGTGAAAAATATGAAGAGATTCAAAATGAGTCTAATATATGAAGAGCATGAAAAGTTCAGAAAAATCGGAGGAGCATGAAGTTGTGTTGAAAAACATGAAGAGCCTGAAAAGGTGTGAAAAATATGAAGAGCTTCAAAAGCTGTGAAAAATATGAGGAGCATGAAACGGTCTGAAAAATAGGAGGAGCATGAAGCGGTGTTCAAAAACATGAAGAGCCTGAAAAGGTGTGAAAAATATGAAGAGCTTCAAAAGGTGTGAAATACATGAGGAGCATGATACGGTCTGAAAAATAGGAGAAGCATGAAGTTGTGTTGAAAAACATGAAGAGCCTGAAAAGGTGTGAAAAATATGAAGATCTTCAAAAGGTGTGAAAAGTATGAGGAGAATGAAACGATCTGAAAAATAGGAGGAGCATGAAGCGGTGTTCAAAACCATGAAGAGCCACAAAAGGTGTGAAAAATATGAAGAGCTTTAAAAGGTGTCAAAATATGAGGAGCATGAAACGTTCTGAAAAATAGGAGGATCATGAAACGGTGTTCAAAAACATGAAGAGCCTGAAAAGGTGCGAAAAATATGAAGAGCCTCAAAAATAGGAGGAGCAAGAAGCGCTGTTGAAAAACATGAAGAGCCTGAAACCGAGTGAAAAATATGAAGAGCTTCAAAAATGTGAAAAATATGAAGAGCTTCAAAAGGTGTGAAAAATACGAAGAGCTTCAAAAGGTGTCAAAAATGAGATGAGCATGAAACTGTCTGAAAAATAGGAGGAGCATAAAGCGGTGTTGAAAATCATGAAGAGCCTGAAAAGGTGTGAAAATTATGAAGAGCTTCAAAAGATGTGAAATACATGAAGAGCTTCAAAAGATGTCAAAATGAGATGAGCATGAAACGGTCTGAAAAATAGGAGGAGCAAGAAGCGGTGTTGAAAAACATGAAGAGCCTGAAAACGTGTGAAAAATATGAAGAGCTTCAAAAATGTGAAAAATATGAAGAGCTTCAAAAGGTGTGAAAAATACGAAGAGCTTCAAAAGGTGTCAAAAATATGAGGAGCATGAAACGGACTGAAAAATAGGAGTAGCATGAAGTGGTGTTGAAAAACCTGAGGAGCCTGAAAATGTGTGAAAAATATGAAGAGCTTCAAAAGGTGTGAAAAATATGAAGAGCTTCAAAATGTGTGAAATACATGAGAAGCAGGAAACGGTCTGAAAAATTGGAGGAGCATGAAGCGGTGTTCCAAAACATGAAGAGCCTGAAAAGGTGTGAAAAATATGTGGAGTTTCAAAAGGTGTCAAAAATATGAGGAGCATGAAACGGTCTGAAAAATAGGAGGAGCATGAAGCGGAGTTGAAAAACATGAAGAGCCTGAAAATAAGTGAAAAATATGAAGAGCTTCAAAAGATGTGAAAAATATGAAGAACTTCAAAAGGTGTGAAAAATATGAAGAGCTTCAAAAGGTGTCAAAAATGAGATGAGCATGAAACTGTCTGAAAAATAGGAGGAGC
Source organism: Dama dama (assembly GCF_033118175.1). Taxonomy (NCBI): domain Eukaryota; kingdom Metazoa; phylum Chordata; class Mammalia; order Artiodactyla; family Cervidae; genus Dama; species Dama dama. The sequence goes on from NW_026870972.1 coordinate 2,611,859, forward strand.
ATAAAGCGGTGTTGAAATCATGAAGAGCCTGAAAAGGTTTGAAAAATATGAAGAGCTTCAAAAGATGTGAAAAACATGAAGAGCTTCAAAAGATGTCAAAATGAGATGAGCATGAAACGGTCTGAAAAATAGGAGGAGCAAGAAGCGGTGTTGAGAAACATGAAGAGCCTGAAAAGATGTGAAAAATATGAAGAGCTTCTAACGGTGTCAAAAATATGAGGAGCATGAAACGGTCTGAAAAATAGTTAGAGCATGAAACGGTCTGAAAAATAGGAGGAGCATGAAACGGTGTTCAAAAACATGAAGAGCCTGAAAAGGTGTGAAAATTATGAAGAGCTTCAAAAATGTGAAAAATATGAAGATCTTCAAAAGGTGTGAAAAATATGAAGAGCTTCAAAAAGTGTCAAAAATGAGATTACCATGAAACGTTCTGAAAAATAGAAGGAGCATAAAGCAGTGTTGAAAATCATGAAGAGCCTGAAAAGGTGTGAAAAATATGAAGAGCTTCAAAATGTGTGAAAAACATGAAGAGCTTCAAAATGTGTCAAAATGAGATGAGCATGAAACGGTCTGAAAAATAGAAGGAGCATGAAGTGGTGTTGAAAAAAATTAAGAGCCTGAAAAGGTGTGAAATATATGAAGAGCTTCAAAAGTTGTCAAAAATATGAGGAGAATGAAACAGTCTGAAAAATAGGAGGAGCATGAAGCCGTGTTGAAAAACATGAAGAGCCTGAAAAGGTGTGAAAAATATGAAGAGCTTCTAAAGGTGTCAAAAATATGAGGAGAATGAAACGGTCTGAAATATAGGAAAATCATGAAGCAGTGTTGAAAAACATGAAGAGCCTGAAAAGGTGTGGAAAATATGAAGAGGTTCAAAAGGTGTCAAAAATATGAGGAGCATGAAACGGTTCGAAAAATAGGAGGAGCATGAAACGGTGTTCAAAACATGAAGAGCATGAAAACGTGTGAAAAATATGAAGAGCTTCAAAAGGTGTGAAATACATGAGGAGCATGATACGGTCTGAAAAGTAGGAGGAGCATGAAGTGGTTGTGAAAAACTTCAAGAGCCTGAAAAGGTGTGCAAAATATGAAGAGCTTCAAAAGGTGTGAAATTCATGAGGAGATGAAACGGTCTGAAAAATAGGAGGGGCATGAAGCGGTGTTGAAAAACATGAAGAGCCTGAAAAGGTGTGAAAATTATGAAGAGCTTCAAATTATGTCAAAAATATGAGGAGCATGAAACGTTCTGAAAAATAGGAGGAGCATGAAACTGTGTTGAAAAACATGAAGAGCCTGAAAAGGTGTGAAATATATAAAGAGTTTCAAAAGGTGTTAAAAATATGAGGAGCATGAAACAGTCTGAAAAATAGGAGGCGCATGAAACGGTCTGAAAAAAAGGAGGAGCATGAAACGGTGTGGAAAAACATGAAGAGCTTGAAAACGTGTGAAAAATAGGAAGAGCTTCAAAAGCTGTGAGAAATATGAATAGCTTCAAAAGGTGTCAAAAATGAGATGAGCATGAAACGGTCTGAAAAATCGGAGCAGCATGAAGTTGTGTTGAAAACATGAAGAGCCTGAAAAGGTGTGAAATATATGAAGAGCTTCAAAAGGTTTCAAATATATGAGGAGCATGAATCGGTCTGAAAAATAGCAGGAGCATGAAGCAGTGTAGAAAAACATGAACAGCCTGAAAAGGTGTGAAAAATATGAAGAGCTTCAAAAGGTGTCAAAATATGAGGAGCATGAAACGGTCGGAAAAATAGGAGGAGCATGAAACGGTCTGAAAAATAGGAGGAGCATGAAACGGTGTTGAAACACATGAAGAGCCTGAAAAGGTGGGAAAAATATGAAGAGTTCCAAAAGATTTCAAATATATGAGGAGCATGAAACGGTCTGAAAAATAGAAGGAGCATCATGCAGTGTTGAGAAACATGAAGAGCCTGAAAAGGTGTGAAAAATATGAAGAGCCTCAAAACGTGTCAAAAATATGAGGAGCATGAAACGGTCTGAAAAATAGTTGGAGCATGAAACGGTCTGAAAAATAGGAGGAGCATGAAGCGGTGTTGAAAAACATGAAGAGCCTGAAAAGGTGTGAAAATTATGAAGAGCTTCAAATTGTGTCAAAAATATGAGGAGTATGAAACGTTCTGAAAGATAGGAGGAGCATGAAACTGTGTTGAAAAACATGAAGAGCCTGAAAAGGTGTGAAATATATAAAGAGTTTCAAAAGGTGTTAAAAATATGAGGAGCATGAAACGGTCTGAAAAATAGGAGGCACATGAAACGGTCTGAAAAAAAGGAGGAGCATGAAACGGTGTGGATAAACATGAAGAGCTTGAAAACGTGTGAAAAATAGGAAGAGCTTCAAAAGCTGTGAGAAATATGAAGAGCTTCAAAAGGTGTCAAAAATGAGATGAGCATGAAACGGTCTGAAAAATCGGAGCAGCATGAAGTTGTGTTGAAAACATGAAGAGCCTGACAAGGTGTGAAATATATGAAGAGCTTCAAAAGTTGTCAAAAATATGAGGAGTATGAAACGGTCTGAAAAAGAGGAGGAGCATGAAACGGTCTGAAAATTAGGAGGAGTATGAAAGAGTGTGGAAAAATATGGAGAGCCTGAAAAGGAGTTAAATATAGGAAGAGCTTCAAAAGTGACAAAAATATGAGGAGCATGAAATGGTCTGAAAAACAGGAGGTGCATGAAGCAGTGTTCAAAATCATGAAGAGCTTGAAAAGGTGTGAAAAATAAAAGAGCTTCAAAAGGTGTGAAAAATATGAGGAGCATGAAACGGTCTGAAATATAGCAGCAGGAAGGGGTGTTGAAATACATGAAGAGGTTGAAAAGGTGTGAAAAATATGAAGAGCTTCAAAGGGTGTCAAAAATATGAGGAGCATGAAACGGTCTGAAAAATAGGAGGAGCATGAAGCAGTGTTCAAAAACATGGAGAACCTGAAAAGGTGTGAAAAATATGAAGAGCCTCAAAACCTGTCAGATATATGAGGGGCATGAAACGGTCTGAAAAAGAGGAGGAGCATGAAGCAGTGTTGAAAAACATGAAGAGCCTGAAAAGGTGTGAAAAACATGAAGAGCTTCAAACGTGTCAAAAATATGAGGAGCGTGAAACGGTCTGAAAATAGGAGGAGCATGAAGCGGTTTTGAAAAAGATGAAGAGCCTGAAAAGGTGTGAAAAATATGAAGAGCTTCAAAAGGTGTCAAAATTATGAGGAACATGAAACGCTCTGAAATATAGAAGGAGCATCAAGCGGTGTTGAGAAACATGAAGAGCCTGAAAAGGTGTGAAAAATATGAAGAGCTTAAAAAGGTGTCAAAAATATGAGGAGCATGAAACGGTCTGAAAAATAGGAGGAGCATGAAACGGTCTGAAAAATAGGAGGAGCATGAAACGGTGTTGAAACACATGAAGAGCCTGAAAAGGTGGGAAAAATATGAAGAGCTTCAAAAGATTTCAAAAATATGAGGAACATGAAATGGTCTGAAAAATAGAAGGAGCATCAAGCGGTGCTGAGAAACATGAAGAGCCTGAAAAGGTGTGAAAAATATGAAGAGCCTCAAAACGTGTCAAAAATATGAGGAGCATGAAACGGTCTGAAAAATAGTTGGAGCATGAAACGGTCAGAAAAATAGGAGGAGGATGAAGAGGTGTTGAAAAACATGAAAAGCCTGAAAAGGTGTGAAAAATAGGAGGAGCTTCAAAAGGTTTCAAAAATATGAGGAGCATGAAACGGTCTGAAAAATAGGAGGAGCATGAAGCGGTGTTGAAAAACATGAAGAGCCTGAAAAGGTGTGAAAATTATGAAGAGCTTCAAATTGTGTCAAAAATATGAGGAGCATGAAACGGTCTGAAAGATAGGAGGAGCATGAAACTGTGTTGAAAAACATGAAGAGCCTGAAAACTATTGAAATATATAAAGAGTTTCAAAACGTGTTAAAAATATGAGGAGCATGAAACGGTCTGAAAAATAGGAGGCGCATGAAGTGGTGTTCAAAAACATGGAGGGCCTGAAAAGGTGTGAAAAATTTGAAGAGCTTCAAAAGGTGTCAAAAATATGAGGAGCATGAAACGGTCTCAAAAAAAGGAGGAGCATGAAACGGTCTGAAAAAAGGAGGAGCATGAAACGGTGTGGAAAAACATGAAGAGCTTGAAAACGTGTGAAAAATATGAAGAGCTTCAAAAGCTGTGAGAAATATGAAGAGCTTCAAAAGGTGTCAAAAATGAGATGAGCATGAAACGGTCTGAAAAATCGGATCAGCATGAAGTGGTGTTGAAAAACATGAAGAGCCTGAAAAGGTGTGAAATATATGAAGAGCTTCAAAAGGTGTCAAAAATATGAGGAGTATGAAACGGTCTGAAAAAGAGGAGGAGCATGAAACGGTCTGAAAAATAGGAGGAGTATGAAAGAGTGTGGAAAAATATGGAGAGCCTGAAAAGGAGTTAAATATAGGAAGAGCTTCAAAAGTGACAAAAATATGAGGAGCATGAAATGGTCTGAAAAACAGGAGGTGCATGAAGCAGTGTTCAAAAACATGAAGAGCCTGAAAAGGTGTGAAAAATAAAAGAGCTTCAAAAGGTGTGAAAAATATGAGGAGCATGAAACGGTCTGAAATATAGGAGCAGCATGAAGGGGTGTTGAAATACATGAAGAGCTTGAAAAGGTGTGAAAAATATGAAGAGCTTCAAAGTGTGTCAAAAATATGAGGAGCATGAAACGGTCTGAAAAATAGGAGGAGCATGAAGCAGTGTTCAAAAACATGGAGAACCTGAAAAGGTTTGAAAAATATGAAGAGCCTCAAAACCTGTCAAATATATGAGGGGCATGAAACGGTCTGAAAAAGAGGAGGAGCATGAAGCAGTGTTGAAAAACATGAAGAGCCTGAAAAGGTGTGAAAAATATGAAGAGCTTCAAAACGTGTCAAAAATATGAGGAGCGTGAAACGGTCTGAAAATAGGAGAGCATGAAGCGGTTTTGAAAAAGATGAAGAGCCTGAAAAGGTGTGAAAAATATGAAGAGCTTCAAAAGGTGTCAAAAGTATGAGGAACATGAAACGGTTTGAAAAATAGGAGGAGCATGAAAAGGTCTGAAAAAAAGGAGGAGCATGAAGTGGTGTTGAAAAACATGAAGAGCCTGAAAACGTGTGAAAAATAGGAAGAGCTTCAAACGGTGTCAAAAATATGAGGAGCAGGATACGGTCTGAAAATAGGAGGAGCAGGAAGCGGTATTCAAAAATATGAAGAGCCTGAAAATATGTGAAAAATATGAAGAGCTTCAAAAGGTGTCAAAAATGAGATGAGCATGAAACGGTCTGAAAAATAGGAGGAGCATGAAACGGTGTTCAAAAACATGAAGAGCCTGAAAAGGTGTAAAAAATATGAAGCGCTTCAAAAGATGTAAAATACATGAAGAGCATTAAACGGTCTGAAAAATAGGAGGAGCATGAAGCGGTGTTGAAAAACATGAAGAGCCTAAAAAGGTGTGAAAAATATGAAGAGCTTCTAAAGGTGTGAAATACACGAGGAGCATGAAACGGTCCGAAAAAATAGGAGGAGCATGAAGCGGTGTTGACAACATGAAGAGTCTGAAAAGGTGTGAAAAATAGGAGGAGCTTCAAAAGGTGTCAAAAATGTGAGGAGCAAAAAACGATCTTAAAAATAGGAGGAGCATGAAACGATGTTGAAAAACATGAAAAGCATGAAAAGGTGTGAAAAATAGGAAGAGCTTCAAAAGGTGTCAAAAAAATTAGGAGCATGAAGCGGTCTGAAAAATAAGAAGAGCATGAAGCGGTGGTCAAAAACATGAAGAGCCTGAAAACGTATGAAAAATATGAAGAGCTTCAAATGGTGTGAAAAATAAGAGGAGCATGAAACGGTCAGAAAAATAGGAGGAGCATGACTTGATGTTGAAAAACATGAAGAGCCTGAAAAGGTGTGAAAAATATGAAGAGCTTCAAAAGTTGTCAAAAATATGAGGAGCATTAAACGTTCTGAAAAATAGGAGGACCATGAAACGTTGTTCAAAAACATGAAGAGCCTGGAAAGGTGTGAAAAATATGAAGAGCCACAAAACGGGTCAAAAATATGAGGAGCATCAAACGGTCTGAAAAAGAGGAGGAGCATGAAGCAGTGTTCAAAAACATGAAGAGCCTGAAAAGGTGTGAAAAATATGAAGAGCTTCAAATGGTGTGAAAATTATGAGGAGCATGAAACTGTCTGAAAAATAGGAGGAGCATGATTTGATGTTGAAAAACATGAAGAGCCTGAAAAGGTGTGAAAAATACAAGAGCTTCTAAAGGTGTGAAATATATGAGGAGGATGAAACGGTCTGAAAAATAGGAGGAGCACGAAGCTGTGCTCAAAAACATTAAGAGCCTGAGAAGGGGTTAAAAATATGAAGAGCTTCTAAAGGTGTCAAAAATATGAGGAGCATGAAACGGACTGAAGAACTGAAGGAGCATGAAACGGTGTTCAAAAACATGAAGAGCCTGAAAAGGTGTGAAAAATATGAAGAACTTCAAAAGGTGTGAAAAATATGAGGAGCATGAAACTGTCTGAAAAATACGAGGATCATGAAGCGGTGTTGAGAAACATGAAGAGCCTGAAAAGGTGTGAAAAATATGAAGAGCTTCTAAAGGTGTCAAAAATATGAGGAACATGAAACGGTCTGAAAAATACGAGCAGCATGAAATGGTGTTCAAAAACATGAAGAGCTTGAAAAGGTGTGAAAAATATGAATAGCTTCAAAAGGTGTGAAATACATGAGGAGAATGAAACGATCTGAAAAATAGGAGGAGCATGAAGCTGTGCTCAAAACATGAAGAGCCTGAGAAAGTGTGAAAAATATGAAGAGCTTCAAAAGGTGTGAAAAATATGAGGAGCATGAAACGGTCTGAAAAATACTAGGAGCATGAAGCGGTGTTCAAAAACATGAAGAGCCTGAAAAGGTGTGAAAAATATGAAGAGCTTCAAAAGGTGTGAAATTCTTGAGGAGCATGAAACGGTCTGAAAAATAGGAGGAGCATGAAGCGGTGTTGAAAAACATGAAGAGCCTGAAAACGTGTGAAAAATATGAAGAGCTTCAAAAATGTGAAAAATATGAAGAGCTTCAAAAGGTGTGAAAAATACGAAGAGCTTCAAAAGTGTCAAAAATGAGATGAACATGAAACGGTCTGAAACATAGGAGGAGCATGAAGCGGTGTTGAAAATCATGAAGAGCCTGAAAACGTGTGAAAAATATGAAGAGCTTCAAAAATGTGAAAAATATGAAGAGCTTCAAAAGGTGTGAAAAATATGAAGAGCTTCAAAAGGTGTCAAAAATATCAGGAGCATGAAACGGTCTGAAAAATTGGAGGAGCATGAAACGGTGTTGAAAAACATGAAGAGCCTGAAAAGGTGTTAAAAATTTCAGGGCTTCAAAAGGTGTCAAAAATATGAAAAGTTGAAGCTTCTGAAAAATAGGAGGAGCATGAAGCGGTCCTAAAAAACATGAAGAGCGTGAAAAGCTGTGAAAAATATGAAGAGCTTCAAAAGGTGACAAAAATATGAGAAGCATGAAATGACTGAAAAATAGGAGGAGCATGAAGCGGTGTTCAAAACATGAAGAGCCTGAAAAGGTGTGAAAAATATGAAGAGCTTCAAAAGCTCTCAAAAATAAGAGGAACATGAAACAGTCTGAAAAATAGGATGAGCATGAAATGGTTTTGAAGAAGATGAAGAGCATGAAAAGCTGTGAAAAATATAAAGAGCTTTAAAAGGTGTCAAAAATATGAGAAGCAAGAAACAGTCTGAAAAATAGGAGGAGCATCAAGCGGTGTTTAAAAACATGAAGAGGCTGAAAAGGTGTGAAAAATATGAAGAGCTTCAAAAGGTGTCAAAAATATGAGAAGCATGAAACGGTCTGAAAAATAGGAGGAGCATGAAGCGGTGTTTAAAAACATGAAGAGGCTGAAAAAGTGTGAAAAATATAAAGAGGTTAAAAATGTGTCAAAAATATGAAGAGCATGAAACGGTCTGAAAAATAGGAGGATCCTGAAGCAGTGTTGAAAAACATGAAGAGCCTGAAAAGGTGTGAAATATATGAAGAGCTTCGAAAGGTGTCAAAAATATGAGGAGCATGAAACGGTCTGAAAAATAGGAGGAGCATGAAGCGGTGTTGAAAAACATGAAGAGCCTGAAAAGGTGTGAAAAATATGAAGAGTTGCAAAAGGTGTCAGAAATATGAGGAGCATGAAACGGTCTGAAATATAGGAGAAGCATGAAGCGGTGGTCAAAAAGATGAAGAGCCTGAAAAGGTGTGAAAAATATGACGGGCTTAAAAGGTGTGAAAAATATGAGGAGCATGAAAAGGTCTGAAAAATAGGAGGCACATGAAAAGGTGGTCAAAAACATGAAGAGCCTGAAAAGGTGTGAAAAATATGAAGAGTTTCAAAAGGTGTCAAAATATGAGGAGCATGAAACGGTCTGAAATATAGGAGGAGCATGAAGCGGTGTTCAAAAAGATGAAGACCTGAAAAGGTGTGAAAAATGTGAAGGGCTTAAAGGTGTCAAAAATATGAGGAGCATGAAAAGGTCTGAAACATAGGAGGAGCATGAAACGGTGGTCAAAAACATTAAGAGCTGGAAAAGCTGTGAAAAATATGAAGAGCTTCAAAAGGTGTCAAAAATATTAGGAGCAGGAAACGGTTTGAAAAATAGGAAGAGCAAGAAGCAGTGGTCAAAAACAAGAAAGGAATGAAAATTTGTGAAAAATATGAAGAGCTTCAAAAGTTTTCAAAAATATGTGGAGCATGAAACGGTCTGAAAAATAGGAGTGCATGAAGCAGTGTTCAAATCATGAAGAGCCTGAAAAGGTGTGAAAAAAATGAAGAGCTTCAAAACGTGTCAAAAATATGAGGAGCATGAAACCGTCTGAAAAATAGGAGGAGCATGAAGCGATGTTGAAAAACATGAAGAGCAAGAAAATGTGTGAAAAATATGAAAAGCTTCAAAAGATGTCAAAAATATGAGGAGCATGAAACAGTCTGAAAAATAGGATGAGAATGAAAATGTTTTGAAAAAGATGAAGAGCATGAAAAGGTGTGAAAAATAAGAAGAGCTTCAAAAGGTGTCAAAAATATGAGAAGCATGAAACGGTCTGAAAAATAGGAGTAGCATGAAGAGGTGTTGAAAAACATGAAGAGCATGAAAAGGTGTGAAATATATGAAGAGCGTGAAAAAGTGTCAAAAATATGAGGAGCATGAAATGGTATGCAAAATAGGAGGAGCATGAAGCGGTGTTTAAAAACATGAAGAGCCTGAAAAGGTGTTAAAAATATGAAGAGCTTCAACAGGTGTGAAAAATATGAGGAGCATGAAACGGTCTGAAAAATAGGAGGAGCATGAAGCGGTGTTGAAAAACACGAACAGCCTGAAAAGATGGGAAAAATATGAAGAGCTTCAAAAGGTGTCAAAAGTATGAGGAGCATGAAATGGTCTGAAAAATAGGAGTAGCATGAGGCTGTGTTCAAAAACATGAAGAGCCTGAAAAGATGGGGAAAATATGAAGAGCTTCAAAAGGTGTCAAAAATATGAGGAGCATGAAACGGTCTGAAAAATAGGAGGGACATGAAGCAGTCGTCAAAAACATGAAGATCCTGAAAAGGTGTGAAAATATGAAGAGTTTTAAAAGGTGTCAATAATATGAGTAGCATGAAACGGTCTGAAAAATAGGAGGAGCATGAAGCGGTGTTGAAAAACATGAAAAGCATGAAAAGGTGTGAAAAATATGAAGAGCTTATAAAGGTGTCAAAAATATGAGGAGCATGAAACAGTGTGAAAAATAGGAGTAGCATGAGGCAGTGTTCAAAAACATGAAGAGCTTGAAAAGATGGGAAACATATCAAGAGCTTCAAAAGGTGTCAAAAATATGAGGAGCATGAAACGGTCTGAAAAATAGGAGGGACATGAAGCAGTTGTCAAAAACATGAAGATCATGAAAAGGTGTGAAAATATGAAGAGCTTCAAAAGGTGTCAATAATATGAGTAGCATGAAACGGTCTGAAAAATAGGAGGAGCATGAAGCGGTGTTGAAAAACATGAAAAGCCTGAAAAGGTGTGAAAAATATGAAGAGCTTCAAAAGGTGTCAAAAATATGAGGAACATGAAACAGCCTGAAAATTGGAAGAGCATGAAACTGTTTTGAAAATGATGAAGAGCATGAAAAGGTGTGAAAAATATGAAGAGCTTCAAAAGGTTTCAAAAATATGAGAAGCATGAAACGATTGAAAAATAGGAGGAGCATGAAGCGGTGTTGAAAGACTTGAAGAGCCTGAAAAGGTTTGAAGTATATGAAGAGCTTCAAACGTGTCAAAAATATGAGGAGCATGAAACGGTCTGAAAAATACGAGGACCATGAAGAGGTGTTGAAAAACATGAAAAGCCTGAAAAGGTGTGAAAAATATGACGAGCTTCAAAAGGTGTCAAAAAAATGAGAAGCATGAAACGGTCTGAAAAATAGGAGCAGCATGAAGCCGTGGTGAAAAACATGAAGAGCCTGAAAATGTGTGAAAAATATAAAGAGCTTCAAGGGAGTCAAAAATATGAGGAGCATGAAACGGTCTGAAAAATAGGAAGAGCATGAAGCGGTGTTGAAAAACTTGAAGAGCCTGAAAAGGTGTGAAAAATATGATGAGCTTCAAAAGGTGTCAAAAATATGAGGAGCATGAAACAGCCTGAAAATTGGAAGAGCATGAAACGGTTTTGAAAAAGATGAAGAGCATGAAAAGTTGTGAAAAATATGAAGAGCTTCAAAAGGTTTCAAAAATATGAGAAGCATGAAACAACTGAAAAATACGAGGAGCATGAAGCGGTGTTGAAAAACAGGAAGAGCCTGAAAAGGTTTGAAATATATGAAGAGCTTCAAACGTGTCAAATATATGAGGAGCATGAAATGGTCTGAAAAATACCAGGAGCATGAAGCGGTGTTGAGAAACATGAAAAGCTTGAAAAGGTGTGAAAAAGATGAAGAGCTTCAAAAGTCTCAAAAATATGAGGAGCATGAAACGGTCTGAAAAATACGAGGAGCATGAAGCGGTCTTCAAAAACATGAAGTGCCTGAAAAGGTGTGAAAAATATGAAGAGCTTCAAAAGGTGTCAAAAATATGAGGTGCATGAAATGGTCAGAAAAATAGGAGGGACATGAAGCAATAGTCAAAAACATGAAGATCCTGAAAATGTGTGAAAATATGAAGAGCTTCAAAAGGTGTCTATAAAATGAGGAGCATGAAACGGTCTGAAAAATAGGAGGAGCATGAAGCGGTGGTCAAAAATATGAAGAGCCTGATAAGGTGTGAAAAATATGAAGAACTTCAAAAGGTGTGAAAAATATGAGGTGCATGAAACGGTCTGAAAAATAGGAGGAGCATGAGGCGTTGGTCAAACATATGTAGAGCCTGAAAAGGTGTGAATAATATGAAGAGCTTCAAAAGGTGTGAAAAATATGAGGTGCATGAAACGGTCTGAAAAATAGGAGGAGCATGAAGCGGTGTTGAAAAACATGAAGAGCCTGAAAAGGTGTGAAAAATATGAAGAACTTCAAAACGTGTCAAAAATATGAGGAGCATGAAACGGTCTGAAAAATAGGAGAAGCATGAAGCGGTGTTCAAAAAAATGAAGAGCCTGAAAAGGTGTTATTTATATTAAGAGCTTCAAAAGGTGTGAAAAATATGAGGAGCATGAAATGGTCTGAAAAAAAGGAGGAGCATGATGCGGTGTTGAAAAACATGAAGAGCCTGAAAAGCTGTGATAAATATGAGGAGCTTCAAGGGTGTCAAAAATATGAGGAGCATGAAACGGTCTGAAAAATAGGAGGAGCATGAAACGGTGTTGAAAAACATGAAGAGCTTGAAAAGGTGTGAAAAATATGAAGAGCTTCAAAAGGTGTCAAAAATATGAGGAGCATGAAACGGTCTGAAAAGTAGGAGGGACATGAAGTAGTCATCAAAAACATGAAGATCCTGAAAATGTGTGAAAATATGAAGAACTTCAAAAGGTGTCAATAAAATGAGGAGCATGAAACGGTCTGAAAAATACGAGGAGCATGAAGCGGTGGTCAAAAATATGAAGAGCCTGATAAGGTGTGAAAAACATGAAGAGCTTCAAAAGGTGTGAAAAATATGAGGTGCATGAAATGGTCTGAAAAATAGGAGGAGCATGAAGCGGTGTTGAAAAACATGAACAGCCTGAAAAGGTATGAAATATATGAAGAGCTTCAAAAGGTGTCAAAAATATGAGGAGCATGAAACAGTGTGAAAAATAGGAGTAGCATGAGGCTTTGTTCAAAAAATGAAGAGCCTGAAAAGATGGGAAAAATATGAAAAGGTTCAAAAGGTGTCAAAAATATGAGGAGCATGAAACGTTCTGAAAAATAGGAGGGACATGAAGCAGTCGTCAAAAACATGAAGATCCTGAAAAGGTGGGAAAATATGAAGAGCTTCAAAAGGTGTCAATAATATGAGTAGCATGAAACGGTCTGAAAAATAAGAGGGACATGAAGCAGTCGTCAAAAACATGAAGATCCTGAAAAGGTGTGAAAATATGAAGAGCTTCAAAAGGTGTCAAAAATATGAGGAGCATGAAACGGTCTTAAAAATAAGAGGGACATGAAGCAGTCGTCAAAAACATGAAGATCCTGAAAAGGTGTGAAAATATGAAGAGCTTCAAAAGGTGTCAAAAATATGAGGAGCATGAAACGGTCTTAAAAATAAGAGGGACATGAAGCAGTCGTCAAAAACATGAAGATCCTGAAAAGGTGTGAAAATATGAAGAGCTTCAAAAGGTGTCAATAATATGAGTAGCATGAAATGGTCTGAAAAATAGGAGGAGCATGAGGCGGTGTGAAAAATATGAAGAGCCTGAAAAGGTTTGAAGTATATGAAGAGCTTCAAACCTGTCAAAAATATGAGGAGCATGAAACGGACTGAAAAATACGAGGAGCATGAAGAGGTGTTGAAAAACATGAAAAGCCTGAAAAGGTATGAAAAATATGACGAGCTTCAAAAGGTGTCAAAAATATGAGGAGCATGAAACGGTCTGAAAAATAGGAGCAGCATGAAGCTGTGGTCAAAAACATGAAGAGCCTGAAAATGTGTGAAAAATATAAAGAGCTTCAAGGGAGTCAAAAATATGAGGAGCATGAAACGGTCTGAAAAATAGGAAGAGCATGAAGCGGTGTTGAAAAACATGAAAAGCCTGAAAAGGTTTGAAGTATATGAAGAGCTTCAACGTGTCAAAAATATGAGGAGCATGAAACGGTCTAAAAAATACGAGGAGCATGAAGCGGTGTTGAAAAACATGAAAAGCTTATAAAGGTGTGAAAAATATGAAGAGCTTCAAAAGGTGTCAAAAATATGAGGAGCATGAAATAGCCTGAAAAATAGGATGAGCATGATACGACTTTGAAAAAGATGAATAGCATGAAAAGGTGTGAAAACTATGAAGAGCTTCAAAAGGTGTCAAAAATATGAGAAGTATGAAACGACTGAAAAATAGGAGGAGCATGAAGCGGTGTTGAAAAACATGAAAAGCCTGAAAAGGTTTGAAATATATGAAGAGCTTCAAACGTGTCAAAAATATGAGGAGCATGAAACGGACTAAAAAATACGAGGAGCATGAAGAGGTGTTGAAAAACATGAAAAGCCTGAAAAGGTGTGAAAAATATGAAGAGCTTCAAAAGGTGTCAAAAATATGAGGAGCATGAAACAGCCTGAAAAATAGGATGAGCATGATACGATTTTGTAAAAGATGAATAGCCTGAAAAGGTGTGAAAATTATGAAGAGCTTCAAAAGGTGTCAAAAATATGAGAAGTATGAAACGACTGAAAAATAGGAGGAGCATGAAGCGGTTTTGAAAAACATGAAAAGCCTGAAAAGGTTTGAAATATATGAAGAGCTTCAAACGTGTCAAAGATATGAGGAGCATGAAACGGTCTGAACAATAGGAGGAGGATGAAGTGGTGTTCAAAAACATAAAGAGCCTGAAAAAGTGTGAAAAATGTGATGAGCTTCAAAAGGTGTCAAAAAGATGAGGAGCATGAAACGGTCTGAAAAATAGGAGCAGCATGAAGCAGTGGACAAAAACATGAAGAGCCTGAAAAGGTGTGAAAAATATGAAGAGCTTCAAAATGTGTGAAAAATATGTGGAGCAGGATACGGTCTGAAAAATAGGAGGAGCATGAAGCGGTGTTGAAAAACATGAAGAGCCTGAAAAGGTGTGAAAAATATGAAGAGCTTCAAAAGGTTTCAAAAATATGAGAAGCATGAAACGACTGAAGAACAGGAGGTGCATGAAGCGGTGTTGAAAAACATGAAGAGCCTGAAAAGGTTTGAAGTATATGAAGAGCTTCAAACGTGTCAAAAATATGAGGAGCATGGAACGGTCTGAAAAATAAGAGGAGCATGAAGAGGTGTTGAAAAACATGAAAAGCCTGAAAAGGTGTGAAAAACATGAAGAGCTTCAAAAAGTGTCAAAAATATGAGGAGCATAAAACTGTCTGAAAAATAGGAGGAGCATGAAGCGGGGGTCAAAAACATGAAGAGCATGAAAAGGTGTGAAAAATATGAATAGTTTCCAAAGGTGTCAAAAATATGTGGAGCATGAAACGGACTGGAAAATAGGAGGAACATGAAGCGGTGTTCAAAAATATGAAGAGCCTGAAAAGGGTGAAAAATATGAAGAGCTTCAAAAGGTGTGAAAAATATGAGGTGCATGAAACGGTCTGAAATATAGGAGGAGCATGAAACGGTGTTGAAAAACATGAAGAGCATGAAAAGGTGTGAAATATGTGAAGAGCTACAAAAGGTGTCAACATTATGAGAAGCATGAAACGACTGAAAAGTAGGAGGAGCATGAAGCGGTGTTGAAAAACATGAAGAGCCTGAAAAGGTGTGAAATATATGAAGAGCTTCAAAAGGTGTCAAAATATGAGGAGCATGAAACGGTCTGAAAAATAGGAGGAGAATGAAGCTGTGTGCAAAAACATGAAGAGCCTGAAAATGTGTGAAAAATATGAAGAGCTTCAAAGGGTGTCAAAAATAGGAGGAGCATGAAACGGTCTCAAAAATAGGAGGAGCTTGAAGCGGTGTTCAAAAACATGTAGAGCCTGACAAGGTGTGAAAAATATGAAGAGCCTCAAAAGGTTTCAAATATATGAGGAGCAAGAATCGGTCTGAAAAATAGCAGGAGCATGAAGCAGTGTAGAAAAACATGAACAGCCTGAAAAGGTGTGAAAAATATGAAGAGCTTCAAAAGGTGTCAAAATATGAGGAGCATGAAACGGTCGGAAAAATAGGGGGAGCATGAAACGGTCTGAAAAATAGGAGGAGCATGAAACGGTGTTGAAACACATGAAGAGCCTGAAAAGGTGGGGAAAATATGAAGAGCTTCAAAAGATTTCAAATATATGAGGAGCATGAAACGGTCTGAAAAATAGAAGGAGCATCAAGCGGTGTTGAGAAACATGAAGAGCCTGAAAAGGTGTGAAAAATATGAAGAGCCTCAAAACGTGTCAAAAATATGAGGAGCATGAAACGGTCTGAAAAATAGTTGGAGCATGAAACGGTCTGAAAAATAGGAGGAGCATCAAGCGGAGTTGAAAAACATGAAGAGCCTGAAAATGTGTGAAAAATATGAAGAGCTTCAAAAATGTGAAAAATATGAAGATCTTCAAAAGGTGTGAAAAATATGAAGAGCTTCAAAAAGTGTCAAAAATGAGATTACCATGAAACGTTCTGAAAAATAGAAGGAGCATGAAGCAGTGTTGAAAATCATGAAGAGCCTGAAAAGGTGTGAAAAATATGAAGAGCTTCAAAATGTGTGAAAAACATGAAGAGCTTCAAAAGGTGTCAAAATGAGATGAGCATGAAACGGTCTGAAAAATAGGAGGAGCATGAAGTGGTGTTGAAAAAAATTAAGAGCCTGAAAAGGTGTGAAATATATGAAGAGCTTCAAAAGTTGTCAAAAATATGAGGAGAATGAAACAGTCTGAAAAATAGGAGGAGCATGAAGCCGTGTTGAAAAACATGAAGAGCCGGAAAAGGTGTGAAATATATGAAGAGCTTCAAAAGATGTGAAAAATATGAAGAACTTCAAAAGGTGTGAAAAATATGAAGAGCTCAAAAGGTGTCAAAAATGAGATGAGCATGAAACTGTCTGAAAAATAGGAGGAGCATAAAGCGGTGTTGAAAATCATGAAGAGCCTGAAAAGGTTTGAAAAATATGAAGAGCTTCAAAAGATGTGAAAAACATGAAGAGCTTCAAAAGATGTCAAAACGAGATGAGCATGAAACGGTCTGAAAAATAGGAGGAGCAAGAAGCGGTGTTGAAAAACATGAAGAGCCTGAAAAGATGTGAAAAATATGAAGAGCTTCTAACGGTGTCAAAAATATGAGGAGAATGAAACGGTCTGAAATATAGGAGGAGCATGAAGTGGTATTGAAAAACATGAAGAACCTGAAAAGTGTAAAAAATACAAAGATCTTCAAAAAGTGTCAAAAATATGAGGTGCATGAAACGGTCTGAAAAATAGGAGGAGCATGAAGCGGAGTTGAAAAACATGAAGAGCCTGAAAATAAGTGAAAAATATGAAGAGCTTCAAAAGATGTGAAAAATATGAAGAACTTCAAAAGGTGTGAAAAATATGAAGAGCTTCAAAAGGTGTCAAAAATGAGATGAGCATGAAACTGTCTGAAAGATAGGAGGAGCATAAAGCGGTGTTGAAAATCATGAAGAGCCTGAAAAGGTTTGAAAAATATGAAGAGCTTCAAAAGATGTGAAAAACATGAAGAGCTTCAAAAGATGTCAAAATGAGATGAGCATGAAACGGTCTGAAAAATAGGAGGAGCAAGAAGCGGTGTTGAGAAACATGAAGAGCCTGAAAAGATGTGAAAAATATGAAGAGCTTCTAACGCTGTCAAAAATATGAGGAGAATGAAACGGTCTGAAATATAGGAGGAGCATGAAGTGGTATTGAAAAACATGAAGAGCCTGAAAAGTGTAAAATATACAAAGATCTTCAAAAAGTGTCAAAAATATGAGGTGCATGAAACGGTCTGAAAAATAGGAGGAGCATGAAGCGGTGTTGAAAAACATGAAGAGCCTGAAAACGTGTGAAAAATATGAAGAACTTCAAAAGGTGTGAAAAATGTGAAGAGCTTCAAAAGGTGTCAAAAATGAGATGAGCATGAAACGGTCTGAAAAATAGGAGGAGCATGAAGTGGTGTTGAAAAACATGAAGGGCCTGAAAAGGTGTCAAAAATATGAAGAGCTTCAAAAGGTGTCAAAATATGAGGAGAATGAAACGGTCTGAAAAATAGGAGGAGCATGAAGCGGTGTTGAAAAATATGAAGGGCCTGAAAAGGTGTCAAAAATATGAAGAGCTTCAAAAGGTGTCAAATATATGAGGAGCATGAAACGGTCTGAAAAATAGGAGGAGCATGAAGCGGTGTTGAAGAACATGAAGAGCCTGAAAAGGTGTGAAATATATGAAGAGCTTCAAAAGGTGTGAACAATATGAATAACTTCAGAAGTTGTTAAAAATATGAGGAGCATGAAACGGTCTGAAAAATAGGAGGAGCATCAAAATGTGTTGAAAAACATGAAGATCATGAAAGGTTTGAAAAATATGAAGAGCTTCAAAAGGAGTCAAAAATAGAAGTAGCATGAAACGGTGTTCAAAAACTTGAAGAGCCTGAAAATGTGTGAAAAATATGAAGAGATTAAAAGGTGTCAAAAATATGAGGAGCATGAAACGGTCTGAAAATAGGAGGAGCATAAAGCAGTGTTGAAAAACATGAAGAGCCTGAAAAGGTGTGAAAAATATGAAGAGCTTCAAAAGGTGTGAAATACATGAGGAGCATGAAACGGTCTGAAAAATAGGAGGAGCATGAAGCGGTGTTGAAAAACATGAAGAGCCTGAAAACGTGTGAAAAATATGAAGAGCTTCAAAAATGTGAAAAATATGAAGAGCTTCAAAAGGTGTGAAAAATACGAAGAGCTTCAAAAGTGTCAAAAATGAGATGAACATGAAACGGTCTGAAACATAGGAGGAGCATGAAGCGGTGTTGAAAATCATGAAGAGCCTGAAAACGTGTGAAAAATATGAAGAGCTTCAAAAATGTGAAAAATATGAAGAGCTTCAAAAGGTGTGAAAAATACGAAGAGCTTCAAAAGTGTCAAAAATGAGATGAACATGAAACGGTCTGAAACATAGGAGGAGCATGAAGCGGTGTTGAAAATCATGAAGAGCCTGAAAACGTGTGAAAAATATGAAGAGCTTCAAAAATGTGAAAAATATGAAGAGCTTCAAAAGGTGTGAAAAATATGAAGAGCTTCAAAAGGTGTCAAAAATATGAGGAGCATGAAACGGTCTGAAAAATAGGAGGAGCATGAAACGGTGTTGAAAAACATGAAGAGCCTGAAAAGGTGTTAAAAATTTCAGGGCTTCAAAAGGTGTCAAAAATATGAAAAGTTGAAGCTTCTGAAAAATAGGAGGAGCATGAAGCGGTCCTCAAAAACATGAAGAGCGTGAAAAGCTGTGAAAAATATGAAGAGCTTCAAAAGGTGACAAAAATATGAGGAGCATGAAACGGTCTGAAAAATAGGAGGAGCATGAAGCGGTGTTGAAAAACATGAAGAGCCTGAAAAGGTGTGAAACATACAAAGAGCTTCAAAAGGTGTCAAAAATATGAGAAGCATGAAATGACTGAAAAATAGGAGGAGCATGAAGCGGTGTTCAAAAATATGAAGAGCCTGAAAACGTGTGAAAACTATGAAGAGCTTCTAAAGGTGTCAATTATATGAGGAGCATGAAACAGTCTGAAAAATAGGATGAGAATGAAACGGTTTTGAAAAAGATGAAGAGCAGGAAAGGTGTGAAAAATATGAAGAGCTTCAAAAGTTGTCAAAAATATGAGGAGCATGAAACGGTCTGAAAAATCGGAGGAGCAAGAAGCGGTGTTTAAAAACATGAAGAGCCTGAAAAGGTGTGAAATATATGAAGAGCTTCAAAAGGTGTGAAAAATATGAGGAGCATGAAACGGTCTGAAAAATAGGAGGAGCGTGAAGTGGTGGTCAAAAAGATGAAGAGCCTGAAAAGATGTGAAAAATATGAAGAGCTTCAAAAGGTGTCAAAAATATGAGGAGCATGAAACGGTCTGAAAAATAGGAGTAGCATGAAGACGTGTTGAAAAACATGAAGAGCATGAAAAGGTGTGAAAAATAAGAAGAGCTTCAAAAGGTGTCAAAAATATGAGAAGCATGAAACGGTCTGAAAAATAGGAGTAGCATGAAGAGGTGTTGAAAAACATGAAGAGCATGAAAAGGTGTGAAATATATGAAGAGCGTGAAAAAGTGTCAAAAATATGAGGAGCATGAAATGGTATGAAAAATAGGAGGAGCATGAAGCGGTGTTTAAAAACATGAAGAGCCTGAAAAGGTGTTAAAAATATGAAGAGCTTCAAAAGGTGTGAAAAATATGAGGAGCATGAAACGGTCTGAAAAATAGGAGGAGCGTGAAGTGGTGGTCAAAAAGATGAAGAGCCTGAAAAGATGTGAAAAATATGAAGAGCTTCAAAAGGTGTCAAAAATATGAGGAGCATGAAACGGTCTGAAAAATAGGAGGAGCATGAAATGTTTTTGAAGAAGATGAAGAGCTTGAAAAGGTGTGAAATATATGAAGAGCTTCAAAAAGTGTCAAAAATATGAGGAGCATGAAACAGTCTGAAAAATAGGAGGAGCATGAAGCATTCGTTCAAAAAACGTGTAGAGCCTGAAAAGGTGTGAAAAATTTGAGGGTTTCAAAAGTTGTCAAAAATACGAAAAGCTTGAAGCTCCTGAAAAATAGGAGGAGCATGAAGCGGTGTTTAAAAACATGAAGAGCATGAAAAGATCTGAAAAATATGAAGAGCTTCAAAAGGTGTGAAAAATATTGGGATCATAAAACGGTCTGAAATATAGGAGGAGAAAGAAGCGATGGTCAAAAACATGAAGAGCCTGAAAAGGTGTGAAAAATATGAAGAGCTTCAAAACGTGTGAAAAA
Source organism: Dama dama (assembly GCF_033118175.1). Lineage (NCBI taxonomy): Eukaryota > Metazoa > Chordata > Mammalia > Artiodactyla > Cervidae > Dama > Dama dama. The sequence goes on from NW_026870972.1 coordinate 2,631,945, forward strand.
TATCAGGAGCATGAAACGGTCTGAAAAATAGGATGAGCATGAAATGGTTTTGAAAAGATGAAGAACATGAAAAGGTGTGAAAAATATGAAGAGCTTCAAAAGGTGTCAAAAATATGAGGAGCAAGAAAAAGTGTGAAAATTAGGATGAGAATGAATCGCTTTTGAAAAAGATGAAGAACATGAAAAGGTGTGAAAAATATGAAGAGCTTCAAAACGTTTCACAAATATGAGAAGCATGATAAGTTCTGAAAAATAGGAGGAGCATGAAGCAGTGTTGAAAAACAAGAAGAGCCTGAAAAGGTGTGAAAAATTTGAGGATTTCAAAATGTGTCAAAAATATGAAAAGCGTGAAACGGTCTGAAAAATTGGAGGAGCATGAAGCGGTCCTCAAAAACAGGAAGAGCCTGAAAAGGTGTGAAAAATATGAAGAGCTTCAAAAGGTGTCAAAAATATGAGGAGCAAGAAACGGTCTGTAAAATAGGATGAGCATGAAATGGTTTTGAAGAAGTTGAAGAGCATGAAAAGGTGTGAAAAATATGAAGAGCTTCAAAAGGTGTCAAAAATATGAGAAGCATGAAATGACTGAAAAATAGGAGGAGCATGAAGCGGTGTTCAAAACATGAAGAGCCTGAAAAGGTGTGAAAAATATGAAGAGCTTCAAAAGCTGTCAAAAATAAGAGGAACATGAAACAGTCTGAAAAATAGGATGAGCATGAAATGGTTTTGAAGAAGATGAAGAGCATGAAAAGGGGTGAAAAATATGAAGAGCATCAAAAAGTGTCAAAAATGTGAGAAGCATGAAATGACTGAAAAATAGGAGGAGCATGAAGCAGTGTTGAAAAACATGAAGAGCCTGAAACGGTGTGAAAAATATGAAGAGCTTCAAAAGTTGTCAAAAATATGAGGAGCATGAATCAATCTGAAAATTAGGATGAGATTGAAACGGTTTTGAAAAAGATGAAGAGCATGAAAAGCTGTGAAAAATATAAAGAGCTTCAAAAGGTGTCAAAAATATGAGAAGCAAGAAACAGTCTGAAAAATATGAGGAGCATCAAGCGGTGTTTAAAAACATGAAGAGGCTGAAAAGGTGTGAAAAATATGAAGAGCTTCAAAAGGTGTCAAAAATATGAGAAGCATGAAACGGTCTGAAAAATAGGAGGAGCATGAAGTGGTGTTTAAAAACATGAAGAGGCTGAAAAAGTGTGAAAAATATAAAGAGGTTAAAAATGTGTCAAAAATATGAAGAGCATGAAACGGTCTGAAAAATAGGAGGATCCTGAAGCAGTGTTGAAAAACATGAAGAGCCTGAAAAGGTGTGAAATATATGAAGAGCTTCGAAAGGTGTCAAAAATATGAGGAGCATGAAACGGTCTGAAAAATAGGAGGAGCATGAAGCGGTGTTGAAAAACATGAAGAGCCTGAAAAGGTGTGAAAAATATGAAGAGTTGCAAAAGGTGTCAGAAATATGAGGAGCATGAAACGGTCTGAAATATAGGAGAAGCATGAAGCGGTGGTCAAATAGATGAAGAGCCTGAAAAGGTGTGAAAAATATGACGGGCTTAAAAGGTGTGAAAAATATGAGGAGCATGAAAAGGTCTGAAAAATAGGAGGCACATGAAAAGGTGGTCAAAAACATGAAGAGCCTGAAAAGGTGTGAAAAATATGAAGAGTTTCAAAAGGTGTCAAAATATGAGGAGCATGAAACGGTCTGAAATATAGGAGGAGCATGAAGCGGTGTTCAAAAAGATGAAGACCTGAAAAGGTGTGAAAAATGTGAAGGGCTTAAAGGTGTCAAAAATATGAGGAGCATGAAAAGGTCTGAAACATAGGAGGAGAATGAAACGGTGGTCAAAAACATTAAGAGCTGGAAAAGCTGTGAAAAATATGAAGAGCTTCAAAAGGTGTCAAAAATATTAGGAGCAGGAAACGGTTTGAAAAATAGGAAGAGCATGAAGCGGTGGTCAAAAACAAGAAAGGAATGAAAATTTGTGAAAAATATGAAGAGCTTCAAAAGTTTTCAAAAATATGTGGAGCATGAAACGGTCTGAAAAATAGGAGTGCATGAAGCAGTGTTCAAATCATGAAGAGCCTGAAAAGGTGTGAAAAATATGAAGAGCTTCAAAACGTGTCAAAAATATGAGGAGCATGAAACCGTCTGAAAAATAGGAGGAGCATGAAGCGATGTTGAAAAACATGAAGAGCCTGAAAATGTGTGAAAAATATGAAAAGCTTCAAAAGATGTCAAAAATATGAGGAGCATGAAACAGTCTGAAAAATAGGATGAGAATGAAAATGTTTTGAAAAAGATGAAGAGCATGAAAAGGTGTGAAAAATAAGAAGAGCTTCAAAAGGTGTCAAAAATATGAGAAGCATGAAACGGTCTGAAAAATAGGAGTAGCATGAAGAGGTGTTGAAAAACATGAAGAGCCTGAAAAGGTGTGAAAAATTTGAGGATTTCAAAATGTGTCAAAAATATGAAAAGCGTGAAACGGTCTGAAAAATTGGAGGAGCATGAAGCGGTCCTCAAAAACAGGAAGAGCCTGAAAAGGTGTGAAAAATATGAAGAGCTTCAAAAGGTGTCAAAAATATGAGGAGCAAGAAACGGTCTGTAAAATAGGATGAGCATGAAATGGTTTTGAAGAAGTTGAAGAGCATGAAAAGGTGTGAAAAATATGAAGAGCTTCAAAAGGTGTCAAAAATATGAGAAGCATGAAATGACTGAAAAATAGGAGGAGCATGAAGCGGTGTTCAAAACATGAAGAGCCTGAAAAGGTGTGAAAAATATGAAGAGCTTCAAAAGCTGTCAAAAATAAGAGGAACATGAAACAGTCTGAAAAATAGGATGAGCATGAAATGGTTTTGAAGAAGATGAAGAGCATGAAAAGGGGTGAAAAATATGAAGAGCATCAAAAAGTGTCAAAAATGTGAGAAGCATGAAATGACTGAAAAATAGGAGGAGCATGAAGCAGTGTTGAAAAACATGAAGAGCCTGAAACGGTGTGAAAAATATGAAGAGCTTCAAAAGTTGTCAAAAATATGAGGAGCATGAATCAATCTGAAAATTAGGATGAGATTGAAACGGTTTTGAAAAAGATGAAGAGCATGAAAAGCTGTGAAAAATATAAAGAGCTTCAAAAGGTGTCAAAAATATGAGAAGCAAGAAACAGTCTGAAAAATAGGAGGAGCATCAAGCGGTGTTTAAAAACATGAAGAGGCTGAAAAGGTGTGAAAAATATGAAGAGCTTCAAAAGGTGTCAAAAATATGAGAAGCATGAAACGGTCTGAAAAATAGGAGGAGCATGAAGTGGTGTTTAAAAACATGAAGAGGCTGAAAAAGTGTGAAAAATATAAAGAGGTTAAAAATGTGTCAAAAATATGAAGAGCATGAAACGGTCTGAAAAATAGGAGGATCCTGAAGCAGTGTTGAAAAACATGAAGAGCCTGAAAAGGTGTGAAATATATGAAGAGCTTCGAAAGGTGTCAAAAATATGAGGAGCATGAAACGGTCTGAAAAATAGGAGGAGCATGAAGCGGTGTTGAAAAACATGAAGAGCCTGAAAAGGTGTGAAAAATATGAAGAGTTGCAAAAGGTGTCAGAAATATGAGGAGCATGAAACGGTCTGAAATATAGGAGAAGCATGAAGCGGTGGTCAAATAGATGAAGAGCCTGAAAAGGTGTGAAAAATATGACGGGCTTAAAAGGTGTGAAAAATATGAGGAGCATGAAAATGTCTGAAAAATAGGAGGCACATGAAAAGGTGGTCAAAAACATGAAGAGCCTGAAAAGGTGTGAAAAATATGAAGAGTTTCAAAAGGTGTCAAAATATGAGGAGCATGAAACGGTCTGAAATATAGGAGGAGCATGAAGCGGTGTTCAAAAAGATGAAGACCTGAAAAGGTGTGAAAAATGTGAAGGGCTTAAAGGTGTCAAAAATATGAGGAGCATGAAAAGGTCTGAAACATAGGAGGAGCATGAAACGGTGGTCAAAAACATTAAGAGCTGGAAAAGCTGTGAAAAATATGAAGAGCTTCAAAAGGTGTCAAAAATATTAGGAGCAGGAAACGGTTTGAAAAATAGGAAGAGCATGAAGCGGTGGTCAAAAACAAGAAAGGAATGAAAATTTGTGAAAAATATGAAGAGCTTCAAAAGTTTTCAAAAATATGTGGAGCATGAAACGGTCTGAAAAATAGGAGTGCATGAAGCAGTGTTCAAATCATGAAGAGCCTGAAAAGGTGTGAAAAATATGAAGAGCTTCAAAACGTGTCAAAAATATGAGGAGCATGAAACCGTCTGAAAAATAGGAGGAGCATGAAGCGATGTTGAAAAACATGAAGAGCCTGAAAATGTGTGAAAAATATGAAAAGCTTCAAAAGATGTCAAAAATATGAGGAGCATGAAACAGTCTGAAAAATAGGATGAGAATGAAAATGTTTTGAAAAAGATGAAGAGCATGAAAAGGTGTGAAAAATAAGAAGAGCTTCAAAAGGTGTCAAAAATATGAGAAGCATGAAACGGTCTGAAAAATAGGAGTAGCATGAAGAGGTGTTGAAAAACATGAAGAGCATGAAAAGGTGTGAAATATATGAAGAGCGTGAAAAAGTGTCAAAAATATGAGGAGCATGAAATGGTATGAAAAATAGGAGGAGCATGAAACGGTGTTTAAAAACATGAAGAGCCTGAAAAGGTGTTAAAAATATGAAGAGCTTCAAAAGGTGTGAAAAATATGAGGAGCATGAAACGGTCTGAAAAATAGGAGGAGCGTGAAGTGGTGCTCAAAAAGATGAAGAGCCTGAAAAGATGTGAAAAATATGAAGAGCTTCAAAAGGTGTCAAAAATATGAGGAGCATGAAACGGTCTGAAAAATAGGAGGAGCATGAAATGGTTTTGAAGAAGATGAAGAGCTTGAAAAGGTGTGAAATATATGAAGAGCTTCAAAAGGTGTCAAAAATATGAGGAGCATGAAACAGTCTGAAAAATAGGAGGAGCATGAAGCATTCGTTCAAAAAACGTGTAGAGCCTGAAAAGGTGTGAAAAATTTGAGGACTTCAAAAGTTGTCAAAAATAGGAAAAGCTTGAAGCTCCTGAAAAATAGGAGGAGCATGAAGCGGTCCTCAGAAACATGAAGAGCGTGAAAAGGTGAGAAAAATATGAAGAGCTTCAAGGTCTCAAAAATATGAGGAGCATGAAACGGTCTGAAAAATAGGAGGAGCGTGAAGTGGTGGTCAAAAAGATGAAGAGCCTGAAAAGATGTGAAAAATATGAAGAGCTTCAAAAGGTGTGAAAAATATTGGGATCATAAAACGGTCTGAAAAATAGGAGGAGAATGAAGCGATGGTCAAAAACATGAAGAGCCTGAAAAGGTGTGAAAAATATGAAGAGCTTCAAAACGTGTGAAAAATATCAGGAGCATGAAACGGTCTGAAAAATAGGATGAGCATGAAATGATTTTGAAGAAGATGAAGAACATGAAAAGGTGTGAAAAATATGAAGAGCTTCTAAAGGTGTCAAAAATATGAGGAGCAAGAAAAAGTGTGAAAATTAGGATGAGAATGAATCGCTTTTGAAAAAGATGAAGAACATGAAAAGGTGTGAAAAATACGAAGAGCTTCAAAACGTTTCAAAAATATGAGAAGCATGATAAGTTCTGAAAAATAGGAGGAGCATGAAGCAGTGTTGAAAAACAAGAAGAGCCTGAAAAGGTGTGAAAAATTTGAGGATTTCAAAATGTGTCAAAAATATGAAAAGCGTGAAACGGTCTGAAAAATTGGAGGAGCATGAAGCGGTCCTCAAAAACAGGAAGAGCCTGAAAAGGTGTGAAAAATATGAAGAGCTTCAAAAGGTGTCAAAAATATGAGGAGCAAGAAACGGTCTGAAAAATAGGATGAGCATGAAATGGTTTTGAAGAAGATGAAGAGCATGAAAAGGTGTGAAAAATATGAAGAGCTTCAAAAGGTGTCAAAAATATGAGAAGCATGAAATGACTGAAAAATAGGAGGAGCATGAAGTGGTGTTCAAAACATGAAGAGCCTGAAAAGGTGTGAAAAATATGAAGAGCTTCAAAAGCTGTCAAAAATAAGAGGAACATGAAACAGTCTGAAAAATAGGATGAGCATGAAATGGTTTTGAAGAAGATGAAGAGCATGAAAAGGGGTGAAAAATATGAAGAGCATCAAAAAGTGTCAAAAATGTGAGAAGCATGAAATGACTGAAAAATAGGAGGAGCATGAAGCAGTGATGAAAAACATGAAGAGCCTGAAACAGTGTGAAAAATATGAAGAGCTTCAAAAGCTGTCAAAAATATGAGGAGCATGAATCAATCTGAAAATTAGGATGAGATTGAAACGGTTTTGAAAAAGATGAAGAGCATGAAAAGCTGTGAAAAATATAAAGAGCTTCAAAAGGTGTCAAAAATATGAGAAGCAAGAAACAGTCTGAAAAATAGGAGGAGCATCAAGCGGTGTTTAAAAACATGAAGAGTCTGAAAAGGTGTGAAAAATATGAAGAGCTTCAAAAGGTGTCAAAAATATGAGAAGCATGAAATGGTCTTAAAAATAGGAGGAGCATGAAGCGGTGTTTAAAAACATGAAGAGGCTGAAAAAGTGTGAAAAATATAAAGAGGTTAAAAATGTGTCAAAAATATGAAGAGCATGAAACGGTCTGAAAAATAGGAGGATCCTGAAGCAGTGTTGAAAAACATGAAGAGCCTGAAAAGGTGTGAAATATATGAAGAGCTTCGAAAAGTGTCAAAAATATGAGGAGCATGAAACGGTCTGAAAATTGGAAGTGCATGAAACGGTTTTGAAAAAGATGAAGAGCATGAAAAGGTGTGAAAAATATGAAGAGCTTCAAAAGGTTTCAAAAATATGAGAAGCATGAAACGATTGAAAAATAGGAGGAGCATGAAGCGGTGTTGAAAAACATGAAGAGCCTGAAAAGGTTTGAAATATATGAAGAGCTTCAAACGTGTCAAATATATGAGGAGCATGAAATGGTCTGAAAAATAAGAGGAGCATGAAGAGGTGTTGAAAAACATGAAAAGGTTGAAAAGGTGTGAAAAATATGAAGAGCTTCAAAAGTCTCAAAAATATGAGGAGCATGAAACGGTCTGAAAAATACGAGTAGCATGAAGCGGTCTTCAAAAACATGAAGTGCCTGAAAAGGTGTGAAAAATATGAAGAGCTTCAAAAGGTGTCAAAAATATGAGGAGCATTAGACGGTCTGAAAAATAGGAGCAGCATGAAGCGGTGGTCAAAAACATGAAGAGCCTGAAAATGTGTGAAAAATATGAAGAGCTTCAAAAATTCTCAAAAATATGAGGAGCATGATATGGTCTGAAAAATAGGAGGAGCATGAAGTGGTTTTGAAAAAATGTAGAGCCTGAAAAGGTGTGAAAAATATGAATAGCTTCAAGGGTGTCAAAAATATGAGGAGCATGAAATGGTCTGAAAAATAGGAGGAGCATGAAGCGGTTTTGAAAAACATGAAAAGCCTGAAAAGGTTTGAAATATATGAAGAGCTTCAAACGTGTCAAAAATATGAGGAGCATGAAACGGTCTGAAAAGTAGGAGGGGCATGAAGCAGTCGTCAAAAACATGAAGATCCTGAAATGTGTGAAAATATGAAGAGCTTCAAAAGGTGTCAATAAAATGAGGAGCATGAAATGGTCTGAAAAATACGAGGAGCATGAAGCGGTGGTCAAAAATATGAAGAGCCTGATAAAGTGTTTAAAATATGAAGAGCTTCAAAAGGTGTGAAAAATATGAGGTGCATGAAATGGTCTGAAAAATAGGAGGAGCATGAAGCGGTGTTGAAAAACACGAACAGCCTGAAAAGATGTGAAAAATATGAAGAGCTTCAAAAGGTGTCAAAAATATGAGGCGCATGAAACAGTGTGAAAAATAGGAGTAGCATGAGGCTGTGTTCAAAAACATGAAGAGCCTGAAAAGATGGGAAAAATATGAAGAGCTTCAAAAGGTGTCAAAAATATGAGGAGCATGAAACGGTCTGAAAAATAGGAGGGACATGAAGCAGTCGTCAAAAACATGAAGATCCTGAAAAGGTGTGAAAATATGAAGAGCTTCAAAAGGTGTCAATGATATGAGTAGCATGAAACGGTCTGAAAAATAGGAGGAGCATGAACCGGTGTTGAAAAACATGAAAAGCATGAAAAGGTGTGAAAAATATGAAGAGCTTATAAAGGTGTCAAAAATATGAGGAGCATGAAACAGTGTGAAAAATAGGAGTAGCATGAGGCAGTGTTCAAAAACATGAAGAGCCTGAAAAGGTGTGAAAAATATGAAGAGCTTCAAAAGGTGTCAAAAATATGAGGAGCATGAAACGGTCTGAAAAATAGGAGGGACATGAAGCAGTCGTCAAAAACATGAAGATCCTGAAAAGGTGTGAAAATATGAAGAGCTTCAAAAGGTGTCAATAATATGAGTAGCATTAAACGGTCTGAAAAATAGGAGGAGCATGAAGCGGTGTTGAAAAACATGAAAAGCCTGAAAAGGTGTGAAAAATATGAAGAGCTTCAAAAGGTGTCAAAAATATGAGGAGCATGAAACAGCCTGAAAATTGGAAGAGCATGAAACGGTTTTGAAAATGATGAAGAGCATGAAAAGGTGTGAAAAATATGAAGAGCTTCAAAAGGTTTCAAAAATATGAGAAGCATGAAACGATTGAAAAATAGGAGGAGCATGAAGCGGTGTTGAAAAACATGAAGAGCCTGAAAAGGTTTGAAGTATATGAAGAGCTTCAAACGTGTCAAAAATATGAGGAGCATGAAACGGTCTGAAAAATACGAGGAGCATGAAGAGGTGTTGAAAAACATGAAAAGCCTGAAAAGGTGTGAAAAATATGACGAGCTTCAAAAGGTGTCAAAAAGATGAGAAGCATGAAACGGTCTGAAAAATAGGAGCAGCATGAAGCCGTGGTGAAAAACATGAAGAGCATGAAAATGTGTGAAAAATATAAAGAGCTTCAAGGGAGTCAAAAATATGAGGAGCATGAAACGGTCTGAAAAATAGGAAGAGCATGAAGCGGTGTTGAAAAACTTGAAGAGCCTGAAAAGGTGTGAAAAATATGATGAGCTTCAAAAGGTGTCAAAAATATGAGGAGCATGAAACAGCCTGAAAATTGGAAGAGCATGAAACGGTTTTGAAAAAGATGAAGAGCATGAAAAGTTGTGAAAAATATGAAGAGCTTCAAAAGGTTTCAAAAATATGAGAAGCATGAAACAACTGAAAAATACGAGGAGCATGAAGCGGTGTTGAAAAACATGAAGAGCCTGAAAAGGTTTGAAATATATGAAGAGCTTCAAACGTGTCAAATATATGAGGAGCATGAAATGGTCTGAAAAATACCAGGAGCATGAAGCGGTGTTGAAAAACATGAAAAGCTTGAAAAGGTGTGAAAAATATGAAGAGCTTCAAAAGTCTCAAAAATATGAGGAGCATGAAACGGTCTGAAAAATACGAGGAGCATGAAGCGGTCTTCAAAAACATGAAGTGCCTGAAAAGGTGTGAAAAATATGAAGAGCTTCAAAAGGTGTCAAAAATATGAGGAGCATGAGACGGTCTGAAAAATAGGAGCAGCATGAAGCGGTGGTCAAAAACATGAAGAGCCTGAAAATGTGTGAAAAATATGAAGAGCTTCAAAAATTCTCAAAAATATAAGGAGCATGATATGGTCTAAAAATAGGAGGAGCATGAAGTGATTTTGGAAAACATGCAGAGCCTGAAAAGGTGTGAAAAATATGAAGAGCTTCAAGCGTGTCAAAAATATGAGGAGCATGAAAAGGTCTGAAAAATAGGAAGAGCATGAAGCGGTGTTGAAAAACATGAAGAGACTGAAAAGGTGTGAAAAATATGAAGAGCTTCAAAAGGTGTCAAAAATATGAGGAGGATGAAACAGCCTGAAAATTGGAAGAGCATGAAACGGTTGTGAAAATGATGACGAGCAAGAAAAGGCGTGAAAAATATGAAGAGCTTCAAAAGGTTTCAAAAATATGAGAAGCATGAAACGACTGAAAAACAGGAGGTGCATGAAGCGGTGTTGAAAATCATGAAGAGCCTGAAAAGGTTTGAAGTATATGAAGAGCTTCAAAAGTGTCAAAAATATGAGGAGCATGACACGGTCTGAAAAATAGGAGCAGCATGAAGCGGTGTTCAAAAACATGAAAAGCCTGAAAAGGTGTTAAAAATATGAAGAGCTTCAAAAGTCTCAAAAAGATGAGGAGCATGAAACGGTCTGAAAAATAGGAGGAGCATGAAGCGGTCTTCAAAAACATGAAGAGCCTGAAAAGGTGTGAAAAATATGAAGAGCTTCAAAAGGTATCAAAAATATGAGGAGCATGAAACGGTCTGAAAAATAGGAGCAGCATGAAGCCGTGGTCAAAAACATGAAGAGCCTGAAAAGGTGTGAAAAATATGAAGAACTTCAAAAGGTGTGAAAAATATGAGGAGCATGAAACTGTCTGAAAAATAGGAAGAGCATGTTACGATTTTGAAAAAGATCAATAGCATGAAAAGGTGTGAAAATTATGAAGAGCTTCAAAAGGTGTCAAAAATATGAGAAGTATGTAACGACTGAAAAATAGGAGGAGCATGAAGCGGTGTTGAAAACCATGAAAAGCCTGAAAAGGTTTGCAATATATGAAGAGCTTCAAAAGGTGTCAAATATATGAGGAGCATGAAACAGTGTGAAAAATAGGAGTAGCATGAGGCTGTGTTCAAAAACATGAAGAGCCTGAAAAGATGGGAAAAATATGAAGAGCTTCAAAAGGTGTCAAAAATATGAGGAGCATGAAACGGTGTTGAAAAACATGAAGAGCTTGAAAAGGTGTGAAAAATATGAAGAGCTTCAAAAGGTGTCAAAAATATGAGGAGCATGAAACGGTCTGAAAAGTAGGAGGGACATGAAGCAGTCGTCAAAAACATGAAGATCCTGAAAATGTGTGAAAATACGAAGAGCTTCAAAATGTGTCAATAAAATGAGGAGCATGAAACGGTCTGAAAAATACGAGGAGCATGAAGCGGTGGTCAAAAATATGAAGAGCCTGATAAGGTGTGAAAAATATGAAGAGCTTCAAAAGGTGTCAAAAATATGAGGAGCATGAAACGGTCTGAAAAAGAGGAGGGACATGAAGCAGTCGTCAAAAACATGAAGATCCTGATAAGGTGTGAAAAATATGAAGAGCTTCAAAAGGTGTCAAAAATGTGAGTAGCATGAAACGGTCTGAAAAATAGGAGGAGCATGAAGCGGTGTTGAAAAACATGAAAAGCCTGAAAAGGTGTGAAAAATATGAAGAGCTTCAAAAGGTGTCAAAAATATGAGGAGCATGAAACAGCCTGAAAATTGGAAGAGCATGAAACGGTTTTGAAAATGATGAAGAGCATGAAAAGGTGTGAAAAATATGAAGAGCTTCAAAAGGTTTCAAAAATATGAGAAGCATGAAATGATTGAAAAATAGGAGGAGCATGAAGCGGTGTTGAAAAACATGAAGAGCCTGAAAAGGTTTGAAGTATATGAAGAGCTTCAAACGTGTCAAAAATATGAGGAGCATGAAACGGTCTGAAAAATACGAGGAGCATGAAGAGGTGTTGAAAAACATGAAAAGCCTGAAAAGGTGTGAAAAATATGACGAGCTTCAAAAGGTGTCAAAAAGATGAGGAGCATGAAACGGTCTGAAAAATAGGAAGAGCATGAAGCGGTCTTCAAAAACATGAAGAGCCTGAAAAGGTGTGAAAAATATGAAGAGCTTCAAAAGGTATCAAAAATATGAGGAACATGAAATGGTCTGAAAAATAGGAGGAGCATGAAGCGGTTTTGAAAAACATGTAGAGCCTGAAAAGGTGTGAAAAATATAAAGAGCTTCAAGGGAGTCAAAAATATGAGGAGCATGAAACGGTCTGAAAAATAGGAAGAGCATGAAGCGGTGTTGAAAAACTTGAAGAGCCTGGAAAGGTGTGAAAAATATGAAGAGCTTCAAAAGGTGTCAAAAATATGAGGAGCATGAAACAGCCTGAAAATTGGAAGAGCATGAAACGGTTTTGAAAAAGATGAAGAGCATGAAAATTTGTGAAAAATATGAAGAGCTTCAAAAGGTTTCAAAAATATGAGAAGCATGAAACAACTGAAAAAGAGGAGGTGCATGAAGCGGTGTTGAAAAACAGGAAGAGCCTGAAAAGGTTTGAAATATATGAAGAGCTTCAAACGTGTCAAATATATGCGGAGCATGAAATGGTCTGAAAAATACCAGGAGCATGAAGCAGTGTTGAAAAACATGAAAAGCTTGAAAAGGTGTGAAAAATATGAAGAGCTTCAAAAGTCTCAAAAATATGAGGAGCATGAAACGGTCTGAAAAATACGAGGAGCATGAAGCGGTCTTCAAAAACATGAAGTGCCTGAAAAGGTGTGAAAAATATGAAGAGCTTCAAAAGGTGTCAAAAATATGAGGAGCATGAGACGGTCTGAAAAATACTAGCAGCATGAAGCGCTGGTCAAAAACATGAAGAGCCTGAAAAGGTGTGAAAAATATGAAGAGCTTCAAAAATGTGAAAAATATGAAGAGCTTCAAAAGGTGTGAAAAATACGAAGAGCTTCAAAAGGTGTCAAAAATGAGATGAGCATGAAACTGTCTGAAAAATAGGAGGAGCATAAAGCGGTGTTGAAAATCATGAAGAGCCTGAAAAGGTGTGAAAATTATGAAGAGCTTCAAAAGATGTGAAATACACGAAGAGCTTCAAAAGATGTCAAAATGAGATGAGCATGAAACGGTCTGAAAAATAGGAGGAGCAAGAAGCGGTGTTGAAAAACATGAAGAGCCTGAAAACGTGTGAAAAATATGAAGAGCTTCAGAAATGTGAAAAATATGAAGAGCTTCAAAAGGTGTGAAAAATACGAAGAGCTTCAAAAGGTGTCAAAAATAAGAGGTGCATGGAACGGACTGAAAAATAGGAGTAGCATGAAGTGGTGTTGAAAAACATGAGGAGCCTGAAAATGTGTGAAAAATATGAAGAGCTTCAAAAGGTGTGAAAAATATGAAGAGCTTCCAAATGTGTGAAATACATGAGAAGCAGGAAACGGTCTGAAAAATTGGAGGAGCATGAAGCGGTGTTCCAAAACATGAAGAGCCTGAAAAGGTGTGAAAAATATGTGGAGTTTCAAAAGGTGTCAAAAATATGAGGAGCATGAAACGGTCTGAAAAATAGGAGGAGCATGAAGCGAAGTTGAAAAACATGAAGAGCCTGAAAATAAGTGAAAAATATGAAGAGCTTCAAAAGATGTGAAAAATATGAAGAACTTCAAAAGGTGTGAAAAATATGAAGAGCTTCAAAAGGTGTCAAAAATGAGATGAGCATGAAACTGTCTGAAAAATAGGAGGAGTATAAAGCGGTGTTGAAAATCATGAAGAGCCTGAAAACGTGTGAAAAATATGAAGAACTTCAAAAGGTGTGAAAAATGTGAAGAGCTTCAAAAGGTGGCAAAAATGAGATGAGCATGAAACTGTCTGAAAAATAGGAGGAGTATAAAGCAGTGTTGAAAATCATGAAGAGCCTGAAAACGTGTGAAAAATATGAAGAACTTCAAAAGGTGTGAAAAATATGAAGAGCTTCAAAAGATGTGAAAAACATGAAGAGCTTCAAAAGATGTCAAAATGAGATGAGCATGAAACGGTCTGAAAAATAGGAGGAGCAAGAAGCGGTGTTGAGAAACATGAAGAGCCTGAAAAGATGTGAAAAATATGAAGAGCTTCGAACGCTGTCAAAAATTTGAGGAGAATGAAACGGTCTGAAATATAGGAGGAGCATGAAGTGGTATTGAAAAACATGAAGAGCCTGAAAAGTGTAAAAAATACAAAGATCTTCAAAAAGTGTCAAAAATATGAGGTGCATGAAACGGTCTGAAAAATAGGAGGAGCATGAAGCGGTGTTGAAAAACATGAAGAGCCTGAAAACGTGTGAAAAATATGAAGAACTTCAAAAGGTGTGAAAAATGTGAAGAGCTTCAAAAGGTGTCAAAAATGAGATGACCATGAAACGGTCTGAAAAATAGGAGGAGCATGAAGTGGTGTTGAAAAACATGAAGGGCCTGAAAAGGTGTCAAAAATATGAAGAGCTTCAAAAGGTGTCAAAATATGAGGAGAATGAAACGGTCTGAAAAATAGGAGGAGCATGAAGCGGTGTTGAAAAACATGAAGGGCCTGAAAAGGTGTTAAAAAAATGAAGAGCTTCAAAAGGTGTCAAATATATGAGGAGCATGAAACGGTCTGAAAAATAGGAGGAGCATGAAGCGGAGCTGAAAAACATGAAGAGCCTGAAAAGGTGTGAAATATATGAAGAGCTTCAAAAGGTGTGAACAATATGAATAACTTCAGAAGGTGTTAAAAATATGAGGAGCATGAAAAGGTCTGAAAAATAGGAGGAGCATCAAAATGTGTTGAAAAACATGAAGATCATGAAAGGTTTGAAAAATATGAAGAGCTTCAAAAGGAGTCAAAAATAGAAGTAGCATGAAACGGTGTTCAAAAACTTGAAGAGCCTGAAAATGTGTGAAAAATATGAAGAGATTAAAAGGTGTCAAAAATATGAGGAGCATGAAACGGTCTGAAAATAGGAGGAGCATGAAGCGGTGTTGAAAAACAAGAAGAGCCTGAAAAGGTGTGAAAATTATGAAGAGCTTCAAATTGTGTCAAAAATATGAGGAGCATGAAACGTTCTGAAAGATAGGAGGAGCATGAAACTGTGTTGAAAAACATGAAGAGCCTGAAAAGGTGTGAAATATATAAAGAGTTTCAAAAGGTGTTAAAAATATGAGGAGCATGAAACAGTCTGAAAAATAGGAGGCGCATGAAACGGTCTGAAAAAAAGGAGGAGCATGAAACGGTGTGGAAAAACATGAAGACCTTGAAAACGTGTGAAAAATAGGAAGAGCTTCAAAAGCTGTGAGAAATATGAATAGCTTCAAAAGGTGTAAAAAATGAGATGAGCATGAAACGGTCTGAAAAATCGGAGCAGCATGAAGTTGTGTTGAAAACATGAAGAGCCTGAAAAGGTGTGAAATATATGAAGAGCTTCAAAAGGTTTCAAATATATGAGGAGCATGAATCGGTCTGAAAAATAGCAGGAGCATGAAGCAGGGTAGAAAAACATGAACAGCCTGAAAAGGTGTGAAAAATATGAAGAGCTTCAAAAGGTGTCAAAATATGAGGAGCATGAAACGGTCGGAAAAATAGGAGGAGCATGAAATGGTCTGAAAAATAGGAGGAGCATGAAACGGTGTTGAAACACATGAAGAGCCTGAAAAGGTGGGAAAAATATGAAGAGCTTCAAAAGATTTCAAATATATGAGGAGCATGAAACGGTCTGAAAAATAGAAGGAGCATCATGCGGTGTTGAGAAACATGAAGAGCCTGAAAAGGTGTGAAAAATATGAAGAGCCTCAAAAGGTGTCAAAAATATGAGGAGCATGAAACGGTCTGAACATTAGGAGGAGCATGAAACGGTCTGAAAAACAGGAGGAGCATGAAACGGTGTTCAAAAACATGAAGAGCCTGAAAAAGTGTGAAAAATATGAAGACTCTCAAAAAATATCAAAACTATGAGGAATATGAAACGGTCTGAAAAATAGGAGGAGCATCAAGCGGAGTTGAAAAACATGAAGAGCCTGAAAATGTGTGAAAAATATGAAGAGCTTCAAAAATGTGAAAAATATGAAGATCTTCAAAAGGTGTGAAAAATATGAAGAGCTTCAAAAAGTGTCAAAAATGAGATTACCATGAAACGTTCTGAAAAATAGAAGGAGCATGAAGCAGTGTTGAAAATCATGAAGAGCCTGAAAAGGTGTGAAAAATATGAAGAGCTTCAAAATGTGTGAAAAACATGAAGAGCTTCAAAAGGTGTCAAAATGAGATGAGCATGAAACGGTCTGAAAAATAGGAGGAGCATGAAGTGGTGTTGAAAAAAATTAAGAGCCTGAAAAGGTGTGAAATATATGAAGAGCTTCAAAAGTTGTCAAAAATATGAGGAGAATGAAACAGTCTGAAAAATAGGAGGAGCATGAAGCCGTGTTGAAAAACATGAAGAGCCTGAAAAGGTGTGAAAAATATGAAGAGCTTCTAAAGGTGTCAAAAATATGAGGAGAATGAAACGGTCTGAAATATAGGAAAATCATGAAGCAGTGTTGAAAAACATGAAGAGCCTGAAAAGGTGTGGAAAATATGAAGAGCTTCAAAAGGTGTCAAAAATATGAGGAGCATGAAACGGTTCGAAAAATAGGAGGAGCATGAAACGGTGTTCAAAACATGAAGAGCATGAAAACGTGTGAAAAATATGAAGAGCTTCAAAAGGTGTGAAATACATGAGGAGCATGATACGGTCTGAAAAGTAGGAGGAGCATGAAGTGGTTGTGAAAAACATCAAGAGCCTGAAGAGGTGTGCAAAATATGAAGAGCTTCAAAAGGTGTGAAATTCATGAGGAGATGAAACGGTCTGAAAAATAGGAGGGGCATGAAGCGGTGTTCAAAAACATGCAGAGACTGAAAAGGTGTGAAAAATATGAAGAGCTTCAAAAGATGTGAAAAATATGAAGAACTTCAATAGGTGTGAAAAATATGAAGAGCTTCAAAAGGTGTCAAAAATGAGATGAGCATGAAACTGTCTGAAAAATAGGAGGAGCATAAAGCGGTGTTGAAAATCATGAAGAGCCTGAAAAGGTGTGAAAAATATGAAGAGCTTCAAAAGATGTGAAAAACATGAAGAGCTTCAAAAGATGTCAAAATGAGATGAGCATGAAACGGTCTGAAAAATAGGAGGAGCAAGAAGTGGTGTTGAAAAACATGAAGAGCCTGAAAAGATGTGAAAAATATGAAGAGCTTCTAACGGTGTCAAAAATATGAGGAGAATGAAACGGTCTGAAATATAGGAGGAGCATGAAGTGGTATTGAAAAACATGAAGAGCCTGAAAAGTGTAAAAAATTCAAAGATCTTCAAAAAGTGTCAAAAATATGAGGTGCATGAAACAGTTTGAAAAATAGGAGGAGCATGAAGCGGTGTTGAAAAACATGAAGAGCCTGAAAACGTGTGAAAAATATGAAGAACTTCAAAAGGTGTCAAAAATATGAAGAGCTTCAAAAGGTGTCAAATATATGAGGAGCATGAAACGGCCTGAAAAATAGGAGGAGCATGAAGCGGAGCTGAAAAACATGAAGAGCCTGAAAAGGTGTGAAAAATATGAAGAGATTCAAAAGGTGTCAAAACATGAGGAGCATGAAACAGTCTGAAAAATAGGATGAAAATGAAACTGTTTCGGAAAAGATGAAGAGCATGAAAAGGTATGAAAAATATAAAGAGCTTCAAAAGGTGTAAAAATATAAGGAGCATGAAACGGTCTGAAAAATAGGAGGAGCATGAAGCGGTGTTGAAGAACATGAAGAGCCTGAAAAGGTGTGAAATATATGAAGAGCTTCAAAAGGTGTGAAAAATATGAATAACTTCAGAAGGTGTTAAAAATATGAGGAGCATGAAACGGTCTGAAAAATAGGAGGAGCATCAAAATGTGTTGAAAAACATGAAGATCATGAAAGGTTTGAAAAATATGAAGAGCTTCAAAAGGAGTCAAAAATAGAAGTAGCATGAAACGGTGTTCAAAAACTTGAAGAGCCTGAAAATGTGTAAAAAATATGAAGAGATTAAAAGATGTCAAAAATATGAGGAGCATGAAACGGTCTGAAAATAGGAGGAGCATGAAGCGGTGTTGAAAAACATGAAGAGCCTGAAAAGGTGTGAAAAATATGAAGAGCTTCAAAATGAGTCTAATATATGAAGAGCATGAAAAGTTCAGAAAAATCGGAGGAGCATGAAGTTGTGTTGAAAAACATGAAGAGCCTGAAAAGGTGTGAAAAATATGAAGAGCTTCAAAAGCTGTGAAAAATATGAGGAGCATGAAACGGTCTGAAAAATAGGAGGAGCATGAAGTGGTATTCAAAAACATGAAGAGCATGAAAAGGTGTGAAAAATATGAAGAGCTTCAAAAGGTGTGAAATACATGAGGAGCATGATACGATCTGAAAAATAGGAGAAGCATGAAGTTGTGTTGAAAAACATGAAGAGCCTGAAAAGGTGTGAAAAATATGAAGATCTTCAAAAGGTGTGAAAAGTATGAGGAGAATGAAACGGTCTGAAAAATAGGAGGAGCATGAAGCGGTGTTCAAAACCATGAAGAGCCACAAAAGGTGTGAAAAATATGAAGAGCTTTAAAAGGTGTCAAAATATGAGGAGCATGAAACGTTCTGAAAAATAGGAGGATCATGAAACGGTGTTCAAAAACATGAGGAGCCTGAAAAGGTGCGAAAAATATGAAGAGCCTCAAAAATAGGAGGAGCAAGAAGCGCTGTTGAAAAACATGAAGAGCCTGAAACCGAGTGAAAAATATGAAGAGCTTCAAAAATGTGAAAATTATGAAGAGCTTCAAAAGGTATGAAAAATACGAAGAGCTTCAAAAGGTGTCAAAAATGAGATGAGCATGAAACTGTCTGAAAAATAGGAGGAGCATAAAGCGGTGTTGAAAATCATGAAGAGCCTGAAAAGGTGTGAAAATTATGAAGAGCTTCAAAAGATGTGAAATACACGAAGAGCTTCAAAAGGCGTCAAAATGAGATGAGCATGAAACGGTCTGAAAAATAGGAGGAGCAAGAAGCGGTGTTGAAAAACATAAAGAGCCTGAAAACGTGTGAAAAATATGAAGAGCTTCAAAAATGTGAAAAATATGAAGAGCTTCAAAAGGTGTGAAAAATACGAAGAGCTTCAAAAGGTGTCAAAAATATGAGGTGCATGAAACGGACTGAAAAATAGGAGTAGCATGAAGTGGTGTTGAAAAACATGAGGAGCCTGAAAATGTGTGAAAAATATGAAGAGCTTCAAAAGGTGTGAAAAATATGAAGAGCTTCAAAATGTGTGAAATACATGAGAAGCAGGAAACGGTCTGAAAAATTGGAGGAGCATGAAGCGGTGTTCCAAAACATGAAGAGCCTGAAAAGGTGTGAAAAATATGTGGAGTTTCAAAAGGTGTCAAAAATATGAGGAGCATGAAACGGTCTGAAAAATAGGAGGAGCATGAAGCGGAGTTGAAAAACATGAAGAGCCTGAAAATAAGTGAAAAATATGAAGAGCTTCAAAAGATGTGAAAAATATGAAGAACTTCAAAAGGTGTGAAAAATATGAAGAGCTTCAAAAGGTGTCAAAAATGAGATGAGCATGAAACTGTCTGAAAAATAGGAGGAGCATAAAGCGGTGTTGAAAATCATGAAGAGCCTGAAAAGGTGTGAAAAATATGAAGAGCTTCAAAAGATGTGAAAAACATGAAGAGCTTCAAAAGATGTCAAAATGAGATGAGCATGAAACGGTCTGAAAAATAGGAGGAGCAAGAAGCGGTGTTGAGAAACATGAAGAGCCTGAAAAGATGTGAAAAATATGAAGAGCTTCTAACGCTGTCAAAAATATGAGGAGAATGAAACGGTCTGAAATATAGGAGGAGCATGAAGTGGTATTGAAAAACATGAAGAGCCTGAAAAGTGTAAAAAATACAAAGATCTTCAAAAAGTGTCAAAAATATGAGGTGCATGAAACGGTCTGAAAAATAGGAGGAGCATGAAGCGGTGTTGAAAAACATGAAGAGCCTGAAAACGTGTGAAAAATATGAAGAACTTCAAAAGGTGTGAAAAATGTGAAGAGCTTCAAAAGGTGTCAAAAATGAGATGAGCATGAAACGGTCTGAAAAATAGGAGGAGCATGAAGTGGTGTTGAAAAACATGAAGGGCCTGAAAAGGTGTCAAAAATATGAAGAGCTTCAAAAGGTGTCAAAATATGAGGAGAAAGAAACGGTCTGAAAAATAGGAGGATCATGAAGCGGTGTTGAAAACCATGAAGAGCCTGTAAGGTATGAAAAATATGAAGAACTTCAAAAGGTGTCAAAAATATAAGGAGCATGAAACGGCCTGAAAAATAGGAGGAGCATGAAGCGGTGTTGAAAAACGTGAAGAGCCTGAAAAGGTGTCAAAAATATGAAGAGCTTCAAAAGGTGTCAAATATATGAGGAGCATGAAACGGTCTGAAAAATAGGAGGAGCATGAAGCGGAGCTGAAAAACATGAAGAGCCTGAAAAGGTGTGAAAAATATGAAGAGATTCAAAAGGTGTCAAAAACATGAGGAGCATGAAACAGTCTGAAAAATAGGATGAAAATGAAACTGTTTCGGAAAAGATGAAGAGCATGAAAAGGTATGAAAAATATGAAGAGCTTCAAAATGTGTCAAAATATAAGGAGCATGAAACGGTCTGAAAAATAGGAGGAGCATGAAGCGGTGTTGAAGAACATGAAGAGCCTGAAAAGGTGTGAAATATATGAAGAGCTTCAAAAGGTGTGAACAATATGAATAACTTCAGAAGGTGTTAAAAATATGAGGAGCATGAAACGGTCTGAAAAATAGTTGGAGCATGAAACGGTCTGAAAAATAGGAGGAGCATGAAGCGGTGTTGAAAAACATGAAGAGCCTGAAAAGGTGTGAAAATTATGAAGAGCTTCAAATTGTGTCAAAAATATGAGGAGCATGAAACGTTCTGAAAGATAGGAGGAGCATGAAACTGTGTTGAAAAACATGAAGAGCCTGAAAAGGTGTGAAAAATATGAAGAGCTTCAAAAGGTGTCAAAAATATGAGGAGCATGAAACGGTCTGAAAAATAGGAGGAGCATGAAACGGTCTGAAAAATAGGAGGAGCATGAAACGGTGTTCAAAAACATGAAGAGCCTGAAAAAGTGTGAAAAATATGAAGACTCTCAAAAAATATCAAAACTATGAGGAGTATGAAACGGTCTGAAAAATAGGAGGAGCATCAAGCGGAGTTGAAAAACATGAAGAGCCTGAAAATGTGTGAAAAATATGAAGAGCTTCAAAAATGTGAAAAATATGAAGATCTTCAAAAGGTGTGAAAAATATGAAGAGCTTCAAAAAGTGTCAAAAATGAGATTCCCATGAAACGTTCTGAAAAATAGAAGGAGCATGAAGCAGTATTGAAAATCATGAAGAGCCTGAAAAGGTGTGAAAAATATGAAGAGCTTCAAAATGTGTGAAAAACATGAAGAGCTTCAAAAGGTGTCAAAATGAGATGAGCATGAAACGGTCTGAAAAATAGAAGGAGCATGAAATGGTGTTGAAAAAAATTAAGAGCCTGAAAAGGTGTGAAATATATGAAGAGCTTCAAAGGTTGTCAAAAATATGAGGAAAATGAAACAGTCTGAAAAATAGGAGGAGTATGAAGCCGTGTTGAAAAACATGAAGAGCCTGAAAAGGTGTGAAAAATATGAAGAGCTTCTAAAGGTGTCAAAAATATGAGGAGAATGAAACGGTCTGAAATATAGGAAAATCATGAAGCAGTGTTGAAAAACATGAAGAGCCTGAAAAGGTGTGGAAAATATGAAGAGCTTCAAAAGGTGTCAAAAATATGAGGAGCATGAAACGGTTCGAAAAATAGGAGGAGCATGAAACGGTGTTCAAAACATGAAGAGCATGAAAACGTGTGAAAAATATGAAGAGCTTCAAAAGGTGTGAAATACATGAGGAGCATGATATGGTCTGAAAAGTAGGAGGAGCATGAAGGGGTTGTGAAAAACTTCAAGAGCCTGAAAAGGTGTGCAAAATATGAAGAGCTTCAAAAGGTGTGAAATTCATGAGGAGATGAAACGGTCTGAAAAATAGGAGGGGCATGAAGCGGTGTTCAAAAACATGCAGAGACTGAAAAGGTGTGAAAAATATGAAGAGCTTCAAAAGGTGTGAAAAATATGAGGAGCATGAAACGGTCTGAAATATAGGAGGAGCATGAAGCAGTGTTGAAAAACATGAAGAGGCTGAAAGGTTTGAAAAATATGAAGAGCGTCAAAAGGTGTGAAATACATGAGAAGCATGAAACGGTCTGAAAAATATAGGAGCATGAAGCGGTGTTAAAAAACATAAAGAGCCTGAAAACGTGTGAAAAATATGAAGAGCTTCAAAAATGTGAAAAATATGAAGAGCTTCAAAAGGTGTGAAAAATACGAAGAGCTTCAAAAGGTGTCAAAAATATGAGGTGCATGAAACGGACTGAAAAATAGGAGTAGCATGAAGTGGTGTTGAAAAACATGAGGAGCCTGAAAATGTGTGAAAAATATGAAGAGCTTCAAAAGGTGTGAAAAATATGAAGAGCTTCAAAAGGTGTGAAATACATGAAAAGCAGGAAACGGTCTGAAAAATTGGAGGAGCATGAAGCGGTGTTCCAAAACATGAAGAGCCTGAAAAGGTGTGAAAAATACGTGGAGTTTCAAAAGGTGTCAAATATATGAGGAGCATGAAACGGTCTGAAAAATAGGAGGAGCATGAAGCGGAGTTGAAAAACATGAAGAGCGTGAAAATAAGTGAAAAATATGAAGAGCTTCAAAAGATGTGAAAAATATGAAGAACTTCAAAAGGTGTGAAAAATACGAAGAGCTTCAAAAGGTGTCAAAAATGAGATGAGCATGAAACTGTCTGAAAAATAGGAGGAGCATAATGCGGTGTTGAAAATCATGAAGAGCCTGAAAAGGTTTGAAAAATATGAAGAGCTTCAAAAGATGTGAAAAACATGAAGAGCTTCAAAAGATGTCAAAACGAGATGAGCATGAAACAGTCTGAAAAATAGGAGGAGCAAGAAGCGGTGTTGAAAAACATGAAGAGCCTGAAAAGATGTGAAAAATATGAAGAGCTTCTAACGGTGTCAAAAATATGAGGAGAATGAAACGGTCTGAAATATAGGAGGAGCATAAAGTGGTATTGAAAAACATGAAGAGCCTGAAAAGTGTAAAAAATACAAAGATCTTCAAAAAGTGTCAAAAATATGAGGTGCATGAAACGGTCTGAAAAATAGGAGGAGCATGAAGCGGTGTTGAAAAACATGAAGAGCCTGAAAACGTGTGAAAAATATGAAGAACTTCAAAAGGTGTCAAAAATATGAAGAGCTTCAAAAGGTGTCAAATATATGAGGAGCATGAAACGGTCTGAAAAATAGGAGGAGCATGAAGCGGAGCTGAAAAACATGAAGAGCCTGAAAAGGTGTGAAAAATATGAAGAGATTCAAAAGGTGTCAAAAACATGAGGAGCATGAAACAGTCTGAAAAATAGGATGAAAATGAAACTGTTTCGGAAAAGATGAAGAGCATGAAAAGGTATGAAAAATATAAAGAGCTTCAAAAGGTGTAAAAATATAAGGAGCATGAAACGGTCTGAAAAATAGGAGGAGCATGAACCGGTGTTGAGGAACATGAAGAGCCTGAAAAGGTGTGAAATATATGAACAGCTTCAAAAGGTGTGAAAAATATGAATAACTTCAGAAGGTGTTAAAAATATGAGGAGAATGAATCAATCTGAAAGTTAGGATGAGATTGAAACGGTTTTGAAAAAGATGAAGAGCATGAAAAGCTGTGAAAAATATAAAGAGCTTCAAAGGTTGTCAAAAATATGAGGAGCATGAATCAATCTGAAAATTAGGATGAGATTGAAACGGTTTTGAAAAAGATGAAGAGCATGAAAAGCTGTGAAAAATATAAAGAGCTTCAAAAGGTGTCAAAAATATGAGAAGCAAGAAACAGTCTGAAAAATAGGAGGAGCATCAAGCGGTGTTTAAAAACATGAAGAGGCTGAAAAGGTGTGAAAAATATGAAGAGCTTCAAAAGGTGTCAAAAATATGAGAAGCATGAAACGGTCTGAAAAATAGGAGGAGCATGAAGCGGTGTTTAAAAACATGAAGAGGCTGAAAAAGTGTGAAAAATATAAAGAGGTTAAAAATGTGTCAAAAATATGAAGAGCATGAAACGGTCTGAAAAATAGGAGGATCCTGAAGCAGTGTTGAAAAACATGAAGAGCCTGAAAATGTGTGAAATATATGAAGAGCTTCGAAAGGTGTCAAAAATATGAGGAGCATGAAACGGTCTGAAAAATAGGAGGAGCATGAAGCGGTGTTGAAAAACATGAAGAGCCTGAAAAGGTGTGAAAAATATGAAGAGTTGCAAAAGGTGTCAGAAATATGAGGAGCATGAAACCGTCTGAAATATAGGAGAAGCATGAAGCGGTGGTCAAAAAGATGAAGAGCCTGAAAAGGTGTGAAAAATATGATGGGCTTAAAAGGTGTGAAAAATATGAGGAGCATGAAAAGGTCTGAAAAATAGGAGGCACATGAAAAGGTGGTTAAAAACATGAAGAGCCTGAAAAGGTGTGAAAAATATGAAGAGTTTCAAAAGGTGTCAAAATATGAGGAGCATGAAACGGTCTGAAATATAGGAGGAGCATTAAGCGGTTTTGAAAAACATGAAAAGCCTGAAAAGGTTTGAAATATATGAAGAGCTTCAAACGTGTCAAAAATATGAGGAGCATGAAACGGTCTGAAAAGTAGGAGGGACATGAAGCAGTCGTCAAAAACATGAAGATCCTGAAAATGTGTGAAAATATGAAGAGCTTCAAAAGGTGTCAATAAAATGAGGAGCATGAAACGGTCTGAAAAATACGAGGAGCATGAAGCGGTGGTCAAAAATATGAAGAGCCTGATAAAGTGTTTAAAATATGAAGAGCTTCAAAAGGTGTGAAAAATATGAGGTGCATGAAATGGTCTGAAAAAATAGGAGGAGCATGAAGCGGTGTTGAAAAACACGAACAGCCTGAAAAGATGGGAAAAATATGAAGAGCTTCAAAAGGTGTCAAAAATATGAGGAGCATGAAACAGTGTGAAAAATAGGAGTAGCATGAGGCTGTGTTCAAAAACATGAAGAGCCTGAAAAGATGGGAAAAATATGAAGAGCTTCAAAAGGTGTCAAAAATATGAGGAGCATGAAACGGTCTGAAAAATAGGAGGGACATGAAGCAGTCGTCAAAAACATGAAGATCCTGAAAAGGTGTGAAAATATGAAGAGCTTCAAAAGGTGTCAATGATATGAGTAGCATGAAACGGTCTGAAAAATAGGAGGAGCATGAAGCGGTGTTGAAAAACATGAAAAGCATGAAAAGGTGTGAAAAATATGAAGAGCTTATAAAGGTGTCAAAAATATGAGGAGCATGAAACAGCCTGAAAATTGGAAGAGCATGAAACGGTTTTGAAAATGATGAAGAGCATGAAAATGTGTGAAAAATATGAAGAGCTTCAAAAGGTTTCAAAAATATGAGAAGCATGAAACGATTGAAAAATAGGAGGAGCATGAAGCGGTGTTGAAAAACATGAAGAGCCTGAAAAGGTTTGAAGTATATGAAGAGCTTCAAACGTGTCAAAAATATGAGGAGCATGAAACGGTCTGAAAAATACGAGGAGCATGAAGAGGTGTTGAAAAACATGAAAAGCCTGAAAAGGTGTGAAAAATATGACGAGCTTCAAAAGGTGTCAAAAAGATGAGAAGCATGAAACGGTCTGAAAAATAGGAGCAGCATGAAGCCGTGGTGAAAAACATGAAGAGCCTGAAAATGTGTGAAAAATATAAAGAGCTTCAAGGGAGTCAAAAATATGAGGAGCATGAAACGGTCTGAAAAATAGGAAGAGCATGAAGCGGTGTTGAAAAACTTGAAGAGCCTGAAAAGGTGTGAAAAATATGATGAGCTTCAAAAGGTGTCAAAAATATGAGGAGCATGAAACAGCCTGAAAATTGGAAGAGCATGAAACGGTTTTGAAAAAGATGAAGAGCATGAAAAGTTGTGAAAAATATGAAGAGCTTCAAAAGGTTTCAAAAATATGAGAAGCATGAAACAACTGAAAAATACGAGGAGCATGAAGCGGTGTTGAAAAACAGGAAGAGCCTGAAAAGGTTTGAAATATATGAAGAGCTTCAAACGTGTCAAATATATGAGGAGCATGAAATGGTCTGAAAAATACCAGGAGCATGGACCGGTGTTGAAAAACATGAAAAGCTTGAAAAGGTGTGAAAAATATGACGAGCTTCAAAAGGTGTCAAAAAGATGAGAAGCATGAAACGGTCTGAAAAATAGGAGCAGCATGAAGCCGTGGTGAAAAACATGAAGAGCCTGAAAATGTGTGAAAAATATAAAGAGCTTCAAGGGAGTCAAAAATATGAGGAGCATGAAACGGTCTGAAAAATAGGAAGAGCATGAAGCGGTGTTGAAAAACTTGAAGAGCCTGAAAAGGTGTGAAAAATATGATGAGCTTCAAAAGGTGTCAAAAATATGAGGAGCATGAAACAGCCTGAAAATTGGAAGAGCATGAAACGGTTTTGAAAAAGATGAAGAGCATGAAAAGTTGTGAAAAATATGAAGAGCTTCAAAAGGTTTCAAAAATATGAGAAGCATGAAACAACTGAAAAATACGAGGAGCATGAAGCGGTGTTGAAAAACAGGAAGAGCCTGAAAAGGTTTGAAATATATGAAGAGCTTCAAACGTGTCAAATATATGAGGAGCATGAAATGGTCTGAAAAATACCAGGAGCATGAACCGGTGTTGAAAAACATGAAAAGCTTGAAAAGGTGTGAAAAATATGAAGAGCTTCAAAAGTCTCAAAAATATGAGGAGCATGAAACGGTCTGAAAAATACGAGGAGCATGAAGCGGTCTTCAAAAACATGAAGTGCCTGAAAAGGTGTGAAAAATATGAAGAGCTTCAAAATGTGTCAAAAATATGAGGAGCATGAGACGGTCTGAAAAATAGGAGCAGCATGAAGCGGTGGTCAAAAACATGAAGAGCCTGAAAATGTGTGAAAAATATGAAGAGCTTCAAAAATTCTCAAAAATATAAGGAGCATGATATGGTCTGAAAAATAGGAGGAGCATGAAGTGGTTTTGGAAAACATGCAGAGCCTGAAAAGGTGTGAAAAATATGAAGAGCTTCAAGCGTGTCAAAAATATGAGGAGCATGAAAAGGTCTGAAAAATAGGAAGAGCATGAAGCGGTGTTGAAAAACATGAAGAGCCTGAAGAGGTGTGAAAAATATGAAGCGCTTCAAAAGGTGTCAAATATATGAGGAGGATGAAACAGCCTGAAAATTGGAAGAGCATGAAACGGTTGTGAAAATGATGACGAGCAAGAAAAGGTGTGAAAAATATGAAGAGCTTCAAAAGGTTTCAAAAATATGAGAAGCATGAAACGACTGAAAAACAGGAGGTGCATGAAGCGGTGTTGAAAATCATGAAGAGCCTGAAAAGGTGTGAAAAATATGAAGAGCTTCAAAAGGTATCAAAAATATGAGGAGCATGAAACGGTCTGAGAAATAGGAGCAGCATGAAGCCGTGGTCAAAAACATGAAGAGCCTGAAAAGGTGTGAAAAATATGAAGAGCTTATAAAGGTGTCAAAAATATGAGGAGCATGAAACAGCCTCAAAAATAGGAAGAGCATGTTACGATTTTGAAAAAGATGAATAGCATGAAAAGGTGTGAAAATTATGAAGAGCTTCAAAAGGTGTCAAAAATATGAGAAGTATGTAACGACTGAAAAATAGGAGGAGCATGAAGCGGTGTTGAAAAACATGAAAAGCCTGAAAAGGTTTGCAATATATGAAGAGCTTCAAAAGGTGTCAAATATATGAGGAGCATGAAACAGTGTGAAAAATAGGAGTAGCATGAGGCTGTGTTCAAAAACATGAAGAGCCTGAAAAGATGGGAAAAATATGAAGAGCTTCAAAAGGTGTCAAAAATATGAGGAGCATGAAACGGTGTTGAAAAACATGAAGAGCTTGAAAAGGTGTGAAAAATATGAAGAGCTTCAAAAGGTGTCAAAAATAGGAGGAGCATGAAACGGTCTGAAAAGTAGGAGGGACATGAAGCAGTCGTCAAAAACATGAAGATCCTGAAAATGTGTGAAAATACGAAGAGCTTCAAAAGGTGTCAATAAAATGAGGACCATGAAACGGTCTGAAAAATACGAGGAGCATGAAGCGGTGGTCAAAAATATGAAGAGCCTGATAAGGTGTGAAAAATATGAAGAGCTTCAAAAGGTGTCAAATATATGAGGAGCATGAAACGGTCTGAAAAAGAGGAGGGACATGAAGCAGTCGTCAAAAACATGAAGATCCTGATAAGGTGTGAAAAATATGAAGAGCTTCAAAAGGTGTCAAAAATATGAGTAGCATGAAACGGTCTGAAAAATAGGAGGAGCATGAAGCGGTGTTGAAAAACATGAAAAGCCTGAAAAGGTGTGAAAAATATGAAGAGCTTCAAAAGGTGTCAAAAATATGAGGAGCATGAAACAGCCTGAAAATTGGAAGAGCATGAAACGGTTTTGAAAATGATGAAGAGCATGAAAAGGTGTGAAAAATATGAAGAGCTTCAAAAGGTTTCAAAAATATGAGAAGCATGAAACGATTGAAAAATAGGAGGAGCATGAAGCGGTGTTGAAAAACATGAAGAGCCTGAAAAGGTTTGAAGTATATGAAGAGCTTCAAACGTGTCAAAAATATGAGGAGCATGAAACGGTCTGAAAAATACGAGGAGCATGAAGAGGTGTTGAAAAACATGAAAAGCCTGAAAAGGTGTGAAAAATATGACGAGCTTCAAAAGGTGTCAAAAAGATGAGGAGCATGAAATGGTCTGAAAAATAGGAAGAGCATGAAGCGGTGTTGAAAAACTTGAAGAGCCTGAAAAGGTGTGAAAAATATGAAGAGCTTCAAAAGGTGTCAAAAATATGAGGAGCATGAAACAGCCTGAAAATTGGAAGAGCATGAAACGGTTTTGAAAAAGATGAAGAGCATGAAAAGTTGTGAAAAATATGAAGAGCTTCAAAAGGTGTCAATGATATGAGAAGTATGAAATGACTGAAAAATAGGAGGAGCTGAAGCGGTGTTGAAAAACATGAAAAGCCTGAAAAGGTTTGAAATATATGAAGAGCTTCAAACGTGTCAAAAATATGAGGAACATGAAACGGTCTAAAAAATACGGGGAGCATGAAGCGGTGTTGAAAAACATGAAAAGCCTGAAAAGGTGTGAAAAATATGAAGAGCTTCAAAAGGTCTCAAAAATATGAGGAACATGAAATGGTCTGAAAAATAGGAGGAGCATGAAGCGGTTTTGAAAAACATGTAGAGCCTGAAAAGGTGTGAAAAATATAAAGAGCTTCAAGGGAGTCAAAAATATGAGGAGCATGAAACGGTCTGAAAAATAGGAAGAGCATGAAGCGGTGTTGAAAAACTTGAAGAGCCTGGAAAGGTGTGAAAAATATGAAGAGCTTCAAAAGGTGTCAAAAATATGAGGAGCATGAAACAGCCTGAAAATTGGAAGAGCATGAAACGGTTTTGAAAAAGATGAAGAGCATGAAAATTTGTGAAAAATATGAAGAGCTTCAAAAGGTTTCAAAAATATGAGAAGCATGAAACAACTGAAAAAGAGGAGGTGCATGAAGCGGTGTTGAAAAACAGTAAGAGCCTGAAAAGGTTTGAAATATATGAAGAGCTTCAAACGTGTCAAATATATGAGGAGCATGAAATGGTCTGAAAAATACCAGGAGCATGAAGCAGTGTTGAAAAACATGAAAAGCTTGAAAAGGTGTGAAAAATATGAAGAGCTTCAAAAGTCTCAAAAATATGAGGAGCATGAAACGGTCTGAAAAATACGAGGAGCATGAAGCGGTCTTCAAAAACATGAAGTGCCTGAAAAGGTGTGAAAAATATGAAGAGCTTCAAAAGGTGTCAAAAATATGAGGAGTATGAGACGGTCTGAAAAATACTAGCAGCATGAAGCGCTGGTCAAAAACATGAAGAGCCTGAAAAGGTGTGAAAAATATGAAGAGCTTCAAAAGGTGTCAAAAATATGAGGAGCATGAAACAACCTGAAAATTGGAGGAGCATGAAACGGTTGTGAAAATTATGACGAGCAAGAAAAGGTGTGAAAAATATGAAGAGCTTCAAAAGGTGTCAAAAATATGAGAAGCATGAAACGGTCTAAAAAATACGAGGAGCATGAAGCGGTGTTGAAAAACATGAAAAGCCTGAAAAGGTGTGAAAAATATGAAGAGCTTCAAAGGTGTCAAAAATATGAGGAGCATGAAACGGTCTAAAAAATACGAGGAGCATGAATCGGTGTTGAAAAACATGAAAAGCCTGAAAAGGTGTGAAAAATATGAAGAGCTTCAAAAGGTGTCAAAAATATGAGGAGCATGAAACAGCCTGAAAAATTGGATGAGCATGATACGATTTTGTAAAAGATGAATAGCATGAAAAGGTGTGAAAATTATGAAGAGCTTCAAATGGTGTCAAAAATATGAGAAGTATGAAACGACTGAAAAATAGGAGGAGCATGAAGCGGTTTTGAAAAACATGAAAAGCCTGAAAAGGTTTGAAATATATGAAGAGCTTCAAACGTGTCAAAAATATGAGGAGCATGAAACGGTCTGAACAATAGGAGGAGGATGAAGTGGTGTTCAAAAACATAAAGAGCCTGAAAAGGTGTGAAAAACATGATGAGCTTCAAAAGGTGTCAAAAAGATGAGGAGCATGAAACGGTCTGAAAAATAGGAGCAGCATGAAGCGGTGGACAAAAACATGAAGAGCCTGAAAAGGTGTGAAAAATATGAAGAGCTTCAAAATGTGTGAAAAATATGAGGAGCAGGATACGGTCTGAAAAATAGGAGGAGCATGAAGAGGTTTTCAAAAACATGAAGAGCTTGGAAAGGTGTAAAAAATATGAAGAGCTACAAAAGGTGTCAAAAATATGAGGAGCATGAAGTGGTTTTAAAAAAGATGAAGAACATGAAAAGGTGTGAAAAATATGAAGAGCTTCAAAACGTGTCAAAAATATGAGGAGAATGAAACGGTCTGAAAAATAGGATGAGCATGAAACGGTTTTGAAAAAGATGAAGAGCCTGAAAATGTGTGAAAAACATGAAGAGCTTAAAAAGGTGTCAAAAATATGAGGAGCATGAAACGGTCTGAAAAATAGGAGGAGAATGAAGCGGTGTTTATAAACATGAAGAGCCTGAAAAGATGTGAAAAACATGAAGAGCTTCAAAAAGTGTCAAAATTTTGAGGAGCATAAAACTGTCTGAAAAATAGGAGGAGCATGAAACAGTCGTCAAAAACATGAAGATCCTGAAAAGGTGTGAAAAATATGAAGAGCTTCAAAAGGTGTCAAAATTATGAGGAGCATGTAACAGTCTGAAAAATAGGAGGAGAATGAAGCGGTGTTTATAAACATGAAGAGCCTGAAAAGGTGTGAAAAACATTAAGAGCTTCAAAAAGTGTCAAAAATATGAGGAGCATAAAACTGTCTGAAAAATAGGAGGAGCATGAAGCGGGGGTCAAAAACATGAAGAGCATGAAAAGGTGTGAAAAATATGAAGAGTTTCCAAAGGTGTCAAAAATATGTGGAGCATGAAATGGACTGGAAAATAGGAGGAACACGAAGCGGTGTTCAAAAATATGAAGAGCCTGAAAAGGTGTGAAAAATATGAAGAGCTTCAAAAGGTGTGAAAAATATGAGGTGCATGAAACGGTCTGAAATATAGGAGGAGCATGAAACGGTGTTGAAAAACATGAAGAGCATGAAAAGGTGTGAAATATGTGAAGAGCTACAAAAGGTGTCAACATTATGAGAAGCATGAAACGACTGAAAAGTAGGAGGAGCATGAAGCGGTGTTGAAAAACATGAAGAGCCTGAAAAGGTGTGAAATATATGAAGAGCTTCAAAGGTGTCGAAAATATGAGGAGCATGAAACTGTGTGAAAAATAGGAGGAGCAGGAAGCGGTGTTTGAAAACATAAAGAGCCTGAAAAGATGTGAAAAATATGAAGAGCTTCAAAACGTGTCAAAAATATGAGGAGCATGAAACGGTCTGAAAAATAGGAGGAGCATGAAGCGGTGTTCAACAAAAATGAAGAGCCTGAAAAGGTGTTATTTATATTAAGAGCTTCAAAAGGTGTGAAAAATATGAGGAGCATGAAATGGTCTGAAAAATAGGAGGAGCATGATGCGGTGTTGAAAAACATGAAGAGCCTGAAAAGCTGTGATAAATATGAAGAGCTTCAAGGGTGTAAAAAATATGAGGAGCATGAAACGGTCTGAAATAGGAGGGACATGAAGCAATAGTCAAAAACATGAAGATCCTGAAAATTTGTGAAAATATGAAGAGCTTCAAAAGGTGTCAATAAAATGAGGAGCATGAAACGGTCTGAAAAATAGGAAGAGCATGAAGCGGTGTTGAAAAACTTGAAGAGCCTGAAAAGGTGTGAAAAATATGAAGAGCTTCAAAAGGTGTCAAAAATATGAGGAGCATGAAACAGTGTGAAAAATAGGAGTAGCATGAGGCTGTGTTCAAAAACATGAAGAGCCTGAAAAGATGGGAAAAATATGAAGAGCTTCAAAAGGTGTTAAAAATATGAGTAGCATGAAACGGTCTGAAATATAGGAGGAGCATGAGGCGTTGGTCAAACATATGTAGAGCCTGAAAAGGTGTGAATAATATGAAGAGCTTCAAAAGGTGTGAAAAATATGAGGTGCATGAAACGGTCTGAAAAATAGGAGGAGCATGAAGCGGTGTTGAAAAACATGAAGAGCCTGAAAAGGTGTGAAAAATATGAAGAACTTCAAAACGTGTCAAAAATATGAGGAGCATGAAACGGTCTGAAAAATAGGAGGAGCATGAAGCGGTGTTCAAAAAAATGAAGAGCCTGAAAAGGTGTTATTTATATTAAGAGCTTCAAAAGGTGTGAAAAATATGAGGAGCATGAAATGGTCTGAAAAAAAGGAGGAGCATGACGCGGTGTTGAAAAACATGAAGAGCCTGAAAAGCTGTGATAAATATGAAGAGCTTCAGGGTGTCAAAAATATGAGGAGCATGAAACGGTCTGAAAAATAGGAGGAGCATGAAACGGTGTTGAAAAACATGAAGAGCTTGAAAAGGTGTGAAAAATATGAAGAGCTTCAAAAGGTGTCAAAAATATGAGGAGCATGAAACGGTCTGAAAAGTAGGAGGGACATGAAGAAGTCGTCAAAAACATGAAGATCCTGAAAATGTGTGAAAATATGAAGAACTTCAAAGGTGTCAATAAAATGAGGAGCATGAAACGGTCTGAAAAATACAAGGAGCATGAAGCGGTGGTCAAAAATATGAAGAGCCTGATAAGGTGTGAAAAATATGAAGAGCTTCAAAAGGTGTGAAAAATATGAGGTGCATGAAATGGTCTGAAAAATAGGAGGAGCATGAAGCGGTGTTGAAAAACATGAACAGCCTGAAAAGGTATGAAATATATGAAGAGCTTCAAAAGGTGTCAAAAATATGAGGAGCATGAAACAGTGTGAAAAATAGGAGTAGCATGAGGCTTTGTTCAAAAAATGAAGAGCCTGAAAAGATGGGAAAAATATGAAGAGGTTCAAAAGGTGTCAAAAATATGAGGAGCATGAAACGGTCTGAAAAATAGGAGGGACATGAAGCAGTCGTCAAAAACATGAAGATCCTGAAAAGGTGTGAAAATATGAAGAGCTTCAAAAGGTGTCAATAATATGAGTAGCATGAAACGGTCTGAAAAATAGGAGGAGCATGAAGCAGTGTTGAAAAACATGAAAAGCCTGAAAAGGTGTGAAAAATATGAAGAGCTTCAAAAGGTGTCAAAAATATGAGGAGCATGAAACGGTCTTAAAAATAGGAGGGACATGAAGCAGTCGTCAAAAACATGAAGATCCTGAAAAGGTGTGAAAATATGAAGAGCTTCAGAAGGTGTCAATAATATGAGTAGCATGAAATCGTCTGAAAAATAGGAGGAGCATGAGGCGGTGTGAAAAACATGAAGAGCCTGAAAAGGTTTGAAGTATATGAAGAGCTTCAAACCTGTCAAAAATATGAGGAGCATGAAACGGACTGAAAAATACGAGGAGCATGAAGAGGTGTTGAAAAACCTGAAAAGCCTGAAAAGGTGTGAAAAATATGACGAGCTTCAAAATGTGTCAAAAATATGAGGAGCATGAAACGGTCTGAAAAATAGGAGCAGCATGAAGCTGTGGTCAAAAACATGAAGAGCCTGAAAATGTGTGAAAAATATAAAGAGCTTCAAGGGAGTCAAAAATATGAGGAGCATGAAACGGTCTGAAAAATAGGAAGAGCATGAAGCGGTGTTGAAAAACATGAAAAGCCTGAAAAGGTTTGAAGTATATGAAGAGCTTCAACGTGTCAAAAATATGAGGAGCATGAAACGGTAAAAAATACGAGGAGCAGGAAGCAGTGTTGAAAAACATGAAAAGCTTATAAAGGTGTGAAAAATATGAAGAGCTTCAAAAGGTGTCAAAAATATGAGGAGCATGAAATAGCCTGAAAAATAGGATGAGCATGATACGACTTTGAAAAAGATGAATAGCATGAAAAGGTGTGAAAACTATGAAGAGCTTCAAAAGGTGTCAAAAATATGAGAAGTATGAAACGACTGAAAAATAGGAGGAGCATGAAACGGTGTTGAAAAACATGAAAAGCCTGAAAAGGTTTGAAATATATGAAGAGCTTCAAAAGTGTCAAAAATATGAGGAGCATGAAACGGTCTAAAAAATACGGGGAGCATGAAGCGGTGTTGAAAAACATGAAAAGCCTGAAAAGGTGTGAAAAATATGAAGAGCTTCAAAAGGTCTCAAAAATAAGAGGAACATGAAATGGTCTGAAAAATAGGAGGAGCATGAAGCGGTTTTGAAAAACATGTAGAGCCTGAAAAGGTGTGAAAAATATAAAGAGCTTCAAGGGAGTCAAAAATATGAGGAGCATGAAACGGTCTGAAAAATAGGAAGAGCATGAAGCGGTGTTGAAAAACTTGAAGAGCCTGAAAAGGTGTGAAAAATATGAAGAGCTTCAAAAGGTGTCAAAAATATGAGGAGCATGAAACAGCCTGAAAATTGGAAGAGCATGAAACGGTTTTGAAAAGGATGAAGAGCATGAAAAGTTGTGAAAAATATGAAGAGCTTCAAAAGGTGTCAAAAATATGAGGAGCATGAAACAGCCTCAAAAATAGGAAGAGCATGTTACGGTTTTGAAAAAGATGAATAGCATGAAAAGTTGTGAAAATTATGAAGAGCTTCAAAAGGTGTCAAAAATATGAGAAGCATGAAACGACTGAAAAATAGGAGGAGCATGAAGCGGTGTTGAAAAACATGAAAAGCCTGAAAAGGTTTGAAATATATAAAGAGCTTCAAACGTGTCAAAAATATGAGGAGCATGAAACGGACTAAAAAATACGAGGAGCATGAAGAGGTGTTGAAAAACATGAAAAGCCTGAAAAGGTATGAAAAATATGAAGAGCTTCAAAAGGTGTCAAAAATATGAGGAGCATGAAACAGCCTGAAAAATAGGATGAGCATGATACGATTTTGTAAAAGATGAATAGCATGAAAAGGTGTGAAAATTATGAAGAGCTTCAAAAGGTGTCAAAAATATGAGAAGTATGAAACGACTGAAAAATAGGAGGAGCATGAAGCGGTTTTGAAAAACATGAAAAGACTGAAAAGGTTTGAAATATATGAAGAGCTTCAAACGTGTCAAAAATATGAGGAGCATGAAACGGTCTGAACAATAGGAGGAGGATGAAGTGGTGTTCAAAAACATAAAGAGCCTGAAAAGGTGTGAAAAATATGATGAGCTTCAAAAGGTGTCAAAAAGATGAGGAGCATGAAACGGTCTGAAAAATAGGAGCAGCATGAAGCGGTGGACAAAACATGAAGAGCCTGAAAAGGTGTGAAAAATATGAAGAGCTTCAAAATGTGTGAAAAATATGTGGAGCAGGATACGGTCTGAAAAATAGGAGGAGCATGAAGCGGTGTTGAAAAACATGAAGAGCCTGAAAAGGTGTGAAAAATATGAAGAGCTTCAAAAGGTGTCAAAAATATGAGGAGCATGAAACCGCCTGAAAATTGGAAGAGCATGAAACGATTATGAAAATGATGACGAGAAAGAAAAGGTGTGAAAAATATGAAGAGCTTCAAAAGGTTTCAAAAATATGAGAAGCAAGAAACGACTGAAGAACAGGAGGTGCATGAAGCGGTGTTGAAAAACATGAAGAGCCTGAAAAGGTTTGAAGTATATGAAGAGCTTCAAACGTGTCAAAAATATGAGGAGCATGGAACGGTCTGAAAAATAAGAGGAGCATGAAGAGGTGTTGAAAAACATGAAAAGCCTGAAAAGTTGTGAAAATATGAAGAGCTTCAAAAGTCTCAAAAAGATGAGGAGCATGAAATGGTCTGAAAAATAGGAGGAGCATGAAGCGGTCTTCAAAAACATGAAGAGCCTGAAAAGATGTGAAAAATATGAAGAGCTTCAAAAGGTATCAAAAATATGAGGAGCATGAAACGGTCTGAAAAATAGGAGCAGCATGAAGCCGTGGTCAAAAACATGAAGAGCCTGAAAAGGTGTGAAAAATATGAAGAGCTTCAAAAGTTGTCAGAAATATGAGGAGCATGAAACAGCCTCAAAAATAGGAAGAGCATGTTATGAATTTGAAAAAGATGAATAGCATGAAAAAGTGTGAAAATTATGAAGAGCTTCAAAAGGTGTCAAAAATATGAGAAGTATGAAACGACTGAAAAATAGGAGGAGCATGAAGCGGTTTTGAAAAACATGAAAAGCCTGAAAAGGTTTGAAATATATGAAGAGCTTCAAACGTGTCAAAAATATGAGGAGCATGAAATGGTCTGAACAATAGGAGGAGGATGAAGTGGTGTTCAAAAACATAAAGAGCCTGTAAAGGTGTAAAAAATATGATGAGCTTCAAAAGGTGTCAAAAAGATGAGGAGCATGAAACGGTCTGAAAAATAGGAGCAGCATGAAGCAGTGGACAAAAACATGAAGAGCCTGAAAACGTGTGAAAAATATGAAGAGCTTCAAAATGTGTGAAAAATATGAGGAGCAGGATACGGTCTGAAAAATAGGAGGAGCATGAAGCGGTTTTCAAAAACATGAAGAGCTTGGAAAGGTGTAAAAAATATGAAGAGCTACAAAAGGTGTCAAAAATATGAGGAGCATGAAGTGGTTTTAAAAAAGATGAAGAACATGAAAAGGTGTGAAAAATATGAAGAGCTCAAAAGGTGTCAAAAATATGAGAAACATGAAACGACTGAAAAATAAGAGGAGCATGAAAGGGTATTGAAAAACATGAAGAGCCTGAAAATGGGTGAAATATATGAAGAGCTTCAAAAGTTGGCAAAAATATGAGGAGCATGAAACGGTCTGAAAAATAGGAAGAGCATGAAGCGGTGTTGAAAACATGAAGGGCCTGAGAAGGTGTGAAATATATGAAGAGCTTCAAAAGGTGTCAAAAATATGAGGAGCATGAAACGGTCTGAAAAATAGGAGCAGCATGAAGCGGTGGCCAAAAACATGAAGAGCATGAAAAGGTGTGAAATATATCAAGAGCTTCAAAAGGTGTCTATATTATGAGCAGCATGAAACGGAATGCAAAATACGAGGAGCATGAAGCCCAGTTGAAAAACATGAAGAGCCTGAACAGGTGTGAAATATATGAAGAGCTTCAAAAGGTGTCAAAAATATGAGGAGCCTGAAACAGCCTGAAAAATAGGATGAGCATGAAACGGTTTTGAAAAAAGATGAAGAGCCTGAAAATGTGTGAAAAATATGAAGAGCTTAAAAAGGTGTCAAAAATATGAGGAGCATGAAACGGTGTGAAAAATAGGAGGAGAATGAAGCGGTGTTTATAAACATGAAGAGCCTGAAAAGGTGTGAAATACATGAAGAGCTTCAAAAAGTGTCAAAATTTTGAGGAGCATAAAACTGTCTGAAAAATAGGAGGCGCATGAAATGGTGTTGAAAAACATGAGGAGCATGAAAAGGTGTGAAATATATGAAGAGCTTCAAAAGGTGTCAGCATTATGAGAAGCATGAAACGGAACGAAAAATGCGAGAGGCATGAAGCGGAGTTGAAAAACATGAAGAGCTTGAAAAGGTGTGCAAAATATAAAGAGCTCCAAAAGGTGTCAAAAATATGTGGAGCATGAAACGGTCTGAAAAACAGGAAGAGTATGAAGCGGTGTTCAAAAACATGAAGAGCCTGAAAAGGTGTGAAAAATATGAAGAGCTACACGGGTGTCAAAAATATCAGGAGCATGAAACGGTTTGAAAAATAACAAGAGCATGAAGCGGTGTTGAAAAACATGAAGAGACTGAAAAGAAGTGAAAAATATGAAGAGCTTCAAAAGGTGTCAAAAATATGAGGAGCATGAAACAGCCTGAAAATTGGAAGAGCATGAAACGGTTTTGAAAAAGATGAAGAGCATGAAAATGTGTGCAAAATATGAAGAGCTTCAAAAGGTGTCAACAATATGAGAAGCATGAAATGACTGAAAAATAGGAGGAGCATGAAGAGGTGTTGAAAAACATGAAGAGCCTGAAAAGCTGTGAAAAATATGAAGAGCTTCAAAAGGTGGGAAAAATATGAGGTGTATGAAACGGTCTGAAAAATAGGAGCAGCATGAAGCGGTGGCCAAAAACATGAAGAGCATGAAAATGTGTGAAAAATATGAACAGCTTCAAAAGGTGTCAAAAAATTGTGGAGCATGAAACGGTCTGGAAAATAGGAGGAGCATGAAGCGGTGTTCAAAAATATGAAGAGCCTGAAAAGGTGTGAAAAATATGAGGTGCATGAAACGGTCTGAAAAATAGGAGGAGCATGAAGCGGTGTTGAAAAACATGAAGAGCCTGAAAAGTTTGAAAAATATGAAGAGCTTCAAGGGTGTCAAAAATATGAGGAGCATGAATCGATCTTAAAAATGAGAGGAGCATGAAGCGGTGTTGAAAACATGAAGAGGCTGAAAAGGTGTGAAAAATATGAAGAGCTTCAAGAGGTGTCAAAAATATGAGAATCATGAAACGACTGAAAAATAGGAGGAGCATGAAGAGGTGTTGAAAAACATGGAGAGCCTGAAAAGGTGTGAAATATATAAAGAGCTTCAAAAGGTGTCAAAAATATGAGGAGCATGATACGGTCTGAAAAATAGGAGGAGCATGAAGCGGTGTTCAAAAAGATGAAGAGCCTGAAAATGTGTGAAAAATATGAAGAGCTTCAAAAGGTGTCAAAAATACGAGGAGCATGAAACGGTCTGAAACATAGGATGGGCAAGAAGCAGTCGTCAAAAACATGAAGATCCTGAAAAGGTGTGAGAAAATGAAGAGCTTCAAAGGTGTCAAAATATGAGGAGCATGAAATGGTCTGAAAAATTGTAGGAGCATGACGCATTGTTGAAAAACATGAAGAGCCTGAAAAGTTGTGAGAAATATTAAGAGCTTCAAAATGTGTCAAAAATATGAGGAGCATGAAACGGTCTGAAAAATAGGAGGGACATGAAGCAGTGTTGAAAAACATGAAGAGCCTGAAAAGGTGTGAGAAATATGAAGAGCTTCAAAAGGTGTGAAAATCATGAGGAGCATGAAACGGTCTGAAAAATAGGAGGAGCATGAAGCGGTGTTCAAAAAGATGAAGAGCCTGAAAATGTGTGAAAAATATGAAGAGCTTCAAAAGGAGTGAAAAAAAAAGAGTAGCAGAAAACGGTCTGAAAAATAGGAGGAGCATGAAGCGGTCCTCAGAGACATGAAGAGACTGAAAAGGCATGAAAAATATGCAGAGCTTAAAAAGGTGTCAAAATTATGAGGAGATTAAAACGGTCTGAAAAATAGGAGCAGCATGAAGCGGTGGTCAAAAACATGAAGAGCCTGAAAAGGTGTGAAAAATATGAAGAGCTTCAAAAGTTGTCAAAAATATGAGGAGCATGAAACAGTCTGAAAAATAGGAGGAGAATGAAGCGGTGTTCAAAAACATGAAAAGCCTGAAAAGGTATGAAAAATATGAAGAGCTTCAAAACGTGTCAAAAATATGAGGAGCATGAAACGGTCTGAAAAATAGGAGGAGCATGATGCGGTGGTCAAATACATGAAGAGCCTGAAAAGTTGTGAAAAATATGAAGAGCTTCAAAATGTGTGAAATATATGAGGACCATGAAACGGTCTGAAAAAAAGGAAGAGCATGAAACGGTGTTCAAAAACATGAAGAGGCTGAAGGTGTGAAAAATATGAAGAGCTTCAAAAGTTGTCAAAAATATGAGGAGCATGAAACAGTCTGAAAAATAGGAGGAGCATGAAGCGGTGTTTAAAAACATCAAGAGCCTGAAAAGGTGTGAAATTATGAAGAGCTTCAAAAAGTGTCAAAAATATGAGGTGCATGAAACAGCATGAAAAATAGGATGAGCATGAAACGGGTTTGAAAAAGATGAAGAGCATGAAAATGTGTGAAAAATATGAAGAGCTTGAAAAGGTGTCAAAAACACGAGAAGCATGAAACAGTCTGTAAAATAGGAGGAGAATGAAGCGGTGTTTAAAAACATGAAGAGCCTGAAAAGGTGTGGAAAATATGAAGAACTTCAAAACGTGTCAAAAATATGAGGAGGATGAAACGGTCTGAAAAATAGGAGGAGCATGAAGTGGTGTTCAAAAACATGAAGAGCCTGAAAAGGTGTGAAAAATATGAAGAGCTTCAAAAGTTGTCAGAAATGTGAACAGCATGAAACGGTCTGAAAAATAGGAGGATCATGAATTGGTATTGAAATACATGAAGAGCCTGAAAAGGTCTGAGATATATGAAGAGCTTCAAAAGGTGTAAAAAATAAGAGGAGCATGAAACAGTGTTAAAAACAGGAGGAGCCTGAAGCGGTGTTTGAAAATATGAAGAGCCTGAAAAGATGTGAAAAATATGAAGAGCTTCAAAAGGTGTCAAAAATATGAGAAGCATGAAACAACTGAAAAATAGGAGGAGCATGAAGCGGTGTTGTAAAATATGAAGAGCTTGAATAGGTGTGACAAATATGAAGAGCTTCAAAGGCGTCAAAAATATGAGGAGCATGAAACAGCCTGAAAAATTGGACGAGCATGAAACGGTTTTGAAAAAGATGAAGAGCATGAAAAGGTGTGAAAAATATGAAGAGCTTCAAAAGGTGTCAAAAACACGAGAAGCATGAAACGGTCTGTAAAATAGGAGGAGCATGAAGAGGTGTTGAAAAAAATGAAGAGCCTTAAAAAGTATGAAAAATATGAAGAGCTTCAAAAGGTGTCAAAAATATGAGGAGCATGAAACGGTCTACAAAATAAGAGGAGCATGAAGCGGTGATCAAAAAAATGAAGAGCCTGAAAAGGTGTGAAAAATATGAAGAGCTTCAAAAGGTGTGAAAAATATGAGGAGCAGGATACGGTCTGAAAAATAGGAGGCGCATGAAGCTGTTTTGAAAAAGATGAAGAGCATGAAAAGGTGTGAAAAATATGAAGAGCTTCAAAAGGTGTCAAAAATATGAGGAGCATGAATCGGTCTGAAAAATAGGAGGAGCATGAAGCGGTGGTCAAAAACATGAAGAGTCTGAGAAGTTGTGAAAAATATGAAAAGCTTCAAAAGGTGTGAAAAATATGAGGTGCATGAAATGGTCTGAAAAATAGGAGGAGCATGAAAAGGTTTTGAAAAACATGAAGAGCCTGAAAAGTTGTGAAAAATATGAAGAGCTTCAAAAGGTGTCAATAGTATGAGGTGCATGAAACAGTCTGAAAAAGAGGAGGAGCATGAAGCGGTGTTGAACAACATGAAGAGCATGAAAACGTGTGAAATACATGAAGAGCTTCAAAAGGTGTCAAAATTATGAGGAGCAGGAAACGGTCTGAAAAAGAGGAGGAGCATGAAGTGGTGTTGAAAAACATGAAGAGCCTGAAAATGTGTGAAAAATATGAAGAGCTTCAAAAAGAGTCAAAAATATGAGAAGCACGAAATGGTCTGAAAAATAGGAGGAGCATGAAGCGGTGTTGAAAAACATGAAGAGGCTGAAAAGGTGTGAAAAATATGAAGAGCTTCAAATTGTGTCAAGTATATGAGGAGTATGAAACGGTCTGAAAAATGCGAGGAGCATGAAACGGTCTGAAAAATAGGAGGAGCATGAAACGGTGTTGAAAAACATGAAGAGCCTCAAAAGGTGTGAAAAATAGGAGGAGTATCAAAAGGTGTCAAAAATATGGGGAACATGAAACGATCTGAAAAATAGGAGGAGAATGAAGCGGTGTTGAAAAACATGAAGAGTGTGAAAAAGTTTGAAAACTATGAAGAGCTTCAAATGGTGTGAAAATTATGAAGAGCTTCAAAAGGTGTCAAAAATGAGATGAGCAGGAAACGTCTGAAAAATAGGAGGAGCATGAAGTGGTGTTCAAAAACATGAAGAGCCAGAAAAGGTGTGAAAAATAGGAGGAGCTTCAAAAAGTGTCAAAAATATGAGGGGCATGAAACGGTCTGAAAAATAGGAGGAGCATGAAGTGCTTTTAAAAAACTTGAAGAGCCTGAAAGGTGTGAAAAATATGAAGAGCTTCAAAAGGTGTCAAAAATACGAGGAGCATGAAACGGTCTGAAACATAGGATGGGCAAGAAGCAGTCGTCAAAAACATGAAGATCCTGAAAAGGTGTGAGAAAATGAAGAGCTTCAAAGGTGTCAAAATATGAGGAGCATGAAATGGTCTGAAAAATTGTAGGAGCATGACGCATTGTTGAAAAACATGAAGAGCCTGAAAAGGTGTGAGAAATATTAAGAGCTTCAAAATGTGTCAAAAATATGAGGAGCATGAAACGGTCTGAAAAATAGGAGGGACATGAAGCAGTGTTGAAAAACATGAAGAGCCTGAAAAGGTGTGAGAAATATGAAGAGCTTCAAAAGGTGTGAAAATCATGAGGAGCATGAAACGGTCTGAAAAATAGGAGGAACATGAAGCGGTGTTCAAAAAGATGAAGAGCCTGAAAATGTGTGAAAAATATGAAGAGCTTCAAAAGGAGTCAAAAAAAAAGAGTAGCAGAAAACGGTCTGAAAAATAGGAGGAGCATGAAGCGGTCCTCAGAGACATGAAGAGACTGAAAAGGCATGAAAAATATGCAGAGCTTAAAAAGGTGTCAAAATTATGAGGAGATTAAAACGGTCTGAAAAATAGGAGCAGCATGAAGCGGTGGTCAAAAACATGAAGAGCCTGAAAAGGTGTGAAATATATGAAGAGCTGCAAAACGTGTCAAAAATATGAGGGGCATAAAACGGTCGGAAAAATAGGAGGAGCATGAAGCAGTGTTGAAAAACATGAAGAGCCTGAAAAGGTGTGAAAAATATGAAGAGCTTGAAAAGGTGTCACAATATGTGGAGCATGAAACGGTCTGAAAAATAGGAGGAGCATGAAGCGGTCCTCAAAAACATGAAGCGACTGAAAAGGTGTGAAAAATATGAAGAGCTGCAAAACGTGTCAAAAATATGAGGCGCATAAAATGGTCGGAAAAATAGGAGGAGCATGAAGCAGTGTTGAAAAACATGAAGAGCCTGAAAAGGTGTGAAAAATATGAAGAGCTTAAAAAGGTGTCAAAATATGTGGAGAATGAAACGGCCTGAAAAATAGGAGGAGCATGAAGCGGTCCTCAAAAACATGAAGAGACTGAAAAGGTGTGAAAAATATGCAGAGCTTAAAAGGTGTAAAAAATATGAGGAGCATGAAACGGTCTGAAAAATAGGACGACCATGAAGCGGTGTTCAAAAACATGAAGAGACTGAAAAGGTGTGAAATAGATGAAGAGCTTCAAAAGGTGTGAAATACATGAGGAGCATGAAACGTTCTGAAAAATAGGAGGAGCATGAAGCATTCGTCAAAAACATGAAGAGCCTGAAAAGGTGTGTAAAATATGAAGAGCTTCAAAAAGTCTCAAAAATATGAGGAGCAAGAAACGGTCTGAAAAATAGGAGGAGCATGAAGCGGTCTTCAAAAACATGAAGAGCCTGAAAAGGTGTGTAAAATATGAAGAGATTCAAAAGGTGTGACAAAAATGAGGAGCATGAAACGGTCTGAAAAGTAGGAGGAGCATGAAACGGTGTTGAAAAACATGAAGAGCCTCAAAAGGTGTGAAAAATATGAAGAGCTTCAAAGGGTGTAAACAATGAGATGAGCATGAAACGTCTGAAAAATAGGATGAGAATGAAGTGGTGTTGAAAAACATGAAGAGCCTGAAAAGGTGTGAATTTATGAAGGGCTTCAAAGTGTGTCAAAATTATGAGGAGCATAAAACGGTCTGAAAAATAGGAGGTTCATGAAGTGGTGTTGAAAAACATGAAGAACCTGAAAAGGTGTGAAAAATATGAAGAGCTATAAAAGATGTGAAATATATTAGGAGCAAGAAACGGTCTGAATAATTGGAGGAGTATTAAGCTGTGTTGAAAAACATGAAGAACCTGAAAAGTTGTGTATAATATGAGTAGCTTCAAAAGGTGTCAAAAATATGAGGAGCATGAAACGGTCTGAAAAATTGGAGGAGCATGAAGCGGTGTTCAAAAACATGAAGAGCCTGAAAAGGTGTGAAAAATATGAAGAGCTTCAAAAAGTGTGAAAAATATGAGGAGCATGAAACGGTCTGAAAAATAGGAGGAGCATGAAGCGGTGTTGAAAAACATGAAGAGGCTGAAAAGGTGTGAAAAATATGAAGAGCTTCAAATTGTGTCAAGTATATGAGGAGCATGAAACGGTCTGAAAAATGCGAAGAGCATGAAACGGTCT
This sequence comes from Dama dama, assembly GCF_033118175.1. Classification (NCBI taxonomy): domain Eukaryota; kingdom Metazoa; phylum Chordata; class Mammalia; order Artiodactyla; family Cervidae; genus Dama; species Dama dama. The sequence continues at coordinate 2,676,492 of NW_026870972.1, forward strand.
GAAAAATAGGAGGAGCATGAAACGGTGTTGAAAAACATGAAGAGCCTCAAAAGGTGTGAAAAATAGGAGGAGTATCAAAAGGTGTCAAAAATATGGGGAACATGAAACGATCTGAAAAATAGGAGGAGAATGAAGCGGTGTTGAAAAACATGAAGAGTGTGAAAAAGTTTGAAAACTATGAAGAGCTTCAAATGGTGTGAAAATTCTGAAGAGCTTCAAAAGGTGTCAAAAATGAGATGAGCAGGAAACGTCTGAAAAATAGGAGGAGAATGAAGTGGTGTTCAAAAACATGAAGAGCCAGAAAAGGTGTGAAAAATAGGAGGAGCTTCAAAAAGTGTCAAAAATATGAGGGGCATGAAACGGTCTGAAAAATAGGAGGAGCATGAAGTGCTTTTAAAAAACATGAAGAGCCTGAAAGGTGTGAAAAATATGAAGAGCTTCAAAAGGTGTCAAAAATACGAGGAGCATGAAACGGTCTGAAACATAGGATGGGCCAGAAGCAGTCGTCAAAAACATGAAGATCCTGAAAAGGTGTGAGAAAATGAAGAGCTTCAAAGGTGTCAAAATATGAGGAGCATGAAATGGTCTGAAAAATTGTAGGAGCATGACGCATTGTTGAAAAACATGAAGAGCCTGAAAAGGTGTGAGAAATATTAAGAGCTTCAAAATGTGTCAAAAATATGAGGAGCATGAAACGGTCTGAAAAATAGGAGGGACATGAAGCAGTGTTGAAAAACATGAAGAGCCTGAAAAGGTGTGAGAAATATGAAGAGCTTCAAAAGGTGTGAAAATCATGAGGAGCATGAAACGGTCTGAAAAATAGGAGGAGCATGAAGCGGTGTTCAAAAAGATGAAGAGCCTGAAAATGTGTGAAAAATATGAAGAGCTTCAAAAGGAGTCAAAAAAAAAGAGTAGCAGAAAACGGTCTGAAAAATAGGAGGAGCATGAAGCGGTCCTCAGAGACATGAAGAGACTGAAAAGGCATGAAAAATATGCAGAGCTTAAAAAGGTGTCAAAATTATGAGGAGATTAAAACGGTCTGAAAAATAGGAGCAGCATGAAGCGGTGGTCAAAAACATGAAGAGCCTGAAAAGGTGTGAAAAATATGAAGAGCTTCAAAAGTTGTCAAAAATATGAGGAGCATGAAACAGTCTGAAAAATAGGAGGAGAATGAAGCGGTGTTCAAAAACATGAAAAGCCTGAAAAGGTATGAAAAATATGAAGAGCTTCAAAACGTGTCAAAAATATGAGGAGCATGAAACGGTCTGAAAAATAGGAGGAGCATGATGCGGTGGTCAAATACATGAAGAGCCTGAAAAGTTGTGAAAAATATGAAGAGCTTCAAAAGGTGTGAAATATATGAGGACCATGAAATGGTCTGAAAAAAAGGAAGAGCATGAAACGGTGTTCAAAAACATGAAGAGGCTGAAGGTGTGAAAAATATGAAGAGCTTCAAAAGTTGTCAAAAATATGAGGAGCATGAAACAGTCTGAAAAATAGGAGGAGCATGAAGCGGTGTTTAAAAACATCAAGAGCCTGAAAAGGTGTGAAATTATGAAGAGCTTCAAAAAGTGTCAAAAATATGAGGTGCATGAAACAGCATGAAAAATAGGATGAGCATGAAACGGGTTTGAAAAAGATGAAGAGCATGAAAATGTGTGAAAAATATGAAGAGCTTGAAAAGGTGTCAAAAACACGAGAAGCATGAAACAGTCTGTAAAATAGGAGGAGAATGAAGCGGTGTTTAAAAACATGAAGAGCCTGAAAAGGTGTGGAAAATATGAAGAACTTCAAAACGTGTCAAAAATATGAGGAGGATGAAACGGTCTGAAAAATAGGAGGAGCATGAAGTGGTGTTCAAAAACATGAAGAGCCTGAAAAGGTGTGAAAAATATGAAGAGCTTCAAAAGTTGTCAGAAATGTGAACAGCATGAAACGGTCTGAAAAATAGGAGGATCATGAATTGGTATTGAAATACATGAAGAGCCTGAAAAGGTCTGAGATATATGAAGAGCTTCAAAAGGTGTAAAAAATATGAGGAGCATGAAACAGTGTTAAAAACAGGAGGAGCCTGAAGCGGTGTTTGAAAATATGAAGAGCCTGAAAAGATGTGAAAAATATGAAGAGCTTCAAAAGGTGTCAAAAATATGAGAAGCATGAAACAACTGAAAAATAGGAGGAGCATGAAGCGGTGTTGTAAAATATGAAGAGCTTGAATAGGTGTGACAAATATGAAGAGCTTCAAAGGCGTCAAAAATATGAGGAGCATGAAACAGCCTGAAAAATTGGACGAGCATGAAACGGTTTTGAAAAAGATGAAGAGCATGAAAAGGTGTGAAAAATATGAAGAGCTTCAAAAGGTGTCAAAAACACGAGAAGCATGAAACGGTCTGTAAAATAGGAGGAGCATGAAGAGGTGTTGAAAAAAATGAAGAGCCTTAAAAAGTATGAAAAATATGAAGAGCTTCAAAAGGTGTCAAAAATATGAGGAGCATGAAACGGTCTACAAAATAAGAGGAGCAAGAAGCGGTGATCAAAAAAATGAAGAGCCTGAAAAGGTGTGAAAAATATGAAGAGCTTCAAAAGGTGTGAAAAATATGAGGAGCAGGATACGGTCTGAAAAATAGGAGGCACATGAACCTGTTTTGAAAAAGATGAAGAGCATGAAAAGATGTGAAAAATATGAAGAGCTTCAAAAGGTGTCAAAAATATGAGGAGCATGAATCGGTCTGAAAAATAGGAGGAGCATGAAGCGGTGGTCAAAAACATGAAGAGTCTGAGAAGTTGTGAAAAATATGAAAAGCTTCAAAAGGTGTGAAAAATATGAGGTGCATGAAATAGTCTGAAAAATAGGAGGAGCATGAAAAGGTTTTGAAAAACATGAAGAGCCTGAAAAGTTGTGAAAAATATGAAGAGCTTCAAAAGGTGTCAATAATATGAGGTGCATGAAACAGTCTGAAAAAGAGGAGGAGCATGAAGCGGTGTTGAACAACATGAAGAGCATGAAAACGTGTGAAATACATGAAGAGCTTCAAAAGGTGTCAAAATTATGAGGAGCATGAAACGGTCTGAAAAAGAGGAGGAGCATGAAGCAGTGTTGAAAAACATGAAGAGCCTGAAAATGTGTGAAAAATATGAAGAGCTTCAAAAAGAGTCAAAAATATGAGAAGCACGAAATGGTCTGAAAAATAGGAGGAGCATGAAGCGGTGTTCAAAAACATGAAGAGGCTGAAAAGGTGTGAAAAATATGAAGAGCTTCAAATTGTGTCAAGTATATGAGGAGCATGAAACGGTCTGAAAAATGCGAGGAGCATGAAACGGTCTGAAAAATAGGAGGAGCATGAAACGGTGTTGAAAAACATGAAGAGCCTCAAAAGGTGTGAAAAATAGGAGGAGTATCAAAAGGTGTCAAAAATATGGGGAACATGAAACGATCTGAAAAATAGGAGGAGAATGAAGCGGTGTTGAAAAACATGAAGAGTGTGAAAAAGTTTGAAAACTATGAAGAGCTTCAAATGGTGTGAAAATTATGAAGAGCTTCAAAAGGTGTCAAAAATGAGATGAGCAGGAAACGTCTGAAAAATAGGAGGAGCATGAAGTGGTGTTCAAAAACATGAAGAGCCAGAAAAGGTGTGAAAAATAGGAGGAGCTTCAAAAACTGTCAAAAATATGAGGGGCATGAAACGGTCTGAAAAATAGGAGGAGCATGAAGTGCTTTTAAAAAACATGAAGAGCCTGAAAGGTGTGAAAAATATGAAGAGCTTCAAAAGGTGTCAAAAATACGAGGAGCAGGAAACGGTCTGAAACATAGGATGGGCAAGAAGCAGTCGTCAAAAACATGAAGATCCTGAAAAGGTGTGAGAAAATGAAGAGCTTCAAAGGTGTCAAAATATGAGGAGCATGAAATGGTCTGAAAAATTGTAGGAGCATGACGCATTGTTGAAAAACATGAAGAGCCTGAAAAGGTGTGAGAAATATTAAGAGCTTCAAAATGTGTCAAAAATATGAGGAGCATGAAACGGTCTGAAAAATAGGAGGGACATGAAGCAGTGTTGAAAAACATGAAGAGCCTGAAAAGGTGTGAGAAATATGAAGAGCTTCAAAAGGTGTGAAAATCATGAGGAGCATGAAACGGTCTGAAAAATAGGAGGAGCATGAAGCGGTGTTCAAAAAGATGAAGAGCCTGAAAATGTGTGAAAAATATGAAGAGCTTCAAAAGGAGTGAAAAAAAAAGAGTAGCAGAAAACGGTCTGAAAAATAGGAGGAGCATGAAGCGGTCCTCAGAGACATGAAGAGACTGAAAAGGCATGAAAAATATGCAGAGCTTAAAAAGGTGTCAAAATTATGAGGAGATTAAAACGGTCTGAAAAATAGGAGCAGCATGAAGCGGTGGTCAAAAACATGAAGAGCCTGAAAAGGTGTGAAAAATATGAAGAGCTTCAAAAGGTGTCAAAAATATGAGGAGCATGAATCGGTCTGAAAAATAGGAGGAGCATGAAGCGGTGGTCAAAAACATGAAGAGTCTGAGAAGTTGTGAAAAATATGAAAAGCTTCAAAAGGTGTGAAAAATATGAGGTGCATGAAATGGTCTGAAAAATAGGAGGAGCATGAAAAGGTTTTGAAAAACATGAAGAGCCTGAAAAGTTGTGAAAAATATGAAGAGCTTCAAAAGGTGTCAATAGTATGAGGTGCATGAAACAGTCTGAAAAAGAGGAGGAGCATGAAGCGGTGTTGAACAACATGAAGAGCATGAAAACGTGTGAAATACATGAAGAGCTTCAAAAGGTGTCAAAATTATGAGGAGCATGAAACGGTCTGAAAAAGAGGAGGAGCATGAAGCGGTGGTCAAAAACATGAAGAGTCTGAGAAGTTGTGAAAAATATGAAAAGCTTCAAAAGGTGTGAAAAATATGAGGTGCATGAAATGGTCTGAAAAATAGGAGGAGCATGAAAAGGTTTTGAAAAACATGAAGAGCCTGAAAAGTTGTGAAAAATATGAAGAGCTTCAAAAGGTGTCAATAATATGAGGTGCATGAAACAGTCTGAAAAAGAGGAGGAGCATGAAGCGGTGTTGAACAACATGAAGAGCATGAAAACGTGTGAAATACATGAAGAGCTTCAAAAGGTGTCAAAATTATGAGGAGCATGAAACGGTCTGAAAAAGAGGAGGAGCATGAAGTGGTGTTGAAAAACATGAAGAGCCTGAAAATGTGTGAAAAATATGAAGAGCTTCAAAAAGAGTCAAAAATATGAGAAGCACGAAATGGTCTGAAAAATAGGAGGAGCATGAAGCGGTGTTGAAAAACATGAAGAGGCTGAAAAGGTGTGAAAAATATGAAGAGCTTCAAATTGTGTCAAGTATATGAGGAGCATGAAACGGTCTGAAAAATGCGAGGAGCATGAAACGGTCTGAAGAATAGGAGGAGCATGAAACGGTGTTGAAAAACATGAAGAGCCTCAAAAGGTGTGAAAAATAGGAGGAGTATCAAAAGGTGTCAAAAATATGGGGAACATGAAACGATCTGAAAAATAGGAGGAGAATGAAGCGGTGTTGAAAAACATGAAGAGTGTGAAAAAGTTTGAAAACTATGAAGAGCTTCAAATGGTGTGAAAATTATGAAGAGCTTCAAAAGGTGTCAAAAATGGGATGAGCAGGAAACGTCTGAAAAATAGGAGGAGAATGAAGTGGTGTTCAAAAACATGAAGAGCCAGAAAAGGTGTGAAAAATAGGAGGAGCTTCAAAAAGTGTCAAAAATATGAGGGGCATGAAACGGTCTGAAAAATAGGAGGAGCATGAAGTGCTTTTAAAAAACATGAAGAGCCTGAAAGGTGTGAAAAATATGAAGAGCTTCAAAAGGTGTCAAAAATACGAGGAGCATGAAACGGTCTGAAACATAGGATGGGCAAGAAGCAGTCGTCAAAAACATGAAGATCCTGAAAAGGTGTGAGAAAATGAAGAGCTTCAAAGGTGTCAAAATATGAGGAGCATGAAATGGTCTGAAAAATTGTAGGAGCATGACGCATTGTTGAAAAACATGAAGAGCCTGAAAAGGTGTGAGAAATATTAAGAGCTTCAAAATGTGTCAAAAATATGAGGAGCATGAAACGGTCTGAAAAATAGGAGGGACATGAAGCAGTGTTGAAAAACATGAAGAGCCTGAAAAGGTGTGAGAAATATGAAGAGCTTCAAAAGGTGTGAAAATCATGAGGAGCATGAAACGGTCTGAAAAATAGGAGGAGCATGAAGCGGTGTTCAAAAAGATGAAGAGCCTGAAAATGTGTGAAAAATATGAAGAGCTTCAAAAGGAGTCAAAAAAAAAGAGTAGCAGAAAACGGTCTGAAAAATAGGAGGAGCATGAAGCGGTCCTCAGAGACATGAAGAGACTGAAAAGGCATGAAAAATATGCAGAGCTTAAAAAGGTGTCAAAATTATGAGGAGATTAAAACGGTCTGAAAAATAGGAGCAGCATGAAGCGGTGGTCAAAAACATGAAGAGCCTGAAAAGGTGTGAAAAATATGAAGAGCTTCAAAAGGTGTCAAAAATATGAGGAGCATGAATCGGTCTGAAAAATAGGAGGAGCATGAAGCGGTGGTCAAAAACATGAAGAGTCTGAGAAGTTGTGAAAAATATGAAAAGCTTCAAAAGGTGTGAAAAATATGAGGTGCATGAAATGGTCTGAAAAATAGGAGGAGCATGAAAAGGTTTTGAAAAACATGAAGAGCCTGAAAAGTTGTGAAAAATATGAAGAGCTTCAAAAGGTGTCAATAATATGAGGTGCATGAAACAGTCTGAAAAAGAGGAGGAGCATGAAGCGGTGTTGAACAACATGAAGAGCATGAAAACGTGTGAAATACATGAAGAGCTTCAAAAGGTGTCAAAATTATGAGGAGCATGAAACGGTCTGAAAAAGAGGAGGAGCATGAAGTGGTGTTGAAAAACATGAAGAGCCTGAAAATGTGTGAAAAATATGAAGAGCTTCAAAAAGAGTCAAAAATATGAGAAGCACGAAATGGTCTGAAAAATAGGAGGAGCATGAAGCGGTGTTGAAAAACATGAAGAGGCTGAAAAGGTGTGAAAAATATGAAGAGCTTCAAATTGTGTCAAGTATATGAGGAGCATGAAACGGTCTGAAAAATGCGAGGAGCATGAAACGGTCTGAAGAATAGGAGGAGCATGAAACGGTGTTGAAAAACATGAAGAGCCTCAAAAGGTGTGAAAAATAGGAGGAGTATCAAAAGGTGTCAAAAATATGGGGAACATGAAACGATCTGAAAAATAGGAGGAGAATGAAGCGGTGTTGAAAAACATGAAGAGTGTGAAAAAGTTTGAAAACTATGAAGAGCTTCAAATGGTGTGAAAATTATGAAGAGCTTCAAAAGGTGTCAAAAATGAGATGAGCAGGAAACGTCTGAAAAATAGGAGGAGAATGAAGTGGTGTTCAAAAACATGAAGAGCCAGAAAAGGTGTGAAAAATAGGAGGAGCTTCAAAAAGTGTCAAAAATATGAGGGGCATGAAACGGTCTGAAAAATAGGAGGAGCATGAAGTGCTTTTAAAAAACATGAAGAGCCTGAAAGGTGTGAAAAATATGAAGAGCTTCAAAAGGTGTCAAAAATACGAGGAGCATGAAACGGTCTGAAACATAGGATGGGCAAGAAGCAGTCGTCAAAAACATGAAGATCCTGAAAAGGTGTGAGAAAATGAAGAGCTTCAAAGGTGTCAAAATATGAGGAGCATGAAATGGTCTGAAAAATTGTAGGAGCATGACGCATTGTTGAAAAACATGAAGAGCCTGAAAAGGTGTGAGAAATATTAAGAGCTTCAAAATGTGTCAAAAATATGAGGAGCATGAAACGGTCTGAAAAATAGGAGGGACATGAAGCAGTGTTGAAAAACATGAAGAGCCTGAAAAGGTGTGAGAAATATGAAGAGCTTCAAAAGGTGTGAAAATCATGAGGAGCATGAAACGGTCTGAAAAATAGGAGGAGCATGAAGCGGTGTTCAAAAAGATGAAGAGCCTGAAAATGTGTGAAAAATATGAAGAGCTTCAAAAGGAGTCAAAAAAAAAGAGTAGCAGAAAACGGTCTGAAAAATAGGAGGAGCATGAAGCGGTCCTCAGAGACATGAAGAGACTGAAAAGGCATGAAAAATATGCAGAGCTTAAAAAGGTGTCAAAATTATGAGGAGATTAAAACGGTCTGAAAAATAGGAGCAGCATGAAGCGGTGGTCAAAAACATGAAGAGCCTGAAAAGGTGTGAAAAATATGAAGAGCTTCAAAAGTTGTCAAAAATATGAGGAGCATGAAACAGTCTGAAAAATAGGAGGAGAATGAAGCGGTGTTCAAAAACATGAAAAGCCTGAAAAGGTATGAAAAATATGAAGAGCTTCAAAACGTGTCAAAAATATGAGGAGCATGAAACGGTCTGAAAAATAGGAGGAGCATGATGCGGTGGTCAAATACATGAAGAGCCTGAAAAGTTGTGAAAAATATGAAGAGCTTCAAAAGGTGTGAAATATATGAGGACCATGAAACGGTCTGAAAAAAAGGAAGAGCATGAAACGGTGTTCAAAAACATGAAGAGGCTGAAGGTGTGAAAAATATGAAGAGCTTCAAAAGTTGTCAAAAATATGAGGAGCATGAAACAGTCTGAAAAATAGGAGGAGCATGAAGCGGTGTTTAAAAACATCAAGAGCCTGAAAAGGTGTGAAATTATGAAGAGCTTCAAAAAGTGTCAAAAATATGAGGTGCATGAAACAGCATGAAAAATAGGATGAGCATGAAACGGGTTTGAAAAAGATGAAGAGCATGAAAATGTGTGAAAAATATGAAGAGCTTGAAAAGGTGTCAAAAACACGAGAAGCATGAAACAGTCTGTAAAATAGGAGGAGAATGAAGCGGTGTTTAAAAACATGAAGAGCCTGAAAAGGTGTGGAAAATATGAAGAACTTCAAAACGTGTCAAAAATATGAGGAGGATGAAACGGTCTGAAAAATAGGAGGAGCATGAAGTGGTGTTCAAAAACATGAAGAGCCTGAAAAGGTGTGAAAAATATGAAGAGCTTCAAAAGTTGTCAGAAATGTGAACAGCATGAAACGGTCTGAAAAATAGGAGGATCATGAATTGGTAGTGAAATACATGAAGAGCCTGAAAAGGTCTGAGATATATGAAGAGCTTCAAAAGGTGTAAAAAATATGAGGAGCATGAAACAGTGTTAAAAACAGGAGGAGCCTGAAGCGGTGTTTGAAAATATGAAGAGCCTGAAAAGATGTGAAAAATATGAAGAGCTTCAAAAGGTGTCAAAAATATGAGAAGCATGAAACAACTGAAAAATAGGAGGAGCATGAAGCGGTGTTGTAAAATATGAAGAGCTTGAATAGGTGTGACAAATATGAAGAGCTTCAAAGGCGTCAAAAATATGAGGAGCATGAAACAGCCTGAAAAATTGGACGAGCATGAAACGGTTTTGAAAAAGATGAAGAGCATGAAAAGGTGTGAAAAATATGAAGAGCTTCAAAAGGTGTCAAAAACACGAGAAGCATGAAACGGTCTGTAAAATAGGAGGAGCATGAAGAGGTGTTGAAAAAAATGAAGAGCCTTAAAAAGTATGAAAAATATGAAGAGCTTCAAAAGGTGTCAAAAATATGAGGAGCATGAAACGGTCTACAAAATAAGAGGAGCATGAAGCGGTGATCAAAAAAATGAAGAGCCTGAAAAGGTGTGAAAAATATGAAGAGCTTCAAAAGGTGTGAAAAATATGAGGAGCAGGATACGGTCTGAAAAATAGGAGGCACATGAACCTGTTTTGAAAAAGATGAAGAGCATGAAAAGATGTGAAAAATATGAAGAGCTTCAAAAGGTGTCAAAAATATGAGGAGCATGAATCGGTCTGAAAAATAGGAGGAGCATGAAGCGGTGGTCAAAAACATGAAGAGTCTGAGAAGTTGTGAAAAATATGAAAAGCTTCAAAAGGTGTGAAAAATATGAGGTGCATGAAATGGTCTGAAAAATAGGAGGAGCATGAAAAGGTTTTGAAAAACATGAAGAGCCTGAAAAGTTGTGAAAAATATGAAGAGCTTCAAAAGGTGTCAATAATATGAGGTGCATGAAACAGTCTGAAAAAGAGGAGGAGCATGAAGCGGTGTTGAACAACATGAAGAGCATGAAAACGTGTGAAATACATGAAGAGCTTCAAAAGGTGTCAAAATTATGAGGAGCATGAAACGGTCTGAAAAAGAGGAGGAGCATGAAGTGGTGTTGAAAAACATGAAGAGCCTGAAAATGTGTGAAAAATATGAAGAGCTTCAAAAAGAGTCAAAAATATGAGAAGCACGAAATGGTCTGAAAAATAGGAGGAGCATGAAGCGGTGTTGAAAAACAAGAATAGCCTGAAAAGGTGTGAGAAATATGAAGAGCTTCAAAAGCTGTCAAATATATGAGAAGCATGAAACGGCCTGAAAAATAGGAGGAGCATGAAGCGGTGTTGAAAAACATGAAGCGCCTGAAAAGGTGTGAAAAATAGGAAGAGCTTCAAAAGGTGTGAAATATATGAGGAGAATGAAACGGTCTTAAAAATAGGAGGAGCATGATGCGGTGGAGAAAAACATGAAGAGCCTGAAAAGGTGTGAAATATATGAAGAGCTGCAAAACGTGTCAAAAATATGAGGCGCATAAACCGGTCAGAAACATAGGAGGAGCATGAAACAGTGTTGAAAAACATGAAGAGCCTGAAAAGGTGTGAAAAATATGAAGAGCTTGAAAAGGTGTCACAATATGTGGAGCATGAAACGGTCTGAAAAATAGGAGGAGCATGAAGCGGTCCTCAAAAACATGAAGCGACTGAAAAGGTGTGAAAAATATGAAGAGCTGCAAAACGTGTCAAAAATATGAGGCGCATAAAATGGTCAGAAAAATAGGAGGAGCATGAAGCAGTGTTGAAAAACATGAAGAGCCTGAAAAGGTGTGAAAAATATGAAGAGCTTGAAAAGGTGTCAAAATATGTGGAGCATGAAACGGCCTGAAAAATAGGAGGGGCATGAAGCGGTCCTCAAAAACATGAAGAGACTGAAAAGGTGTGAAATAGATGAAGAGCTTCAAAAGATGTGAAATACATGAGGAGCATGAAACGTTCTGAAAAATAGGAGGAGCATGAAGCATTCGTCAAAAACATGAAGAGCCTGAAAAGGTGTGTAAAATATGAAGAGCTTCAAAAAGTCTCAAAAATATGAGGAGCAAGAAACGGTCTGAAAAATAGGAGGAGCATGAAGCGGTCTTCAAAAACATGAAGAGCCTGAAAAGGTGTGTAAAATATGAAGAGATTCAAAAGGTGTGAAAAAAATGAGGAGCATGAAACGGTCTGAAAAGTAGGAGGAGCATGAAACGGTGTTGAAAAACATGAAGAGCCTCAAAAGGTGTGAAAAATATGAAGAGCTTCAAAGGGTGTAAACAATGAGATGAGCATGAAACGTCTGAAAAATAGGATGAGAATGAAGTGGTGTTGAAAAACATGAAGAGCCTGAAAAGGTGTGAATTTATGAAGGGCTTCAAAGTGTGTCAAAATTATGAGGAGCATAACGGTCTGAAAAATAGGAGGTTCATGAAGTGGTGTTGAAAAACATGAAGAACCTGAAAAGGTGTGAAAAATATGAAGAGCTATAAAAGATGTGAAATATATTAGGAGCAAGAAACAGTCTGAATAATTGGAGGAGTATTAAGCTGTGTTGAAAAACATGACGAACCTGAAAAGTTGTGTATAATATGAGTAGCTTCAAAAGGTGTCAAAAATATGAGGAGCATGAAACGGTCTGAAATATTGGAGGAGCATGAAGCGGTGTTCAAAAACATGAAGAGCCTGAAAAGGTGTGAAAAATATGAAGAGCTTCAAATTGTGTCAAGTATATGAGGAGCATGAAACGGTCTGAAAAATGCGAGGAGCATGAAACGGTCTGAAAAATAGGAGGAGCATGAAACGGTGTTGAAAAACATGAAGAGCCTCAAAAGGTGTGAAAAATAGGAGGAGTTTCAAAAGGTGTCAAAAATATGGGGAACATGAAACGATCTGAAAAATAGGAGGAGAATGAAGCGGTGTTGAAAAACATGAAGAGTGTGAAAAAGTTTGAAAACTATGAAGAGCTTCAAATGGTGTGAAAATTATGAAGAGCTTCAAAAGGTGTCAAAAATGAGATGAGCAGGAAACGTCTGAAAAATAGGAGGAGAATGAAGTGGTGTTCAAAAACATGAAGAGCCAGAAAAGGTGTGAAAAATAGGAGGAGCTTCAAAAAGTGTCAAAAATATGAGGGGCATGAAACGGTCTGAAAAATAGGAGGAGCATGAAGTGCTTTTAAAAAACATGAAGAGCCTGAAAAGGTGTGAAAAATATGAAGAGCTTCAAAAGGTGTCAAAAATACGAGGAGCATGAAACGGTCTGAAACATAGGATGGGCAAGAAGCAGTCGTCAAAAACATGAAGATCCTGAAAAGGTGTGAGAAAATGAAGAGCTTCAAAGGTGTCAAAATATGAGGAGCATGAAATGGTCTGAAAAATTGTAGGAGCATGACGCATTGTTGAAAAACATGAAGAGCCTGAAAAGGTGTGAGAAATATTAAGAGCTTCAAAATGTGTCAAAAATATGAGGAGCATGAAACGGTCTGAAAAATAGGAGGGACATGAAGCAGTGTTGAAAAACATGAAGAGCCTGAAAAGGTGTGAGAAATATGAAGAGCTTCAAAAGGTGTGAAAATCATGAGGAGCATGAAACCGTCTGAAAAATAGGAGGAGCATGAAGCGGTGTTCAAAAAGATGAAGAGCCTGAAAATGTGTGAAAAATATGAAGAGCTTCAAAAGGAGTGAAAAAAAAAGAGTAGCAGAAAACGGTCTGAAAAATAGGAGGAGCATGAAGCGGTCCTCAGAGACATGAAGAGACTGAAAAGGCATGAAAAATATGCAGAGCTTAAAAAGGTGTCAAAATTATGAGGAGATTAAAACGGTCTGAAAAATAGGAGCAGCATGAAGCGGTGGTCAAAAACATGAAGAGCCTGAAAAGGTGTGAAAAATATGAAGAGCTTCAAAAGTTGTCAAAAATATGAGGAGCATGAAACAGTCTGAAAAATAGGAGGAGAATGAAGCGGTGTTCAAAAACATGAAAAGCCTGAAAAGGTATGAAAAATATGAAGAGCTTCAAAACGTGTCAAAAATATGAGGAGCATGAAACGGTCTGAAAAATAGGAGGAGCATGATGCGGTGGTCAAATACATGAAGAGCCTGAAAAGTTGTGAAAAATATGAAGAGCTTCAAAAGGTGTGAAATATATGAGGACCATGAAACGGTCTGAAAAAAAGGAAGAGCATGAAACGGTGTTCAAAAACATGAAGAGGCTGAAGGTGTGAAAAATATGAAGAGCTTCAAAAGTTGTCAAAAATATGAGGAGCATGAAACAGTCTGAAAAATAGGAGGAGCATGAAGCGGTGTTTAAAAACATCAAGAGCCTGAAAAGGTGTGAAATTATGAAGAGCTTCAAAAAGTGTCAAAAATATGAGGTGCATGAAACAGCATGAAAAATAGGATGAGCATGAAACGGGTTTGAAAAAGATGAAGAGCATGAAAATGTGTGAAAAATATGAAGAGCTTGAAAAGGTGTCAAAAACACGAGAAGCATGAAACAGTCTGTAAAATAGGAGGAGAATGAAGCGGTGTTTAAAAACATGAAGAGCCTGAAAAGGTGTGGAAAATATGAAGAACTTCAAAACGTGTCAAAAATATGAGGAGGATGAAACGGTCTGAAAAATAGGAGGAGCATGAAGTGGTGTTCAAAAACATGAAGAGCCTGAAAAGGTGTGAAAAATATGAAGAGCTTCAAAAGTTGTCAGAAATGTGAACAGCATGAAACGGTCTGAAAAATAGGAGGATCATGAATTGGTAGTGAAATACATGAAGAGCCTGAAAAGGTCTGAGATATATGAAGAGCTTCAAAAGGTGTAAAAAATATGAGGAGCATGAAACAGTGTTAAAAACAGGAGGAGCCTGAAGCGGTGTTTGAAAATATGAAGAGCCTGAAAAGATGTGAAAAATATGAAGAGCTTCAAAAGGTGTCAAAAATATGAGAAGCATGAAACAACTGAAAAATAGGAGGAGCATGAAGCAGTGTTGTAAAATATGAAGAGCTTGAATAGGTGTGACAAATATGAAGAGCTTCAAAGGCGTCAAAAATATGAGGAGCATGAAACAGCCTGAAAAATTGGACGAGCATGAAACGGTTTTGAAAAAGATGAAGAGCATGAAAAGGTGTGAAAAATATGAAGAGCTTCAAAAGGTGTCAAAAACACGAGAAGCATGAAACGGTCTGTAAAATAGGAGGAGCATGAAGAGGTGTTGAAAAAAATGAAGAGCCTTAAAAAGTATGAAAAATATGAAGAGCTTCAAAAGGTGTCAAAAATATGAGGAGCATGAAACGGTCTACAAAATAAGAGGAGCATGAAGCGGTGATCAAAAAAATGAAGAGCCTGAAAAGGTGTGAAAAATATGAAGAGCTTCAAAAGGTGTGAAAAATATGAGGAGCAGGATACGGTCTGAAAAATAGGAGGCACATGAACCTGTTTTGAAAAAGATGAAGAGCATGAAAAGATGTGAAAAATATGAAGAGCTTCAAAAGGTGTCAAAAATATGAGGAGCATGAATCGGTCTGAAAAATAGGAGGAGCATGAAGCGGTGGTCAAAAACATGAAGAGTCTGAGAAGTTGTGAAAAATATGAAAAGCTTCAAAAGGTGTGAAAAATATGAGGTGCATGAAATGGTCTGAAAAATAGGAGGAGCATGAAAAGGTTTTGAAAAACATGAAGAGCCTGAAAAGTTGTGAAAAATATGAAGAGCTTCAAAAGGTGTCAATAATATGAGGTGCATGAAACAGTCTGAAAAAGAGGAGGAGCATGAAGCGGTGTTGAACAACATGAAGAGCATGAAAACGTGTGAAATACATGAAGAGCTTCAAAAGGTGTCAAAATTATGAGGAGCATGAAACGGTCTGAAAAAGAGGAGGAGCATGAAGTGGTGTTGAAAAACATGAAGAGCCTGAAAATGTGTGAAAAATATGAAGAGCTTCAAAAAGAGTCAAAAATATGAGAAGCACGAAATGGTCTGAAAAATAGGAGGAGCATGAAGCGGTGTTGAAAAACAAGAATAGCCTGAAAAGGTGTGAGAAATATGAAGAGCTTCAAAAGCTGTCAAATATATGAGAAGCATGAAACGGCCTGAAAAATAGGAGGAGCATGAAGCGGTGTTGAAAAACATGAAGCGCCTGAAAAGGTGTGAAAAATAGGAAGAGCTTCAAAAGGTGTGAAATATATGAGGAGAATGAAACGGTCTTAAAAATAGGAGGAGCATGATGCGGTGGAGAAAAACATGAAGAGCCTGAAAAGGTGTGAAATATATGAAGAGCTGCAAAACGTGTCAAAAATATGAGGCGCATAAACCGGTCAGAAACATAGGAGGAGCATGAAACAGTGTTGAAAAACATGAAGAGCCTGAAAAGGTGTGAAAAATATGAAGAGCTTGAAAAGGTGTCACAATATGTGGAGCATGAAACGGTCTGAAAAATAGGAGGAGCATGAAGCGGTCCTCAAAAACATGAAGCGACTGAAAAGGTGTGAAAAATATGAAGAGCTGCAAAACGTGTCAAAAATATGAGGCGCATAAAATGGTCAGAAAAATAGGAGGAGCATGAAGCAGTGTTGAAAAACATGAAGAGCCTGAAAAGGTGTGAAAAATATGAAGAGCTTGAAAAGGTGTCAAAATATGTGGAGCATGAAATGGCCTGAAAAATAGGAGGGGCATGAAGCGGTCCTCAAAAACATGAAGAGACTGAAAAGGTGTGAAATAGATGAAGAGCTTCAAAAGATGTGAAATACATGAGGAGCATGAAACGTTCTGAAAAATAGGAGGAGCATGAAGCATTCGTCAAAAACATGAAGAGCCTGAAAAGGTGTGTAAAATATGAAGAGCTTCAAAAAGTCTCAAAAATATGAGGAGCAAGAAACGGTCTGAAAAATAGGAGGAGCATGAAGCGGTCTTCAAAAACATGAAGAGCCTGAAAAGGTGTGTAAAATATGAAGAGATTCAAAAGGTGTGAAAAAAATGAGGAGCATGAAACGGTCTGAAAAGTAGGAGGAGCATGAAACGGTGTTGAAAAACATGAAGAGCCTCAAAAGGTGTGAAAAATATGAAGAGCTTCAAAGGGTGTAAACAATGAGATGAGCATGAAACGTCTGAAAAATAGGATGAGAATGAAGTGGTGTTGAAAAACATGAAGAGCCTGAAAAGGTGTGAATTTATGAAGGGCTTCAAAGTGTGTCAAAATTATGAGGAGCATAACGGTCTGAAAAATAGGAGGTTCATGAAGTGGTGTTGAAAAACATGAAGAACCTGAAAAGGTGTGAAAAATATGAAGAGCTATAAAAGATGTGAAATATATTAGGAGCAAGAAACAGTCTGAATAATTGGAGGAGTATTAAGCTGTGTTGAAAAACATGACGAACCTGAAAAGTTGTGTATAATATGAGTAGCTTCAAAAGGTGTCAAAAATATGAGGAGCATGAAACGGTCTGAAATATTGGAGGAGCATGAAGCGGTGTTCAAAAACATGAAGAGCCTGAAAAGGTGTGAAAAATATGAAGAGCTTCAAATTGTGTCAAGTATATGAGGAGCATGAAACGGTCTGAAAAATGCGAGGAGCATGAAACGGTCTGAAAAATAGGAGGAGCATGAAACGGTGTTGAAAAACATGAAGAGCCTCAAAAGGTGTGAAAAATAGGAGGAGTTTCAAAAGGTGTCAAAAATATGGGGAACATGAAACGATCTGAAAAATAGGAGGAGAATGAAGCGGTGTTGAAAAACATGAAGAGTGTGAAAAAGTTTGAAAACTATGAAGAGCTTCAAATGGTGTGAAAATTATGAAGAGCTTCAAAAGGTGTCAAAAATGAGATGAGCAGGAAACGTCTGAAAAATAGGAGGAGAATGAAGTGGTGTTCAAAAACATGAAGAGCCAGAAAAGGTGTGAAAAATAGGAGGAGCTTCAAAAAGTGTCAAAAATATGAGGGGCATGAAACGGTCTGAAAAATAGGAGGAGCATGAAGTGCTTTTAAAAAACATGAAGAGCCTGAAAAGGTGTGAAAAATATGAAGAGCTTCAAAAGGTGTCAAAAATACGAGGAGCATGAAACGGTCTGAAACATAGGATGGGCAAGAAGCAGTCGTCAAAAACATGAAGATCCTGAAAAGGTGTGAGAAAATGAAGAGCTTCAAAGGTGTCAAAATATGAGGAGCATGAAATGGTCTGAAAAATTGTAGGAGCATGACGCATTGTTGAAAAACATGAAGAGCCTGAAAAGGTGTGAGAAATATTAAGAGCTTCAAAATGTGTCAAAAATATGAGGAGCATGAAACGGTCTGAAAAATAGGAGGGACATGAAGCAGTGTTGAAAAACATGAAGAGCCTGAAAAGGTGTGAGAAATATGAAGAGCTTCAAAAGGTGTGAAAATCATGAGGAGCATGAAACCGTCTGAAAAATAGGAGGAGCATGAAGCGGTGTTCAAAAAGATGAAGAGCCTGAAAATGTGTGAAAAATATGAAGAGCTTCAAAAGGAGTGAAAAAAAAAGAGTAGCAGAAAACGGTCTGAAAAATAGGAGGAGCATGAAGCGGTCCTCAGAGACATGAAGAGACTGAAAAGGCATGAAAAATATGCAGAGCTTAAAAAGGTGTCAAAATTATGAGGAGATTAAAACGGTCTGAAAAATAGGAGCAGCATGAAGCGGTGGTCAAAAACATGAAGAGCCTGAAAAGGTGTGAAAAATATGAAGAGCTTCAAAAGTTGTCAAAAATATGAGGAGCATGAAACAGTCTGAAAAATAGGAGGAGAATGAAGCGGTGTTCAAAAACATGAAAAGCCTGAAAAGGTATGAAAAATATGAAGAGCTTCAAAACGTGTCAAAAATATGAGGAGCATGAAACGGTCTGAAAAATAGGAGGAGCATGATGCGGTGGTCAAATACATGAAGAGCCTGAAAAGTTGTGAAAAATATGAAGAGCTTCAAAAGGTGTGAAATATATGAGGACCATGAAACGGTCTGAAAAAAAGGAAGAGCATGAAACGGTGTTCAAAAACATGAAGAGGCTGAAGGTGTGAAAAATATGAAGAGCTTCAAAAGTTGTCAAAAATATGAGGAGCATGAAACAGTCTGAAAAATAGGAGGAGCATGAAGCGGTGTTTAAAAACATCAAGAGCCTGAAAAGGTGTGAAATTATGAAGAGCTTCAAAAAGTGTCAAAAATATGAGGTGCATGAAACAGCATGAAAAATAGGATGAGCATGAAACGGGTTTGAAAAAGATGAAGAGCATGAAAATGTGTGAAAAATATGAAGAGCTTGAAAAGGTGTCAAAAACACGAGAAGCATGAAACAGTCTGTAAAATAGGAGGAGAATGAAGCGGTGTTTAAAAACATGAAGAGCCTGAAAAGGTGTGGAAAATATGAAGAACTTCAAAACGTGTCAAAAATATGAGGAGGATGAAACGGTCTGAAAAATAGGAGGAGCATGAAGTGGTGTTCAAAAACATGAAGAGCCTGAAAAGGTGTGAAAAATATGAAGAGCTTCAAAAGTTGTCAGAAATGTGAACAGCATGAAACGGTCTGAAAAATAGGAGGATCATGAATTGGTAGTGAAATACATGAAGAGCCTGAAAAGGTCTGAGATATATGAAGAGCTTCAAAAGGTGTAAAAAATATGAGGAGCATGAAACAGTGTTAAAAAGAGGAGGAGCCTGAAGCGGTGTTTGAAAATATGAAGAGCCTGAAAAGATGTGAAAAATATGAAGAGCTTCAAAAGGTGTCAAAAATATGAGAAGCATGAAACAACTGAAAAATAGGAGGAGCATGAAGCGGTGTTGTAAAATATGAAGAGCTTGAATAGGTGTGACAAATATGAAGAGCTTCAAAGGCGTCAAAAATATGAGGAGCATGAAACAGCCTGAAAAATTGGACGAGCATGAAACGGTTTTGAAAAAGATGAAGAGCATGAAAAGGTGTGAAAAATATGAAGAGCTTCAAAAGGTGTCAAAAACACGAGAAGCATGAAACGGTCTGTAAAATAGGAGGAGCATGAAGAGGTGTTGAAAAAAATGAAGAGCCTTAAAAAGTATGAAAAATATGAAGAGCTTCAAAAGGTGTCAAAAATATGAGGAGCATGAAACGGTCTACAAAATAAGAGGAGCATGAAGCGGTGATCAAAAAAATGAAGAGCCTGAAAAGGTGTGAAAAATATGAAGAGCTTCAAAAGGTGTCAAAAATATGAGGAGCATGAATCGGTCTGAAAAATAGGAGGAGCATGAAGCGGTGGTCAAAAACATGAAGAGTCTGAGAAGTTGTGAAAAATATGAAAAGCTTCAAAAGGTGTGAAAAATATGAGGTGCATGAAATGGTCTGAAAAATAGGAGGAGCATGAAAAGGTTTTGAAAAACATGAAGAGCCTGAAAAGTTGTGAAAGATATGAAGAGCTTCAAAAGGTGTCAATAGTATGAGGTGCATGAAACAGTCTGAAAAAGAGGAGGAGCATGAATCGGTGTTGAACAACATGAAGAGCATGAAAACGTGTGAAATACATGAAGAGCTTCAAAAGGTTCAAAAGTATGAGGAGCATGAAACGGTCTGAAAAAGAGGAGGAGCATGAAGCGGTGTTGAAAAACATGAAGAGCCTGAAAATGTGTGAAAAATATGAAGAGCTTCAAAAAGAGTCAAAAATATGAGAAGCACGAAATGGTCTGAAAAATAGGAGGAGCATGAAGCGGTGTTGAAAAACAAGAATAGCCTGAAAAGGTGTGAGAAATATGAAGAGCTTCAAAAGCTGTCAAATATATGAGAAGCATGAAACGGCCTGAAAAATAGGAGGAGCATGAAGCGGTGTTGAAAAACATGAAGCGCCTGAAAAGGTGTGAGAAATAGGAAGAGCTTCAAAAGGTGTGAAATATATGAGGAGAATGAAACGGTCTTAAAAATAGGAGGAGCATGACGCTGTGGAGAAAAACATGAAGAGCCTGAAAAGGTGTGAAATATATGAAGAGCTGCAAAACGTGTCAAAAATATGAGGCGCATAAAACGGTCGGAAAAATAGGAGGAGCATGAAGCAGTGTTGAAAAACATGAAGAGCCTGAAAAGGTGTGAAAAATATGAAGAGCTTGAAAAGGTGTCACAATATGTGGAGCATGAAACGGTCTGAAAAATAGGAGGAGCATGAAGCGGTCCTCAAAAACATGAAGCGACTGAAAAGGTGTGAAAAATATGAAGAGCTGCAAAACGTGTCAAAAATATGAGGCGCATAAAATGGTCGGAAATATAGGAGGAGCATGAAGCAGTGTTGAAAAACATGAAGAGCCTGAAAAGGTGTGAAAAATATGAAGAGCTTGAAAAGGTGTCAAAATATGTGGAGAATGAAACGGCCTGAAAAATAGGAGGAGCATGAAGCGGTCCTCAAAAACATGAAGAGACTGAAAAGGTGTGAAAAATATGCAGAGCTTAAAAGGTGTAAAAAATATGAGGAGCATGAAACGGTCTGAAAAATAGGACGACCATGAAGCGGTGTTCAAAAACATGAAGAGACTGAAAAGGTGTGAAATAGATGAAGAGCTTCAAAAGGTGTGAAATACATGAGGAGCATGAAACGTTCTGAAAAATAGGAGGAGCATGAAGCATTCGTCAAAAACATGAAGAGCCTGAAAAGGTGTGTAAAATATGAAGAGCTTCAAAAAGTCTCAAAAATATGAGGAGCAAGAAACGGTCTGAAAAATAGGAGGAGCATGAAGCGGTCTTCAAAAACATGAAGAGCCTGAAAAGGTGTGTAAAATATGAAGAGCTTCAAAACGTGTCAAAAATATGAGGAGGATGAAACGGTCTGAAAAATAGGAGGAGCATGAAGTGGTGTTCAAAAACATGAAGAGCCTGAAAAGGTGTGAAAAATATGAAGAGCTTCAAAAGTTGTCAGAAATGTGAACAGCATGAAACGGTCTGAAAAATAGGAGGATCATGAATTGGTATTGAAATACATGAAGAGCCTGAAAAGGTCTGAGATATATGAAGAGCTTCAAAAGGTGTAAAAAATATGAGGAGCATGAAACAGTGTTAAAAACAGGAGGAGCCTGAAGCGGTGTTTGAAAATATGAAGAGCCTGAAAAGATGTGAAAAATATGAAGAGCTTCAAAAGGTGTCAAAAAAATGAGAAGCATGAAACAACTGAAAAATAGGAGGAGCATGAAGCGATGTTGTAAAATATGAAGAGCTTGAATAGGTGTGACAAATATGAAGAGCTTCAAAGGCGTCAAAAATATGAGGAGCATGAAACAGCCTGAAAAATTGGACGAGCATGAAACGGTTTTGAAAAAGATGAAGAGCATGAAAAGGTGTGAAAAATATGAAGAGCTTCAAAAGGTGTAAAAAACACGAGAAGCATGAAACGGTCTGTAAAATAGGAGGAGCAAGAAGAGGTGTTGAAAAAAATGAAGAGCCTTAAAAAGTATGAAAAATATGAAGAGCTTCAAAAGGTGTCAAAAATATGAGGAGCATGAAACGGTCTACAAAATAAGAGGAGCATGAAGCGGTGATCAAAAAAATGAAGAGCCTGAAAAGGTGTGAAAAATATGAAGAGCTTCAAAAGGTGTGAAAAATATGAGGAGCAGGATACGGTCTGAAAAATAGGAGGAACATGAACCTGTTTTGAAAAAGATGAAGAGCATGAAAAGGTGTGAAAAATATGAAGAGCTTCAAAAGGTGTCAAAAATATGAGGAGCATGAATCGGTCTGAAAAATAGGAGGAGCATGAAGTGGTGGTCAAAAACATGAAGAGTCTGAGAAGTTGTGAAAAATATGAAAAGCTTCAAAAGGTGTGAAAAATATGAGGTGCATGAAATGGTCTGAAAAATAGGAGGAGCATGAAAAGGTTTTGAAAAACATGAAGAGCCTGAAAATTTGTGAAAAATATGAAGAGCTTCAAAAGGTGTCAATAATATGAGGTGCATGAAACAGTCTGAAAAAGAGGAGGAGCATGAAGCGGTGTTGAACAACATGAAGAGCATGAAAACGTGTGAAATACATGAAGAGCTTCAAAAGGTGTCAAAATTATGAGGAGCATGAAACGGTCTGAAAAAGAGGAGGAGCATGAAGTGGTGTTGAAAAACATGAAGAGCCTGAAAATGTGTGAAAAATATGAAGAGCTTCAAAAAGAGTCAAAAATATGAGAAGCACGAAATGGTCTGAAAAATAGGAGGAGCATGAAGCGGTGTTGAAAAACAAGAATAGCCTGAAAAGGTGTGAGAAATATGAAGAGCTTCAAAAGCTGTCAAATATATGAGAAGCATGAAACGGCCTGAAAAATAGGAGGAGCATGAAGCGGTGTTGAAAAACATGAAGCGCCTGAAAAGGTGTGAAAAATAGGAAGAGCTTCAAAAGGTGTGAAATACATGAGGAGAATGAAACGGTCTTAAAAATAGGAGGAGCATGATGCGGTGGAGAAAAACATGAAGAGCCTGAAAAGGTGTGAAATATATGAAGAGCTGCAAAACGTGTCAAAAATATGAGGCGCATAAACCGGTCAGAAACATAGGAGGAGCATGAAGCAGTGTTGAAAAACATGAAGAGCCTGAAAAGGTGTGAAAAATATGAAGAGCTTGAAAAGGTGTCACAATATGTGGAGCATGAAATGGTCTGAAAAATAGGAGGAGCATGAAGCGGTCCTCAAAAACATGAAGCGACTGAAAAGGTGTGAAAAATATGAAGCGCTGCAAAACGTGTCAAAAATATGAGGCGCATAAAATGGTCGGAAAAATAGGAGGAGCATGAAGCAGTGTTGAAAAACATGAAGAGCCTGAAAAGGTGTGAAAAATATGAAGAGCTTGAAAAGGTGTCAAAATATGTGGAGCATGAAACGGCCTGAAAAATAGGAGGGGCATGAAGCGGTCCTCAAAAACATGAAGAGACTGAAAAGGTGTGAAATAGATGAAGAGCTTCAAAAGGTGTGAAATACATGAGGAGCATGAAACGTTCTGAAAAATAGGAGGAGCATGAAGCATTCGTCAAAAACATGAAGAGCCTGAAAAGGTGTGTAAAATATGAAGAGCTTCAAAAAGTCTCAAAAATATGAGGAGCAAGAAACGGTCTGAAAAATAGGAGGAGCATGAAGCGGTCTTCAAAAACATGAAGAGCCTGAAAAGGTGTGTAAAATATGAAGAGATTCAAAAGGTGTGAAAAAAATGAGGAGCATGAAACGGTCTGAAAAGTAGGAGGAGCATGAAACGGTGTTGAAAAACATGAAGAGCCTCAAAAGGTGTGAAAAATATGAAGAGCTTCAAAGGGTGTAAACAATGAGATGAGCATGAAACGTCTGAAAAATAGGATGAGAATGAAGTGGTGTTGAAAAACATGAAGAGCCTGAAAAGGTGTGAATTTATGAAGGGCTTCAAAGTGTGTCAAAATTATGAGGAGCATAAAACGGTCTGAAAAATAGGAGGTTCATGAAGTGGTGTTGAAAAACATGAAGAACCTGAAAAGGTGTGAAAAATATGAAGAGCTATAAAAGATTTGAAATATATTAGGAGCAAGAAACGGTCTGAATAATTGGAGGAGTATTAAGCTGTGTTGAAAAACATGAAGAACCTGAAAAGGTGTGTATAATAGGAGTAGCTTCAAAAGGTGTCAAAAATATGAGGAGCATGAAATGGTCTGAAAAATTGGGGGAGCATGAAGTGGTGTTCAAAAACATGAACAGCCTGAAAAGGTGTGAAAAATATGAAGAGCTTCAAAAGGTGTGAAAAAAATGAGGAGCATGAAACGGTCTGAAAAATAGGAGGAGCATGAAGCGGTGTTGAAAAACATGAAGAGGCTGAAAAGGTGTGAAAAATATGAAGAGCTTCAAATTCTGTCAAGTATATGAGGAGCATGAAACGGTCTGAAAAATGCGAGGAGCATGAAACGGTCTGAAAAACAGGAGGAGCATGAAACGGTGTTGAAAAACATGAAGAGCCTCAAAAGCTGTGAAAAATAGGAGGAGTTTCAAAAGGTGTCAAAAATATGGGGAACATGAAACGATCTGAAAAATAGGAGGAGAATGAAGCGGTGTTGAAAAACATGAAGAGCGTGAAAAAGTTTGAAAAATATGAAGAGCTTCAAATGGTGTGAAAATTATGAAGAGCTTCAAAAGGTGTAAAAAATGAGATGAGCATGAAACGTCTGAAAAATAGGAGGAGAATGAAGTGGTGTTCAAAAACATGAAGAGCCAGAAAAGGTGTGAAAAATGGAGGAGCTTCAAAAAGTGTCAAAAATATGAGGAGCATGAAACGGTCTGAAAAATAGGAGGAGCATGAAGTGCTTTTAAGAAACATGAAGAGCCTGAAATTGTTTGAAAAATATGAAGAGCTTCAAAAGGTGTGAAAAATATGAGGAGCATGAAAAGGTCTGAAAAATATGAGTAGCATGAAGCGGTGTTCAAAAACATGAAGAGCCTGAAAAGGTGTGAAAAATATGAAGAGCTTCAAATTGTGTCAAGTATATGAGGAGCATGAAACGGTCTGAAAAATAGGAGGAGCATGAAACAGTCTGAAAAATAAGAGTAGCATGAAGCGGTGTTCAAAACCATGAAGAGCCTGAAAAGGTGTGAAAAATATGAAGAGCTTCAAATTGTGTCAAGTATATGAGGAGCATGTCATGGTCTGAAAAATAGGAGGAGCATCAAACGGTGTTGAAAAACATGAAGAGACTGAAAAGGTGAGAAAAATAGGAGGAGCTTCAAAAGGTGTCAAAATATGAGGAGCATGAAACGGTCTGAAAAATAGGAGGAGCATGAAGTGCTGTTCAAAAACATGAAGAGCCTGAAAAGGTGTGAAAAATATGAAGAGCTTCAAATTGTGTCAAGAATATGAGGAGCATGAAATGGTCTGAAAAATAGGAGGAGCATGAAACAGTCTGAAAAATAAGAGTAGCATGAAGCGGTGTTCAAAACCATGAAGAGCCTGAAAAGGTGTGAAAAATATGAAGAGCTTCAATTTGTGTCAAGTATATGAGGAGCATGTCATGGTCTGAAAAATAGGAGGAGCATCAAACGGTGTTGAAAAACATGAAGAGACTGAAAAGGTGAGAAAAATAGGAGGAGCTTCAAAAGGTGTCAAGTATATGAGGAGCATGAAACGGTCTGAAAAATGCGAGGAGCATGAAACGGTCTGAAAAATAGGAGGATCATGAAACGGTGTTGAAAAAAATGAAGAGCCTCAAAAGGTGTGAAAAATAGGAGAAGATTCAAAAGGTGTCAAAAATATGGGGAACGTGAAACGATCTGAAAAATAGGAGGAGAATGAAGAGGTGTTGAAAAACATGAAGAAACTGAAAAGGTGTGTAAAATAGGAGTAGCTTCAAAAGGTGTCAAAAATATGAGAAGCATGAAACGGTCTAAAAAATTGGAGGAGCATGAAGCGGTGTAGAAAAACATGAAGAGCCTGAAAAGGTGTGAAAAATATGAAGAGCTTCAAAAGCTGTGAAAAATATGAAGAGCTTCAAAAGGTGTAAAAAATGAGATGAGCTAGAAACGGTCTGAAAAATAGGAGGAGCATGAAACGGTCTGAAAAATAGGAAGAGCCTGAAAAGTTCTTGAAATACATAAAAAGCCTGAAAATGTTTGAAAAATAGGAGGAGCTTCACAAGGTTTCAAAAATATGAGGAGGATGAAACGGTCTGAAAAATAGGAGGAGCATGAAGCGGTGTTGATAAACATGAAGAGCCTGAAAAGGTGTGAAAAATATGAAGAGCTTCAAAAGGTTTGAAAAATATGAAAAACTTCAAAACGTGTAAAAAACGAGATGAGCTAGAAACGGTCTGAAAAATAGGAGCATGAAACGGTCTGAAAAATAGAAGGAGCATGAAGCTGTGCTCAAAAACCTGAATAGCCTGAAAAGGTGTGAAAAATACGAAGAGCTTCAAAAGGGGTGAAAAATGTGAGGAGCATGAAATGGTCTGAAAAATAGGAGGAGCATGAAGCGGTGTTGAAAAACATGAAGAGCCTGAAAAGGTGTGAAAAATATGAAGAGCTTCTAAAGGTGTGAAAAATATGAGGAGCATGAAACGGTCTGAAAAATGGGAGGAGTATGAAGTGGTGTTGAAAAACATGAAGAGCCTGAAGGTGTGAAAAATATGAAGAGCTTCAAAAGGTGTGAAATGCATGAGGAGCATGAAACGGTCTGAAAAATAGGAGAAGCATGAAGTAGTGTGGAAAAACATGAAGGGCCTGAAAAGGTGTGAAAAATATGAAGAGCTTCAAAAGGTGTCAAAAATGTGAGGAGCATGAAACGGTCTGAAAAATAGGAGGAGCATGAAGCGGTGTTCAAAAACATGAAGAGCCTGAAAAGGTGTGAAAAATATGAAGAGCTTCAAAGGTGTGAAAAATATGAGGAGTATGAAACGGTCTGAAAAATAGAAGCAGCATGAAACGGTCTGAAAAACATGAAGAGCCTGAAAACGTGTGAAAAATATGAAGAGCCTGAAAAGGTGTGAAAAACATGAAGAGCCTGAAAAGGTGTGAAAAATATGAAGAGCTTCAAAAGGTGTGAAATACATGAGGAGCATGAAACGGGCTGAAAAATAGGAGAAGCATGAAGTGGTGTGGAAAAAGATGAAGAGCCTGAAAAGGTGTGAAAAATATGAAGAACTTCAAAAAGTGTCAAATTCATGAGGAGCATGAAACTCTCTGAAAAATAGGAGGAGCATGAAGCGGTGTTCAAAAACATGAAGAGCCTGAAAAGTTGTGAAAAATATGAAAAGCTTCAAAAGGTGTTAAAAATGAGATGAGCATGAAACGGTCTGAAAAATAGGAGAATCAAGAAACGGTGTTGAAAAACATGAAGAGCTTGAAAACGTGTGAAAAATATGAAGAGCTACAAAAGGTGTCAAAAATGAGATGAGCATGAAACGGTCTGAAAAATAGGAGGAGCGAGAAGCTGTGTTCAAAAACATGAAGAGCCTGAAAATGTGTTAAAAATATGAAGAGCTTGAAACGGTGTCAAAAATATGAGCAGCATGAAACGGTCTGAAAAATAGGAGAAGCATTTAGCGGTGTTCAAAAACATGAAGAGCCTGAAAAGTTGTGAAAAATATGAAGAGCTTCAAAAGGTGGCAAAATATGAGGAGCATGAAACGGTCTGAAAAATAGGAGGAGCATGAAGTGTTGTTGAAAAACATGAAGAGACTGAAAAGGTGTGAAAATAATGAAGAGCTTCAAAATGTGTGAAATACATGAGGCGCATTAAACGGTCTGGAAAATAGGAGGAGCATGAAGCGATGTTCAAAAACATAAAGAGCCTGAAAAGGTGTGAAAAATATGAAGAGCTTCAAAAGATGTGAAAAATATGAGGAGCATGAAACGGTCTGAAAAATAGAAGCAGCATGAAACGGTGTTGAAAAAAATGAAGAGCCTGAAAACGTGTGAAAAATATGAAGAGCTTCAAAAGGTGTGAAAAATATGAAGAGCTTCAAAGGTGTCAAAAATGAGATGAGCATGAAACTGTCTGAAAAATAGGAGGATCAAGAAACGGTGTTGAAAAACATGAAGAGCCAGAAAACGTGTGAAAAATATGAAGAGCTTCAAAAGGTGTGAAAAATATGAAGAGCTTCAAAGGTGTCAAAAATAAGATGCGCATGAAACGGTCTGAAAAATAAGAGAAGCATGAAGTTGTGTTGAAAAACAGGAAGAGCCTGAAAAGATGTGAAAATTATGAAGAGCATGAAACGGTCTGAAAAATAAGAGAAGCATGAAGTTGTGTTGAAAAACAGGAAGAGCCTGAAAAGATGTGAAAAATATGAAGAGCATGAAACGGTCTGAAAGATAGGAGGATCATGAAGCGGTGTTCAAAAACATGAAGAGCTTGAAAAGGTGTGAAAATTATGAAGAGCTTCAAAAGGTGTCAAAAATATGAGGAGCAAGAAACGGTCTGAAAAATATGAGGAGCATGAAACTGTGTTGAAAAACATGAAGAGCATTAAAAGGTGTCAAAAATATGAAGAGCTTCGAATGGTGTCAAAAATATTATGAGCATGAAACGGTCTGAAAAATAGGAGAGCATGAAGCGGTGTTGAAAAACATGAAGAGCTTGAAAAGGTGTCAAAAATATGAAGAGCTTCAAAAGGTGTGAAATATATGAAGAGCATGAAACGGTCTGAAAAATAGGAGGAGCATGAAGCTGTGTTCAAAAACATGAGAACCAGAAAAGGTGTGAAAAATATGAAGAGCTTCAAAAGTTGTGAAATATATGCGGAGCATGAAACGGTCGGAAAAGTATGAGGATCATGAAGCGGTGTTCAAAACATGAAGAGACTGAAAAGCTGTGAAAAATATGAAGAGCTTCAAAATGTGTCAAAAATATTAGGAGCAGGAAACGGTCTGAAAAATAGGAGGAGCATGAAACGGTGTTCAAAAACATGAAGAGCCTGGAAAGGTGTGAAAAATATGAAGAGCTTCAAAAAGTGTGTAATATATGAGGAGCATGAAACGGTCTAAAAAATAGGAGGACCATGAAGCGGTGTTGAAAAACATGAAGAGACAGTAAAGGAGTGAAATAAATGAAGAGCTTCAAAAGGTGTCAAAAATATGAGGAGCAAGAAACGGTCTGAAATATAGGAGGAGCATGAAGCGGTGTTGAAAAACATGAAGAGCCGGAAAAGGTGTGAAATATATGAAGAGCTTCAAAAGGTGTCAAAAATATGAGGAGCAAGAAACGGTCTGAAAAATATGAGGAGCATGACGTGGTGTTGAAAACCATGAAGAGCATCAAAAGGTGTGAAAAATATGAAGAGCTTCGAATGGTGTCAAAAATATTATGAGCATGAAACGGTCTGAAAAATAGGAGGAGCATGAAGCGGTGTAGAAAAACATGAAGAGCTTGAAAAGGTGTCAAAAATATGAAGAGCTTCAAAAGGTGTCAAAAATATGAGGAGCATGAAACGGTCTGAAAAATAGGAGGAGCAGGAAGCCGTATTTAAAAACATGAAGAGCCTGAAAAGGTGTGAAAAATATGAAGAGCTTCAAAATGTGTCAAAATTATGAGGAGCATGAAATGGTCTGAAAAATAGGAGGAGCAGGAAGCCGTGTTTAAAAACATGAAGAGCCTGAAAAGGTGTGAAAAATATGAAGAGCTTCAAAAGGTGTGAAATACATGAGGAGTTTGAAACGGGCTGAAAAATAGGAGAAGCATGAAGTGGTGTGGAAAAATATCAAGAGCCTGAAAAGGTGTGGAAAATATGAAGAGCTTCAAAAGGTGTGAAATACATGAGGAGCATGAAACTCTCTGAAAAATAGAAGGAGCATGAAGCGGTGTTCATAAACATGAAGAGCCTGAAAAGGTGTGAAAAATATGAAGAGATTGAAAAGGTGTGAAATATATGAAGAGCTTCAAAAGGTGTCAAAAATGAGATGAGCATGAAACGGTGTGAAAAATAGGAGGAGCATGAAGCGGTTTTTAAAAAAATGAAGAGGCTAAAAAGGTGTGAAATATATGAAGAGCTTCAAGAGGTGTCAAAAATATGAAGAGCATGAAATGTTATGAAAAATAGGAGGATCATGAAGCGGTGTTCAAAAACATGAAGAGCCTGAAAAGGTGTGAAAATTATGAAGAGCTTCAAAAGGTGTGAAATACATGAGGAGCATGAAACGGTCTGAAAAATAGGAGAAGAATGAAGTGTGTTGAAAAACATGAAGAGCCTGAAAAGGAGTGAAAAATATGAAGAGCTTCAAAAGGTGTCCAACATATGAAGATCATGAAACGGTCTGAAAAATAGGAGGATCATGAAGCAGTGTTCAAAAACATGAAGAGCCTGAAAATGTGTGAAAAATATTCAGAGCTTCAAAATGTGTCAAATATATGAGGAGCATGAAACGGTCTGAAAAATAGGAGGAGTATGAAGCTGTGTTGAAAAACAAGAAGAGCCTAAAAAGTTGTGAAAAATATGAAAAGCTTCAAAAGGGGTCAAAAATGAGATGAGCATGAAATGGTCTGAAAAATAGGAGGATCATGTAACGGTGTTGAAAAACATGAAGAGCCTGAAAGGTGTGAAAAATATGAGGAGCTTCAAAAGATGTGAAAAATATGAGGAGCATGAAACGGTCTGAAAAACAGGAGTAGCATGAAGCTGTGTTCAAAAACATGAAGAGCCTGAAAAGGTGTGAAAAATATGAAGAGCTTCAAAAGGTGTGAAAAATATGAGGAGCATGAAACAGTCTGAAAAAAAGGAGGAGCATGAAGCGGTGTTGAAAAACATGAAGAGCCTGAAAAGGTATGAAAAATATGAAGAGCTTCAAAAGGTGTCAAAAATATGAGGAGCATGAAACAGTCTGAAAAAAAAGGAGGAGCATGATGCGGTGCTGAAAAACATGAAGAGCCTGAAAAGTTGTGTAAAATAGGAAAAGCTTCAAAAGGTGTGAAAAATATGAGGAGCATGAAACGGTCTGAAAATTAGGAGGAGCATGAAGCGGTTTTGAAAAACATGAAGAGCCTGAAAAGGTGTGAAAAATATGAAGAGCTTGAAAAGGTGTCAAAAATATGATTAGCATGAAACGGTCTGAAAAATAGGAGGAGCATGAAGTGATGTTGAAAAACATGAAGAGTCTGAAAAGGTGTGAAAAATTGAAGAGATTCAAAAGGTGTGAAAAATATGAAGAGCTTCAAAAGGTTTCAAAAATATGAAGAGCTTCAAAAGGTGTCAAAAATATGAGGAGCATGAAACGGTGTGAAAAATAGGAGGAGCATGAAACGGTGTTCAGAAACATGAAGAGCCTGAAAAGGTGTGAAAAATATGAAGAGCTTCAAAAGGTGTAAAAAATATGAGGAGCATGAAACGGTCTGAAATAGAGAAGCAATATGAAACTGTGTTGAAAAACATGAAGGCCCTCAAAAGGTGTGAAAAATATGAAGAGCTTCAAAAGGTGTCAAACATATGAAGAGCATGAAACCGTCTGAAAAATAGGAGGATCATGAAGCAGTGTTCAAAACATGAAGAGCCTGAAAATGTGTGAAAAATATTCAGAGCTTCAAAATGTGTCAAATATATGAGGAGCATGAAACGGTCTGAAAAATAGGCGGAGGATGAAACGGTGATTAAAAACATGAAGAGCCTGAAAAGGTGTGAAAAATATGAAGAGCTTCAAAAGGTGTGAAATACATGAGGAGCATGAAACAGGCCGAAAAATACGAGAAGCATGAAGTGGTGTGGAAAAACATGAAGAGCCTGAAAAGGTGTGAAAAATATGAAGAGCTTCAAAAGATGTGAAATACATGAGGAGCATGAAACTCTCTGAAAAATAGGAGGATCATGAAGCGGTGATCAAAAACATGAAGAGCCTGAAAAGGTGTGAAAAATATGAAGAACTTCAAAAGGTGTGAAATTCATGAGGATCATGAAAAGGTCTGAAAAATAGGAGAAGCATGAAGTGGTGTGGAAAAACATGAAGAGCCTGTAAAGGTGTGAAAAATATGAAGAGCTTCAAAAGGTGTCAAAAATATGAGGAGCATGAAACGGTCTGAAAAATAGGAGGAGCATGAAGCAGTGTTGAAAAACATGAAGAGCCTGAAAACGTGTGAAAAATATGAAGAGCTTCAAAAGGTGTGAAATACATGAGGATCATGAAACGGTCTGAAAAATAGGAGGAGCATGAAACGGTGTTCAAAAACAGGAAGAGCCTGAAAATTTGTGAAAAATATGAAGAGCTTCAAAAGGTGTCAAAAATATGAGCAGCCTGAAACGGTCTCAAAAATAGGAGGAGCATGAAGCGGTGTTCAAAAACATGAAAAGCCTGAAAAGGTGTGAAAAATATGAAGAGCCTCAAAACTTGTTAAAAATGAGATGAGCATGAAACTCTCTGAAAAATAGGAGTAGCATGAAGTGGTGTTGAAAAAAAAGAAGAGACTATAAAGGTGTGAAATATATGAATAGCTTCTAACAGTGTCAAAAATATGAGGAGAATGAAAGCGTCTGAAAAATAGGAGGAGCATGAAGCTGTGTTGAAAAACATGAAGAGCCTGAAAAGGTTTGAAAAATATGAAGAGCTTCTAAAGGTGTGAAAAATATGAGGAGCATGAAACGGTCTGAAAAATGGGAGGAGTATGAAGTGGTGTTGAAAAACATGAAGAGCCTGAAGGTGTGAAAAATATGAAGAGCTTCAAAAGGTGTGAAATGCATGAGGAGCATGAAACGGTCTGAAAAATAGGAGAAGCATGAAGTAGTGTGGAAAAACATGAAGGGCCTGAAAAGGTGTGAAAAATATGAAGAGCTTCAAAGGTGTGAAAAATATGAGGAGTATGAAACGGTCTGAAAAATAGAAGCAGCATGAAACGGTCTGAAAAACATGAAGAGCCTGAAAACGTGTGAAAAATATGAAGAGCCTGAAAAGGTGTGAAAAACATGAAGAGCCTGAAAAGGTGTGAAAAATATGAAGAGCTTCAAAAGGTGTGAAATACATGAGGAGCATGAAACGGGCTGAAAAATAGGAGAAGCATGAAGTGGTGTGGAAAAAGATGAAGAGCCTGAAAAGGTGTGAAAAATATGAAGAACTTCAAAAAGTGTCAAATTCATGAGGAGCATGAAACTCTCTGAAAAATAGGAGGAGCATGAAGCGGTGTTCAAAAACATGAAGAGCCTGAAAAGTTGTGAAAAATATGAAAAGCTTCAAAAGGTGTTAAAAATGAGATGAGCATGAAACGGTCTGAAAAATAGGAGGATCAAGAAACGGTGTTGAAAAACATGAAGAGCTTGAAAACGTGTGAAAAATATGAAGAGCTACAAAAGGTGTCAAAAATGAGATGAGCATGAAACGGTCTGAAAAATAGGAGGAGCGAGAAGCTGTGTTCAAAAACATGAAGAGCCTGAAAATGTGTTAAAAATATGAAGAGCTTGAAACGGTGTCAAAAATATGAGCAGCATGAAACGGTCTGAAAAATAGGAGAAGCATTTAGCGGTGTTCAAAAACATGAAGAGCCTGAAAAGTTGTGAAAAATATGAAGAGCTTCAAAAGGTGGCAAAATATGAGGAGCATGAAACGGTCTGAAAAATAGGAGGAGCATGAAGTGTTGTTGAAAAACATGAAGAGACTGAAAAGGTGTGAAAATAATGAAGAGCTTCAAAATGTGTGAAATACATGAGGCGCATTAAACGGTCTGGAAAATAGGAGGAGCATGAAGCGATGTTCAAAAACATAAAGAGCCTGAAAAGGTGTGAAAAATATGAAGAGCTTCAAAAGATGTGAAAAATATGAGGAGCATGAAACGGTCTGAAAAATAGAAGCAGCATGAAACGGTGTTGAAAAAAATGAAGAGCCTGAAAACGTGTGAAAAATATGAAGAGCTTCAAAAGGTGTGAAAAATATGAAGAGCTTCAAAGGTGTCAAAAATGAGATGAGCATGAAACTGTCTGAAAAATAGGAGGATCAAGAAACGGTGTTGAAAAACATGAAGAGCCAGAAAACGTGTGAAAAATATGAAGAGCTTCAAAAGGTGTGAAAAATATGAAGAGCTTCAAAGGTGTCAAAAATAAGATGCGCATGAAACGGTCTGAAAAATAAGAGAAGCATGAAGTTGTGTTGAAAAACAGGAAGAGCCTGAAAAGATGTGAAAATTATGAAGAGCATGAAACGGTCTGAAAAATAAGAGAAGCATGAAGTTGTGTTGAAAAACAGGAAGAGCCTGAAAAGATGTGAAAAATATGAAGAGCATGAAACGGTCTGAAAGATAGGAGGATCATGAAGCGGTGTTCAAAAACATGAAGAGCTTGAAAAGGTGTGAAAATTATGAAGAGCTTCAAAAGGTGTCAAAAATATGAGGAGCAAGAAACGGTCTGAAAAATATGAGGAGCATGAAACTGTGTTGAAAAACATGAAGAGCATTAAAAGGTGTCAAAAATATGAAGAGCTTCGAATGGTGTCAAAAATATTATGAGCATGAAACGGTCTGAAAAATAGGAGAGCATGAAGCGGTGTTGAAAAACATGAAGAGCTTGAAAAGGTGTCAAAAATATGAAGAGCTTCAAAAGGTGTGAAATATATGAAGAGCATGAAACGGTCTGAAAAATAGGAGGAGCATGAAGCTGTGTTCAAAAACATGAGAACCAGAAAAGGTGTGAAAAATATGAAGAGCTTCAAAAGTTGTGAAATATATGCGGAGCATGAAACGGTCGGAAAAGTATGAGGATCATGAAGCGGTGTTCAAAACATGAAGAGACTGAAAAGCTGTGAAAAATATGAAGAGCTTCAAAATGTGTCAAAAATATTAGGAGCAGGAAACGGTCTGAAAAATAGGAGGAGCATGAAACGGTGTTCAAAAACATGAAGAGCCTGGAAAGGTGTGAAAAATATGAAGAGCTTCAAAAAGTGTGTAATATATGAGGAGCATGAAACGGTCTAAAAAATAGGAGGACCATGAAGCGGTGTTGAAAAACATGAAGAGACAGTAAAGGAGTGAAATAAATGAAGAGCTTCAAAAGGTGTCAAAAATATGAGGAGCAAGAAACGGTCTGAAATATAGGAGGAGCATGAAGCGGTGTTGAAAAACATGAAGAGCCGGAAAAGGTGTGAAATATATGAAGAGCTTCAAAAGGTGTCAAAAATATGAGGAGCAAGAAACGGTCTGAAAAATATGAGGAGCATGACGTGGTGTTGAAAACCATGAAGAGCATCAAAAGGTGTGAAAAATATGAAGAGCTTCGAATGGTGTCAAAAATATTATGAGCATGAAACGGTCTGAAAAATAGGAGGAGCATGAAGCGGTGTAGAAAAACATGAAGAGCTTGAAAAGGTGTCAAAAATATGAAGAGCTTCAAAAGGTGTCAAAAATATGAGGAGCATGAAACGGTCTGAAAAATAGGAGGAGCAGGAAGCCGTATTTAAAAACATGAAGAGCCTGAAAAGGTGTGAAAAATATGAAGAGCTTCAAAATGTGTCAAAATTATGAGGAGCATGAAATGGTCTGAAAAATAGGAGGAGCAGGAAGCCGTGTTTAAAAACATGAAGAGCCTGAAAAGGTGTGAAAAATATGAAGAGCTTCAAAAGGTGTGAAATACATGAGGAGTTTGAAACGGGCTGAAAAATAGGAGAAGCATGAAGTGGTGTGGAAAAATATCAAGAGCCTGAAAAGGTGTGGAAAATATGAAGAGCTTCAAAAGGTGTGAAATACATGAGGAGCATGAAACTCTCTGAAAAATAGAAGGAGCATGAAGCGGTGTTCATAAACATGAAGAGCCTGAAAAGGTGTGAAAAATATGAAGAGATTGAAAAGGTGTGAAATATATGAAGAGCTTCAAAAGGTGTCAAAAATGAGATGAGCATGAAACGGTGTGAAAAATAGGAGGAGCATGAAGCGGTTTTTAAAAAAATGAAGAGGCTAAAAAGGTGTGAAATATATGAAGAGCTTCAAGAGGTGTCAAAAATATGAAGAGCATGAAATGTTATGAAAAATAGGAGGATCATGAAGCGGTGTTCAAAAACATGAAGAGCCTGAAAAGGTGTGAAAATTATGAAGAGCTTCAAAAGGTGTGAAATACATGAGGAGCATGAAACGGTCTGAAAAATAGGAGAAGAATGAAGTGTGTTGAAAAACATGAAGAGCCTGAAAAGGAGTGAAAAATATGAAGAGCTTCAAAAGGTGTCCAACATATGAAGATCATGAAACGGTCTGAAAAATAGGAGGATCATGAAGCAGTGTTCAAAAACATGAAGAGCCTGAAAATGTGTGAAAAATATTCAGAGCTTCAAAATGTGTCAAATATATGAGGAGCATGAAACGGTCTGAAAAATAGGAGGAGCATGAAATGGTGATTAAAAACATGAAGAGCCTGAAAAGGTGTGAAAAATATGAAGAGCTTCAAAAGGTGTGAAATACATGAGGAGCATGAAACAGGCCGAAAAATAGGAGAAGCATGAAGTGGTGTGGAAAAACATGAAGAGCCTAAAAAGTTGTGAGAAATATGAAGAGCTTCAGAAGATGTGAAATACATGAGGAGCATGAAACTCTCTGAAAAATAGGAGGAGCATGAAGCGGTGTCAAAAACATGAAGAGCCTAAAAAGTTGTGAGAAATACGAAGAGCTTCAAAAGGTGTCAAAAATGAAATGAGCATGAAACGGTCTGAAAAATAGGAGGAGTATGAAGCTGTGTTGAAAAACAAGAAGAGCCTAAAAAGTTGTGAAAAATATGAAAAGCTTCAAAAGGAGTCAAAAATGAGATGAGCATGAAATGGTCTGAAAAATAGGAGGATCATGTAACGGTGTTGAAAAACATGAAAAGCCTGAAAAGGTGTGAAAAATATGAGGAGCTTCAAAAGGTGTGAAAAATATGAGGAGCATGAAATGGTCTGAAAAACAGGAGCAGCATGAAGCTGTGTTCAAAAACATGAAGAGCCTGTAAAGGTGTGAAAAATATGAAGAGCTTCAAAAGGTGTGAAAAATATGAGGAGTATGAAATGGTCTGAAAATTAGGAGGAGCATGAAGCGGTGTTCAAAAAAAAAAAGAGCCTGAAAAGGTGTTAAAAATATGAAGAGCTTCAAAAGGTGTAAAAAATATGAGGAGCATGAAACGGTCTGAAATAGAGAAGCAGCATGAAACGGTGTTGAAAAACATGAAGGCCCTCAAAAGTTGTGAAAAATATGAAGAGCTTCAAAAGGTGTCAAACATATGAAGAGCATGAAACCGTCTGAAAAATAGGAGGATCATGAAGCATTGTTCAAAAACATGAAGAGCCTGAAAATGTGTGAAAAATATTCAGAGCTTCAAAATGTGTCAAATATATGAGGAGCATCAAAAGGTCTGAAAAATAGGAGGAGGATGAAACGGTGATTAAAAACATGAAGAGCCTGAAAAGGTGTGAAACATATGAAAGCTTCAAAAGGTGTGAAATACATGAGGAGCATGAAAAAGGCCGAAAAATAGGAGAAGCATGAAGTGGTGTGGAAAAACATGAAGAGCCTGAAAAGGTGTGAAAAATATGAAGAGCTTCAAAAGATGTGAAATACATGAGGAGCATGAAACTCTCTGAAAAATAGGAGGATCATGAAGCGGTGATCAAAAACATGAAGAGCCTGAAAAGGTGTGAAAAATATGAAGAGCTACAAAAGGTGTCAAAAATGAGATGAGCATGAAACGGGCTGAAAAATAGGAGGAGCGAGAAGCTGTGTTCAAAAACATGAAGAGCCTGAAAATGTGTTAAAAATATGAAGAGCTTGAAACGGTGTCAAAAATATGAGCAGCATGAAACGGTCTGAAAAATAGGAGAAGCATTTAGCGGTGTTCAAAAACATGAAGAGCCTGAAAAGTTGTGAAAAATATGAAGAGCTTCAAAAGGTGGCAAAATATGAGGAGCATGAAACGGTCTGAAAAATAGGAGGAGCATGAAGTGTTGTTGAAAAACATGAAGAGACTGAAAAGGTGTGAAAATAATGAAGAGCTTCAAAATGTGTGAAATACATGAGGCGCATTAAACGGTCTGGAAAATAGGAGGAGCATGAAGCGATGTTCAAAAACATAAAGAGTCTGAAAAGGTGTGAAAAATATGAAGAGCTTCAAAAGATGTGAAAAATATGAGGAGCATGAAACGGTCTGAAAAATAGAAGCAGCATGAAACGGTGTTGAAAAAAATGAAGAGCCTGAAAACGTGTGAAAAATATGAAGAGCTTCAAAAGGTGTGAAAAATATGAAGAGCTTCAAAGGTGTCAAAAATGAGATGAGCATGAAACTGTCTGAAAAATAGGAGGATCAAGAAACGGTGTTGAAAAACATGAAGAGCCAGAAAACGTGTGAAAAATATGAAGAGCTTCAAAAGGTGTGAAAAATATGAAGAGCTTCAAAGGTGTCAAAAATAAGATGCGCATGAAACGGTCTGAAAAATAAGAGAAGCATGAAGTTGTGTTGAAAAACAGGAAGAGCCTGAAAAGATGTGAAAATTATGAAGAGCATGAAACGGTCTGAAAAATAAGAGAAGCATGAAGTTGTGTTGAAAAACAGGAAGAGCCTGAAAAGATGTGAAAAATATGAAGAGCATGAAACGGTCTGAAAGATAGGAGGATCATGAAGCGGTGTTCAAAAACATGAAGAGCTTGAAAAGGTGTGAAAATTATGAAGAGCTTCAAAAGGTGTCAAAAATATGAGGAGCAAGAAACGGTCTGAAAAATATGAGGAGCATGAAACTGTGTTGAAAAACATGAAGAGCATTAAAAGGTGTCAAAAATATGAAGAGCTTCGAATGGTGTCAAAAATATTATGAGCATGAAACGGTCTGAAAAATAGGAGAGCATGAAGCGGTGTTGAAAAACATGAAGAGCTTGAAAAGGTGTCAAAAATATGAAGAGCTTCAAAAGGTGTGAAATATATGAAGAGCATGAAACGGTCTGAAAAATAGGAGGAGCATGAAGCTGTGTTCAAAAACATGAGAACCAGAAAAGGTGTGAAAAATATGAAGAGCTTCAAAAGTTGTGAAATATATGCGGAGCATGAAACGGTCGGAAAAGTATGAGGATCATGAAGCGGTGTTCAAAACATGAAGAGACTGAAAAGCTGTGAAAAATATGAAGAGCTTCAAAATGTGTCAAAAATATTAGGAGCAGGAAACGGTCTGAAAAATAGGAGGAGCATGAAACGGTGTTCAAAAACATGAAGAGCCTGGAAAGGTGTGAAAAATATGAAGAGCTTCAAAAAGTGTGTAATATATGAGGAGCATGAAACGGTCTAAAAAATAGGAGGACCATGAAGCGGTGTTGAAAAACATGAAGAGACAGTAAAGGAGTGAAATAAATGAAGAGCTTCAAAAGGTGTCAAAAATATGAGGAGCAAGAAACGGTCTGAAATATAGGAGGAGCATGAAGCGGTGTTGAAAAACATGAAGAGCCGGAAAAGGTGTGAAATATATGAAGAGCTTCAAAAGGTGTCAAAAATATGAGGAGCAAGAAACGGTCTGAAAAATATGAGGAGCATGACGTGGTGTTGAAAACCATGAAGAGCATCAAAAGGTGTGAAAAATATGAAGAGCTTCGAATGGTGTCAAAAATATTATGAGCATGAAACGGTCTGAAAAATAGGAGGAGCATGAAGCGGTGTAGAAAAACATGAAGAGCTTGAAAAGGTGTCAAAAATATGAAGAGCTTCAAAAGGTGTCAAAAATATGAGGAGCATGAAACGGTCTGAAAAATAGGAGGAGCAGGAAGCCGTATTTAAAAACATGAAGAGCCTGAAAAGGTGTGAAAAATATGAAGAGCTTCAAAATGTGTCAAAATTATGAGGAGCATGAAATGGTCTGAAAAATAGGAGGAGCAGGAAGCCGTGTTTAAAAACATGAAGAGCCTGAAAAGGTGTGAAAAATATGAAAAGCTTCAAAAGGTGTTAAAAATGAGATGAGCATGAAACGGTCTGAAAAATAGGAGAATCAAGAAACGGTGTTGAAAAACATGAAGAGCTTGAAAACGTGTGAAAAATATGAAGAGCTACAAAAGGTGTCAAAAATGAGATGAGCATGAAACGGTCTGAAAAATAGGAGGAGCGAGAAGCTGTGTTCAAAAACATGAAGAGCCTGAAAATGTGTTAAAAATATGAAGAGCTTGAAACGGTGTCAAAAATATGAGCAGCATGAAACGGTCTGAAAAATAGGAGAAGCATTTAGCGGTGTTCAAAAACATGAAGAGCCTGAAAAGTTGTGAAAAATATGAAGAGCTTCAAAAGGTGGCAAAATATGAGGAGCATGAAACGGTCTGAAAAATAGGAGGAGCATGAAGTGTTGTTGAAAAACATGAAGAGACTGAAAAGGTGTGAAAATAATGAAGAGCTTCAAAATGTGTGAAATACATGAGGCGCATTAAACGGTCTGGAAAATAGGAGGAGCATGAAGCGATGTTCAAAAACATAAAGAGCCTGAAAAGGTGTGAAAAATATGAAGAGCTTCAAAAGATGTGAAAAATATGAGGAGCATGAAACGGTCTGAAAAATAGAAGCAGCATGAAACGGTGTTGAAAAAAATGAAGAGCCTGAAAACGTGTGAAAAATATGAAGAGCTTCAAAAGGTGTGAAAAATATGAAGAGCTTCAAAGGTGTCAAAAATGAGATGAGCATGAAACTGTCTGAAAAATAGGAGGATCAAGAAACGGTGTTGAAAAACATGAAGAGCCAGAAAACGTGTGAAAAATATGAAGAGCTTCAAAAGGTGTGAAAAATATGAAGAGCTTCAAAGGTGTCAAAAATAAGATGCGCATGAAACGGTCTGAAAAATAAGAGAAGCATGAAGTTGTGTTGAAAAACAGGAAGAGCCTGAAAAGATGTGAAAATTATGAAGAGCATGAAACGGTCTGAAAAATAAGAGAAGCATGAAGTTGTGTTGAAAAACAGGAAGAGCCTGAAAAGATGTGAAAAATATGAAGAGCATGAAACGGTCTGAAAGATAGGAGGATCATGAAGCGGTGTTCAAAAACATGAAGAGCTTGAAAAGGTGTGAAAATTATGAAGAGCTTCAAAAGGTGTCAAAAATATGAGGAGCAAGAAACGGTCTGAAAAATATGAGGAGCATGAAACTGTGTTGAAAAACATGAAGAGCATTAAAAGGTGTCAAAAATATGAAGAGCTTCGAATGGTGTCAAAAATATTATGAGCATGAAACGGTCTGAAAAATAGGAGAGCATGAAGCGGTGTTGAAAAACATGAAGAGCTTGAAAAGGTGTCAAAAATATGAAGAGCTTCAAAAGGTGTGAAATATATGAAGAGCATGAAACGGTCTGAAAAATAGGAGGAGCATGAAGCTGTGTTCAAAAACATGAGAACCAGAAAAGGTGTGAAAAATATGAAGAGCTTCAAAAGTTGTGAAATATATGCGGAGCATGAAACGGTCGGAAAAGTATGAGGATCATGAAGCGGTGTTCAAAACATGAAGAGACTGAAAAGCTGTGAAAAATATGAAGAGCTTCAAAATGTGTCAAAAATATTAGGAGCAGGAAACGGTCTGAAAAATAGGAGGAGCATGAAACGGTGTTCAAAAACATGAAGAGCCTGGAAAGGTGTGAAAAATATGAAGAGCTTCAAAAAGTGTGTAATATATGAGGAGCATGAAACGGTCTAAAAAATAGGAGGACCATGAAGCATTGTTCAAAAACATGAAGAGCCTGAAAATGTGTGAAAAATATTCAGAGCTTCAAAATGTGTCAAATATATGAGGAGCATCAAAAGGTCTGAAAAATAGGAGGAGGATGAAACGGTGATTAAAAACATGAAGAGCCTGAAAAGGTGTGAAACATATGAAAGCTTCAAAAGGTGTGAAATACATGAGGAGCATGAAAAAGGCCGAAAAATAGGAGAAGCATGAAGTGGTGTGGAAAAACATGAAGAGCCTGAAAAGGTGTGAAAAATATGAAGAGCTTCAAAAGGTGTAAAAAATATGAGGAGCATGAAACGGTCTGAAATAGAGAAGCAGCATGAAACGGTGTTGAAAAACATGAAGGCCCTCAAAAGTTGTGAAAAATATGAAGAGCTTCAAAAGGTGTCAAACATATGAAGAGCATGAAACCGTCTGAAAAATAGGAGGATCATGAAGCATTGTTCAAAAACATGAAGAGCCTGAAAATGTGTGAAAAATATTCAGAGCTTCAAAATGTGTCAAATATATGAGGAGCATCAAAAGGTCTGAAAAATAGGAGGAGGATGAAACGGTGATTAAAAACATGAAGAGCCTGAAAAGGTGTGAAACATATGAAAGCTTCAAAAGGTGTGAAATACATGAGGAGCATGAAAAAGGCCGAAAAATAGGAGAAGCATGAAGTGGTGTGGAAAAACATGAAGAGCCTGAAAAGGTGTGAAAAATATGAAGAGCTTCAAAAGATGTGAAATACATGAGGAGCATGAAACTCTCTGAAAAATAGGAGGATCATGAAGCGGTGATCAAAAACATGAAGAGCCTGAAAAGGTGTGAAAAATATGAAGAGCTTCAAAAGGTGTGAAATTCATGAGGATCATGAAAAGGTCTGAAAAATAGGAGAAGCATGAAGTGGTGTGGAAAAACATGAAGAGCCTGTAAAGGTGTGAAAAATATGAAGAGCTTCAAAAGGTGTCAAAAATATGAGGAGCATGAAACAGTCTGAAAAATAGGAGGAGCATGAAGCAGTGTTCAAAAACATGAAGAGCCTGAAAACGTGTGAAAATATGAAGAGCTTCAAAAATAGGAAAAATATGAAGAGCTTCAAAAGGTGTGAAAAATTTGAAGAGCTTCAAAAGGTGTCAAAATGAGATGAGCATGAAACGGTCTGAAAAATAGGAGGAGCATGAAGCGGTGTTGAAAATCATAAAGAGCCTGAAAAGTTGTGCAAAATATGAAGAGCTTCAAAAGATGTGAAAAATTTGAAGAGCTTCAAAATGTGTCAAAATGAGATGAGCATGAAACGGTCTGAAAAATAGGAGGAGCATGAAGTGGTGTTGAAAAAAATGAAAAGCCTTAAAAGGTGTGAAATATATGAAGAGCTTCAAAAGATGTCAAAAATATGAGGAGAATGAAACGGTCTGCAAAATAGGAGATGCATGAAATGATGTTCAAGTACATGAAGAGCCTGAAAAGGTGTGAAAAACATGAAGAGCCTGAAAACGTGTGAAAAATATGAAGAGCTTCAAAAGGTGTCAAAAATATGAGGAGCATGAAACGTTCTGAAAAATAGGAGGAGCATGAAGCGGTGTTGAAAAACATGAAGAGCCTGAAAAGGTGTGGAAAATATGAAGAGCTACAAAAGGTGTCAAAAATATGAGGAGCATGAAACGTTCTGAAAAATAGGAGGAGCATGAAGCGCTGTTGAAAAACAAGAAGAGCCTGAAAAGGTGTGAAAAATATGAAGAGCTTCAAAAGGTGTCAAAAATATGAGGAGCATGAAACAGGCCGAAAAATAGGAGAAGCATGAAGTGCTGTGGAAAAACATGAAGAGCCTAAAAAGTTGTGAGAAATATGAAGAGCTTCAAAAGATGTGAAATACATGAGGAGCATGAAACTCTCTGAAAAATAGGAGGAGCACTAAGCGGTGTAAAAACATGAAGAGCCTAAAAAGTTGTGAGAAATATGAAGAGCTTCAAAAGGTGTCAAAAATGAGATGAGCATGAAACGGTCTGAAAAATAGGAGGAGTATGAAGCTGTGTTGAAAAACAAGAAGAGCCTAAAAAGTTGTGAAAAATATGAAAAGCTTCAAAAGGGGTCAAAAATGAGATGAGCATGAAATGGTCTGAAAAATAGGAGGATCATGTAACGGTGTTGACAAACATGAAGAGCCTGAAAAGATGTGAAAAATATGAAGAGCATGAAACGGTCTGAAAAATAGGAGGATCATGAAGCGGTGTTCAAAAACATGAAGAGCCTGAAAAGGTGTGAAAAATATGAAGAGCTTCAAAAGGTGTGAACTTCATGAGGATCATGAAAAGGTCTGAAAAATAGGAGAAGCATGAAGTGGTGTGGAAAAACATGAAGAGACTGAAAAGGTGTGAAAAATATGAAGAGCTTCAAAAGGTGTCAAAAATATGAGGAGCATGAAACGGTCTGAAAAATAGGAGGAGCATGAAGCAGTGTTCAAAAACATGAAGAGCCTGAAAACGTGTGAAAAATATGAAGAGCTTCAAAAGGTGTGAAATACATGAGGAGCATGAAACGGTCTGAAAAATAGGAGGAGCATGAAGCGGTGTTGAAAAACATGAAGAGCCTGAAAACGTGTGAAAAATATGAAGAGCTTCAAAAGGTGTGAAATACATGAGGATCATGAAACGGTCTGAAAA
Source organism: Dama dama (assembly GCF_033118175.1). Classification (NCBI taxonomy): domain Eukaryota; kingdom Metazoa; phylum Chordata; class Mammalia; order Artiodactyla; family Cervidae; genus Dama; species Dama dama. The sequence continues at coordinate 2,720,302 of NW_026870972.1, forward strand.
ATAGGAGGAGCATGAAACGGTGTTCAAAAACAGGAAGAGCCTGAAAATTTGTGAAAAATATGAAGAGCTTCAAAAGGTGTCAAAAATTTGATCAGCCTGAAACGGTCTGAAAAATAGGAGGAGCATGACGCGTTGTTCAAAAACATGAAGAGCCTGAAAATGTGTGAAAAATATTCAGAGTTTCAAAATGTGTCAAATATATGAGGAGCATGAAACAGGCCGGAAAATAGTAGGAGCATGAAGCGGTGTTCAAAAACATGAAAAGCCTGAAAAGGTGTGAAAAATATGAAGAGCCTCAAAACGTGTCAAATATGAGATGAGCATGAAACTATCTGAAAAATAGGAGTAGCATGAAGTGGTGTTGAAAAAAAAGAAGAGACTGTAAAGGTGTGAAATATATGAAGAGCTTCTAACAGTGTCAAAAATATGAGGAGAATGAAAGCGTCTGAAAAACAGGAGGAGCATGAAGCTGTGTTGAAAAACATGAAGAGCCTGAAAAGTTTTGAAAAACATGAAGAGCTTCTAAAGGTGTGAAAAATATGAGGAGCATGAAACGGTCTGAAAAATGAGAGGAGCATGAAGTGGTGTTGAAAAACATGAAGAGCCTGAAGGTGTGAAAAATATGAAGAGCTTCAAAAGGTGTCAAAAATATGAGGAGCAAGAAACGGTCTGAAAAATAGGTGGAGCATGAAGCAGTGTTCAAAAACATGAAGAGCCTGAAAAGGTGTGAAAAATATGAAGAGCTTCAAAAGGTGTGAAATACATGAGGATCATGAAACGGTCTAAAAAATAGGAGGAGCAAGAAACGGTGTTCAAAAACAGGAAGAGCCTGAAAATTTGTGAAAAATATGAAGAGCTTCAAAAGGTGTCAAAAATATGAGCAGCCTGAAACGGTTTAAAAAATAGGAGGAGCATGAAGCGGTGTTCAAAAACATGAAGCCTGAAAAGTTGTGAAAAATATGAAGAGCTTCAAAAGGTGTCAAAAATATGAGGAACATGAAGCGGTCTGAAAAATAGGCGCAGCATGAAGCGGTGTTGAAAATCATAAAGAGCCTGAAAAGTTGTGCAAAATATGAAGAGCTTCAAAAGATGTGAAAAATTTGAAGAGCTTCAAAAGGTGTCAAAATGAGATGAGCATGAAACGGTCTGAAAAATAGGAGGAGCATGAAGTGGTGTTGAAAAAAATGAAAAGCCTGAAAAGGTGTGAAATATATGAAGAGCTTCAAAAGATGTCAAAAATATGAGGAGAATGAAACGGTCTGCAAAATAGGAGAAGCATGAAATGGTGTTCAAAAACATGAAGAGCCTGAAAAGGTGTGAAAAACATGAAGAGCCTGAAAAGGTGTGAAAAATATGAAGAGCTTCAAAAGGTGTCAAAAATATGAGGAGCATGAAACGGTCTGAAAAATAGGAGGAGCATGAAGCGGTGTTGAAAAACATGAAGAGCCTGAAAGGTGTGGGAAATATGAAGAGCTTCAAAAGGTGTCAAAAATATGAGGAGCATGAAACGGTCTGAAAAATAGGAGGAGCATGAAGCGGTGTTGAAAAACATGAAGAGCCTGAAAAGGTGTGGAAAATATGAAGAGCTACAAAAGGTGTCAAAAATATGAGGAGCATGAAACGGTATGAAAAATAGGAGGAGCATGAAGCGGTGTTGAAAAACTTGAAGAGCCTGAAAACGTGTGAAAAATATGAAGAGCATCAACAGGTGTGAAAAATATTAAGAGCTTCAAAAGGTTTAAAAAATGAGATGAGCATGAAACGGTCTGAAAAATAGGAAGAGCATGAAGTGGTGTTGAAAAAAATGAAGAGCCTGAAAAGGTGTGAAACATATGAAGAGCTTCAAAAGGTGTAAAAATTATGAGGAGCATGAAACGTCCTGAAAAATTGGAGGAGCATAAAGCGGTGTTCAAAAATATGAAGAGCCTGAAAAGGTGTGAAAAATATGATGAGCTTCAAAAGGTGTCAAAAATATGAGGAGCATGAAACGGTCTGAAAAATAGGAGGAGCATGAAACGGTGATCAAAACATGAAGAGCCGGAAAAGGTGTGAAAAATATGAAGAGCTTCAAAAGGTGTGAAATTAATGAGGATCATGAAAAGGTCTGAAAAATAGGAGAAGCATGAAGTGGTGTGGAAAAACATGAAGAGCCTGTAAAGGTGTGAAAAATATGAAGAGCTTCAAAAGGTGTCAAAAATATGAGGAGCATGAAACGGTCTGAAAAATAGGACGAGCATGAAGCAGTGTTCAAAAACATGAAGAGCCTGAAAACGTGTGAAAAATATGAAGAGCTTCAAAAGGTGTGAAATACATGAGGAGCATGAAACGGTCTGAAAAATAGAAGGAGCATGAAACGGTGTTCAAAAACAGGAAGAGCCTGAAAATTTGGAAAAATATGAAGAGCTTCAAAAGGTGTCAAAAATATGAGCAGCATGAAACGGTCTGAAAAATAGGAGGAGCATGAAGCGGTGTTCAAAAACATGAAAAGCCTGAAAAGGTGTGAAAAATATGAAGAGCCTCAAAACGTGTCAAAAATGAGATGAGCATGAAACTGTCTGAAAAATAGGAGTAGCATGAAGTGGTGTTGAAAAAAAAGAAGAGACTGTAAAGGTGTGAAATATATGAAGAGCTTCTAACAGTGTCAAAAATATGAGGAAAATGAAAGCGTCTGAAAAAGAGGAGGAGCATGAAGCTGTGTTGAAAAACATGAAGAGCCTGAAAAGGTTTGAAAAATATGAAGAGCTTCTAAAGGTGTGAAAAATATGAGGAGCATGAAATGGTCTGAAAAATGGGAGGAGCATGAAGTGGTGTTGAAAAACATGAAGAGCCTGAAAAGGTGTGAAAAATATGAAGAGCTTCAAAAGGTGTGAAATACATGAGGAGCAAGAAACGGGTGAAAAATAGGAGAAGCTTGAAGTGCTGTGGAAAAACATGAAGAGCCTGAAAAGGTGTGAAAAATATGAAGAGTTTCAAAGGTGTGAAATACATGAGGAGCATGAAACTCTCTGAAAAATAAGAGGAGCATGAAGCGGCGTTCAAAAACATGAAGAGCCTGAAAATTTGTGAAAAATATGAAAAGCTTCAAAAGGTGTCAAAAATGAGATGAGCATGAAAAGTTCTTAAAAATAGGAGGATCATAAAACGGTGTTGAAAAACATAAAGAGCCCGAAAAGGTGTGAAAAATATGAAGAGCTTCAAAAGGTGTCAAAAATATGAGGAGCATGAAACGGTCTGAAAAATAGGTTGAGCATGAAGCGGTGTTGAAAAACATGAAGAGCCTGAAATGTTGTGAAAAATATGAAGAGCTTCAAAAGGTGTGAAATACATGAGGAGCATGAAACGGTCTGAAAAATAGGAGGAGCATGAAACGATATTCAAAAACATGAAGAGCCTGAAAAGTTGTGAAAAATATGAAGAGCTTCAAAATGTGTGAAAAATATGAGGTGCATGAAACTGTTTGAAAAATAGGAGGAGCATGAAGCGGTGTTGAAAAACATGAATAGCTTGAAAATGTGTGAAAAATATGAAGAGCTTCAAAAGGTGTCAAAAATATGAGGAACAGGGAACGGTCTGAAAAATAGGAGGAGCATGAAGCTGTGTTCAAAAACATGAAGAGCCTGAAAAGGTGTGAAAAATATGAAGAGCTTCAAAGGTGTGAAAAATATGAGGAGCATGAAACGGTCTGAAAAATAGAAGCAGCATGAAACGGTCTGAAAAACATGAAGAGCCTGAAAACGTGTGAAAAATATGAGGAGCTTCAACAGGTGTGAAAAATATGAAGACCTTCAAAGGTGTCAAAAATGAGATGCGCATGAAACGGTCTGAAAAATAAGAGAAGCATGAAGTTGTGTTGAAAAACATGAAGAGCCTGAAAAGATGTGAAAAATATGAAGAGCATGTAACGGTCTGAAAAATAGGAGGATCATGAAGCGGTGTTCAAAAACATGAAGAGCTTGAAAAGGTGTGAAAATTATGAAGAGCTTCAAAAGCTGTCAAAAATATGAGGAGCATGAAACGGTCTGAAAAACAGGAGGAGCGTGAAACTGTGATCAAAATCTTGAGGAGCCTGAAAAGGTGTGAAAAATATAAAGAGCTTCAAAAGGTGTGAAATACATGAGGAGCATGAAACCGTCTGAAAAATAGGAGAAGCATGAAGTAGTGTGGAAAAACATGAAGGGCCTGAAAAGGTGTGAAAAATATGAAGAGCCTCAAAAGGTGTCAAAAATGAGATGAGCAGGAAACGGTCTGAAAAATAGGAGGAGCATGAAGTGGTGTTCAAAAACAGGAAGAGACTGAAAAGTTGTGAAAAATATGAAGAGCTTCAAAAGGTGTCAAAATGTGAGGAGCATGAAACGGTCTGAAAAATAGGAGGAGCATGAAGCGGTGTTCAAAAACATGAAGAGCCTGAAAAGGTGTGAAAAATATGAAGAGCTTCAAAGGTGTGAAAATATGAGGAGCATGAAACGATCTGAAAAATAGAAGCAGCGTGAAACGGTCTGAAAAACATGAAGAGCCTGAAAAGGTGTGAAAAATATGAACAGCTTCAAAAGGTGTGAAAAATATGAAGACATTCAAAGGTGTCAAAATTATGAGGAGCAAGAAACGGTCTGAAAATAGGAGGAGCATGAAACGTTGTTGAAAAACATGAAGAGCCTGAAAAGCTGTGAAAAATATGAAGAGCTACAAAAGGTGTCAAAAATATGAGGAGCATGAAACGGTCGGAAAAAAAGGAGGATCATGAAGCGGTGTTGCAAAAAATGAAGAGCCTGAAAGGGTGTGAAAAATATGAAGAGCTTCAAAAGGTGTCAAAAATATGAGGAGCATGAAACAGTCTGAAATATATGAGGAGCATGAAATGGTGTTCAAAAACATGAAGAGCCTGAAAAGGTGTGAAAAATATGAAGAGCTTCAAAAGGTGTGAAATACATGAGGAGCATGTAACGGTCTGAAAAATAGGAGGAGCATGAAGCGGTGTTGAAAAACATGAAGAGCCTGAAAAGGTGTGAAAAATGTGAAGAGCTTCCAAAGGTGTAAAAATATGAGGAGCATGAAACATTCTGAAAAATAGGAGGAGCATGAAACCGTGTTCAAAAATATGAAGAGTCTGAAAAGGTCTGAAAAATATGAAGAGCTTCAGAAGGTGTGAAATACATGAAGAGCATGAAACGGTCTGAAAAACAGGAGGAGCATGAAGCGGTGTTCAAAAACATGAAGCGCCTGAAAAGGTGTGAAATATATGAAGAGCTTCAAAAAGTGTCAAGAATGAGATTAGCAGGAAATGGTCTGAAAAATAGGAGGAGCATGAAGCGGTGTAGAAAAACATTAAGAGCCTGAAAAGGTGTGAGAAATATGAAGAGCTTCAAAAGGTGTGAAAAATATGAAGAGCTTCAAAAGGTGTGAAATATATGAGGAGCATGAAACGTTCTGAAAAATAGGAGGAGCATGAAGCGGTGTTCAAAAAAATGAAGAGCCTGAAAAGGTGTGAAAAATATGAAGAGCTTCAAAAAGTGTCAAAAATATGAAGAGCTTCAAAAGATGTGAAATACATGAGGAGCATGAAACGCTCTGAAAAACAGGAGGAGCATGAAGCGGTGTTCAAAAACATGAAGCGCCTGAAAAGGTGTGAAAAATATGAAGAGCTTCAAAAGGTGTCAAATATATGAGGAGCATGAAACGGTCTGAAAAATAGGAGGAGCATGAAGCGGTGTTCAAAAACATGAAGAGCCTGAAAAGGTGTGAAAAATATGAACAGCTTCAAAAGGTGTGAAAAATATGAAGACATTCAAAGGTGTCAAAATTATGAGGAGCAAGAAACGGTCTGAAAATAGGAGGAGCATGAAACGTTGTTGAAAAACATGAAGAGCCTGAAAAGGTGTGAAAAATATGAAGAGCTACAAAAGGTGTCAAAAATATGAGGAGCATGAAACGGTCTGAAAAATAGGTTGAGCATGAAGCGGTGTTGAAAAACATGAAGAGCCTGAAATGTTGTGAAAAATATGAAGAGCTTCAAAAGGTGTCAAAAATATCAGGAACATGAAGCGGTCTGAAAAATAGGCGCAGCATGAAGCGGTGTTGAAAATCATAAAGAGCCTGAAAAGTTGTGCAAAATATGAAGAGCTTCAAAAGATGTGAAAAATTTGAAGAGCTTCAAAAGGTGTCAAAATGAAATGAGCATGAAACGGTCTGAAAAATAGGAGGAGCATGAAGTGGTGTTGAAAAAAATGAAAAGCCTGAAAAGGTGTGAAATATATGAAGAGCTTCAAAAGATGTCAAAAATATGAGGAGAATGAAACGGTCTGCAAAATAGGAGAAGCATGAAATGGTGTTCAAAAACATGAAGAGCCTGAAAAGGTGTGAAAAACATGAAGAGCCTGAAAAGGTGTGAAAAATATGAAGAGCTTCAAAAGGTGTCAAAAATATGAGGAGCATGAAACGGTCTGAAAAATAGGAGGAGCATGAAGCGGTTTTGAAAAACATGAAGAGCCTGAAAAGGTGTGGGAAATATGAAGAGCTTCAAAAGGTGTCAAAAATATGAGGAGCATGAAACGGTCTGAAAAATAGGAGGAGCATGAAGCGGTGTTGAAAAACATGAAGAGCCTGAAAAGGTGTGGAAAATATGAAGAGCTACAAAAGGTGTCAAAAATATGAGGAGCATGAAACGGTATGAAAAATAGGAGGAGCATGAAGCGGTGTTGAAAAACTTGAAGAGCCTGAAAATGTGTGAAAAATATGAAGAGCATCAACAGGTGTGAAAAATATTAAGAGCTTCAAAAGGTTTAAAAAATGAGATGAGCATGAAACGGTCTGAAAAATAGGAGGAGCATGAAGTGGTGTTGAAAAAAATGAAGAGCCTGTAAAGGTGTGAAAAATATGAAGAGCTTCAAAAGGTGTGAAATTAATGAGGATCATGAAAAGGTCTGAAAAATAGGAGAAGCATGAAGTGGTGTGGAAAAACATGAAGAGCCTGTAAAGGTGTGAAAAATATGAAGAGCTTCAAAAGGTGTCAAAAATATGAGGAGCATGAAACGGTCTGAAAAATAGGACGAGCATGAAGCAGTGTTCAAAAACATGAAGAGCCTGAAAACGTGTGAAAAATATGAAGAGCTTCAAAAGGTGTGAAATACATGAGGAGCATGAAACGGTCTGAAAAATAGAAGGAGCATGAAACGGTGTTCAAAAACAGGAAGAGCCTGAAAATTTGTGAAAAATATGAAGAGCTTCAAAAGGTGTCAAAAATATGAGCAGCATGAAACGGTCTGAAAAATAGGAGGAGCATGAAGCGGTGTTCAAAAACATGAAAAGCCTGAAAAGGTATGAAAAATATGAAGAGCCTCAAAACGTGTCAAAAATGAGATGAGCATGAAACTGTCTGAAAAATAGGAGTAGCATGAAGTGGTGTTGAAAAAAAAGAAGAGACTGTAAAGGTGTGAAATATATGAAGAGCTTCTAACAGTGTCAAAAATATGAGGAGAATGAAAGCGTCTGAAAAATAGGAGGAGCATGAAGCTGTGTTGAAAAACATGAAGAGCCTGAAAAGGTTTGAAAAATATGAAGAGCTTCTAAAGGTGTGAAAAATATGAGGAGCATGAAATGGTCTGAAAAATGGGAGGAGCATGAAGTGGTGTTGAAAAACATGAAGAGCCTGAAAAGGTGTGAAAAATACGAAGACCTTCAAAAGGTGTGAAATACATGAGGAGCAAGAAACGGGTGAAAAATAGGAGAAGCTTGAAGTGCTGTGGAAAAACATGAAGAGCCTGAAAAGGTGTGAAAAATATGAAGAGCTTCAAAGGTGTGAAATACATGAGGAGCATGAAACTCTCTGAAAAATAAGAGGAGCATGAAGCGGGGTTCAAAAACATGAAGAGCCTGAAAATTTGTGAAAAATATGAAAAGCTTCAAAAGGTGTCAAAAATGAGATGAGCATGAAAAGTTCTTAAAAATAGGAGGATCATAAAACGGTGTTGAAAAACATAAAGAGCCCGAAAAGGTGTGAAAAATATGAAGAGCTTCAAAAGGTGTCAAAAATATGAGGAGCATGAAACGGTCTGAAAAATAGGTTGAGCATGAAGCGGTGTTGAAAAACATGAAGAGCCTGAAATGTTGTGAAAAATATGAAGAGCTTCAAAAGGTGTGAAATACATGAGGAGCATGAAACGGTCTGAAAAATGGGAGGAGCATGAAACGATATTCAAAAACATGAAGAGCCTGAAAAGTTGTGAAAAATATGAAGAGCTTCAAAATGTGTGAAAAATATGAGGTGCATGAAACTGTTTGAAAAATAGGAGGAGCATGAAGCGGTGTTGAAAAACATGAATAGCTTGAAAATGTGTGAAAAATATGAAGAGCTTCAAAAGGTGTCAAAAATATGAGGAACAGGGAACGGTCTGAAAAATAGGAGGAGCATGAAGCTGTGTTCAAAAACATGAAGAGCCTGAAAAGGTGTGAAAAATATGAAGAGCTTCAAAAGGTGTGAAAAATATGAAGAGCTTCAAAGGTGTCAAAAATGAGATGAGCATGAAACTGTCTGAAAAATAGGAGGATCAAGAAACGGTGTTGAAAAACATGAAGAGCCAGAAAACGTGTGAAAAATATGAAGAGCTTCAAAAGGTGTGAAAAATATGAAGAGCTTCAAAGGTGTCAAAAATAAGATGCGCATGAAACGGTCTGAAAAATAAGAGAAGCATGAAGTTGTGTTGAAAAACAGGAAGAGCCTGAAAAGATGTGAAAATTATGAAGAGCATGAAACGGTCTGAAAAATAAGAGAAGCATGAAGTTGTGTTGAAAAACAGGAAGAGCCTGAAAAGATGTGAAAAATATGAAGAGCATGAAACGGTCTGAAAGATAGGAGGATCATGAAGCGGTGTTCAAAAACATGAAGAGCTTGAAAAGGTGTGAAAATTATGAAGAGCTTCAAAAGGTGTCAAAAATATGAGGAGCAAGAAACGGTCTGAAAAATATGAGGAGCATGAAACTGTGTTGAAAAACATGAAGAGCATTAAAAGGTGTCAAAAATATGAAGAGCTTCGAATGGTGTCAAAAATATTATGAGCATGAAACGGTCTGAAAAATAGGAGAGCATGAAGCGGTGTTGAAAAACATGAAGAGCTTGAAAAGGTGTCAAAAATATGAAGAGCTTCAAAAGGTGTGAAATATATGAAGAGCATGAAACGGTCTGAAAAATAGGAGGAGCATGAAGCTGTGTTCAAAAACATGAGAACCAGAAAAGGTGTGAAAAATATGAAGAGCTTCAAAAGTTGTGAAATATATGCGGAGCATGAAACGGTCGGAAAAGTATGAGGATCATGAAGCGGTGTTCAAAACATGAAGAGACTGAAAAGCTGTGAAAAATATGAAGAGCTTCAAAATGTGTCAAAAATATTAGGAGCAGGAAACGGTCTGAAAAATAGGAGGAGCATGAAACGGTGTTCAAAAACATGAAGAGCCTGGAAAGGTGTGAAAAATATGAAGAGCTTCAAAAAGTGTGTAATATATGAGGAGCATGAAACGGTCTAAAAAATAGGAGGACCATGAAGCATTGTTCAAAAACATGAAGAGCCTGAAAATGTGTGAAAAATATTCAGAGCTTCAAAATGTGTCAAATATATGAGGAGCATCAAAAGGTCTGAAAAATAGGAGGAGGATGAAACGGTGATTAAAAACATGAAGAGCCTGAAAAGGTGTGAAACATATGAAAGCTTCAAAAGGTGTGAAATACATGAGGAGCATGAAAAAGGCCGAAAAATAGGAGAAGCATGAAGTGGTGTGGAAAAACATGAAGAGCCTGAAAAGGTGTGAAAAATATGAAGAGCTTCAAAAGGTGTAAAAAATATGAGGAGCATGAAACGGTCTGAAATAGAGAAGCAGCATGAAACGGTGTTGAAAAACATGAAGGCCCTCAAAAGTTGTGAAAAATATGAAGAGCTTCAAAAGGTGTCAAACATATGAAGAGCATGAAACCGTCTGAAAAATAGGAGGATCATGAAGCATTGTTCAAAAACATGAAGAGCCTGAAAATGTGTGAAAAATATTCAGAGCTTCAAAATGTGTCAAATATATGAGGAGCATCAAAAGGTCTGAAAAATAGGAGGAGGATGAAACGGTGATTAAAAACATGAAGAGCCTGAAAAGGTGTGAAACATATGAAAGCTTCAAAAGGTGTGAAATACATGAGGAGCATGAAAAAGGCCGAAAAATAGGAGAAGCATGAAGTGGTGTGGAAAAACATGAAGAGCCTGAAAAGGTGTGAAAAATATGAAGAGCTTCAAAAGATGTGAAATACATGAGGAGCATGAAACTCTCTGAAAAATAGGAGGATCATGAAGCGGTGATCAAAAACATGAAGAGCCTGAAAAGGTGTGAAAAATATGAAGAGCTTCAAAAGGTGTGAAATTCATGAGGATCATGAAAAGGTCTGAAAAATAGGAGAAGCATGAAGTGGTGTGGAAAAACATGAAGAGCCTGTAAAGGTGTGAAAAATATGAAGAGCTTCAAAAGGTGTCAAAAATATGAGGAGCATGAAACAGTCTGAAAAATAGGAGGAGCATGAAGCAGTGTTCAAAAACATGAAGAGCCTGAAAACGTGTGAAAATATGAAGAGCTTCAAAAATAGGAAAAATATGAAGAGCTTCAAAAGGTGTGAAAAATTTGAAGAGCTTCAAAAGGTGTCAAAATGAGATGAGCATGAAACGGTCTGAAAAATAGGAGGAGCATGAAGCGGTGTTGAAAATCATAAAGAGCCTGAAAAGTTGTGCAAAATATGAAGAGCTTCAAAAGATGTGAAAAATTTGAAGAGCTTCAAAATGTGTCAAAATGAGATGAGCATGAAACGGTCTGAAAAATAGGAGGAGCATGAAGTGGTGTTGAAAAAAATGAAAAGCCTTAAAAGGTGTGAAATATATGAAGAGCTTCAAAAGATGTCAAAAATATGAGGAGAATGAAACGGTCTGCAAAATAGGAGATGCATGAAATGATGTTCAAGTACATGAAGAGCCTGAAAAGGTGTGAAAAACATGAAGAGCCTGAAAACGTGTGAAAAATATGAAGAGCTTCAAAAGGTGTCAAAAATATGAGGAGCATGAAACGTTCTGAAAAATAGGAGGAGCATGAAGCGGTGTTGAAAAACATGAAGAGCCTGAAAAGGTGTGGAAAATATGAAGAGCTACAAAAGGTGTCAAAAATATGAGGAGCATGAAACGTTCTGAAAAATAGGAGGAGCATGAAGCGCTGTTGAAAAACAAGAAGAGCCTGAAAAGGTGTGAAAAATATGAAGAGCTTCAAAAGGTGTCAAAAATATGAGGAGCATGAAACAGGCCGAAAAATAGGAGAAGCATGAAGTGCTGTGGAAAAACATGAAGAGCCTAAAAAGTTGTGAGAAATATGAAGAGCTTCAAAAGATGTGAAATACATGAGGAGCATGAAACTCTCTGAAAAATAGGAGGAGCACTAAGCGGTGTAAAAACATGAAGAGCCTAAAAAGTTGTGAGAAATATGAAGAGCTTCAAAAGGTGTCAAAAATGAGATGAGCATGAAACGGTCTGAAAAATAGGAGGAGTATGAAGCTGTGTTGAAAAACAAGAAGAGCCTAAAAAGTTGTGAAAAATATGAAAAGCTTCAAAAGGGGTCAAAAATGAGATGAGCATGAAATGGTCTGAAAAATAGGAGGATCATGTAACGGTGTTGACAAACATGAAGAGCCTGAAAAGATGTGAAAAATATGAAGAGCATGAAACGGTCTGAAAAATAGGAGGATCATGAAGCGGTGTTCAAAAACATGAAGAGCCTGAAAAGGTGTGAAAAATATGAAGAGCTTCAAAAGGTGTGAACTTCATGAGGATCATGAAAAGGTCTGAAAAATAGGAGAAGCATGAAGTGGTGTGGAAAAACATGAAGAGACTGAAAAGGTGTGAAAAATATGAAGAGCTTCAAAAGGTGTCAAAAATATGAGGAGCATGAAACGGTCTGAAAAATAGGAGGAGCATGAAGCAGTGTTCAAAAACATGAAGAGCCTGAAAACGTGTGAAAAATATGAAGAGCTTCAAAAGGTGTGAAATACATGAGGAGCATGAAACGGTCTGAAAAATAGGAGGAGCATGAAGCGGTGTTGAAAAACATGAAGAGCCTGAAAACGTGTGAAAAATATGAAGAGCTTCAAAAGGTGTGAAATACATGAGGATCATGAAACGGTCTGAAAAATAGGAGGAGCATGAAACGGTGTTCAAAAACAGGAAGAGCCTGAAAATTTGTGAAAAATATGAAGAGCTTCAAAAGGTGTCAAAAATTTGATCAGCCTGAAACGGTCTGAAAAATAGGAGGAGCATGACGCGTTGTTCAAAAACATGAAGAGCCTGAAAATGTGTGAAAAATATTCAGAGTTTCAAAATGTGTCAAATATATGAGGAGCATGAAACAGGCCGGAAAATAGTAGGAGCATGAAGCGGTGTTCAAAAACATGAAAAGCCTGAAAAGGTGTGAAAAATATGAAGAGCCTCAAAACGTGTCAAATATGAGATGAGCATGAAACTATCTGAAAAATAGGAGTAGCATGAAGTGGTGTTGAAAAAAAAGAAGAGACTGTAAAGGTGTGAAATATATGAAGAGCTTCTAACAGTGTCAAAAATATGAGGAGAATGAAAGCGTCTGAAAAACAGGAGGAGCATGAAGCTGTGTTGAAAAACATGAAGAGCCTGAAAAGTTTTGAAAAACATGAAGAGCTTCTAAAGGTGTGAAAAATATGAGGAGCATGAAACGGTCTGAAAAATGAGAGGAGCATGAAGTGGTGTTGAAAAACATGAAGAGCCTGAAGGTGTGAAAAATATGAAGAGCTTCAAAAGGTGTCAAAAATATGAGGAGCAAGAAACGGTCTGAAAAATAGGTGGAGCATGAAGCAGTGTTCAAAAACATGAAGAGCCTGAAAAGGTGTGAAAAATATGAAGAGCTTCAAAAGGTGTGAAATACATGAGGATCATGAAACGGTCTAAAAAATAGGAGGAGCAAGAAACGGTGTTCAAAAACAGGAAGAGCCTGAAAATTTGTGAAAAATATGAAGAGCTTCAAAAGGTGTCAAAAATATGAGCAGCCTGAAACGGTTTAAAAAATAGGAGGAGCATGAAGCGGTGTTCAAAAACATGAAGAGCCTGAAAAGTTGTGAAAAATATGAAGAGCTTCAAAAGGTGTCAAAAATATGAGGAACATGAAGCGGTCTGAAAAATAGGCGCAGCATGAAGCGGTGTTGAAAATCATAAAGAGCCTGAAAAGTTGTGCAAAATATGAAGAGCTTCAAAAGATGTGAAAAATTTGAAGAGCTTCAAAAGGTGTCAAAATGAGATGAGCATGAAACGGTCTGAAAAATAGGAGGAGCATGAAGTGGTGTTGAAAAAAATGAAAAGCCTGAAAAGGTGTGAAATATATGAAGAGCTTCAAAAGATGTCAAAAATATGAGGAGAATGAAACGGTCTGCAAAATAGGAGAAGCATGAAATGGTGTTCAAAAACATGAAGAGCCTGAAAAGGTGTGAAAAACATGAAGAGCCTGAAAAGGTGTGAAAAATATGAAGAGCTTCAAAAGGTGTCAAAAATATGAGGAGCATGAAACGGTCTGAAAAATAGGAGGAGCATGAAGCGGTGTTGAAAAACATGAAGAGCCTGAAAGGTGTGGGAAATATGAAGAGCTTCAAAAGGTGTCAAAAATATGAGGAGCATGAAACGGTCTGAAAAATAGGAGGAGCATGAAGCGGTGTTGAAAAACATGAAGAGCCTGAAAAGGTGTGGAAAATATGAAGAGCTACAAAAGGTGTCAAAAATATGAGGAGCATGAAACGGTATGAAAAATAGGAGGAGCATGAAGCGGTGTTGAAAAACTTGAAGAGCCTGAAAACGTGTGAAAAATATGAAGAGCATCAACAGGTGTGAAAAATATTAAGAGCTTCAAAAGGTTTAAAAAATGAGATGAGCATGAAACGGTCTGAAAAATAGGAAGAGCATGAAGTGGTGTTGAAAAAAATGAAGAGCCTGAAAAGGTGTGAAACATATGAAGAGCTTCAAAAGGTGTAAAAATTATGAGGAGCATGAAACGGCCTGAAAAATTGGAGGAGCATAAAGCGGTGTTCAAAAATATGAAGAGCCTGAAAAGGTGTGAAAAATATGATGAGCTTCAAAAGGTGTCAAAAATATGAGGAGCATGAAACGGTCTGAAAAATAGGAGGAGCATGAAACGGTGATCAAAACATGAAGAGCCGGAAAAGGTGTGAAAAATATGAAGAGCTTCAAAAGGTGTGAAATTAATGAGGATCATGAAAAGGTCTGAAAAATAGGAGAAGCATGAAGTGGTGTGGAAAAACATGAAGAGCCTGTAAAGGTGTGAAAAATATGAAGAGCTTCAAAAGGTGTCAAAAATATGAGGAGCATGAAACGGTCTGAAAAATAGGACGAGCATGAAGCAGTGTTCAAAAACATGAAGAGCCTGAAAACGTGTGAAAAATATGAAGAGCTTCAAAAGGTGTGAAATACATGAGGAGCATGAAACGGTCTGAAAAATAGAAGGAGCATGAAACGGTGTTCAAAAACAGGAAGAGCCTGAAAATTTGGAAAAATATGAAGAGCTTCAAAAGGTGTCAAAAATATGAGCAGCATGAAACGGTCTGAAAAATAGGAGGAGCATGAAGCGGTGTTCAAAAACATGAAAAGCCTGAAAAGGTGTGAAAAATATGAAGAGCCTCAAAACGTGTCAAAAATGAGATGAGCATGAAACTGTCTGAAAAATAGGAGTAGCATGAAGTGGTGTTGAAAAAAAAGAAGAGACTGTAAAGGTGTGAAATATATGAAGAGCTTCTAACAGTGTCAAAAATATGAGGAAAATGAAAGCGTCTGAAAAAGAGGAGGAGCATGAAGCTGTGTTGAAAAACATGAAGAGCCTGAAAAGGTTTGAAAAATATGAAGAGCTTCTAAAGGTGTGAAAAATATGAGGAGCATGAAATGGTCTGAAAAATGGGAGGAGCATGAAGTGGTGTTGAAAAACATGAAGAGCCTGAAAAGGTGTGAAAAATATGAAGAGCTTCAAAAGGTGTGAAATACATGAGGAGCAAGAAACGGGTGAAAAATAGGAGAAGCTTGAAGTGCTGTGGAAAAACATGAAGAGCCTGAAAAGGTGTGAAAAATATGAAGAGTTTCAAAGGTGTGAAATACATGAGGAGCATGAAACTCTCTGAAAAATAAGAGGAGCATGAAGCGGCGTTCAAAAACATGAAGAGCCTGAAAATTTGTGAAAAATATGAAAAGCTTCAAAAGGTGTCAAAAATGAGATGAGCATGAAAAGTTCTTAAAAATAGGAGGATCATAAAACGGTGTTGAAAAACATAAAGAGCCCGAAAAGGTGTGAAAAATATGAAGAGCTTCAAAAGGTGTCAAAAATATGAGGAGCATGAAACGGTCTGAAAAATAGGTTGAGCATGAAGCGGTGTTGAAAAACATGAAGAGCCTGAAATGTTGTGAAAAATATGAAGAGCTTCAAAAGGTGTGAAATACATGAGGAGCATGAAACGGTCTGAAAAATAGGAGGAGCATGAAACGATATTCAAAAACATGAAGAGCCTGAAAAGTTGTGAAAAATATGAAGAGCTTCAAAATGTGTGAAAAATATGAGGTGCATGAAACTGTTTGAAAAATAGGAGGAGCATGAAGCGGTGTTGAAAAACATGAATAGCTTGAAAATGTGTGAAAAATATGAAGAGCTTCAAAAGGTGTCAAAAATATGAGGAACAGGGAACGGTCTGAAAAATAGGAGGAGCATGAAGCTGTGTTCAAAAACATGAAGAGCCTGAAAAGGTGTGAAAAATATGAAGAGCTTCAAAGGTGTGAAAAATATGAGGAGCATGAAACGGTCTGAAAAATAGAAGCAGCATGAAACGGTCTGAAAAACATGAAGAGCCTGAAAACGTGTGAAAAATATGAGGAGCTTCAACAGGTGTGAAAAATATGAAGACCTTCAAAGGTGTCAGAAATGAGATGCGCATGAAACGGTCTGAAAAATAAGAGAAGCATGAAGTTGTGTTGAAAAACATGAAGAGCCTGAAAAGATGTGAAAAATATGAAGAGCATGTAACGGTCTGAAAAATAGGAGGATCATGAAGCGGTGTTCAAAAACATGAAGAGCTTGAAAAGGTGTGAAAATTATGAAGAGCTTCAAAAGCTGTCAAAAATATGAGGAGCATGAAACGGTCTGAAAAACAGGAGGAGCGTGAAACTGTGATCAAAATCTTGAGGAGCCTGAAAAGGTGTGAAAAATATAAAGAGCTTCAAAAGGTGTGAAATACATGAGGAGCATGAAACCGTCTGAAAAATAGGAGAAGCATGAAGTAGTGTGGAAAAACATGAAGGGCCTGAAAAGGTGTGAAAAATATGAAGAGCCTCAAAAGGTGTCAAAAATGAGATGAGCAGGAAACGGTCTGAAAAATAGGAGGAGCATGAAGTGGTGTTCAAAAACAGGAAGAGACTGAAAAGTTGTGAAAAATATGAAGAGCTTCAAAAGGTGTCAAAATGTGAGGAGCATGAAACGGTCTGAAAAATAGGAGGAGCATGAAGCGGTGTTCAAAAACATGAAGAGCCTGAAAAGGTGTGAAAAATATGAAGAGCTTCAAAGGTGTGAAAATATGAGGAGCATGAAACGATCTGAAAAATAGAAGCAGCGTGAAACGGTCTGAAAAACATGAAGAGCCTGAAAAGGTGTGAAAAATATGAACAGCTTCAAAAGGTGTGAAAAATATGAAGACATTCAAAGGTGTCAAAATTATGAGGAGCAAGAAACGGTCTGAAAATAGGAGGAGCATGAAACGTTGTTGAAAAACATGAAGAGCCTGAAAAGCTGTGAAAAATATGAAGAGCTACAAAAGGTGTCAAAAATATGAGGAGCATGAAACGGTCGGAAAAAAAGGAGGATCATGAAGCGGTGTTGCAAAAAATGAAGAGCCTGAAAGGGTGTGAAAAATATGAAGAGCTTCAAAAGGTGTCAAAAATATGAGGAGCATGAAACAGTCTGAAATATATGAGGAGCATGAAATGGTGTTCAAAAACATGAAGAGCCTGAAAAGGTGTGAAAAATATGAAGAGCTTCAAAAGGTGTGAAATACATGAGGAGCATGTAACGGTCTGAAAAATAGGAGGAGCATGAAGCGGTGTTGAAAAACATGAAGAGCCTGAAAAGGTGTGAAAAATGTGAAGAGCTTCCAAAGGTGTAAAAATATGAGGAGCATGAAACATTCTGAAAAATAGGAGGAGCATGAAACCGTGTTCAAAAATATGAAGAGTCTGAAAAGGTCTGAAAAATATGAAGAGCTTCAGAAGGTGTGAAATACATGAAGAGCATGAAACGGTCTGAAAAACAGGAGGAGCATGAAGCGGTGTTCAAAAACATGAAGCGCCTGAAAAGGTGTGAAATATATGAAGAGCTTCAAAAAGTGTCAAGAATGAGATTAGCAGGAAATGGTCTGAAAAATAGGAGGAGCATGAAGCGGTGTAGAAAAACATTAAGAGCCTGAAAAGGTGTGAGAAATATGAAGAGCTTCAAAAGGTGTGAAAAATATGAAGAGCTTCAAAAGGTGTGAAATATATGAGGAGCATGAAACGTTCTGAAAAATAGGAGGAGCATGAAGCGGTGTTCAAAAAAATGAAGAGCCTGAAAAGGTGTGAAAAATATGAAGAGCTTCAAAAAGTGTCAAAAATATGAAGAGCTTCAAAAGATGTGAAATACATGAGGAGCATGAAACGCTCTGAAAAACAGGAGGAGCATGAAGCGGTGTTCAAAAACATGAAGCGCCTGAAAAGGTGTGAAAAATATGAAGAGCTTCAAAAGGTGTCAAATATATGAGGAGCATGAAACGGTCTGAAAAATAGGAGGAGCATGAAGCGGTGTTCAAAAACATGAAGAGCCTGAAAAGGTGTGAAAAATATGAACAGCTTCAAAAGGTGTGAAAAATATGAAGACATTCAAAGGTGTCAAAATTATGAGGAGCAAGAAACGGTCTGAAAATAGGAGGAGCATGAAACGTTGTTGAAAAACATGAAGAGCCTGAAAAGGTGTGAAAAATATGAAGAGCTACAAAAGGTGTCAAAAATATGAGGAGCATGAAACGGTCTGAAAAATAGGTTGAGCATGAAGCGGTGTTGAAAAACATGAAGAGCCTGAAATGTTGTGAAAAATATGAAGAGCTTCAAAAGGTGTCAAAAATATCAGGAACATGAAGCGGTCTGAAAAATAGGCGCAGCATGAAGCGGTGTTGAAAATCATAAAGAGCCTGAAAAGTTGTGCAAAATATGAAGAGCTTCAAAAGATGTGAAAAATTTGAAGAGCTTCAAAAGGTGTCAAAATGAAATGAGCATGAAACGGTCTGAAAAATAGGAGGAGCATGAAGTGGTGTTGAAAAAAATGAAAAGCCTGAAAAGGTGTGAAATATATGAAGAGCTTCAAAAGATGTCAAAAATATGAGGAGAATGAAACGGTCTGCAAAATAGGAGAAGCATGAAATGGTGTTCAAAAACATGAAGAGCCTGAAAAGGTGTGAAAAACATGAAGAGCCTGAAAAGGTGTGAAAAATATGAAGAGCTTCAAAAGGTGTCAAAAATATGAGGAGCATGAAACGGTCTGAAAAATAGGAGGAGCATGAAGCGGTTTTGAAAAACATGAAGAGCCTGAAAAGGTGTGGGAAATATGAAGAGCTTCAAAAGGTGTCAAAAATATGAGGAGCATGAAACGGTCTGAAAAATAGGAGGAGCATGAAGCGGTGTTGAAAAACATGAAGAGCCTGAAAAGGTGTGGAAAATATGAAGAGCTACAAAAGGTGTCAAAAATATGAGGAGCATGAAACGGTATGAAAAATAGGAGGAGCATGAAGCGGTGTTGAAAAACTTGAAGAGCCTGAAAATGTGTGAAAAATATGAAGAGCATCAACAGGTGTGAAAAATATTAAGAGCTTCAAAAGGTTTAAAAAATGAGATGAGCATGAAACGGTCTGAAAAATAGGAGGAGCATGAAGTGGTGTTGAAAAAAATGAAGAGCCTGAAAAGGTGTGAAACATATGAAGAGCTTCAAAAGGTGTAAAAATTATGAGGAGCATGAAACGGCCTGAAAAATTGGAGGAGCATAAAGCGGTGTTCAAAAATATGAAGAGCCTGAAAAGTTGTGAAAAATATGATGAGCTTCAAAAGGTGTCAAAAATATGAGGAGCATGAAACGGTCTGAAAAATAGGAGGAGCATGAAACGGTGATCAAAACATGAAGAGCCGGAAAAGGTGTGAAAAATACGAAGAGCTTCAAAAGGTGTGAAATTAATGAGGATCATGAAAAGGTCTGAAAAATAGGAGAAGCATGAAGTGGTGTGGAAAAACATGAAGAGCCTGTAAAGGTGTGAAAAATATGAAGAGCTTCAAAAGGTGTCAAAAATATGAGGAGCATGAAACGGTCTGAAAAATAGGACGAGCATGAAGCAGTGTTCAAAAACATGAAGAGCCTGAAAACGTGTGAAAAATATGAAGAGCTTCAAAAGGTGTGAAATACATGAGGAGCATGAAACGGTCTGAAAAATAGAAGGAGCATGAAACGGTGTTCAAAAACAGGAAGAGCCTGAAAATTTGTGAAAAATATGAAGAGCTTCAAAAGGTGTCAAAAATATGAGCAGCATGAAACGGTCTGAAAAATAGGAGGAGCATGAAGCGGTGTTCAAAAACATGAAAAGCCTGAAAAGGTATGAAAAATATGAAGAGCCTCAAAACGTGTCAAAAATGAGATGAGCATGAAACTGTCTGAAAAATAGGAGTAGCATGAAGTGGTGTTGAAAAAAAAGAAGAGACTGTAAAGGTGTGAAATATATGAAGAGCTTCTAACAGTGTCAAAAATATGAGGAGAATGAAAGCGTCTGAAAAATAGGAGGAGCATGAAGCTGTGTTGAAAAACATGAAGAGCCTGAAAAGGTTTGAAAAATATGAAGAGCTTCTAAAGGTGTGAAAAATATGAGGAGCATGAAATGGTCTGAAAAATGGGAGGAGCATGAAGTGGTGTTGAAAAACATGAAGAGCCTGAAAAGGTGTGAAAAATACGAAGACCTTCAAAAGGTGTGAAATACATGAGGAGCAAGAAACGGGTGAAAAATAGGAGAAGCTTGAAGTGCTGTGGAAAAACATGAAGAGCCTGAAAAGGTGTGAAAAATATGAAGAGCTTCAAAGGTGTGAAATACATGAGGAGCATGAAACTCTCTGAAAAATAAGAGGAGCATGAAGCGGGGTTCAAAAACATGAAGAGCCTGAAAATTTGTGAAAAATATGAAAAGCTTCAAAAGGTGTCAAAAATGAGATGAGCATGAAAAGTTCTTAAAAATAGGAGGATCATAAAACGGTGTTGAAAAACATAAAGAGCCCGAAAAGGTGTGAAAAATATGAAGAGCTTCAAAAGGTGTCAAAAATATGAGGAGCATGAAACGGTCTGAAAAATAGGTTGAGCATGAAGCGGTGTTGAAAAACATGAAGAGCCTGAAATGTTGTGAAAAATATGAAGAGCTTCAAAAGGTGTGAAATACATGAGGAGCATGAAACGGTCTGAAAAATGGGAGGAGCATGAAACGATATTCAAAAACATGAAGAGCCTGAAAAGTTGTGAAAAATATGAAGAGCTTCAAAATGTGTGAAAAATATGAGGTGCATGAAACTGTTTGAAAAATAGGAGGAGCATGAAGCGGTGTTGAAAAACATGAATAGCTTGAAAATGTGTGAAAAATATGAAGAGCTTCAAAAGGTGTCAAAAATATGAGGAACAGGGAACGGTCTGAAAAATAGGAGGGGCATGAAGCTGTGTTCAAAAACATGAAGAGCCTGAAAAGGTGTGAAAAATATGAAGAGCTTCAAAGGTGTGAAAAATATGAGGAGCATGAAACGGTCTGAAAAATAGAAGCAGCATGAAACGGTCTGAAAAACATGAAGAGCCTGAAAACGTGTGAAAAATATGAGGAGCTTCAACAGGTGTGAAAAATATGAAGACCTTCAAAGGTGTCAAAAATGAGATGCGCATGAAACGGTCTGAAAAATAAGAGAAGCATGAAGTTGTGTTGAAAAACATGAAGAGCCTGAAAAGATGTGAAAAATATGAAGAGCATGTAACGGTCTGAAAAATAGGAGGATCATGAAGCGGTGTTCAAAAACATGAAGAGCTTGAAAAGGTGTGAAAATTATGAAGAGCTTCAAAAGCTGTCAAAAATATGAGGAGCATGAAACGGTCTGAAAAACAGGAGGAGCGTGAAACTGTGATCAAAATCTTGAGGAGCCTGAAAAGGTGTGAAAAATATAAAGAGCTTCAAAAGGTGTGAAATACATGAGGAGCATGAAACCGTCTGAAAAATAGGAGAAGCATGAAGTAGTGTGGAAAAACATGAAGGGCCTGAAAAGGTGTGAAAAATATGAAGAGCCTCAAAAGGTGTCAAAAATGAGATGAGCAGGAAACGGTCTGAAAAATAGGAGGAGCATGAAGTGGTGTTCAAAAACAGGAAGAGACTGAAAAGTTGTGAAAAATATGAAGAGCTTCAAAAGGTGTCAAAATGTGAGGAGCATGAAACGGTCTGAAAAATAGGAGGAGCATGAAGCGGTGTTCAAAAACATGAAGAGCCTGAAAAGGTGTGAAAAATATGAAGAGCTTCAAAGGTGTGAAAATATGAGGAGCATGAAACGATCTGAAAAATAGAAGCAGCGTGAAACGGTCTGAAAAACATGAAGAGCCTGAAAAGGTGTGAAAAATATGAACAGCTTCAAAAGGTGTGAAAAATATGAAGACATTCAAAGGTGTCAAAATTATGAGGAGCAAGAAACGGTCTGAAAATAGGAGGAGCATGAAACGTTGTTGAAAAACATGAAGAGCCTGAAAAGCTGTGAAAAATATGAAGAGCTACAAAAGGTGTCAAAAATATGAGGAGCATGAAACGGTCGGAAAAATAGGAGGATCATGAAGCGGTGTTGAAAAAAATGAAGAGCCTGAAAGGGTGTGAAAAATATGAAGAGCTTCAAAAGGTGTCAAAAATATGAGGAGCATGAAACAGTCTGAAATATATGAGGAGCATGAAATGGTGTTCAAAAACATGAAGAGCCTGAAAAGGTGTGAAAAATATGAAGAGCTTCAAAAGGTGTGAAATACATGAGGAGCATGTAACGGTCTGAAAAATAGGAGGAGCATGAAGCGGTGTTGAAAAACATGAAGAGCCTGAAAAGGTGTGAAAAATGTGAAGAGCTTCCAAAGGTGTAAAAATATGAGGAGCATGAAACATTCTGAAAAATAGGAGGAGCATGAAACCGTGTTCAAAAATATGAAGAGTCTGAAAAGGTCTGAAAAATATGAAGAGCTTCAGAAGGTGTGAAATACATGAGGAGCATGAAACGGTCTGAAAAACAGGAGGAGCATGAAGCGGTGTTCAAAAACATGAAGCGCCTGAAAAGGTGTGAAATATATGAAGAGCTTCAAAAAGTGTCAAGAATGAGATTAGCAGGAAATGGTCTGAAAAATAGGAGGAGCATGAAGCGGTGTAGAAAAACATTAAGAGCCTGAAAAGGTGTGAGAAATATGAAGAGCTTCAAAAGGTGTGAAAAATATGAAGAGCTTCAAAAGGTGTGAAATATATGAGGAGCATGAAACGTTCTGAAAAATAGGAGGAGCATGAAGCGGTGTTCAAAAAAATGAAGAGCCTGAAAAGGTGTGAAAAATATGAAGAGCTTCAAAAAGTGTCAAAAATATGAAGAGCTTCAAAAGATGTGAAATACATGAGGAGCATGAAACGCTCTGAAAAAGAGGAGGAGCATGAAGCGGTGTTCAAAAACATGAAGCGCCTGAAAAGGTGTGAAAAATATGAAGAGCTTCAAAAGGTGTCAAATATATGAGGAGCATGAAACGGTCTGAAAAATAGGAGGAGCATGAAGCGGTGTTCAAAAACATGAAGAGCCTGAAAAGGTGTGAAAAATATGAACAGCTTCAAAAGGTGTGAAAAATATGAAGACATTCAAAGGTGTCAAAATTATGAGGAGCAAGAAACGGTCTGAAAATAGGAGGAGCATGAAACGTTGTTGAAAAACATGAAGAGCCTGAAAAGGTGTGAAAAATATGAAGAGCTACAAAAGGTGTCAAAAATATGAGGAGCATGAAACGGTCTGAAAAATAGGAGGATCATGAAGCGGTGTTGAAAAACATGAAGAGCCTGAAAAGGTGTGAAAAATATGAATAGCTTCAAAAGGTGTCAAAAATATGAGGAGCATGAAACAGTCTGAAAAATATGAGGAGCATGAAATGGTGTTCAAAAACATGAAGAGCCTGAAAAGGTGTGAAAAATATGAAGAGCTTCAAAAGGTGTGAAATACATGAGGAGCATGAAACGGTCTGAAAAATAGGAGGAGCATGAAGCGGTGTTGAAAAACATGAAGAGCCTGAAAAGGTGTGAAAAATATGAAGAGCTTCAAAAGGTGTGAAAAATATGAGGATCATGAAACGGTCTGAAAAATAGGAAGAGCATGAAGCTGTGTTGAAAAACATGAAGAGCCTGGAAGGGTGTAAAAAATATGAAGAGCTTCAAAAGGTGTCAAAAATATAAGGAACATGAAACGGTCTGAAAAATAGGAGCATGAAGTGGTGTTGAAAATCATGAAGAACCTGAAAACGGGTGTAAAATATGAAGACCCGCAAAATGTGTGAAATACATAGGAGCATGAAACGGTCTGAAATATAGGAGGAGCAGGAAGCGGTGTTCAAAAATATGAAGAGCCTTAAAATTTGTGAAAACTATGAAGCGCTTCAGAAGGTGTCAAAAATGAGATGAGCATGAAACGGTCTGAAAAATAGGAGGAGCATGAAGTGGTGTTGAAAATCATTAAGAGCCTGAAAATGTGTGAAATATATGAAGAGCTTCAAAAGATTTCAGAAATGAGAGGAGCATGAAACGGTCTGAAAAATAGGAGGAGCATAAAGCGGTGTTTAAAAACATGAAGAGCCTGAAAAGGTGTGAAAAATATGAATAGTTTCAAAAGATGTGAAAAATATGAGGAACTTCAAAAGCTGTCAAAAATGAGATGAGCATGAAACAGTCTGAGAAATAGGAGAAGCATGAAGTGGTGTTGAAAAACATGAAGAGCTTGAAAAAGTGTGAAATATATGAAGAGCTTCAAAAGGTGTGAAAAATATGAAGAGCTTCAAAAGGTGTCAAAAATATGAGGAGCATGAAACGGTCTGAAAAATAGGAGGAGCATTGTAACATTGTTGAAAAAATTGAAGAGCCTGAAAAGGGGTGAAAAATATGAAGAGCTTCAAAAGGTGTCAAAAATATGAGGAGCATGAAAAGGTCTGAAAAATAGGAGGAGCATGAAGCGGTGTTGAAAAATATGAAGAGCCTGAAAAGGTGTGAAAAATATGAAGAGCTTCAAAAGGTTTCAAAAATATAAGGAACATGAAATGGTCTGAAAAATAGTAGGAGCATGAAACGGTGTTCAAAAGATGAGAAGCCTGAAAAGGTGTGAAAAATATGAAAAGCTTCAAAAGATTTCAGAAATGAGAGGAGCATGAAACGGTCTGAAAAATAGGAGGAGCATGAAGTGCGGTTGAAAATCATGAAGAGTCTGAAAAGGTGTGTAAAATGTGAAGAGCTTCAAAAGGAGTGAAATACATGAGGAGCATGAAACCGTCTGAATTATAGTAGGAGCATGAAGCGGTGTTCATAAACATGAAGAGCCTGAAAAGGTGTGAAATATATGAAGAGCTTCAAAAGGTGTGAAAAATATGAAGAGCTTCAAAAGGTGTGAAAACTATGAAGAGCTTCAAAAGGTGTGAAAAATAAGAAGAGCTTCAAAAGATGTGAAATACATGAGGAGCATGAAACGGTATGAAAAATAGGAGGAACATGAAGCAGTGTTGAAAAACATGAAAACCTGAAAAGGTGTGAAAAATATGAAGGGCTTCAAAAGGTGACAAGTATATGAGGAGCATGAAACGGTCTGAAAAATAGGAGGAGGATGAAGCGGTGTTCAAAAAAATGAAGAGCCTGAAAAGGTGTGAAATATATGAAGAGCCTCAAAACGTGTCAAAAATAAGAGGAGCATGAAACGGTCTGAGCAATAGGAGGAGCATGAAGCGGTGTTGAAAAACATGAAGAGACTTAAAACGTGTGAAATATATGAAGAGCTTCAAAAGATGTGAAATACATGAGGAACATGAAACGGTCTGAAAAATATGAGGAGCAGGAAGTGGTGTTGAAAAACATGAAGAGCCTGAAAATGTGTGAAAAATATGAAGAGCTTCAAAAGCTGTGAAAAATATGAGGAGCATGAAACGGTCTGAAAAATAGGAGGAGCATGAAGCCGTGTTGAAAAACAAGAAGAGCCTGAAAGGGTGTAACAAATATGAAGAGCTTCAGAAGGTGTCAAAAATGAGATGAGCATGAAACGGTCTGAAAAATAGGAGGAGCATGAAGTGGTGTTGAAAAACATGAAGATCCTGAAAAAGTGTGAAATATATGAAGAGCTTCAAAAGGTGTGAAGTACATGAGGAGAATGAAACCGTCCGAAAAATAGGAGGAGCATGAAGCCGTGTTGAAAAACATGAAGAGCCTGAAAGGGTGTAACAAATATGAAGAGCTTCAGAAGGTGTCAAAAATGAGATGAGCATGAAACGGTCTGAAAAATAGGAGGAGCATGAAGCGGTGTTCCAATAAATGAAGAGCCTGAAAAGGTGTGAAATATATGAAGAGATTCAAAAGGTGTCAAAAATATGAGGAGCACGTAACGGTTTGGAAAATAGGACGAGCATGAAGTGGTGTTGAAAAACATGAAGAGCCTGAAAAGGTGTGAAAAATATGAAGAGCTTCAAAAGGTCTCAAAAATATGAGGAGCATGAAACCGTCTGAAAAATAGGAGGAGCATGAAGTGGTGTTGAAAAACAGAAGAGCCTGAAAAGGTGTGAAAAATATGAAGAGCTTCAAAAGGTGTCAAAAATATGAGGAGCATGAAACGGTCTGAAAAATAGGAGGAGCATTGTAACATTGTTGAAAAAATTGAAGAGCCTGAAAAGGGGTGAAAAATATGAAGAGCTTCAAAAGGTGTCAAAAATATGAGGAGCATGAAAAGGTCTGAAAAATAGGAGGAGCATGAAGCGTTGTTGAAAAACATGAAGAGCCTGAAAAGGTGTGAAAAACATAAAGAGCTTCAAAAGGTGTCAAAAATATGAGGAAAATGAAACGGTCTCAAAATAGGAGGAGCATGAAGTGCGGTTGAAAATCATGAAGAGTCTGAAAAGGTGTGTAAAATGTGAAGAGCTTCAAAAGGAGTGAAATACATGAGGAGCATGAAACCGTCTGAATTATAGTAGGAGCATGAAGCGGTGTTCATAAACATGAAGAGCCTGAAAAGGTGTGAAATATATGAAGAGCTTCAAAAGGTGTGAAAAATATGAAGAGCTTCAAAAGGTGTGAAAACTATGAAGAGCTTCAAAAGGTGTGAAAAATAAGAAGAGCTTCAAAAGATGTGAAATACATGAGGAGCATGAAACGGTATGAAAAATAGGAGGAACATGAAGCAGTGTTGAAAAACATGAAAACCTGAAAAGGTGTGAAAAATATGAAGGGCTTCAAAAGGTGACAAGTATATGAGGAGCATGAAACGGTCTGAAAAATAGGAGGAGGATGAAGCGGTGTTCAAAAAAATGAAGAGCCTGAAAAGGTGTGAAATATATGAAGAGCCTCAAAACGTGTCAAAAATAAGAGGAGCATGAAACGGTCTGAGCAATAGGAGGAGCATGAAGCGGTGTTGAAAAACATGAAGAGACTTAAAACGTGTGAAATATATGAAGAGCTTCAAAAGATGTGAAATACATGAGGAACATGAAACGGTCTGAAAAATATGAGGAGCAGGAAGTGGTGTTGAAAAACATGAAGAGCCTGAAAATGTGTGAAAAATATGAAGAGCTTCAAAAGCTGTGAAAAATATGAGGAGCATGAAACGGTCTGAAAAATAGGAGGAGCATGAAGCCGTGTTGAAAAACAAGAAGAGCCTGAAAGGGTGTAACAAATATGAAGAGCTTCAGAAGGTGTCAAAAATGAGATGAGCATGAAACGGTCTGAAAAATAGGAGGAGCATGAAGTGGTGTTGAAAAACATGAAGATCCTGAAAAAGTGTGAAATATATGAAGAGCTTCAAAAGGTGTGAAGTACATGAGGAGAATGAAACCGTCCGAAAAATAGGAGGAGCATGAAGCCGTGTTGAAAAACATGAAGAGCCTGAAAGGGTGTAACAAATATGAAGAGCTTCAGAAGGTGTCAAAAATGAGATGAGCATGAAACGGTCTGAAAAATAGGAGGAGCATGAAGCGGTGTTCCAATAAATGAAGAGCCTGAAAAGGTGTGAAATATATGAAGAGATTCAAAAGGTGTCAAAAATATGAGGAGCACGTAACGGTTTGGAAAATAGGACGAGCATGAAGTGGTGTTGAAAAACATGAAGAGCCTGAAAAGATGTGAAAAATATGAAGAGCTTCAAAAGGTGTCCACAATATGAGGAGCATGAAACTGTCTAAGAAATAGGAGGAGCATGAAGTGGTGCTGAAAAACATGAAGAGCGTAAAAGGTGTGAAAAATATGAAAAGCTTCAAAAGATGTCATAAATATGAGGAGCATGAAACGGTGAAAAACTGCAGGATCATGAAGCGGTGTTGAAAAACATGAAGGGCCTGAAAAGTTGTGAAAAATATGAAGAGCTTCAAAAGGTGTCAAAAATGTGAGGAGCATGAAACGGTCTGAAAAATAGGAGGAGCATGAAACCGTGTCAAAAACATGAAGAGCCTGAAAAGGTGTGAAAAATGAAGAGCTTCAAAAGGAGTGAAATACATGAGAAGCATGAAACGGTCTGAAAAATAGGAGGAGCATGAAGCGGTGTTGAAAAAGATGAAGAGCCTGAAAAGGTGTGAAAAATATGAAGAGCTTCAAAAGGTGTCAAAACTATGAGGAGCAGGAAAAGGTCTGAAAAATAGGAGCAGCATGAAACGGTGTTCAAAAACATGAAGATCCTGAAAAGTTGTGAAAAACATGAAGAGCTTCAAAAGGTGTGAAAAATTAGATTAGCATGAAACGGTCTGAAAAAATAGGAGGAGCATGAAGTGGTGTTGAAAAACATGAAGAGTCTGAAAAAGTGTAAAATATATGAAGAGCTTCAAAAGGTGTGAAAAATATTAGGAGCTTCAAAAGAGGTCAAAAATATGAGGAGCATGAAACGGTCTGAAAAATAGGAGGAGCATGAAACGGTCTGAAAAATGGGAGGAGCATGAAGCGGATTTGAAAATCATGAAGATCCTGAAAACGTGTGAAAAACATGAAGAGCTTAAAAGTTGTGAGAAATATGAAGAGCTTCAAGGTGTCAAAAATGAGACGAGCATGAAACGGTCTGGAAAGTAGGACGAGCATGAAGCGGTGTTGAAAAACATGAAGAGCCAGAAAAGGTGTGAAAAATATGAAGAGTTTAAAAAGCTGTCAAAAATATGAGGAGCAAGAAACGGTGTTGAAAAACATGAAGAGCCTGAAAATGTGTGAAAAATATGAAGAGCTTCAAAAGGTGTCAAAAATATGAGGAGCATGAAACGGTCAAAAAAATAGGAGGAGCATGAGACGTTGATGATAAACATGAAGAGCATGAAAAGGTGTGAAAAATATGAAGAGTTTAAAAAGGTGTCAAAAATATGAGGAGCAAGAAACGGTCTAAAAATAGGAAGAGCATGAAGCGGTGTTCAAAAACATGAAGAGCCTGAAAAGGTGTGAAACATATGAGGAGCATGAAACGGTCTGAAAAATAGGAGGAGCATGAAGCGGTGTTGAAAAACATGAAGAGCCTTAAGGTGTGAAATATATGAAGAGCTTCAAAAGGTGTCAAAAAATGAGGAGCATGAATCGGTCTGAAAAACAGGAGGAGCATTAAGCGGTGTTGAAAAAAATGAAGAGCCTGAAAAGGTGTGAAAAATATGAAGAGCTTCAAAAGGTGTCAAATATATGAGGAGCATGAAACGGTCTTAAAAAGTAGGAGAAGCATGAAGTGTTGTTGAAAAATATGAAGAGCCTGAAAAGGTGTGAAAAATATGAGGAGTTTCAAAAGGTATCAAAAATATGAGGAGCATGAAACGGTCTGAAAAATAGGAGGAGCATGAAGCGGTGTTGAAAAACATGAAGAACCTGAAAAGGTGTGAAAAATAGGAGGAGCTTCAAAAGGTGTCAAAAATATGAGGAGCATGAGACGGTCTGAACATACGAGGAGCATGAAGCGGTGTTCAAAAACATGAAGAGCCTGAAAAGGTGTGAAAAATATGAAGAGCTTCAAAACGTGTGAAAAATGAGATGAGCATGAAACGGTCTGAAAAATAGGAGGAGCATGAAGCGGTGTTCAAAAACATGAAGAGCCTGAAAAAGTGTGAAAAATATGAAGAGCTTCAAAAGGTGTTCAAAAATATGAGGAGCATGAAACGGTCTGAAAAATATGAGGAACATGAAGCAGTGTTGAAAAACATGAAGAGCCTGAAAAGGTGTGAAAAATAGGAGGAGCTTCAAAAGGTGTCAAAAATATGAGGAGCATGAAATGGTCTGAACATACGAGGAGCATGAAGCGGTGTTCAAAAACATGAAGAGCCTGAAAAGATGTGAAAAATATGAAGAGCTTCAAAACGTGTGAAAAATGAGATGAGCATGAAACGGTCTGAAAAATAGGAGGAGCATGAAGCGGTGTTCAAAATCATGAAGAGCCTGAAAAGGTGTGAAAAATATGAAGAGATTCAAACTGTGTCAAAAATAAGAGGAGCATGAAACGGTCTGAAAAATAGGAGGAGCATGAAGCAGTGTTGAAAAACATGAAGAGCCTGAAATAGTGTGAAAAATAGGAAGAGCTTCAAAAGTTGTGAAAAATGTGAAGAGCTTCAAAAGGTGTAAAAAATGAGATGAGCATGAAACGGTCTGTAAAATAGGAGGAGCATGAAACGGTGTTCAAAACATGAAGAGCCTGAAAAGGTGTGAAAAATATGAAGAGCTTCAAAAGGTGTGAAAAATATGAGGAGCATGAAACGGTGAAAAATAGGAGGAGCATAAAGTGATATTCAAAACATGAAGAGCCTGAAAAGGTGTGAAAAATATGAAGAGCTTTAAAAGGTGTCAAAAATATGAGGAGCATGAAACGGTCTCAAAATTAGGAGGAGCATGAAGCGCTATTCAAATATATGGAGATGCTGAAAAGGTACTAAAAATATGAAGAGCTTCAAAAGGTGTCAAAAATATGAAGAGCATGAAACGTTCTGAAAAAATAGTAGCATGAAACGGTGTTCAAAAACATGAAGAGCCTGGAAAGGTGTGAAAAATATGAAGAGCATCAAAACGTGTCAAAATTATGAGGAGCATGAAACGATCTGAAAAATAGAAGGAGCATGAAGCAGTGTTAAAAACATGAAGAGCCTGAAAACCTGTGGAAAATATTAAGAGCTTCAAAAGGTGTGAAAAATATGAAGAGCTTCAAAAGGTGTAATAGTGAGATGAGCATGAAACTGTCTGAAAAATAGGAGGAGCATGACGAGGTGTTGAAAAACATTAAGACTGAAAAGTTGTGAAAAATATGAAGAGCTTCAAAAGGTGTCAAAAATATGAGGAGCATGAAACGGTCTGAAAAATAGGAGGAGCATGAAGCGGTGTTGAAAAATATGAAGAGCATGAAATGGTGTGAAAAATATGAAGTGCTTCAAAAGGTGTCAAAAATATGAGGAGCATGTAACGGTCTGAAAAATCGGAGGAGCATGAAGCAGTGCTGAAAAACATGAAGAGCCTGAAAACGTGTGAAAAATATGAAGAGCTTCAAAAGGTGTGAAAAATATGAAGAGCTTCAAAATGTGGCAAAAATATGAGGAGCATGAAACTTTCTCAAAATTAGGAGGAACATGACGGTGTTCAAAAACCTGAAGAGCCTGGAATGGTGTGAAAAATATGAAGAGCCTCAAAAGGTGACAAAAATATGAGGAGCATGAAACGGTCTGAAATATAGCAGGATCATGAAGCAGTGTTGAAATACATGAAGAGCCTGAAAATGTGTGAAAAATATGAAGAGCTACAAAAGGTGTGAAAAATATGAAGAGCTTCAAAAGGTGTCAAAAATGAGATGAGCATGAAACGGTCTGAAAAATAGGAGGAGCATGAAGTGGTGTTGAAAAACATGAAGAACCTAAAAGGTGTGAAATATATGATGAGCTTCAAAATGTGTCAAAAATATGAGGAGCATAAAAGTGTCTGAAATATAGGAGGATCATGAAGCGGTGTTCAAAAATATGAAGAGCCTGAAAAGGTGTGAAAAATATGAAGAGCTTCAAAACGTGTGAAAAATGAGATGAGCATGAAACGGTCTGAAAAATAGGAGGAGCATGAAGCGGTGTTCAAAATCATGAAGAGCCTGAAAAGGTGTGAAAAATATGAAGAGCTTCAAACTGTGTCAAAAATAAGAGGAGCATGAAACGGTACAAAAAATAGGAGGAGCATGAAGCAGTGTTGAAAAACATGAAGAGCCTGAAATAGTGTGAAAAATATGAAGAGCTTCAAAAGTTGTGAAAAATATGAAGAGCTTCAAAAGGTGTAAAAAATGAGATGAGCATGAAACGGTCTGTAAAATAGGAGGAGCATGAAACGGTGTTCAAAACATGAAGAGCCTGAAAAGGTGTGAAAAATATGAAGAGCTTCAAAAGGTGTGAAAAATATGAGGAGCATGAAACGGTGAAAAATAGGAGGAGCATAAAATGATGTTCAAAAACATGAAGAGCCTGAAAAGTTTTGAAAAATATGAAGAGCTTTAAAAGGTGTCAAAAATATGAGGAGCATGAAACGGTCTCAAAATTAGGAGGAGTATGAAGCGGTATTCAAATATATGGAGACCCTGAAAAGGTACTAAAAACATGAAGAGCTTCAAAAGGTGTCAAAAATATGAAGAGCATGAAACGTTCTGAAAAAATAGTAGCATGAAACGGTGTTCAAAAACATGAAGAGCCTGGAAAGGTGTGAAAAATATGAAGAGCATCAAAACGTGTCAAAAATATGAGGAGCATGAAACGGTCTGAAAATAGGAGGAGAATGAAGTGGTGTTCAAAAACATGAAGAGATTGAAAAGGTGTGAAATATATGAAGAGCTTCAAAAAGTGTGAAATTCATGAGGAGCATGAAACGGTCTCAAAAATAGGAGGAGCATGAAGCGGTGTTCAAAAATATGATGAGCCTGAAAAGGTGTGAAAAATATGAAGAACTTCAAAAGGTGTCACAACTTTGAGGAGCATGAAACGGCCTGAAAAATATGAGGAGCATGAAGTGGTGTTGAAAAACATGAAGAGCATGAAAAGGTGTGAAAAATATGAAGAGCTTCAAAAGGTGTCAAAAATATGAAGAGCATCAAAAGGTTTCAAAAATGAGATGAGCATGAAACGGTCTGAAAAATGTGAGGAGCATGAAGCGGTGTTCAAAAACATGAAGAGCCTGAAACAGTGTGAAAAATATGAAGAGCTACAAAAGGTGTGCAAAATATGAAGAGCTTCAAGAGGTGTAAAAAATGAGATGACCATGAAACGGTCTGCAAAATAGGAGGAGCATGAAACGTTCTGAAAAATAGGAGGAGCATGAAACGGTCTTAAAAATAGGAGGGGCATGAAGCGGTGTTCAAAAACATGGAGAGCCTGAAAAGGTGGGAAAAATAGGAGGAGCATGAAACGGTCTCAAAAATAGGAGGAGCATGAAGCGGTGTTCAAAAACATGGAGAGCCTGAAAATGTGTGAAAAATATGAAGAGCTTCAAACGGTGTCAAAAATAAGAGGAGCATGAAACGGTCTGAAAAATAGGAGGAGCATGAAGCAGTGTTGCAAAACATGAAGAGCCTGAAAAGGTGTGAAAAATATGAAGAGCTTCAAAAGCTGTGAAAAATATGAAGAGCTTCAAAAGGTGTAAAAAATGAGATGAGCATGAAACGGTCTGTAAAATAGGAGGAGCATGAAGCGGTGTTCAAAACATGAAGAGCCTGAAAAGGTGTGAAAAATATGAAGAGCTTCAAAAGGTGTGAAAAATATGAGGAGCATGAAACGGTGAAAAATAGGAGGAGCATAAAGTGATGTTCAAAAACATGAAGAGCCTGAAAAGGTGTCAAAAATATGAAGAGCTTTAAAAGGTGTCAAAAATATGAAGAGCATGAAACGTTCTGAAAAAATAGTAGCATGAAACAGTGTTCAAAAACATTAAGAGCCTGGAAAGGTGTGAAAAATATGAAGAGCATCAAAACGTGTCAAAATTATGAGGAGCATGAAACGGTCTGAAAAATAGAAGGAGCATGAAGTAGTGTTAAAAACATGAAGAGCCTGAAAACCTGTGGAAAATATTAAGAGCTTCAAAAGGTGTGAAAAATATGAAGAGCTTCAAAAGGTGTCAAAAACATGAGGAGCGTGAAACGTTCTGAAAAATAGGAGGAGCATGAAATGGTGTTCGAAAACATGAACAGCTTGAAAAGATGTGAAAAATATGAAGAGCTTCAAAAGGTGTCAAATATATGAGGAGCATGAAACGGTCTGAAAATAGGAGGAGAATGAAGTGGTGTTCAAAAACATGAAGAGATTGAAAAGGTGTGAAATATATGAAGAGCTTCAAAAGGTGTGAAAAATATGAGGAGCATGAAACGGTGAAAAATAGGAGGAGCATAAAGTGATGTTCAAAAACATGAAGAGCCTGAAAAGGTGTCAAAAATATGAAGAGCTTTAAAAGGTGTCAAAAATATGAAGAGCATGAAACGTTCTGAAAAAATAGTAGCATGAAACGGTGTTCAAAAACATGAAGAGCCTGGAAAGGTGTGAAAAATATGAAGAGCATCAAAACGTGTCAAAATTATGAGGAGCATGAAACGGTCTGAAAAATAGAAGGAGCATGAAGCAGTGTTAAAAACATGAAGAGCCTGAAAACCCGTGGAAAATATTAAGAGCTTCAAAAGGTGTGAAAAATATGAAGAGCTTCAAAAGGTGTAATAGTGAGATGAGCATGAAACGGTCTGAAAAATAGGAGGAGCATGACGAGGTGTTGAAAAACATTAAGAGACTGAAAAGGTGTGAAAAATATGAAGAGCTTCAAAAGGTGTAATAGTGAGATGAGCATGAAACGGTCTGAAAAATAGGAGGAGCATGACGAGGTGTTGAAAAACATTAAGAGACTGAAAAGGTGTGAAAAATATGAAGAGCTTCAAAAGGTGTCAAAAATATGAGGAGCATGAAACGGTCTGAAAAATAGGAGGAGCATGAAGCGGTGTTGAAAAACATGAAGAGCCTGAAATGGTGTGAAAAATATGAAGTGCTTCAAAAGGTGTCAAAAATATGAGGAGCATGAAACGGTCTGAAAAATAGGAGGAACATGAAGCAGTGTTGAAAAACATGAAGAGCCTGAAAACGTGTGAAAAATATGAAGAGCTTCAAAAGGTGTGAAAAATATGAAGAGCTTCAAAATGTGTCAAAAATATGAGGAGGATGAGATGGTCTGAACATACGAGGAGCATGAAGCGGTGTTCAAAAACATGAAGAGCCTGAAAAGATGTGAAAAATATGAAGAGCTTCAAAACGTGTGAAAAATGAGATGAGCATGAAACGGTCTGAAAAATAGGAGGAGCATGAAGCGGTGTTCAAAATCATGAAGAGCCTGAAAAGGTGTGAAAAATATGAAGAGCTTCAAACGGTGTCAAAAATAAGAGGAGCATGAAACGGTCTGAAAAATATGCGGAGCATGAAGCAGTGTTGAAAAACATGAAGAGCCTGAAAAGGTGTGAAAAATATGAAGAGCTTCAAACGGTGTCAAAAATAAGAGGACCATGAAACGGTCCAAAAAATAGGAGCATGAAGCAGTGTTGAAAAACTTGAAGAGCCTGAAAAGGTGTGAAATATATGAAGAGCTTGAAAAGGTGTCAAATATATGAGGAGCATGAAACGGTCTCAAAATTAGGAGGAGTATGAAGCGGTATTCAAATATATGGAGATCCTGAAAAGGTACTAAAAATATGAAGAGCTTCAAAAGGTGTCAAAAATATGAAGAGCATGAAACGTTCTGAAAAAATAGTAGCATGAAACGGTGTTCAAAAACATGAAGAGCCTGGAAAGGTGTGAAAAATATGAAGAGCATCAAAACGTGTCAAAAATATGAGGAGCATGAAACGGTCTGAAAAATAGGAGGAGCATGAAGCAGTGTTAAAAACATGAAGAGCCTGAAAACCTGTGGAAAACATTAAGAGCTTCAAAAGGTGTGAAAAATATGAAGAGCTTCAAAAGGTGT
The DNA here is from genome assembly GCF_033118175.1 of Dama dama. NCBI lineage: Eukaryota > Metazoa > Chordata > Mammalia > Artiodactyla > Cervidae > Dama > Dama dama. The sequence goes on from NW_026870972.1 coordinate 2,755,634, forward strand.
AATAGTGAGATGAGCATGAAACGGTCTGAAAAATAGGTCGAGCATGACGAGGTGTTGAAAAACATGAAGAGACTGAAAAGGTGTGAAAAATATGAAGAGCTTCAAAGGTGTCAAAAACATGAGGAGCGTGAAACGTTCTGAAAAATAGGAGGAGCATGAAATGGTGTTCGAAAACATGAACAGCCTGAAAAGATGTGAAAAATATGAAGAGCTTCAAAAGGTGTCAAAAATATGAGGAGCATGAAACGGTCTGAAAATAGGAGGAGAATGAAGTGGTGTTCAAAAACATGAAGAGATTGAAAAGGTGTGAAATATATGAAGAGCTTCAAAAGGTGTGAAATTCATGAGGAGCATGAAACGGTCTCAAAAATAGGAGGAGCATGAAGCGGTGTTCAAAAATATGAAGAGCCTGAAAAGGTGTGAAAAATATGAAGAACTTCAAAAGGTGTCACAACTTTGAGGAGCATGAAACGGCCTGAAAAATATGAGCAGCATGAAGTGGTGTTGAAAAACATGAAGAGCATGAAAAGGTGTGAAAAATATGAAGAGCTTCAAAAGGTGTCAAAAATATGAAGAGCATCAAAAGGTTTCAAAAATGAGATGAGCATGAAACGGTCTGAAAAATATGAGGAGCATGAAGCGGTGTTCAAAAACATGAAGAGCCTGAAAAAGTGTGAAAAATTTGAAGAGCTACAAAAGGTGTGCAAAATATGAAGAGCTTCAAGAGGTGTAAAAAATGAGATGACCATGAAACGGTCTGCAAAATAGGAGGAGCATGAAACGTTCTGAAAAATAGGAGGAGCATGAAACGGTCTTAAAAATAGGAGGGGCATGAAACGGTGTTCAAAAACATGGAGAGCCTGAAAAGGTGTGAAAAATAGGAGGAGCATGAAACAGTCTCAAAAATAGGAGGAGCTTGAAGCGGTGTTCAAAAACATGGAGAGCCTGAAAATGTGTGAAAAATATGAAGAGCCTCAAACGGTGTCAAAAATAAGAGGAGCATGAAACGGTCTGAAAAATAGGAGGAGCATGAAGCAGTGTTGAAAAACATGAAGAGCCTGAAAAGGTGTGAAAAATATGAAGAGCTTCAAAAGCTGTGAAAAATATGAAGAGCTTCAAAAGGTGTAAAAAATGAAGTGAACATGAAACGGTCTGTAAAATAGGAGGAGCATGAAGCGGTGTTCAAAACATGAAGAGCCTGAAAAGGTGTGAAAAATATGAAGAGCTTCAAAAGGTGTGAAAAATATGAGGAGCATGAAACGGTGAAAAATAGGAGGAGCATAAAGTGATGTTCAAAAACATGAAGAGCCTGAAAAGGTGTCAAAAATATGAAGAGCTTTAAAAGGTGTCAAAAATATAAAGAGCATGAAACGTTCTGAAAAAATAGTAGCATGAAACGGTGTTCAAAAACATGAAGAGCCTGGAAAGGTGTGAAAAATATGAAGAGCATCAAAACGTGTCAAAATTAGGAGGAGCATGAAACGGTCTGAAAAATAGAAGGAGCATGAAGCAGTGTTAAAAACATGAAGAGCCTGAAAACCTGTGGAAAATATTAAGAGCTTCAAAAGGTGTGAAAAATATGAAGAGCTTCAAAAGGTGTAATAGTGAGATGAGCATGAAACGGTCTGAAAAATAGGAGGAGCATGACGAGGTGTTGAAAAACATTAAGAGACTGAAAAGGTGTGAAAAATATGAAGAGCTTCAAAAGGTGTCAAAAATATGAGGAGCATGAAACGGTCTGAAAAATAGGAGGAGCATGAAGCGGTGTTGAAAAACATGAAGAGCCTGAAATGGTGTGAAAAATATGAAGAGCTTCAAACGGTGTCAAAAATAAGAGGAGCATGAAACGGTCTGAAAAATAGGAGGAGCATGAAGCACTGTTGAAAAACATGAAGAGCCTGAAAAGGTGTGAAAAATATGAAGAGCTTCAAACGGTGTCAAAAATAAGAGGACCATGAAACGGTCCAAAAAATAGGAGGAGCATGAAGCAGTGTTGAAAAACATGAAGAGCCTGAAAAGGTGTGAAATATATGAAGAGCTTCAAAAGTTGTGAAAAATATGAAGTGCTTCAAAAGGTGTAAAAAATGAGATGAGCATGAAACGGTCTGTAAAATAGGAGGAGCATGAAGCGGTGTTCAAAACATGAAGAGCCTGAAAAGGTGTGAAAAATATGAAGAGCTTCAAAAGGTGTGAAAAATATGAGGAGCATGAAACGGTGAAAAATAGGAGGAGCATAAAGTGATGTTCAAAAACATGAAGAGCCTGAAAAGGTGTGAAAAATATGAAGAGCTTTAAAAGGTGTCAAATCTATGAGGAGCATGAAACGGTCTCAAAGTTAGGAGGAGCATGAAGCGGTATTCAAATATATGGAGATCCTGAAAAGGTACTAAAAATATGAAGAGCTTCAAAAGGTGTCAAAAATATGAAGAGCATGAAACGTTCTGAAAAAATAGTAGCATGAAACGGTGTTCAAAAACATGAAGAGCCTGGAAAGGTGTGAAAAATATGAGGAGCATCAAAACGTGTCAAAAATATGAGGAGCATGAAACGGTCTGAAAAATAGGAGGAGCATGAAGCAGTGTTAAAAACATGGAGAGCCTGAAAACCTGTGGAAAACATTAAGAGCTTCAAAAGGTGTGAAAAATATGAAGAACTTCAAAAGGTGTAATAGTGAGATGAGCATGAAACGGTCTGAAAAATAGGTCGAGCATGAGGAGGTGTTGAAAAACATGAAGAGACTGAAAAGGTGTGAAAAATATGAAGAGCATCAAAACGTGTCAAAAATATGAGGTGCATGAAACGGTCTGAAAAATAGGAGGAGCATGAAGCAGTGTTGAAAAACATGAAGAGCCTGAAAAAGTGTGAAAAATATGAAGAGCTTCAAAAGTTGTGAAAAATATGAAGAGCTTCAAAAGGTGTAAAAAATGACATGAGCATGAAACGGTCTGTAAAATAGGAGGAGCATGAAACGGTGTTCAAAACATGAAGAGCCTGAAAAGGTGTGAAAAATATGAAGAGCTTCAAAAGGTGTGAAAAATATGAGGAGCTTGAAACGGTGAAACATAGGAGGAGCATAAAGTGATGTTCAAAAACATGAAGAGCCTGAAAAGGTGTGAAAAATATGAAGAGCTTTAAAAGGTGTCAAAAATATGAGGAGCATGAAACGGTCTCAAAATTAGGAGGAGCATGAAGCGCTATTCAAATATATGGAGATCCTGAAAAGGTACTAAAAATATGAAGAGCTTCAAAAGGTGTCAAAAATATGAAGAGCATGAAACGTTCTGAAAAAATAGTAGCATGAAACGGTGTTCAAAAACATGAAGAGCCTGGAAAGGTGTGAAAAATATGAAGAGCATCAAAACGTGTCAAAATTATGAGGAGCATGAAACGATCTGAAAAATAGGAGGAGCATGAAGCAGTGTTAAAAACATGAAGAGCCTGAAAACCTGTGGAAAATATTAAGAGCTACAAAAGGTGTGAAAAATATGAAGAGCTTCAAAAGGTGTAATAGTGAGATGAGCATGAAACTGTCTGAAAAATAGGAGGAGCATGACGAGGTGTTGAAAAACATTAAGACTGAAAAGTTGTGAAAAATATGAAGAGCTTTAAAAGGTGTCAAAAATATGAGGAGCATGAAACGGTCTGAAAAATAGGAGGAGCATGAAGCGGTGTTGAAAAATATGAAGAGCCTGAAATGGTGTGAAAAATATGAAGTGCTTCAAAAGGTGTCAAAAATATGAGGAGCATGTAACGGTCTGAAAAATAGGAGGCGCATGAAGCAGTGTTGAAAAACATGAAGAGCCTGAAAACGTGTGAAAAATATGAAGAGCTTCAAAAGGTGTGAAAAATATGAGAGCTTCAAAATGTGTCAAAAATATGAGGAGCATGAAACTGTCTCAAATTTAGGAGGAACATGACGGTGTTCAAAAACCTGAAGAGCCTGGAATGGTGTGAAAAATATGAAGAGCCTCAAAAGGTGACAAAAATATGAGGAGCATGAAACGGTCTGAAATATAGGAGGATCATGAAGCAGTGTTGAAATACATGAAGAGCCTGAAAATGTGTGAAAAATATGAAGAGCTACAAAAGGTGTGAAAAATATGAAGAGCTTCAAAAGGTGTCAAAAATGAGATGAGCATGAAACGGTCTGAAAAATAGGAGGAGCATGAAGTGGTGTTGAAAAACATGAAGAACCTAAAAGGTGTGAAATATATGAAGAGCTTCAAAATGTGTCAAAAATATGAGGAGCATAAAAGTGTCTGAAATATAGGAGGATCATGAAGCGGTGTTCAAAAATATGAAGAGCCTGAAAAGGTGTGAAAAATATGAAGAGCTTCAAAACGTGTGAAAAATGAGATGAGCATGAAACGGTCTGAAAAATAGGAGGAGCATGAAGCGGTGTTCAAAATCATGAAGAGCATGAAAAGGTGTGAAAAATATGAAGAGCTTCAAACTGTGTCAAAAATAAGAGGAGCATGAAACGGTCCAAAAAATAGGAGGAGCATGAAGCAGTGTTGAAAAACATGAAGAGCCTGAAATAGTGTGAAAAATATGAAGAGCTTCAAAAGTTGTGAAAAATGTGAAGAGCTTCAAAAGGTGTAAAAAATGAGATGAGCATGAAACGGTCTGTAAAATAGGAGGAGCATGAAACAGTGTTCAAAACATGAAGAGCCTGAAAAGGTGTGAAAAATATGAAGAGCTTCAAAAGGTGTGAAAAATATGAGGAGCATGAAACGGTGAAAAATAGGAGGAGCATAAAATGATGTTCAAAAAGATGAAGAGCCTGAAAAGTTGTGAAAAATATGAAGAGCTTTAAAAGGTGTCAAAAATATGAGGAGCATGAAACGGTCTCAAAATTAGGAGGAGTATGAAGCGTTATTCAAATATATGGAGATCCTGAAAAGGTACTAAAAACATGAAGAGCTTCAAAAGGTGTCAAAAATATGAAGAGCATGAAACGTTCTGAAAAAATAGTAGCATGAAACGGTGTTCAAAAACATGAAGAGCCTGGAAAGGTGTGAAATATATGAAGAGCATCAAAACGTGTCAAAATTATGAGGAGCATGAAACGGTCTGAAAAATAGAAGGAGCATGAAGCAGTGTTAAAAACATGAAGAACCTGAAAACCTGTGGAAAATATTAAGAGCTTCAAAAGTTGTGAAAAATATGAAGAGCTTCAAAAGGTGTAATAGTGAGATGAGCATGAAACGGTCTGAAAAATAGGTCGAGCATGACGAGGTGTTGAAAAACATGAAGAGACTGAAAAGGTGTGAAAAATATGAAGAGCTTCAAAAGGTGTCAAAAACATGAGGAGCGTGAAACGTTCTGAAAAATAGGAGGAGCATGAAATGGTGTTCGAAAACATGAACAGCCTGAAAAGATGTGAAAAATATGAAGAGAATCAAAAGGTGTCAAAAATATGAGGAGCATGAAACGGTCTGAAAATAGGAGGAGAATGAAGTGGTGTTCAAAAACATGAAGAGATTGAAAAGGTGTGAAATATATGAAGAGCTTCAAAAGGTGTGAAATTCATGAGGAGCATGAAACGGTCTCAAAAATAGGAGGAGCATGAAGCGGTGTTCAAAAATATGAAGAGCCTGAAAAGGTGTGAAAAATATGAAGAACTTCAAAAGGTGTCACAACTTTGAGGAGCATGAAACGGCCTGAAAAATATGAGGAGCATGAAGTGGTGTTGAAAAACATGAAGAGCATGAAAAGGTGTGAAAAATATGAAGAGCTTCAAAAGGTGTCAAAAATATGAAGAGCATCAAAAGGTTTCAAAAATGAGATGAGCATGAAACGGACTGAAAAATATGAGGAGCATGAAGCGGTGTTCAAAAACATGAAGAGCCTGAAAAAGTGTGAAAAATATGAAGAGCTACAAAAGGTGTGAAAAATATGAAGAGCTTCAAACGGTGTCAAAAATAAGAGGACCATGAAACGGTCCAAAAAATAGGAGGAGCATGAAGCAGTGTTGAAAAACATGAAGAGCCTGAAAAGGTGTGAAATATATGAAGAGCTTCAAAAGTTGTGAAAAATATGAAGTGCTTCAAAAGGTGTAAAAAATGAGATGAGCATGAAACGGTCTGTAAAATAGGAGGAGCATGAAGCGGTGTTCAAAACATGAAGAGCCTGAAAAGGTGTGAAAAATATGAAGAGCTTCAAAAGGTGTGAAAAATATGAGGAGCATGAAACGGTGAAAAATAGAAGGAGCATAAAGTGATGTTCAAAAACATGAAGAGCCTGAAAAGGTGTGAAAAATATGACGAGCTTTAAAAGGTGTCAAATATATGAGGAGCATGAAACGGTCTCAAAATTAGGAGGAGCATGAAGCGGTATTCAAATATATGGAGATCCTGAAAAGGTACTAAAAATATGAAGAGCTTCAAACGGTGTCAAAAATATGAAGAGCATGAAACGTTCTGAAAAAATAGTAGCATGAAACGGTGTTCAAAAACATGAAGAGCCTGGAAAGGTGTGAAAAATATGAAGAGCATCAAAACGTGTCAAAAATATGAGGTGCATGAAACGGTCTGAAAAATAGGAGGAGCATGAAGCAGTGTTGAAAAACATGAAGAGCCTGAAATAGTGTGAAAAATATGAAGAGCTTCAAAAGTTGTGAAAAATATGAAGAGCTTCAAAAGGTGTAAAAAATGAGATGAGCATGAAACGGTCTGTAAAATAGGAGGAGCATGAAACGGTGTTCAAAACATGAAGAGCCTGAAAAGGTGTGAAAAATATGAAGAGCTTCAAAAGGTGTGAAAAATATGAGGAGCATGAAACGGTGAAAAATAGGAGGAGCATAAAGTGATGTTCAAAAACATGAAGAGCCTGAAAAGGTGTGAAAAATATGAAGAGCTTTAAAAGGTGTCAAAAATATGAGGAGCATGAAACGGTCTCAAAATTAGGAGGAGCATGAAGCGCTATTCAAATATATGGAGATCCTGAAAAGGTACTAAAAATATGAAGAGCTTCAAAAGGTGTCAAAAATATGAAGAGCATGAAACGTTCTGAAAAAATAGTAGCATGAAACGGTGTTCAAAAACATGAAGAGCCTGGAAAGGTGTGAAAAATATGAAGAGCATCAAAACGTGTCAAAATTATGAGGAGCATGAAACGATCTGAAAAATAGGAGGAGCATGAAGCAGTGTTAAAAACATGAAGAGCCTGAAAACCTGTGGAAAATATTAAGAGCTACAAAAGGTGTGAAAAATATGAAGAGCTTCAAAAGGTGTAATAGTGAGATGAGCATGAAACTGTCTGAAAAATAGGAGGAGCATGACGAGGTGTTGAAAAACATTAAGACTGAAAAGTTGTGAAAAATATGAAGAGCTTCAAAAGGTGTCAAAAATATGAGGAGCATGAAACGGTCTGAAAAATAGGAGGAGCATGAAGCGGTGTTGAAAAATATGAAGAGCCTGAAAAGGTGTGAAAAATATGAAGAGCTTCAAAAGGTGTCAAAAATATGAGGAGCATGTAACGGTCTGAAAAATAGGAGGAGCATGAAGCAGTGCTGAAAAACATGAAGAGCCTGAAAAGGTGTGAAAAATATGAAGAGCTTCAAACGGTGTCAAAAATAAGAGGAGCATGAAACGGTCCAAAAAATAGGAGGAGCATGAAGCAGTGTTGAAAAACATGAAGAGCCTGAAAAGGTGTGAAATATATGAAGAGCTTCAAAAGTTGTGAAAAATATGAAGAGCTTCAAAAGGTGTAAAAAATGAGATGAGCATGAAACGGTCGGTAAAATTTGAGGAGCATGAAGCGGTGTTCAAAACATGAAGAGCCTTAAAAGGTGTGAAGAATATGAAGGGCTTCAAAAGGTGTGAAAAATATGAGGAGCATGAAACGGTGAAAAATAGGAGGAGCATAAAGTGATGTTCAAAAACATGAAGAGCCTGAAAAGGTGTGAAAAATATGAAGAGCTTTAAAAGGTGTCAAAAATATGAGGAGCATGAAACGGTCTCAAAATTAGGAGGAGCATGAAGCGCTATTCAAATATATGGAGATCCTGAAAAGGTACTAAAAATATGAAGAGCTTCAAAAGGTGTCAAAAATATGAAGAGCATGAAACGTTCTGAAAAAATAGTAGCATGAAACGGTGTTCAAAAACATGAAGAGCCTGGAAAGGTGTGAAAAATATGAAGAGCATCAAAACGTGTCAAAAATATGAGGAGCATGAAACGGTCTGAAAAATAGGAGGAGCATGAAGCAGTGTTAAAAACATGAAGAGCCTGAAAACCTGTGGAAAACATTAAGAGCTTCAAAAGGTGTGAAAAATATGAAGAGCTTCAAAAGGTGTAATAGTGAGATGAGCATGAAACGGTCTGAAAAATAGGAGGAGCGTGACGAGGTGTTGAAAAACATGAAGAGACTGAAAAGGTGTGAAAAATATGAAGAGCTTCAAAAGGTGTCAAAAACATGAGGAGCGTGAAACGTTCTGAAAAATAGGAGGAGCATGAAATGGTGTTCGAAAACATGAACAGCCTGAAAAGATGTGAAAAATATGAAGAGCTTCAAAAGGTGTCAAAAAGATGAGGAGCATGAAACAGTCTGAAAAAGAGGAGGAGCATGAAACGGTCTGAAGAAGAGGAAGAGGATGAAACGGTGTTGAAACACATGAAGAGCCTGAAAAGGTGTGGAAAAGAGGATGAGCTTCAAAAAGAGTCAAAAATATGAGCAGCATGAAACGGTCTCAAAAATAGAAAGAGCATGAAGCGGTGTTGAAAAACCTGAAGTGCTGGAATGGTGTGAAAACTATGAAGAGTTTCAAAAGCTGTCAAATATATGAGGAGCATGAAACGGTCTGAAAAAGATGAGGAGCATGAAACGGTGTTGAAGCACATGAAGATCCTGAAAAGGTGTGAAAAATATGAAGAGCTTCAAAAGGTGTGAAAAATGTGAAGAGCTTCAAAAGGTGTGAGAAATATGAAGAGCTTGAAAAGGTGTCAAAAATATGAGGACCATAAACGGTCTGAATAATACGAGGAACATGAAGCGGAGTTCAAAATCATGAAGTGCCTGAAAAGGTGTGCAAAATATGAAGAGCTTTAAAAGGTGTCAAAAATGAGATGAGCATGAAACGGTCTGCAAAATAGGAGGAGCATGAAGCGGTGTTTAAAACATGAAGAGCCTGAAAAGGTGTGCAAAATATGAAGAGCTTCAAAAGGTGTGAAAAATATGAGGAGCATGAAACGGTGAAAAATAGGAGGAGCATAAAGTGATGTTCAAAAACATGAAGAGCCTGAAAAGGTGTCAAAAATATGAAGAGCTTTAAAAGGTGTCAAAAATATGAAGAGCATGAAACGTTCTGAAAAAATAGTAGCATGAAACGGTGTTCAAAAACATGAAGAGCCTGGAAAGGTGTGAAAAATATGAAGAGCATCAAAACGTGTCAAAATTATGAGGAGCATGAAACGGTCTGAAAAATAGGAGGAGCATGAAGCAGTGTTAAAAACATGAAGAACCTGAAAACCAGTGGAAAATATTAAGAGCTTCAAAAGGTGTGAAAAATATGAAGAGCTTTAAAAGGTGTAATAGTGAGATGAGCATGACACGGTCTGAAAATAGGAGGAGCATGACGAGGTGTTGAAAAACATTAAGAGACTGAAAAGGTGTGAAAAATATGAAGAGCTTCAAAAGGTGTCAAAAATATGAGGAGCATGAAACGGTCTGAAAAATAGGAGGAGCATGAAGCGGTGTTGAAAAACATGAAGAGCCTGAAATGGTGTGAAAAATATGAAGTGCTTCAAAAGGTGTCAAAAATATGAGGAGCATGAAACGGTCTGAAAAATAGGAGGAGCATGAAGCAGTGTTGAAAAACATGAAGAGCCTGAAAACGTGTGAAAAATATGAAGAGCTTCAAAAGGTGTGAAAAATATGAAGAGCTTCAAAATGTGTCAAAAATATGAGGAGGATGAAACGGTCTGAACATACGAGGATCATGAAGCGGTGTTCAAAAACATGAAGAGCCTGAAAAGATGTGAAAAATATGAAGAGCTTCAAAACGTGTGAAAAATGAGATGAGCATGAAACTGTCTGAAAAATAGGAGGAGCATGAAGCGGTGTTCAAAATCAAGAAGAGCCTGAAAAAGTGTGAAAAATATGAAGAGCTTCAAACGGTGTCAAAAATAAGAGGAGCATGAAACGGTCTGAAAAATAGGAGGAGCATGAAGCAGTGTTGAAAAACATGAAGAGCCTGAAAAGGTGTGAAAAATATGAAGAGCTTCAAACGGTGTCAAAAATAAGAGGAGCATGAAACGGTCCAAAAAATAGGAGGAGCATGAAGCAGTGTTGAAAAACATGAAGAGCCTGAAAAGGTGTGAAATATATGAAGAGCTTCAAAAGTTGTGAAAAATATGAAGAGCTTCAAAAGGTGTAAAAAATGAGATGAGCATGAAACGGTCGGTAAAATTTGAGGAGCATGAAGCGGTGTTCAAAACATGAAGAGCCTTAAAAGGTGTGAAGAATATGAAGGGCTTCAAAAGGTGTGAAAAATATGAGGAGCATGAAACGGTGAAAAATAGGAGGAGCATAAAGTGATGTTCAAAAACATGAAGAGCCTGAAAAGGTGTGAAAAATATGAAGAGCTTTAAAAGGTGTCAAAAATATGAGGAGCATGAAACGGTCTCAAAATTAGGAGGAGCATGAAGCGCTATTCAAATATATGGAGATCCTGAAAAGGTACTAAAAATATGAAGAGCTTCAAAAGGTGTCAAAAATATGAAGAGCATGAAACGTTCTGAAAAAATAGTAGCATGAAACGGTGTTCAAAAACATGAAGAGCCTGGAAAGGTGTGAAAAATATGAAGAGCATCAAAACGTGTCAAAAATATGAGGAGCATGAAACGGTCTGAAAAATAGGAGGAGCATGAAGCAGTGTTAAAAACATGAAGAGCCTGAAAACCTGTGGAAAACATTAAGAGCTTCAAAAGGTGTGAAAAATATGAAGAGCTTCAAAAGGTGTAATAGTGAGATGAGCATGAAACGGTCTGAAAAATAGGAGGAGCGTGACGAGGTGTTGAAAAACATGAAGAGACTGAAAAGGTGTGAAAAATATGAAGAGCTTCAAAAGGTGTCAAAAACATGAGGAGCGTGAAACGTTCTGAAAAATAGGAGGAGCATGAAATGGTGTTCGAAAACATGAACAGCCTGAAAAGATGTGAAAAATATGAAGAGCTTCAAAAGGTGTCAAAAAGATGAGGAGCATGAAACAGTCTGAAAAAGAGGAGGAGCATGAAACGGTCTGAAGAAGAGGAAGAGGATGAAACGGTGTTGAAACACATGAAGAGCCTGAAAAGGTGTGGAAAAGAGGATGAGCTTCAAAAAGAGTCAAAAATATGAGCAGCATGAAACGGTCTCAAAAATAGAAAGAGCATGAAGCGGTGTTGAAAAACCTGAAGTGCTGGAATGGTGTGAAAACTATGAAGAGTTTCAAAAGCTGTCAAATATATGAGGAGCATGAAACGGTCTGAAAAAGATGAGGAGCATGAAACGGTGTTGAAGCACATGAAGATCCTGAAAAGGTGTGAAAAATATGAAGAGCTTCAAAAGGTGTGAAAAATGTGAAGAGCTTCAAAAGGTGTGAGAAATATGAAGAGCTTGAGAAGGTGTCAAAAATATGAGGACCATAAACGGTCTGAATAATACGAGGAACATGAAGCGGAGTTTAAAATCATGAAGTGCCTGAAAAGGTGTGAAAAATATGAAGAGCTTCAAAAGGTGTCAAAAATATGAGGAGCATGAAACGGTCTGAAAAATAGGAGAAGCATGAAACGGTGTTCAAAAACATGAAGAGCATGAAAAGTTGTGAAAAATATGAAGAGCTTCAAAACGTGTCAAAAATATGAGGAGCATGAAACGGTCTGAAAAATAGAAGGAGCATGAAGTGGTGTTCAAAAACATGAAGAGATTGAAAAGGTGTGAAATATATGAAGAGCTTCAAAAGGTGTGAAATTAATGAGGAGCATGAAACGGTCTCAAAAATAGGAGGGGCATGAAGCGGTGTTCAAAAATATGAAGAGCCTGAAAAGGTGTGAAAAATATGAAGAACTTCAAAGGTGTCAAAACTATGAGGAGCATGAAACGGCCTGAAAAATATGAGGAGCATGAAGTGGTGTTGAAAAACATGAAGAGCATGAAAAGGCGTGAAAAATATGAAGAGCTTCAAAAGGTGTCAAAAATATGTAGAGCATCAAAAGGTTTCAAAAATGAGATGAGCATGAAACGGTCTGAAATATATGAGGAGCATGAAGCGGTGTTCAAAAACATGAAGAGCCTGAAAAGGTGTGAAAAATATGAAGAGATTCAAAACGTGTGAAAAATGAGATGACCATAAAACGGTCTGAAAAATAGGAGGAGCAAGAAGCGGTGTTCAAAAACATGAAGAGCCTGAAAAAGTGTGAAAAATATGAAGAGCTTCAAAAGGTGTGCAAAATATGAAGAGCTTCAAGAGTTGTAAAAAATGAGATGACCATGAAACGGTCTGCAAAATAGGAGGAGCATGAAAAGGTCTGAAAAATAGGAGGAGCATGAAACGGTCTTAAAAATAGGAGGGGCATGAAGCGGTGTTCAAAAACATGGAGAGCCTGAAAAGGTGTGAAAACTAGGAGGAGCATGAAACGGTCTCAAAAATAGGAGGAGCATGAAGCGGTGTTCAAAAACATGGAGAGCCTGAAAACGTGTGAAAAATATGAAGAGCTTCAAACGGTGTCAAAAGTAAGAGGAGCATGAAACGGTCTGAAAAATAGGAGGAGAATGAAGCAGTGTTGAAAAACATGAAGAGCCTGAAAAGGTGTGAAAAATATGAAGAGCTTCAAAAGGTGTAAAAAATGAGATGAGCATGAAACGGTCTGCAAAATAGGAGGAGCATGAAGCGGTGTTTAAAACATGAAGAGCCTGAAAAGGTGTGCAAAATATGAAGAGCTTCAAAAGGTGTGAAAAATATGAGGAGCATGAAACGGTGAAAAATAGGAGGAGCATAAAGTGATGTTCAAAAACATGAAGAGCCTGAAAAGGTGTCAAAAATATGAAGAGCTTTAAAAGGTGTCAAAAATATGAAGAGCATGAAACGTTCTGAAAAAATAGTAGCATGAAACGGTGTTCAAAAACATGAAGAGCCTGGAAAGGTGTGAAAAATATGAAGAGCATCAAAACGTGTCAAAATTATGAGGAGCATGAAACGGTCTGAAAAATAGGAGGAGCATGAAGCAGTGTTAAAAACATGAAGAGCCTGAAAACCAGTGGAAAATATTAAGAGCTTCAAAAGGTGTGAAAAATATGAAGAGTTTCAAAAGGTGTAATAGTGAGATGAGCATGAAACGGTCTGAAAAATAGGAGGAGCATGACGAGGTGTTGAAAAACATTAAGAGACTGAAAAGGTGTGAAAAATATGAAGAGCTTCAAAAGGTGTCAAAAATATGAGGAGCATGAAACGATCTGAAAAATAGGAGGAGCATGAAGCGGTGTTGAAAAACATGAAAAGCCTGAAAAGCTGTGAAAAAAATGAAGTGCTTCAAAAAGTGTCAAAAATATGAGGAGCATGAAACGGTCTGAAAAATAGGAGGAGCATGAAGCAGTGTTGAAAAACATGAAGAGGCTGAAAACGTGTGAAAAATATGAAGAGCTTCAAAAGGTGTCAAAAATATGAAGAGCTTCAAAATGTGTCAAAAATATGAGGAGCATGAAATTGTCTCAAAATTAGGAGGAACATGACGGTGTTCAAAAACCTGAAGAGCCTGGAATGGTGTGAAAAATATGAAGAGCCTCAAAAGGTGTCAAAAATATGAGGAGCATGAAACGGTCTGAAATATAGGAGGATCATGAAGCAGTGTTGAAATACATGAAGAGCTTGAAAATGTGTGAAAAACAAGAAGAGCCTAAAAGGTGTGAAATATATGAAGAGCTTCAAAAGGTGTGAAAAATATGAGGAGCATGAAACGGTCTGAAAAAGTGGAGGAGCATGAAGCGGTGTTCAAAAATATGAAGAGCCTGAAAAGGTGTGAAATATATGAAGACCTTTAAAAAGTGTCAAAAATATGAGGAGCATGAAACGGTCTCAAAAATATGAGGAGCATGAGACGGTCTGAAAAATAGGAGCAGCATGACGGGGTTCAAAAATATGAAGAGCCTGAAAAGGTGTGAAAAATATGAAGAGTTTCAAAAGATGTGAAAAATATGAAGAGCTTCAAAAGCTCTCAAAAATTAAATGAGCATGAAACGGTCTGAAAAATAGGAGGAGCATGAAACGGTGTTCAAAAATATGAAGAGCCTGAAAAGGTGTGAAAAATATGAAGAGTTTCAAAAGATGTGAAAAATATGAAGAGCTTCAAAAGCTCTCAAAAATTAAATGAGCATGAAACGGTCTGAAAAATAGGAGGAGCATGAAGCAGTGTTGAAAAACATGAAGAGCCTGAAAACGTGTAAAAATATGAAGATCTTCAAAACGTGTGAAAATATGAAGAGCTTCAGAAGTTGTGAAATACATGAGGAGCATGAAACGGTCTGAAAAATAGGAGGAGCATGAAGCAGTGTTCAAAAACATGAAGAGCCTGAAAAGGTGTGAAATACATGAAGAGATTCAAAAGGTGTCAAACATATGAGGAGCATGAAACGGTCTGAAAAATATGAGAATCATGAATCGGTTGTGAAAAACATGAAAAGACTGAAAAGGTGTGAAAAATGAAGAGCTTCAAAAATTTTCAAATTTATGCGGAGCAGGAAACTGTCTGAAAAATAGGAGGAGCTTGAAACCGTGTTCTAAAACATGAAGAGCCTGAAAAGGTGTGAAAAATATGAAGAGCTTCAAAAGGTGTGAAATACATGAGGAGCATGTAACGGTTTGAAAAATAGGAGGAGCATGAAGCGGTGTTCAAAAACATGAAGAGCCTGAAAAGCTGTGAAAAATATGAAGAGCATCAAAATGTGTGAAAAATATGAAGAGCTTCAAAAGGTGTCAAAAATATGAGGAGCATGAAACGGTCTGAAAAAAAGGAGGATCATGAAACGTTGTTCAAAAGATGAAGAGCCTGAATAGGTGTGAAAAGTATGAAGAGCTTCAAAAGGTGTGAAATATATGAGGAGCATGAAACGGTCTGAAAAATAGGAGGAGCAAGAAGCGGTGTTGAAAAAAATTAAGAGCCTGGAAACGTTTGAAAAATATGAAGAGCTTCAAAAGGTGTGGAAAATATGAAGAGCTTCAAAATGTGTCAAAAGTGAGATGAGCATGAAACGGTCTGAAAAATAGGAGGAGCCTGAAATCGTGTTCAAAAACATGAAGAGCCTAAAAAAGTGTGAAAAATAGAAAGAACTTCAAAAGTTGTGAAATACATGAGGAGCATGAAACGGTCTGAAAAATAGGAGGAGGATGAAGTGGTGTTGAAAAACATGAAGAGCCTGAAAATGTGTGAAATATATGAAGAGCTGCAAAAGGTGTCAGAAATGAGAGGAGCATGAAACGGTCTGAAAAATAGGAGAAGCATGAAGTGGCTTTGAAAAACATGAAGAGCCTGAAAAGGTGTGAAAAATATGAAGAGCTTCAAAAGGTGTCAAAAATATGAGGAGCATGAAACGGTCTGAAAAATAGGAGGAGCAAGAAACGGTGTTCAAAAACATGAAGAGCCTGAAGAGGTGTCAAAAATATGAAGATCATCAAAGGGTCTGAAAAATAGGAGGAGAATGAAGCGGTGTTCAAAAACATGAAGAGCCTGAAAAGGTGTGAAAAATAAGAGGAGCATGAAACGGTCTAAAAAATAGGAGGAGGATGAATTGGTGTTGAAAAACATAAAGAGCATGAAAAGGCGTGCAAAATATGAAGAGCCTCAAAAGGTGTGAAAAATATGAGGAGCATGAAATGGTGTTCAAAAACATGAAAAGGTGTGAAAAATATGAGGAGCTTCAAAAGTTGTCAAAAATATTAGTAGCCTGAAACAGTCTGTAAAATAGGAGGAATATGAAACGCTGATGAAGAACATGAAGGGCATGAAAAGGTGTGAAAAATATGAAGAGCTTCAAAAGGTGTCAAAAATATGAGGAGCATGAAACAGTCTGAAAAATAGAAGGAGCATGAAACGGTGTTGAAAAACATGAACAGCTTGAAAAGGTGTGAAAAATATGAAGAGCTTCAAAACGGTCATAAATATGAGGATCATGAATCAGTCTGAAAAATAGGAGAAGCATGAAGCAGTGTTGAAAAACATTAAGAGCCTGAAAAGATGTGAAATATATGAAGAGCTTCAAAAGGTGTCAAAAATATGAAGAGCATCAAAGGGTCTGAAATTTGGAGGAGCATGAAGCGGTGTTCAAAAACATGAAGAGTCTGAAAAGGTGTGAAAAATATGAAGAGCTTCAAAAGGTGTGAAAAATACGAGGAGCATAAAACGGTCTGAAAAATAGAAGAAGCATGAAGTGGTGTTGAAAAACATGAAGATCCTGAAATGGTGTGAAATATATGAAGAGCTTCACAATGTGTGAAAAATATGAGGAGCTTTAAAACGTGTCAGAAATATGAGGAGCATGAAGCGGTCTGAAAAATAGGAGGAGCATGAAATGGTGTTGAAAACATGAGGAGCCTGAAAAGTGTGAAAAATATGAAAAGCTTCAAAAGGTGTCAAAAATATGAGGAGCATGAAACGGTCTGAAAAATAGGAGGAGCATGAAGCGGTGTTGAAAAACATGAAGAGCCTGAAAAGGTGTGAAAATATGAAGAGCTTCAAAAGCTGTCAAGAATAGGAGGAGCACGAAAGGGTCTGAAAAGTAGGAGGAGCATGAAGCGGTGTTAGAGAACATGAAGAGCCTGAAAAGGTGTGAAAAATATGAAGCGCTTCAAAAGTTGTCAAAAATGAGATGAGCATGAAACGGTCTGAAAAATAGGACGAGCATGAAGTGGTGCTGAAAAAAAAGAAGAGCCTGAAAAGGTGTGAAAAACATGAAGAGCTTTAAAAGGTGTCAAAAATATGAGGAGAATGAAACGGTCTGAAAAATACTAGCAGCATGATGTCATCTTGAAAAACATGAAGAACCTGAAAAGGTGTGAAAAATATGAAAAGCTTCACAAGGTGTCAAAAATATGAGGAGCATGATACGTTCTGAAAAATAGGAGTAGCATGAAGTGGTGTTGAAAACATGAATAGCCTGGAAAGGTGTGAAATATATGAAGAGCTTCAAAAGGTGTGAAAGATATGAAGAGCTTCAAAAGGTGTCAAAAATATGAGGAGCATGAAACCGTCTGAAAAATAGGATCAGCATGAAGCGGAGTGGAAAAATATGAAGAGCTTGAAAAGGTGTGAAAAATATGAAGAGCTTCAAATGGTGTGAAATAAATGAGGAGCATGAAACGGTCTGAAAAATAGGAGGAGCATGAAGCGTTGTTGAAAAACATGAAGAGCCTGAAAACGTGTGAAAAATATGAAGAGCTTCAAAAGCTGTGAAAAATATGAAGAGCTTCAAAACGTGTCAAAAATGAGATGAACATGAAACGGTCTGAAAAATAGGAGGAGCAAGAAGCGTTTTTGAAAAACATGAAGAGCCTGAAAAGGTGTGAAAAATAAACAGCTTCAAAAGATGTCAAAAATATGAGGAGCATGAAACGGTCTGAAATATAGGAGGATCATGAAGCGGTGTTCAAAAACATGAAGAGCCTGAAAAGGTGTGAAAAATATGAAGAGCTTCAAAAGGTGTGAAAAATATGAGGAGCATGAAACGGTCTGCAAACCTGGAGGAGCATGAAGCGGTGTTGAAAAACATGAAAAGCCTGAAAAGCTGTGAAAAATATGAAGAGCTTCAAAAGGTGTCAAAAATATGAGGAGCATGAAACGGTCTGAACAATTGGAGTCGCAAGAAGCGGTGTTGAAAACAAGAAGAGCCTGAAAACGTGTGAAAAATATGAAGTGCTTCAAAAGTTGTGAAAAATATGAAGAGCTTCAAAACGTGTCAAAAATGAGATGAGCATGAAACGGTCTTAAAAATAGGAGGAGCAAGAAGCGTTTTTGAAAAACATGAAGAGACTGAAAAGGAGTGAAAAATATGAAAAGCTTCAAAAGATGTGAAAAATATGAGGAGCATGAAACGGTCTGAAATATAGCAGGAGCATGAAGCGGTGTTCAAAAACATGAAGAGCCTGAAAAGGTGAGAAAATATGAAGAGCTTCAAAAGGTGTCAAAAATATGAGGAGCATGAAACGGTCTGAAAAACAGGAGGAGCATGAAGCGGTGTTCAAAATCATGAAAAGCCTGAAAAGGTTGAAAAATATGAAGAGCTTCAAAAGGTGTGAAAAATAGGAGGAGCATGAAACACTCTGCAAACCTGGAGGAGCTTGAAGTGGTGTTGAAAAACATGAAGAGCCTGAAAAGGTGTGAAAAATCTGAAAAGCTTCAAACGGTGTCAAAAATGTGACGAGCATGAAACGGTCTGAAAAACAGGAGGAGCATGAAGTGCTGTTCAAAAAATGAAGAGCCTGAAAAGGAGTGATATCTATGAAGAGTTTCAAAAGGTGTCAAAAATATGAGGAGCATGAAACGGTCTGAAAAATACGAGCACCATGATGTGGTCTTGAAAAACATGAAGAACCTGAAATGTGTGAAGAATATGAAAAGCTTTACAAGGTGTCAAATATAGGAGGAGCATGATACGGTTTGAAAACTAGGAGTAGTATGAAGTGGTATTGAAAACATGAATATCCTGGAAAGGTGTGAAATATATGAAGAGCTTCAAAAGGTGTGAAAAATATGAAAAGCTTCAAAAGGTGTGAAATACATGACGAGCATGAAACTCTTTGAAAAATAGGAGGAGCATGAAGTGGTGTTGAAAAAGGTGAATAGCCTGTAAAGGTGTGAATATATGAAGAGCCTCAAAAGATGTCAAAACTATGAGGAGCATGAAACGGGCTGAAAAATAGGAGGAGCATGAAGCGGTGTAGAAAAAAATGAAGAGCTTGAAAAGGTGTGAAAAATATGAAGAGCTTCAAAAGGTGTCAAAAATATGAGGAGCATGAAACTCTCTGAAAAATAGAAGGAGCATGAAGCGGTGTTGAAAAACATGAAGAGCCTGAAAAGATGTGAAAAATATGAAGAGCTTCAAAAGTTGTCAAATATATGAGGAGCATGAAACGGTCTGAAAAATAGGAGGAGCATGAAGCTGTGTTCAAAAACATGAAGAGCCTGAAAAGGTGTGAAATATATGAAGAGCTTCAAAATGTGTTAAAAATATGAGGAGCGTGAAACGGTCTGAAAATTTGGAGGAGCATGAAGCTGTGTTCAAAAACATGAAGAGCCTGAAAATGTGTGAAATATATGAAGAGCTTCAAAATGTGTTAAAAATATGAGGAGCGTGAAACGGTCTGAAAAATTGGAGGAGCATGAAACGGTGTTCAAAAACATGAAGAACCTGAAAAGGTGTGAAAAATATGAAGAGCTTCAAAAGGTGTGAAAAATATGAAGAGCTTCAAAAGGTGTCAAAAATTAGATGAGCAAGAAAAGGTCTGAAAAATAGGAGGAGCATAAAGTGGTGTTGAAAAAATGAAGATCCTGAAAAGGTATGAAATATATGAAGAGCTTCAAAAGGTGTCAAAAATATGAGGAGCATGAAAAGGTCTGAAAAATATGAGGAGCATGAAAGGTGTTCAAAAACATGAAGTGCCTGAAAAGGTGTGAAAAATATGAAGAGCTTCAAAAACGTGAAAATACGAAGAGCTTCAAAAGGTGTCAATAATACGAGGAGCATGAAACTGTCTGAAAAATGGAGGAGCATGAAGCGGTGGTGAAAAACATGAAAAGTCTGAAAACGTGTGAAAAATATGAAGAGCTTCAAAAATGTGAAAAATTTGAAGAGCATCAAAAGGTGTGAAAAATATGAGGAGCATGAAACGGTCTGAAAAAGAGCAGGAGCATGAAGCGGTGTTGAAAAACATGAAGAGTCTGAAAACTTGTAAAATTATGAAGAGCTTCAAAAATGTGAAAATATGAAGAGCTTCAAAAGGTGTCAACAATATGAGGAGCATGAAACGGTCTGAAAATTAGGAGGAGCATGAAGCGATGTTGAAAAACATGAAGAGCCTGAAAAGGTGTGAAAAATATGAAGAGCTTCAAAAGGTGTCAAAAATGAGATGAGCATGAAACGGTCTGAAAAATAGGAGGAGCAAGAAGCGGTGTTCAAAACATGAAGAGCCTGAAAAGTTGTGAAATATATGAAGAGCTTCAAAAGGTGTGAAATACATGAGGAGCATAAAACTCTCTGAAAAATAGGAGGAGCATGAATTGGTGTTCAAAACATGAAGAGCCTGAAAAGATGTGATAAATATGAAGAGCTTCTAAAGGTGTCAAAAATATGAGGAGCATGAAACGGTCTGAAAAAGAGGAGGAGCATGAAGCGGTGTTGAAAAACATGAAGAGCCTTAAAAAGTGTAAAAATTATTAAGAGCTTCAAAAGGTGTGAAAAATATGAGGAGCATGAAACAGTCTGAAAAATAGGAGGAGCATGAAACGGTGTTCAAAACATGAAGAGCCTGAAAAGGAGTGAAAAATATGAAGGGCTTCAAAATGTGTGAAAAATATGAACAGCTTCAAAAGGTGTCAAAAATGAGATGAGCATGAAATGATCTGAAAAAAAGGAGGAACATGAAGTGGTGTTGAAAAACATGAAGAGCCTGAAAAGGTGTGAAAAATATGACGAGCTTCCAAAGTTGTCAAAAATATGAGGAGCATGAAAAGGTCTAAAAAATAGGAGCATGAAGCTGTGTTCAATAATATGAAGAGCCTGAAAAGGTGTGAAAAATATGAAGAGCTCCAAAAGTTGTCAAAAATATGAGGAGCATGAAACGGTCTCAAAAATAGGAGGAGCGTGAAGCAAGATGTGAAAAATATGAAGAGCTTCAAAAGGTGTCAAAAATATGAGGAGCATGAAACGGTCTCAAAAATAGGAGGAGCATGAAGCGGTGTTGAAAACCATGAAAAGCCTGAAAAGGTGTGAAAAATATGAAGAGCTTCAAAAGGTGTCAATAATAAGAGGTGCATGAAACAGTCTGAAAAATAGGAGGAGCATGAAACGGTCTGAAAAATTGGAGGACCATGAATCGGTGTTGAAAAACAAGAAGAGCCTGAAAAGGTGTGACATATATAAAGAGCTTCAAAAGGTGTGAAAAATATGAGGAGCATGAAACGGTCTGAAAAATACGGGAGCATGAAACGGTGTGAAAAACAGGAAGAGCATTAAAAGGTGTGAAAAATATGAAGAGCTTCAAAAGGTTTCAAAATATGAGGAGCATGAAACGGTCTGAAAAATAGGAGGAGCATGAAGCGGTGTTGAAAAACATGAAGAGCCTGAAAAGGTGTGAAAAATATGAAGAGCTTGAAAATGTCAAAAATATGAGAAGCATGAAACGGTCTGAAAAATAGGAGGAGCATGAAACGGTCTTAAAAATAGGAGCAGCATGAAACGGTGTTCAAAAACATGAAGAGCCTGAAAAGGTGTGAAAAATATGAAGAGCTTCAAAAGGTGTGAAAAATATGAGGAGAATGAAACGTTCTGAAAAATATGAGGAGCATGAAGCTGTGCTCAAAAACATGAAGAGCCTGAAAAGGTGTGAAAAATATGAAGAGCTTCAAAAGGAGTGAAAAATATGAGGAGCATGAAACGGTCTGAAAAATAGGAGCAGCATGAAGCTGTGCTCAAATACGTGAACAGCCTGAAAAGGTGTGAAAAATATGAAGAGCTTGAAAATGTGTCAAAAATATGAGGAGCATGAAACGGTCTGAAAAATAGGAGGAGCATGAAATGGTCTGAAAAATAGGAGCAGCATGAAACGGTGTTCAAAAACATGAAGAGCCTGAAAAGTTGTGAAAAATATGAAGAGCTTCAAAAGCTGTCAAAAATATGAGGAGCATAAATCGGTCTGAAAAATAGGAGCAGCATGAAACTGTGCTCAAATACATGAAGAGCCTGAAAAGGTGTGAAAAATATGAAGAGCTTCAAAAGATGGAAAAATATGAGGACCATGAAACGGACTCAAAATAGGAGGAGCATAAAGCGGTGTTGAGAAACATGAAGAGCCTGAAAAGGTGTGAAAAATATGAAGAGCTTCAAAAGGTGTCAATAATAAGAGGTGCATGGAACAGTCTAAAAAATAGGATGAGCATGAAACGGTCTGAAAAATTGGAGGAGCATGAAACGGTCTGAAAAATTGGAGGAGCATGAAACGGTCTGAAAAATTGGAGGAGCATGAAACGGTCTGAAAAATAGCAGGAGCATGAAACGGTCTGAAAAATTGGAGGAGCATGAAACGGTCTGAAAAATTGGAGGAGCATGAAGCGGTGTTCAAAAACATGAAGAGCCAGAAAGGTGTGAAAAATATGAAGAGCTTCAAAAGGTGTCAAAAATATGAGGAGCATGAAACGGTCTCAAAAATAGGAGAAGCATGAAACGGTCTGAAAAATAGCAGGAGCATGAAAGGGTCTGAAAAATTGGAGGAGCATGAAACGGTCTGAAAAATTGGAGGAGCATGAAGCGGTGTTCAAAAATACGGAGAGCCTGAAAGTTAAGAAAAATATGAACAGCTTCAAAAGGTTTCAAAAATATGAGGAGCATGAAACGGTCTGAAAAATAGGAGCAACATGAAATGGTGTTCAGAAACATGTAGAGCCTGAAAAGGTGTGAAAAATATGAAGAGCTTCAAAAGGTGTCAAAAATATGAGGAGCATAAAACGGTCTGAAAAATAGGAGCAGCATGAAGCTGTGCTCAAATACATGAAGAGCCTGAAAAAGTGTGAAAAATATGAAGAGCTTCAAAAGGTGTCAATAATAAGAGGTGCATGAAACAGTCTGAAAAATAGGATGAGCATGAAGTGGTGTTGAAAAACATGAAGAACCTGAAAAGTTGTGAGAAATATGAAGAGCTTCAACAGGTGTCAAAAATATGAGGAGCAAGAAACTCTCTGAAAAAGAGTAGGAGCATGAAGCGGTGTTGAAAAACATGAAGAGCCTGAAAAGTATTGAAAAATATGAAGAGCTTCTAAAAGTTCAAAAATATGAGGAGCAATGTAACGGTCTTAAAAATACGAGGAGCATGACGTGATGTTGAAAAACATGAATAGCCTGAAAATGTGTGAAATATATGAAGAGATTAAAAATGTGACAAATATATGAGGAGCATGAAACGGTCTCAAAAATATGAGGAGCATGAAGCGGTGTTCAAAAATATGAAGAGCCTGAAAATGTGTGAAAAATATGAAGAGCTTCAAAAGGTGTCAAAAATATGTGGAGCATGAATCGGTCTGAAAAATAGGAAGAGCATGAAGCTGTGTTCAAAAACATGAAGAGGCTGAAAATGTGTGAAAAATATGAAGAGCTTCAAAAGGTGTGAAAAATATGAGGAGCATGAAACGGCCTGAAAAATAGGAGGAGCATGAAGTGGTGTTCAAATACATGAAGAGCCTGAAAAGGTGTGAAAAATATGAAGAGCTTCAAAAGGTGTCAAAAATATGATGAGCATGAAACGGTCTGAAAAATAGGAGGAGCATGAAGCGGTATTGAAAAACATGAAGAGCCTGAAATCTTGTGAAAAATATGAAGAGCTTCAAAAGATGTGAAAATTATGAATAGCTTCAAAAGGTGTCAAAAATGACATGAGCATGAAACGGTCTGAAAGATAGGAGGAGCATGAAGCGGTATTGAAAAACATGAAGAACCTGAAAAGGTAGGAAAAATATAAAAAGCTTCAAAACCTGTCAAAAATATGAGGAGCATGAAACGGTCTGAAAAATAGCAGAAGCATGAAGCTGTGTTGAAAAACATGAAGAGTCTGAAAACGTGTGAAAGTATGAAGAGCTTCAAAAATATGAAAAATATGAAGAGCTTCAAAAGGTGTGAAAAATATGAAGAGCTTCAAAAGGTGTCAAAAATATTAGGAGAATGAAATGGTCTGCAAAATAGGAGGAGCATGAAATGGTGTTCAAAAACATGAAGAGCATGGAAAGATGTGAAAAATATGAAGATCTTCAAAAGGTGTCAAAAATATGAGGAGCAAGAAACGGTCTGAAAAATAGGAGGAGCATTAAACGATGTTCAAAAATATGAGGAGCAAGAAACGGTCTGAAAAATAAGAGGAGCATTAACCGGTGTTCAAAAACATGAAGAGCCTGGAAAGGTGTGAAAAATATGAAGAGCTTCAAAAGGTGTCAAAAATATGAGGAGCATGAAACGGTCTGAAAAATAGGAGGAGCATGAAGTGGTGTTGAGAAAAATGAAGAGCCTGAAAAAGGTGTGAAAATTATGAGGAGAATGAAACGGTCTGAAAAATAGGAGGAGCATGAGTGGTGTTCAAAAACATGAAGAGCGTGAAAAGGTGTGAAATATATGAAGAGCTTCAAAAGGTGTCAAAAATATGTGGAGCACAAAACGGTCTGAAAAATAGGAGGAGCATGAAACGGTCTGAAATATAGGAGGAGCATGAAGTGGTGTTGAAAAATATGAAGAGCTTCAAAAATTGTCAAAAATATCAGGAGCATGAAACGGTCTGAAAAATAGGAGGAGTATGAAGCGGTGATCAAAAATATGAAGAGCCTGAAAAGTTGTGAAAAATATGAAGAGCTTCAAAAGGTGTGAAATACATGGGGAGCATGAAACGGGCTGAAAAAAAGGAGAAGCATGAAGTGGTGTGGAAAAACATGAAGAGCCTGAAAAGGTGTGAAAAATATGAAGAGCTTCAAAAGGTGTGAAATACATGAGGAGAATGAAATTCTCTGAAAAATAGAAGGAGCATGAAGTGGTGTTCAAAAACATGAAGAACCTGAAAAGTTGTGAGAAATATGAAGAGCTTCAACAGGTGTCAAAAATATGAGGAGCATGAAACGATCTGAAAAAGAGGAGGAGCATGAAGCGGTGTTGAAAAACATGAAGAGCCTGAAAAGGTGTTCAAAATATGAATAGCTTCAAAAGTTGTCAAAAATATGAGGAGCATGAAACGGTCTGAAAAATAGGAGCAGCATGAAGCTGTGCTCAAATACGTGAACAGCCTGAAAAGGTGTGAAAAATATGAAGAGCTTGAAAATGTGTCAAAAATATGAGGAGCATGAAACGGTCTGAAAAATAGGAGGAGCATGAAATGGTCTGAAAAATAGGAGCAGCATGAAACGGTGTTCAAAAACATGAAGAGCCTGAAAAGTTGTGAAAAATATGAAGAGCTTCAAAAGCTGTCAAAAATATGAGGAGCATAAATCGGTCTGAAAAATAGGAGCAGCATGAAACTGTGCTCAAATACATGAAGAGCCTGAAAAGGTGTGAAAAATATGAAGAGCTTCAAAAGATGGAAAAATATGAGGACCATGAAACGGACTCAAAATAGGAGGAGCATAAAGCGGTGTTGAGAAACATGAAGAGCCTGAAAAGGTGTGAAAAATATGAAGAGCTTCAAAAGGTGTCAATAATAAGAGGTGCATGGAACAGTCTAAAAAATAGGATGAGCATGAAACGGTCTGAAAAATTGGAGGAGCATGAAACGGTCTGAAAAATTGGAGGAGCATGAAACGGTCTGAAAAATTGGAGGAGCATGAAACGGTCTGAAAAATAGCAGGAGCATGAAACGGTCTGAAAAATTGGAGGAGCATGAAACGGTCTGAAAAATTGGAGGAGCATGAAGCGGTGTTCAAAAACATGAAGAGCCAGAAAGGTGTGAAAAATATGAAGAGCTTCAAAAGGTGTCAAAAATATGAGGAGCATGAAACGGTCTCAAAAATAGGAGAAGCATGAAACGGTCTGAAAAATAGCAGGAGCATGAAAGGGTCTGAAAAATTGGAGGAGCATGAAACGGTCTGAAAAATTGGAGGAGCATGAAGCGGTGTTCAAAAATACGGAGAGCCTGAAAGTTAAGAAAAATATGAACAGCTTCAAAAGGTTTCAAAAATATGAGGAGCATGAAACGGTCTGAAAAATAGGAGCAACATGAAATGGTGTTCAGAAACATGTAGAGCCTGAAAAGGTGTGAAAAATATGAAGAGCTTCAAAAGGTGTCAAAAATATGAGGAGCATAAAACGGTCTGAAAAATAGGAGCAGCATGAAGCTGTGCTCAAATACATGAAGAGCCTGAAAAAGTGTGAAAAATATGAAGAGCTTCAAAAGGTGTCAATAATAAGAGGTGCATGAAACAGTCTGAAAAATAGGATGAGCATGAAGTGGTGTTGAAAAACATGAAGAACCTGAAAAGTTGTGAGAAATATGAAGAGCTTCAACAGGTGTCAAAAATATGAGGAGCAAGAAACTCTCTGAAAAAGAGTAGGAGCATGAAGCGGTGTTGAAAAACATGAAGAGCCTGAAAAGTATTGAAAAATATGAAGAGCTTCTAAAAGTTCAAAAATATGAGGAGCAATGTAACGGTCTTAAAAATACGAGGAGCATGACGTGATGTTGAAAAACATGAATAGCCTGAAAATGTGTGAAATATATGAAGAGATTAAAAATGTGACAAATATATGAGGAGCATGAAACGGTCTCAAAAATATGAGGAGCATGAAGCGGTGTTCAAAAATATGAAGAGCCTGAAAATGTGTGAAAAATATGAAGAGCTTCAAAAGGTGTCAAAAATATGTGGAGCATGAATCGGTCTGAAAAATAGGAAGAGCATGAAGCTGTGTTCAAAAACATGAAGAGGCTGAAAATGTGTGAAAAATATGAAGAGCTTCAAAAGGTGTGAAAAATATGAGGAGCATGAAACGGCCTGAAAAATAGGAGGAGCATGAAGTGGTGTTCAAATACATGAAGAGCCTGAAAAGGTGTGAAAAATATGAAGAGCTTCAAAAGGTGTCAAAAATATGATGAGCATGAAACGGTCTGAAAAATAGGAGGAGCATGAAGCGGTATTGAAAAACATGAAGAGCCTGAAATCTTGTGAAAAATATGAAGAGCTTCAAAAGATGTGAAAATTATGAATAGCTTCAAAAGGTGTCAAAAATGACATGAGCATGAAACGGTCTGAAAGATAGGAGGAGCATGAAGCGGTATTGAAAAACATGAAGAACCTGAAAAGGTAGGAAAAATATAAAAAGCTTCAAAACCTGTCAAAAATATGAGGAGCATGAAACGGTCTGAAAAATAGCAGAAGCATGAAGCTGTGTTGAAAAACATGAAGAGTCTGAAAACGTGTGAAAGTATGAAGAGCTTCAAAAATATGAAAAATATGAAGAGCTTCAAAAGGTGTGAAAAATATGAAGAGCTTCAAAAGGTGTCAAAAATATTAGGAGAATGAAATGGTCTGCAAAATAGGAGGAGCATGAAATGGTGTTCAAAAACATGAAGAGCATGGAAAGCTGTGAAAAATATGAAGATCTTCAAAAGGTGTCAAAAATATGAGGAGCAAGAAACGGTCTGAAAAATAGGAGGAGCATTAAACGATGTTCAAAAATATGAGGAGCAAGAAACGGTCTGAAAAATAAGAGGAGCATTAACCGGTGTTCAAAAACATGAAGAGCCTGGAAAGGTGTGAAAAATATGAAGAGCTTCAAAAGGTGTCAAAAATATGAGGAGCATGAAACGGTCTGAAAAATAGGAGGAGCATGAAGTGGTGTTCAGAAAAATGAAGAGCCTGAAAAAGGTGTGAAAATTATGAGGAGAATGAAACGGTCTGAAAAATAGGAGGAGCATGAGTGGTGTTCAAAAACATGAAGAGCGTGAAAAGGTGTGAAATATATGAAGAGCTTCAAAAGGTGTCAAAAATATGTGGAGCACAAAACGGTCTGAAAAATAGGAGGAGCATGAAACGGTCTGAAATATAGGAGGAGCATGAAGTGGTGTTGAAAAATATGAAGAGCTTCAAAAATTGTCAAAAATATCAGGAGCATGAAACGGTCTGAAAAATAGGAGGAGTATGAAGCGGTGATCAAAAATATGAAGAGCCTGAAAAGTTGTGAAAAATATGAAGAGCTTCAAAAGGTGTGAAATACATGGGGAGCATGAAACGGGCTGAAAAAAAGGAGAAGCATGAAGTGGTGTGGAAAAACATGAAGAGCCTGAAAAGGTGTGAAAAATATGAAGAGCTTCAAAAGGTGTGAAATACATGAGGAGAATGAAATTCTCTGAAAAATAGAAGGAGCATGAAGTGGTGTTCAAAAACATGAAGAACCTGAAAAGTTGTGAGAAATATGAAGAGCTTCAACAGGTGTCAAAAATATGAGGAGCATGAAACGATCTGAAAAAGAGGAGGAGCATGAAGCGGTGTTGAAAAACATGAAGAGCCTGAAAAGGTGTTCAAAATATGAATAGCTTCAAAAGTTGTCAAAAATATGAGGAGCATGAAACGGTCTGAAAAATAGGAGGAGCATGAAGTGGTGTTGAAAAACATGAAGAGCCTGAAAAGGTGTGAAAAATATGAAGAGCTTCAAAAGGTGTCAAAAATATGAGGAGCATGAAACGGTGTGAAAAATAGGTGGAGAAAGAAGGAGTGTTGAAAAACATGAAGAGCCTGAAAATGTGTGAAAAATATAAAGAGCTTCAAAAGATGTGAAAAATATGAAGAGCTTCAAAAGGTGTCAAAAATGAGATGAGCAAGAAACGGTTTGAAAAATAGGAGGAGCATGAAGCGGTGTTCAAAAACATGAAGAACCTGAAAAGTTGTGAGAAATATGAAGAGCTTCAACAGGTGTCAAAAATATGAGGAGCATGAAACGATCTGAAAAAGAGGAGGAGCATGAAGCGGTGTTGAAAAACATGAAGAGCCTGAAAAGTAGTGAAAAATATGAAGAGCTTCTAAAGGTGTCAAAAATATGAGGAGCATGTAACGGTCTTAAAAATACGAGGAGCATGAAGTGATGTTGAAAAACATGAAGAGCCTGAAAAGGTGTGAAAAATATGACGAGCTTCAAAAGGTGTGAAAAACATGAGGAGCATGAAACGGGTTGAAAAATAGGAGAAGCATGAAGTGGTGTTGAAAAACATGAAGAGCCTGAAAAAGTGTGAAAAATATGAAGATCTTCAGAAGGTGTGAAAAATATAAAGAGCTTCAACAGGTGTCAAAAATTAGATGAGCATGAAACGGTCGAAAAATTGGAGGAGCAAGAAGTAGTGTTGAAAAAAATTAAGAGCCTGAAAAGGTGTGAAAAATATGAAAAGCTTCAAAAGGTGTGAAAAATATGAGGAGCATGAAACGGTCTGAAAAATAGGTGGAGCATGAAGCGGTGTTGAAAAATATGAAGAGCCTGGAAAGGTGTGCAAAATATGAAGAGCTTCAAAAGGTGTGAAATATATGAAGAGCTCCAAAATGTGTCAAAATGAGATGAGCATGAAACGGTCTGAAAAATAGGAGGAGCATGAAACGGTGATCAAAAACATGAAGAGCCTGAAAAGGTGTGAAAAATATGAAGAGCTTCAAAAGGTGTGAAATACATGAGGAGCATGAAACGTGCTGAAAAATAGGAGAAGCATGAAGGGGTGTGGAAAAATATGAAGAGCCTGAAAAGGTTTGAAAAATATGAAGAGCTTCAAAAGGTGTGAAATACATGAGGAGCATGAAACACTCTGAAAAATAGAAATAGCATGAAGCGGTGTTGAAAAACATGAAGAGCCTGAAAACGTGTGAAAATATGAAGAGCTTCAAAAATATGAAAAATATGAAGAGCTTCAAAAGGTGTCAAAATGAGATGAGCATGAAACGGTCTGAAAAATAGGAGGAGCATGAAGTGGTGTTGAAAAAAATGAAAAGCCTGAAAAGGTGTGAAATATATGAAGAACTTCAAAAGGTGTTAAATTTGAGGAATATGAAACGGTCTGCAAAATAGGAGAAGCATGAAATGGTGTTCAAAAACATGAAGAGCCTGAAAAGATGTGAAAATTATGAAGAGCTTCAAAAGGTGTCAAAAATATGAGGAGCATGAAACGGTCTGAAAAATAGGAGGAGCATGAAGCGGTGTTGAAACACAAGAAGAGCCTGAAAAGGTGTGAAACGTATGAAGAGCTTCAAAAGGTGTCAAAATTATGAGGAGCATGAAACGGCCTGAAAAATTGGAGGAGCATGAAGCGGTGTTCAAAAATATGAAGAGCCTGAAAAGGTGTGAAAAATATGAAAACCTTCAAAAGGTGTCAAAAATATGAGTAGCATGAATCGGTCTGAAAAATAGGAGGAGCAAGAAACGGTGATCAAAAACATGAAGAGCCGGAAAAGGTGTGAAAAACATGAAGAGCTTCAAAAGGTGTGAAATACATGAGGAGTTTGAAACGGGCTGAAAATAGGAGAAGCATGAAGTGGTGTGGAAAAATATGAAGAGCCTGAAAAGGTGTGGAAAATATGAAGAGCTTCACAAGGTGTGAAATACATGAGGAGCATGAAACTCTCTGAAAAATATAAGGAGCATGAAGCGGTGTTCAAAAACATGAAGAGCCTGAAAAGGTGTGAAAAATATGAAGAGCTTCAAAAGGTGTGAAATACATGAGGAGCATGAAACGGGCTGAAAAATAGGAGAAGCATGAAGTGGTGTGGAAAAACATGAAGAGCCTGAAAAGGTGTGAAAAATACGAAGAGCTTCAAAAGGTGTGAAATACATGAGGAGCATGAAACTCTCTAAAAAATAAGAGGATCATGAAGCGGGGTTCAAAAACATGAGGAGCCTGAAAATTTGTGAAAAATATGAAAAGCTTCAAAAGCTGTCAAAAATGAGATTTGCATGAGAAGTTCTTAAAAATAGGAGGATCATAAAACGGTGCTGAAAAACATGAAGAGCCTGAAAATGTGTGAAAAATATGAAGAGCTTCAAAAGGTGTCAAATATGAGATGAGCATGAAAGGGTCTGAAAAATAGGAGGAGCATGGAACGGTGTTCAAAAACATGAAGAGCCTGAAAAGGTGTGAAAAACATGAAGAGCTTCAAAAGGTGTCAAAAATATGAGTAGCATGAAACAGTCTGAAAAATAGGAGGAGCATGAAGCGGTGATCAAAAACATGAAGAGCCGGAAAAGGTGTGAAAAATATGAAGAGCTTCAAAAGGTGTGAAATACATGAGGAGTTTGAAACGGGCTAAAAAATAGGAGAAGCATGAAGTGGTGTGGAAAAATATGAAGAGCCTGAAAAGGTGTGGAAAATATGAAGAGCTTCAAAAGGTGTGAAATACATGAGGAGCATGAAACTCTCTGAAAAATATAAGGAGCATGAAGCGGTGTTCAAAAACATGAAGAGCCTGAAAAGGTGTGAAAAATATGAAGAGCTACAAACGGTGTCAAAAATATGAGGAGCATGAAACGGTCTGAAAAATAGGAGGAGCATGAAGCGGTGTTCAAAAACATGAAGAGCATGAAAAGGTCTGAAAAATATGAAGAGCTTGAAAAGGTGTGAAATATATGAAGAGCTTCAAAAGGTGTCAAAAATGAGATGAGCATGAAACGGTGTGAAAATTAGGAGGAACATGAAGCGGTGTTGAAAAAAATGAAGAGTCTGAAAAGGTGTGAAATATATGAAGAGCTTCAAGAGGTGTCAAAAATATGAAGAGCATGAAATGATCTGAAAAATAGGAGGGTCATGAAGCGGTGTTCAAAAACGTGAAGAGCCTGAAAAGGTATGAAAAATATGAAGAGCTTCAAAAGGTGTGAAAAATATAAGGAGCATGAAACGGTCTGAAAAATAGAAGCGGCATGAAATGGTGTTCAAAAACATGAAGAGCCTGAAAAGGTGTGAAAATTATGAAGAGCTTCAAAAGGTGTGAAATACATGAGGAGCATGAAATGGTCTGAAAAATAGGAGAAGCATGAAGTGGTGTTGAAAAACATGAAGAGCCTGAAAAGGAGTGAAAAATATGAAGAGCTTCAAAAGGTGTCAAACATATGAAGAACATGAAACGGTCTGAAAAATAGGAGGATCATGAAGCAGTGTTCAAAAACATGAAGAGCCTGAAAATGTGTGAAAAATATTCAGAGCTTCAAAATGTGTCAAATATATGAGGAGCATGAAACGGTCTGAAAAATAGGAGGAGCATGAAACGGTGATTAAAAACATGAAGCGCCTGAAAAGGTGTGAAAAATATGAAGAGCTTCAAAAGGTGTGAAATACATGAGGAGAATGAAATTCTCTGAAAAATAGAAGGAGAATGAAGTGGTGTTCAAAATCATGAAGAGCCAGAAAAGGTGTGAAAAATATGAAGAGCTTCAAAAGGTGTCAAAAATACGAGGAGCATGAAACAGTCTGAAAAATAGGAGGAGCATGAAGCGATGTTCAAAAACATGAAGATCCTGAAAAGGTGTTCAAAATATGAATAGCTTCAAAAGTTGTCAAAAATATGAGGAGCATGAAACGGTCTGAAAAATAGGAGGAGCATGAAGTGGTGTTGAAAAACATGAAGAGCCTGAAAAGGTGTGAAAAATATGAAGAGCTTCAAAAGGTGTCAAAAAAATGAGGAGCATGAAACGGTGTGAAAAATAGGTGGAGAAAGAAGGAGTGTTGAAAAACATGAAGAGCCTGAAAATGTGTGAAAAATATAAAGAGCTTCAAAAGATGTGAAAAATATGAAGAGCTTCAAAAGGCGTCAAAAATGAGATGAGCAAGAAACGGTTTGAAAAATAGGAGGAGCATGAAGCGGTGTTCAAAAACATGAAGAACCTGAAAAGTTGTGAGAAATATGAAGAGCTTCAACAGGTGTCAAAAATATGAGGAGCATGAAACGATCTGAAAAAGAGGAGGAGCATGAAGCGGTGTTGAAAAACATGAAGAGCCTGAAAAGTAGTGAAAAATATGAAGAGCTTCTAAAGGTGTCAAAAATATGAGGAGCATGTAACGGTCTTAAAAATACGAGGAGCATGAAGTGATGTTGAAAAACATGAAGAGCCTGAAAAGGTGTGAAAAATATGACGAGCTTCAAAAGGTGTGAAAAACATGAGGAGCATGAAACGGGCTGAAAAATAGGAGAAGCATGAAGTGGTGTTGAAAAACATGAAGAGCCTGAAAAAGTGTGAAAAATATGAAGAGCTTCAACAGGTGTCAAAAATTAGATGAGCATGAAACGGTCGAAATATTGGAGGAGCAAGAAGTAGTGTTGAAAAAAATTAAGAGCCTGAAAAGGTGTGAAAAATATGAAAAGCTTCAAAAGGTGTGAAAAATATGAGGAGCATGAAACGGTCTGAAAAATAGGTGGAGCATGAAGCGGTGTTGAAAAATATGAAGAGCCTGGAAAGGTGTGCAAAATATGAAGAGCTTCAAAAGGTGTGAAATATATGAAGAGCTTCAAAATGTGTCAAAATGAGATGAGCATGAAACGGTCTGAAAAATAGGAGGAGCATGAAACGGTGATCAAAAACATGAAGAGCCTGAAAAGGTGTGAAAAATATGAAGAGCTTCAAAAGGTGTGAAATACATGAGGAGCATGAAACGTGCTGAAAAATAGGAGAAGCATGAAGGGGTGTGGAAAAATATGAAGAGCCTGAAAAGGTTTGAAAAATATGAAGAGCTTCAAAAGGTGTGAAATACATGAGGAGCATGAAACACTCTGAAAAATAGAAATAGCATGAAGCGGTGTTGAAAAACATGAAGAGCCTGAAAACGTGTGAAAATATGAAGAGCTTCAAAAATATGAAAAATATGAAGAGCTTCAAAAGGTGTGAAAAATTTGAAGAGCTTCAAAAGGTGTCAAAATGAGATGAGCATGAAACGGTCTGAAAAATAGGAGGAGCATGAAGTGGTGTTGAAAAAAATGAAAAGCCTGAAAAGGTGTGAAATATATGAAGAACTTCAAAAGGTGTCAAAAATTGAGGAGAATGAAACGGTCTGCAAAATAGGAGAAGCATGAAATGGTGTTCAAAAACATGAAGAGCCTGAAAAGATGTGAAAATTATGAAGAGCTTCAAAAGGTGTCAAATATATGAGGAGCATGAAACGGTCTGAAAAATAGGAGGAGCATGAAGCGGTGTTGAAACACAAGAAGAGCCTGAAAAGGTGTGAAACATATGAAGAGCTTCAAAAGGTGTCAAAATTATGAGGAGCATGAAACGGCCTGAAAAATTGGAGGAGCATGAAGCGGTGTTCAAAAATATGAAGAGCCTGAAAAGGTGTGAAAAATATGAAAAGCTTCCAAAGGTGTCAAAAATATGAGTAGCATGAATCGGTCTGAAAAATAGGAGGAGCAAGAAACGGTGATCAAAAACATGAAGAGCCGGAAAAGGTGTGAAAAACATGAAGAGCTTCAAAAGGTGTGAAATACATGAGGAGTTTGAAACGGGCTGAAAAATAGTAGAAGCATGAAGTGGTGTGGAAAAATATGAAGAGCCTGAAAAGGTGTGGAAAATATGAAGAGCTTCACAAGGTGTGAAATACATGAGGAGCATGAAACTCTCTGAAAAATATAAGGAGCATGAAGCGGTGTTCAAAAACATGAAGAGCCTGAAAAGGTGTGAAAAATATGAAGAGCTTCAAAAAGTGTCAAAAATATGAGGAGCAAGAAACGGTCTGAAATATAGGAGGAGCATGAAGCGGTGTTCAAAAACATGAAGAGTCTGAAAAGGTGTGAAAAATATGAAGAGCTTCAAAAGGTGTGAAATACATGAGGAGCATGAAACGGGCTGAAAAATAGGAGAAGCATGAAGTGGTGTGGAAAAGCATGAAGAGCCTGAAAAGGTGTGAAAAATACGAAGAGCTTCAAAAGGTGTGAAATACATGAGGAGCATGAAACTCTCTGAAAAATAAGAGGATCATGAAGCGGGGTTCAAAAACATGAGGAGCCTGAAAATTTGTGAAAAATATGAAAAGCTTTAAAAGCTGTCAAAAATGAGATTTGCATGAGAAGTTCTTAAAAATAGGAGGATCATAAAACGGTGCTGAAAAACATGAAGAGCCTGAAAATGTGTGAAAAATATGAAGAGCTTCAAAAGGTGTCAAATATGAGATGAGCATGAAAGGGTCTGAAAAATAGGAGGAGCATGGAACGGTGTTCAAAAACATGAAGAGCCTGAAAAGGTGTGAAAAACATGAAGAGCTTCAAAAGGTGTCAAAAATATGATTAGCATGAAACAGTCTGAAAAATAGGAGGAGCATGAAGCGGTGATCAAAAACATGAAGAGCCGGAAAAGGTGTGAAAAATATGAAGAGCTTCAAAAGGTGTGAAATACATGAGGAGTTTGAAACGGGCTAAAAAATAGGAGAAGCATGAAGTAGTGTGGAAAAATATGAAGAGCCTGAAAAGGTGTGGAAAATATGAAGAGCTTCAAAAGGTGTGAAATACATGAGGAGCATGAAACTCTCTGAAAAATATAAGGAGCATGAAGCGGTGTTCAAAAACATGAAGAGCCTGAAAAGGTGTGAAAAATATGAAGAGCTACAAACGGTGTCAAAAATATGAGGAGCATGAAACGGTCTGAAAAATAGGAGGAGCATGAAGCGGTGTTCAAAAACATGAAGAGCATGAAAAGGTCTGAAAAATATGAAGAGCTTGAAAAGGTGTGAAATATATGAAGAGCTTCAAAAGGTGTCAAAAATGAGATGAGCATGAAACGGTGTGAAAATTAGGAGGAACATGAAGCGGTGTTGAAAAAAATGAAGAGTCTGAAAAGGTGTGAAATATATGAAGAGCTTCAAGAGGTGTCAAAAATATGAAGAGCATGAAATGATCTGAAAAATAGGAGGGTCATGAAGCGGTGTTCAAAAACGTGAAGAGCCTGAAAAGGTATGAAAAATATGAAGAGCTTCAAAAGGTGTGAAAAATATAAGGAGCATGAAACGGTCTGAAAAATAGAAGCGGCATGAAATGGTGTTCAAAAACATGAAGAGCCTGAAAAGGTGTGAAAATTATGAAGAGCTTCAAAAGGTGTCAAATACATGAGGAGCATGAAACGGTCTGAAAAATAGGAGAAGCATGAAGTGGTGTTGAAAAACATGAAGAGCCTGAAAAGGAGTGAAAAATATGAAGAGCTTCAAAAGGTGTCAAACATATGAAGAACATGAAACGGTCTGAAAAATAGGAGGATCATGAAGCAGTGTTCAAAAACATGAAGAGCCTGAAAATGTGTGAAAAATATTCAGAGCTTCAAAATGTGTCAAATATATGAGGAGCATGAAACGGTCTGAAAAATAGGAGGAGCATGAAACGGTGATTAAAAACATGAAGCACCTGAAAAGGTGTGAAAAATATGAAGAGCTTCAAAAGGTGTGAAATACATGAGGAGCATGAAACAGGCCGAAAAATAGGAGAAGCATGAAGTGGTGTGGAAAAACATGAAGAGCCTAAAAAGTTGTGAGAAATATGAAGAGCTTCAAAAGATGTGAAATACATGAGGAGCATGAAACTCTCTGAAAAATAGGAGGAGCATGAAGCAGTGTCAAAAACATGAAGAGCCTAAAAAGTTGTGAGAAATATGAAAAGCTTCAAAAGGGGTCAAAAATGACATGAGCATGATACGATCTGAAAAATAAGAGCATGAAACAGTGATAACAAACATGAAGAGCGTGAAAAGGTGTGAAAAATATGAAGAGCTTCAAAAGGTGTGAAATTCTTGAGGAGCATGAAATGGTCTGAAAAATAGGACAAGAATGAAGTGCTGTGGAAAAACATGAAGAGCCTGAAAAGGTGTGAAAAATATGAAGAGCTTCAAGAGGTGTCAAAAATATGAAGAGCATGAAACGGTCTGAAAAATAGGAGGATCATGAAGCGGTGATCAAAAACATGAAGAGCGTGAAAAGGTGTGAAAAATATGAAGAGCTTCAAAAGGTGTGAAATTCATGAGGATCATGAAACGGTCTGAAAAATAGGAGAAGCATGAAGTGGTGTGGAAAAACATGAAGAGCCTGTAAAGGTGTGAAAAATATGAAGAGCTTCAAAAGGTGTCAAAAATATGAGGAGCATGAAACGGTCCGAAAAATAGGAGGAGCATGAAGCAGTGTTCAAAAAAATGAAGAGCCTGAAAAAGTGTGAAATATATGCAGAGATTCAAAAGGTGTCAAAAATATGAGGAACATGAAATGGTCTGAAAAGAAGGAGGAGCATAAAGTGTTGTTGAAAAACATGAAGAGCCTGAAAAGGTGTGAAATATATGAAGAGATTCAAAACCTGTCAAAATATGAGAAACACGTAACGGTTTGGAAAATAGGAAGAGCATGAAGTGGTGTTGAAAAACATGAATAGCCTGAAAAGATGTGAAAAATATGAAGTGCTTCAAAAGGTGTCCACAATATGAGGAGCATGAAACTGTCTGAGAAATAGGCGGAGCATGAAGTGGTGCTGAAAAACATGAAGAGCCTAAAAGGTGTGAAAAATATGAAAAGCTTCAAAAGATGTCATAAATATGAGGAGAATGAAACGGTCTGAAAAATTGGATGATCATGAAGCGGTGTTGAAAAACATGAAGAGCCTGAAAAGTTGTGAAAAATATGAAGAGCTTCAAAAGGTGTCAAAAATGTAAGGAGCATGAAACGGTCTGAAAAATAGGAGAAGCATGAAACCGTGTCAAAAACATGAAGAGCCTGAAAAGGTGTGAAAAATGAAGAGCTTCAAAAGGTGTGAAATACATGAGAAGCATGAAACGGTCTGAAAAATAGGAGGAGCATGAAGCGGTGTTTAAAAACATGAAGAGCCTGAAAAGATGTGAAAAATATGAAGAGCTTCAAAAGGTGTCAAAACTATGAGGAGTATGAAACGGTCTGAAAAATAGGAGCAGCATGAAATGGTGTTCAAAAACATGAAGAGCCTGAAAAGGTGTGAAAAATATGAAGAGCTTCAAAAGTTGTCAAAAATATTAGGAGCATGAAACGGTCTGAAAAAAAGGAGGAGCAGGAAACCGTGTTCAAAAACATGAAGAGCCTGAAAAGGTGTGAAAAATATGAAGAGCTTCAAAAGGTGTCAAAACTATGAGGAGTATGAAACGGTCTGAAAAATAGGAGCAGCATGAAACGGTGTTCAAAAACATGAAGAGCCTGAAAAGGTGTGAAATATATGAAGAGACTCAAAAGGTGTCAAAAATATTAGGAGCATGAAACGGTCTGAAAAAAAGGAGGAGCAGGAAACCGTGTTCAAAAACATGAAGAGCCTGAAAAGGTGTGAAAAATATGAAGAGCTTCAAAAAGTGTTAAAAATAGGAGGAGCATGAAGCGGTGTTCAAAAACATGAAGAGCCTGAAAATGTGTGTAAAATATGAAGAGCTTCAAAACGTGTCAAAAATATGAGGAGCATGAAACGGTCTGAAAAATAGGTGGATCAAGAAGCGGTGTTGAAAAACATGAAGAGCGTGAAAACGTGTGAAAAATATGAAGAGGTTCAAAAGGTGTGAAAAATATGAAGAGCTTAAAATGGTGTCAAAAATGAGATGAGCATGAAAAGGTCTGAAAAATAGGTGGAGCATGATGTGGTGTTGAAAAACATGAAGAGCCTGAAAAGTTGTGAAAAATATGAAGACCTTCAAAATGTGTCAAAAATATGAGGAGCATGAAACGGTCTGAAAAATAGGAGGAGTATGAAACGGTGTTCAAAAACATGAAGAGCCTGAAAAGCTGTGAAAAATATGAAGAGCCTCAAGGTGTGAAATACTTGAGGAGCATGAATCGGTCTGAAAAAAAGGAGGAGCATGAAGCGGTGTTGAAAAACATGAAGAGCCTGAAAAGGTGTGAATAATATGAAGAGCTTCAAAAGGTGTCAAAACTATGAGGAGTATGAAACGGTCTGAAAGATAGGAGCAGCATGAAACGGTGTTCAAAACATGAAGAGCCTGAAAAGGTGTTAAAAATATGAAGAGCTTCAAAAGTTATCAAAAATATGAGGAGCATGAAACGATCTGAAAAATAGGAGGAGCATGAAGCAGTGTTCACAAACATGACGAGCCAGAAAAGGTGTGAAAAATATGAAGAGCTTCAAAAGGTGTCCAAAATATGGGAGCATGAAACGGTCTGAAAAATAGGAGGAAAATTAAGCGGTGTTGAAAACCATGAAGAGCCTGAAAAGGTGAGAAAAATATGAAGAGCTTCAAAAGGTTTGAAAAACATGAAGAGCTTCAAAAGCTGTCAAAAATGAGATGAGCATGAAACTGTCTGAAAAATAGGAGGGGCATGAAGTTGTGTTGAAAAACATGAAGAGCCTGAAAAGGGGTGAAAAATATGAAGAGCTTCAAAAGGTGTCAAAAATATGTAGAGCATGAAACGGTCTGAAATATAGGAGGTGCATGAAACGGTGTTCAAAAAAATGAAGAGCCTGAAAAGGTGTGAAAAATATGAAGAGCTTCAAAAGGTGTCAAAAATATGAGGAGCATGAAACGGTGTGAAAAATAGGTGGAGAAAGAAGGAGTGTTGAAAAACATGAAGAGCCTGAAAATGTGTGAAAAATATAAAGAGCTTCAAAAGATGTGAAAAATATGAAGAGCTTCAAAAGGTGTCAAAAATGAGATGAGCAAGAAACGGTTTGAAAAATAGGAGGAGCATGAAGCGGTGTTCAAAAACATGAAGAACCTGAAAAGTTGTGAGAAATATGAAGAGCTTCAACAGGTGTCAAAAATATGAGGAGCATGAAACGATCTGAAAAAGAGGAGGAGCATGAAGCGGTGTTGAAAAACATGAAGAGCCTGAAAAGTAGTGAAAAATATGAAGAGCTTCTAAAGGTGTCAAAAATATGAGGAGCATGTAACGGTCTTAAAAATACGAGGAGCATGAAGTGATGTTGAAAAACATGAAGAGCCTGAAAAGGTGTGAAAAATATGACGAGCTTCAAAAGGTGTGAAAAACATGAGGAGCATGAAACGGGTTGAAAAATAGGAGAAGCATGAAGTGGTGTTGAAAAACATGAAGAGCCTGAAAAAGTGTGAAAAATATGAAGAGCTTCAGAAGGTGTGAAAAATATGAAGAGCTTCAACAGGTGTCAAAAATTAGATGAGCATGAAACGGTCGAAAAATTGGAGGAGCAAGAAGTAGTGTTGAAAAAAATTAAGAGCCTGAAAAGGTGTGAAAAATATGAAAAGCTTCAAAAGGTGTGAAAAATATGAGGAGCATGAAACGGTCTGAAAAATAGGTGGAGCATGAAGCGGTGTTGAAAAATATGAAGAGCCTGGAAAGGTGTGCAAAATATGAAGAGCTTCAAAAGGTGTGAAATATATGAAGAGCTCCAAAATGTGTCAAAATGAGATGAGCATGAAACGGTCTGAAAAATAGGAGGAGCATGAAACGGTGATCAAAAACATGAAGAGCCGGAAAAGGTGTGAAAAACATGAAGAGCTTCAAAAATATGAAAAATATGAAGAGCTTCAAAAGGTGTGAAAAATTTGAAGAGCTTCAAAAGGTGTGAAATACATGAGGAGCATGAAACGTGCTGAAAAATAGGAGAAGCATGAAAGGGTGTGGAAAAACATGAAGAGCCTGAAAAGGTGTGAAAAATATGAAGAGCTTCAAAAGGTGTGAAATACATGAGGAGCATGAAACACTCTGAAAAATAGAAATAGCATGAAGCGGTGTTGAAAAACATGAAGAGCCTGAAAACGTGTGAAAATATGAAGAGCTTCAAAAATATGAAAAATATGAAGAGCTTCAAAAGGTGTGAAAAATTTGAAGAGCTTCAAAAGGTGTCAAAATGAGATGAGCATGAAACGGTCTGAAAAATAGGAGGAGCATGAAGTGGTGTTGAAAAAAATGAAAAGCCTGAAAAGGTGTGAAATATATGAAGAACTTCAAAAGGTGTCAAAAATTGAGGAGAATGAAACGGTCTGCAAAATAGGAGCAGCATGAAATGGTGTTCAAAAACATGAAGAGCCTGAAAAGATGTGAAAATTATGAAGAGCTTCAAAAGGTGTCAAAAATATGAGGAGCATGAAACGGTCTGAAAAATAGGAGGAGCATGAAGCGGTGTTGAAACACAAGAAGAGCCTGAAAAGGTGTGAAACATATGAAGAGCTTCAAAAGGTGTCAAAATTATGAGGAGCATGAAACGGCCTGAAAAATTGGAGGAGCATGAAGCGGTGTTCAAAAATATGAAGAGCCTGAAAAGGTGTGAAAAATATGAAAAGCTTCAAAAGGTGTCAAAAATATGAGTAGCATGAATCGGTCTGAAAAATAGGAGGAGCAAGAAACGGTGATCAAAAACATGAAGAGCCGGAAAAGGTGTGAAAAACATGAAGAGCTTCAAAAGGTGTGAAATACATGAGGAGTTTGAAACGGGCTGAAAAATAGTAGAAGCATGAAGTGGTGTGGAAAAATATGAAGAGCCTGAAAAGGTGTGGAAAATATGAAGAGCTTCACAAGGTGTGAAATACATGAGGAGCATGAAACTCTCTGAAAAATATAAGGAGCATGAAGCGGTGTTCAAAAACATGAAGAGCCTGAAAAGGTGTGAAAAATATGAAGAGCTTCAAAAGGTGTGAAATACATGAGGAGCATGAAACGGGCTGAAAAATAGGAGAAGCATGAAGTGGTGTGGAAAAACATGAAGAGCCTGAAAAGGTGTGAAAAATACGAAGAGCTTCAAAAGGTGTGAAATACATGAGGACCATGAAACTCTCTGAAAAATAAGAGGATCATGAAGCGGGGTTCAAAAACATGAGGAGCCTGAAAATTTGTGAAAAATATGAAGAGCTTCAAAAGGTGTCAAATATGAGATGAGCATGAAAGGGTCTGAAAAATAGGAGGAGCATGGAACGGTGTTCAAAAACATGAAGAGCCTGAAAAGGTGTGAAAAACATGAAGAGCTTCAAAAGGTGTCAAAAATATGATTAGCATGAAACAGTCTGAAAAA
Organism: Dama dama; assembly: GCF_033118175.1. Classification (NCBI taxonomy): domain Eukaryota; kingdom Metazoa; phylum Chordata; class Mammalia; order Artiodactyla; family Cervidae; genus Dama; species Dama dama. Next base: position 2,797,270 of record NW_026870972.1, read on the forward strand.
TAGGAGGAGCATGAAGCGGTGATCAAAAACATGAAGAGCCGGAAAAGGTGTGAAAAATATGAAGAGCTTCAAAAGGTGTGAAATACATGAGGAGTTTGAAACGGGCTAAAAAATAGGAGAAGCATGAAGTGGTGTGGAAAATATGAAGAGCTTCAAAAGGTGTGAAATACATGAGGAGCATGAAACTCTCTGAAAAATATAAGGAGCATGAAGCGGTGTTCAAAAACATGAAGAGCCTGAAAAGGTGTGAAAAATATGAAGAGCTACAAACGGTGTCAAAAATATGAGGAGCATGAAACGGTCTGAAAAATAGGAGGAGCATGAAGCGGTGTTCAAAAACATGAAGAGCATGAAAAGGTCTGAAAAATATGAAGAGCTTGAAAAGGTGTGAAATATATGAAGAGCTTCAAAAGGTGTCAAAAATGAGATGAGCATGAAACGGTGTGAAAATTAGGAGGAACATGAAGCGGTGTTGAAAAAAATGAAGAGTCTGAAAAGGTGTGAAATATATGAAGAGCTTCAAGAGGTGTCAAAAATATGAAGAGCATGAAATGATCTGAAAAATAGGAGGGTCATGAAGCGGTGTTCAAAAACGTGAAGAGCCTGAAAAGGTATGAAAAATATGAAGAGCTTCAAAAGGTGTGAAAAATATAAGGAGCATGAAACGGTCTGAAAAATAGAAGCGGCATGAAATGGTGTTCAAAAACATGAAGAGCCTGAAAAGGTGTGAAAATTATGAAGAGCTTCAAAAGGTGTCAAATACATGAGGAGCATGAAACGGTCTGAAAAATAGGAGAAGCATGAAGTGGTGTTGAAAAACATGAAGAGCCTGAAAAGGAGTGAAAAATATGAAGAGCTTCAAAAGGTGTCAAACATATGAAGAACATGAAACGGTCTGAAAAATAGGAGGATCATGAAGCAGTGTTCAAAAACATGAAGAGCCTGAAAATGTGTGAAAAATATTCAGAGCTTCAAAATGTGTCAAATATATGAGGAGCATGAAACGGTCTGAAAAATAGGTGGAGCATGAAACGGTGATTAAAAACATGAAGCGCCTGAAAAGGTGTGAAAAATATGAAGAGCTTCAAAAGGTGTGAAATACATGAGGAGAATGAAATTCTCTGAAAAATAGAAGGAGCATGAAGTGGTGTTCAAAATCATGAAGAGCCAGAAAAGGTGTGAAAAATATGAAGAGCTTCAAAAGGTGTCAAAAATACGAGGAGCATGAAACAGTCTGAAAAATAGGAGGAGCATGAAGCGATGTTCAAAAACATGAAGATCCTGAAAAGGTGTTCAAAATATGAATAGCTTCAAAAGTTGTCAAAAATATGAGGAGCATGAAACGGTCTGAAAAATAGGAGGAGCATGAAGTGGTGTTGAAAAACATGAAGAGCCTGAAAAGGTGTGAAAAATATGAAGAGCTTCAAAAGGTGTCAAAAAAATGAGGAGCATGAAACGGTGTGAAAAATAGGTGGAGAAAGAAGGAGTGTTGAAAAACATGAAGAGCCTGAAAATGTGTGAAAAATATAAAGAGCTTCAAAAGATGTGAAAAATATGAAGAGCTTCAAAAGGCGTCAAAAATGAGATGAGCAAGAAACGGTTTGAAAAATAGGAGGAGCATGAAGCGGTGTTCAAAAACATGAAGAACCTGAAAAGTTGTGAGAAATATGAAGAGCTTCAACAGGTGTCAAAAATATGAGGAGCATGAAACGATCTGAAAAAGAGGAGGAGCATGAAGCGGTGTTGAAAAACATGAAGAGCCTGAAAAGTAGTGAAAAATATGAAGAGCTTCTAAAGGTGTTAAAAATATGAGGAGCATGTAACGGTCTTAAAAATACGAGGAGCATGAAGTGATGTTGAAAAACATGAAGAGCCTGAAAAGGTGTGAAAAATATGACGAGCTTCAAAAGGTGTGAAAAACATGAGGAGCATGAAACGGGCTGAAAAATAGGAGAAGCATGAAGTGGTGTTGAAAAACATGAAGAGCCTGAAAAAGTGTGAAAAATATGAAGAGCTTCAGAAGGTGTGAAAAATATGAAGAGCTTCAACAGGTGTCAAAAATTAGATGAGCATGAAACGGTCGAAAAATTGGAGGAGCAAGAAGTAGTGTTGAAAAAAATTAAGAGCCTGAAAAGGTGTGAAAAATATGAAAAGCTTCAAAAGGTGTGAAAAATATGAGGAGCATGAAACGGTCTGAAAAATAGGTGGAGCATGAAGCGGTGTTGAAAAATATGAAGAGCCTGGAAAGGTGTGCAAAATATGAAGAGCTTCAAAAGGTGTGAAATATATGAAGAGCTTCAAAATGTGTCAAAATGAGATGAGCATGAAACGGTCTGAAAAATAGGAGGAGCATGAAACGGTGATCAAAAACATGAAGAGCCTGAAAAGGTGTGAAAAATATGAAGAGCTTCAAAAGGTGTGAAATACATGAGGAGCATGAAACGTGCTGAAAAATAGGAGAAGCATGAAGGGGTGTGGAAAAATATGAAGAGCCTGAAAAGGTTTGAAAAATATGAAGAGCTTCAAAAGGTGTGAAATACATGAGGAGCATGAAACACTCTGAAAAATAGAAATAGCATGAAGCGGTGTTGAAAAACATGAAGAGCCTGAAAACGTGTGAAAATATGAAGAGCTTCAAAAATATGAAAAATATGAAGAGCTTCAAAAGGTGTGAAAAATTTGAAGAGCTTCAAAAGGTGTCAAAATGAGATGAGCATGAAACGGTCTGAAAAATAGGAGGAGCATGAAGTGGTGTTGAAAAAAATGAAAAGCCTGAAAAGGTGTGAAATATATGAAGAACTTCAAAAGGTGTCAAAAATTGAGGAGAATAAACGGTCTGCAAAATAGGAGAAGCATGAAATGGTGTTCAAAAACATGAAGAGCCTGAAAAGATGTGAAAATTATGAAGAGCTTCAAAAGGTGTCAAAAATATGAGGAGCATGAAACGGTCTGAAAAATAGGAGGAGCATGAAGCGGTGTTGAAACACAAGAAGAGCCTGAAAAGGTGTGAAACATATGAAGAGCTTCAAAAGGTGTCAAAATTATGAGGAGCATGAAACGGCCTGAAAAATTGGAGGAGCATGAAGCGGTGTTCAAAAATATGAAGAGCCTGAAAAGGTGTGAAAAATATGAAAAGCTTCAAAAGGTGTGAAAAATATGAGTAGCATGAATCGGTCTGAAAAATAGGAGGAGCAAGAAACGGTGATCAAAAACAGAAGAGCCGGAAAAGGTGTGAAAAACATGAAGAGCTTCAAAAGGTGTGAAATACATGAGGAGTTTGAAACGGGCTGAAAAATAGGAGAAGCATGAAGTGGTGTGGAAAAATATGAAGAGCCTGAAAAGGTGTGGAAAATATGAAGAGCTTCACAAGGTGTGAAATACATGAGGAGCATGAAACTCTCTGAAAAATATAAGGAGCATGAAGCGGTGTTCAAAAACATGAAGAGCCTGAAAAGGTGTGAAAAATATGAAGAGCTTCAAAAAGTGTCAAAAATATGAGGAGCAAGAAACGGTCTGAAATATAGGAGGAGCATGAAGCGGTGTTCAAAAACATGAAGAGTCTGAAAAGGTGTGAAAAATATGAAGAGCTTCAAAAGGTGTGAAATACATGAGGAGCATGAAACGGGCTGAAAAATAGGAGAAGCATGAAGTGGTGTGGAAAAGCATGAAGAGCCTGAAAAGGTGTGAAAAATACGAAGAGCTTCAAAAGGTGTGAAATACATGAGGAGCATGAAACTCTCTGAAAAATAAGAGGATCATGAAGCGGGGTTCAAAAACATGAGGAGCCTGAAAATTTGTGAAAAATATGAAAAGCTTCAAAAGCTGTCAAAAATGAGATTTGCATGAGAAGTTCTTAAAAATAGGAGGATCATAAAACGGTGCTGAAAAACATGAAGAGCCTGAAAATGTGTGAAAAATATGAAGAGCTTCAAAAGGTGTCAAATATGAGATGAGCATGAAAGGGTCTGAAAAATAGGAGGAGCATGGAACGGTGTTCAAAAACATGAAGAGCCTGAAAAGGTGTGAAAAACATGAAGAGCTTCAAAAGGTGTCAAAAATATGATTAGCATGAAACAGTCTGAAAAATAGGAGGAGCATGAAGCGGTGATCAAAAACATGAAGAGCCGGAAAAGGTGTGAAAAATATGAAGAGCTTCAAAAGGTGTGAAATACATGAGGAGTTTGAAACGGGCTAAAAAATAGGAGAAGCATGAAGTAGTGTGGAAAAATATGAAGAGCCTGAAAAGGTGTGGAAAATATGAAGAGCTTCAAAAGGTGTGAAATACATGAGGAGCATGAAACTCTCTGAAAAATATAAGGAGCATGAAGCGGTGTTCAAAAACCTGAAGAGCCTGAAAAGGTGTGAAAAATATGAAGAGCTACAAACGGTGTCAAAAATATGAGGAGCATGAAACGGTCTGAAAAATAGGAGGAGGATGAAGCGGTGTTCAAAAACATGAAGAGCATGAAAAGGTCTGAAAAATATGAAGAGCTTGAAAAGGTGTGAAATATATGAAGAGCTTCAAAAGGTGTCAAAAATGAGATGAGCATGAAACGGTGTGAAAATTAGGAGGAACATGAAGCGGTGTTGAAAAAAATGAAGAGTCTGAAAAGGTGTGAAATATATGAAGAGCTTCAAGAGGTGTCAAAAATATGAAGAGCATGAAATGATCTGAAAAATAGGAGGGTCATGAAGCGGTGTTCAAAAACGTGAAGAGCCTGAAAAGGTATGAAAAATATGAAGAGCTTCAAAAGGTGTGAAAAATATAAGGAGCATGAAACGGTCTGAAAAATAGAAGCGGCATGAAATGGTGTTCAAAAACATGAAGAGCCTGAAAAGGTGTGAAAATTATGAAGAGCTTCAAAAGGTGTCAAATACATGAGGAGCATGAAACGGTCTGAAAAATAGGAGAAGCATGAAGTGGTGTTGAAAAACATGAAGAGCCTGAAAAGGAGTGAAAAATATGAAGAGCTTCAAAAGGTGTCAAACATATGAAGAACATGAAACGGTCTGAAAAATAGGAGGATCATGAAGCAGTGTTCAAAAACATGAAGAGCCTGAAAATGTGTGAAAAATATTCAGAGCTTCAAAATGTGTCAAATATATGAGGAGCATGAAACGGTCTGAAAAATAGGAGGAGCATGAAACGGTGATTAAAAACATGAAGCGCCTGAAAAGGTGTGAAAAATATGAAGAGCTTCAAAAGGTGTGAAATACATGAGGAGCATGAAACAGGCCGAAAAATAGGAGAAGCATGAAGTGGTGTGGAAAAACATGAAGAGCCTAAAAAGTTGTGAGAAATATGAAGAGCTTCAAAAGATGTGAAATACATGAGGAGCATGAAACTCTCTGAAAAATAGGAGGAGCATGAAGCAGTGTCAAAAACATGAAGAGCCTAAAAAGTTGTGAGAAATATGAAAAGCTTCAAAAGGGGTCAAAAATGACATGAGCATGATACGATCTGAAAAATAAGAGCATGAAACAGTGATAACAAACATGAAGAGCCTGAAAAGGTGTGAAAAATATGAAGAGCTTCAAAAGGTGTGAAATTCTTGAGGAGCATGAAATGGTCTGAAAAATAGGACAAGAATGAAGTGCTGTGGAAAAACATGAAGAGCCTGAAAAGGTGTGAAAAATATGAAGAGCTTCAAGAGGTGTCAAAAATATGAAGAGCATGAAACGGTCTGAAAAATAGGAGGATCATGAAGCGGTGATCAAAAACATGAAGAGCGTGAAAAGGTGTGAAAAATATGAAGAGCTTCAAAAGGTGTGAAATTCATGAGGATCATGAAACGGTCTGAAAAATAGGAGAAGCATGAAGTGGTGTGGAAAAACATGAAGAGCCTGTAAAGGTGTGAAAAATATGAAGAGCTTCAAAAGGTGTCAAAAATATGAGGAGCATGAAACGGTCCGAAAAATAGGAGGAGCATGAAGCAGTGTTCAAAAAAATGAAGAGCCTGAAAAAGTGTGAAATATATGCAGAGATTCAAAAGGTGTCAAAAATATGAGGAACATGAAATGGTCTGAAAAGAAGGAGGAGCATAAAGTGTTGTTGAAAAACATGAAGAGCCTGAAAAGGTGTGAAATATATGAAGAGATTCAAAACCTGTCAAAATATGAGAAACACGTAACGGTTTGGAAAATAGGAAGAGCATGAAGTGGTGTTGAAAAACATGAAGAGCCTGAAAAGATGTGAAAAATATGAAGAGCTTCAAAAGGTGTCCACAATATGAGGAGCATGAAACTGTCTGAGAAATAAGCGGAGCATGAAGTGGTGCTGAAAAACATGAAGAGCCTAAAAGGTGTGAAAAATATGAAAAGCTTCAAAAGATGTCATAAATATGAGGAGCATGAAACGGTCTGAAAAATTGGATGATCATGAAGCGGTGTTGAAAAA